>NC_142872.1:5394230-6014807 GCF_051225735.1 Oryctolagus cuniculus | reverse complement strand
AAACAAACGCCCACGCGGCATCAGAATGTGGCCGGATGCTGTCCACCTCAACCTCTCCTCTAACCGGCCGATTCCACAAGGGGAGGAGACCGGTACCCAAGTCACCACGGGTGAAGCCAGGGGGAGTCAGTTGCACTGGCTTTTGACAAGCACGGTCTAGATGTCCCTGTCTTATCTGAATAAAGGAGAGAAAGAGACCTATGAAAACAGGCACAGAGGAAGGGTAAGGACACTTCCTTATGGATTCAGAGCGAGAGCAGGTGACGGAAATCACGTACAATATAAACAGACCACGTGTTCCTCAAGAACCCGAGGACCTATTGTCTGCATAAACTCACAAGAGCCAAGGTGACATGATGGCATATCACAATGCATTGCAGACACTAAACTGAGACTGAAAAAGGAGCCTGATGCATTGAAGAAGAACAGAAAGAAACAGCATTCCACGAGGTCAAGTCCTCACTGAAGGACAGAAAAACTGAAGTGTTGTTATTGTCCCATACGTGGGGCAAGAGAGCTGGGGGGGAGGGGGGATGAATTGAAGCCAAGGAATGAAAATACTCTTTTTCTGGTATGGAAATAATTGAAATAAGAAATTTAGTGGAAATCAGGGAAGAGAGAGAAAGTCACATCACCTAGGCGTTACCCACCCTCACGTTCCCGTGTTCTGTCCCCATGCCCCGTGGCACCACAAAAACAAGTGCAGCACCACCTCACTTTCCAAGTGTAATTTGGAGGGAAGAGAAAACAGACTTAGCCGGGGCATGGGCGGTGCTAAGGAGAATTAACCGAGTGATGTTAGAATCTGCAGAAGCTCTGCACAGACTCACCCAGAGCCAAGCAGGCGTGCCGTGGGGCCCTGCAGCCCCATGGGCACCAGGCTACGCATGCCTCTCACTGCCTCCTCTCCACCACTCTCCCTCCGCCTCCCACATCCTCCACACCCAGGAAGCCTTAAGAGCATTTGTCCTCCAGCTTCCCCTGGCAAGGCACCTGCAGAAGACTGCGGGGAGGCAGAGCAAGACTGGACACTTACCCACCAGCCCTCCCCCTGCCGACACCCAGCGAGCTGTGCCTGAGAGAACACAGGCTGGGTGCTTACCCACCAGCCCTGCCCCCATCACTGTGCCTCAGAGAACACAGGCTGGACACTTACCCACCAGCCCTCTCCCCCATCACTCTACCTGAGAGAACACAGGCTGGACACTCACCCACCAGCCCTGTCCCCCATCACTCTACCTGAGAGAACACAGGCTGGGCAATTACCCACCAGCCCTGTCCCCCATCACTCTACTTGAGAGAACACAGGCTGGACACTCACCCACCAGCCCTGTCCCCCATCACTGTGCCTGAGAGAACACAGGCTGGGTGCTCACCCACCAGCCCTGTCCCCCATCACTGTGCCTCAGAGAACACAGGCTGGACGCTCACCCACCAGCCCTCTCCCCCATCATTCTACCTGAGAGAACACAGGCTGGACACTTACCCACCAGCCCTGTCCCCCATCACTGTGCCTGAGAGAACACAGGCTGGACGCTCACCCACCAGCCCTGTCCCCCATCACTGTGCCTCAGAGAACACAGGCTGGGCACTTACCCACCAGCCCTCCCCCATCACTGTACCTGAGAGAACACAGGCTGGGTGCTCACCCACCAGCCCTGTCCCCCTTCACTGTACCTGAGAGAACACAGGCTGGACACTTACCCACCAGCCCTGTCCCCCATCACTGTACCTGAGAGAACACAGGCTGGACACTTACCCACCAGCCCTCCTCCCCATCACTGTGCCTGAGAGAACACAGGCTGGACGCTCACCCACCAGCCCTGTCCCCCATCACTGTACCTGAGAGAACACAGGCTGGACGCTCACCCACCAGCCCTCCCCCATCACTGTACCTGAGAGAACACAGGCTGGACACTTACCCACCAGCCCTGTCCCCCATCACTGTGCCTGAGAGAACACAGGCTGGGCGCTCACCCACCAGCCCTGTCCCCCATCACTGTACCTGAGAGAACACAGGCTGGACACTCACCCACCAGCCCTCTCCCCCATCACTCTACCTGAGAGAGCACAGGCTGGGCACTTACCCACCAGCCCTCCCCCATCACTGTACCTGAGAGAACACAGGCTGGGCGCTCACCCACCAGCCCAGGGAGCTGTGCCTGAGAGAACACACTGTGTGTGCCCTGTCTGCACCCCAGCCACCACACCCTGTCTTCGCCTCCTCAGGCCTGGAGGTGGTAACAGCCTCTGCTGATGCTGGCCAAGGGGTCCTCGCTATCTTCTGGTTCAGCAACCCCCACATCCTGCTTGTAGCTTTGTACACAGTCCCTTTATGAAACTGTCCTCGATTATCCCAGTTTCTGAATGTACCATCTGTTTCCTGCCATGACCTTCAATGAAGCATAAACCACAGCAAATAAAATAAAGTGAGAGAAACAGCACGCTAAATAGCACAGCAGTGAGGAAAATATAACCCAAGCAACAAGAACATATTCTTTGTGTATTTTTACAATGCATTGCACAAGTCTTTAAATCAATAAACAAGAGCTCAAAGACAAGATTACTAAGAGAATGGGTTTTAGAAGGCCACTGCAGAAATATGACAACAAATGGAGGAACAAGATAATGAGCCCCTGTCATTCATGAGCTGTGTGATCATTTAAGCAGCAAAGACTAGAATGAATAGAGCAGAGAAGCACATTAATGCATTGAGAAAGTCAAAACGAATGCAAACGAAAAAATAAAATAAAGCAATTTAGAGAAGAAATGAGGGGTGTGGAAAACATATACAACAAAAAGACAACCACGGTCTCTGAAGTTAAGGACCCCAAAGTGAGGCCAAAAATAGTCTGAAATGTTCAGAAAAATTTTTCCTGAAATGGCAGAAATGAACCTACAGATATGGTGGCTCTTTTGGATTAAAATAGTTATTGGGTCTGGCGCTGTGGCACAGTGGCTTAAAGCCCCAGCCTGCAGTGCTGGAATCCCACATGGGCACTGGTTTGAGTCCCAGTTGCTCCTCTTCCAATACAGTTCCCTGCTAATGCCCCCTGGGAAAGCAGAAGAAGATGGCCCAAGTCCTTGGGCCCCTGCACCCATGTGGGAGACCAGAAGAAGCTCCCAACTCCTGGCTTCAGATAGGCCCAGCTGTGGCTACTGGGGCCACCTGGGGAGTGAACCAATGGATGAAAGACCCCCCTCCTTTCTCTCTTTCTCTCTTTCAAATAAATAAAAATAAATCTTAATAAAATAAAATAAATTGATATCAGTATATCTGAGAAATAAACTTTTGAGAAAACGCTGTTCCTGCCTTTAAAAAGAATCCGTGTAGTTAGTTAGTTGGTCCGTTATTGAGAGACAGAGGGAGCTCCCACCCACTGGTTCATTCCAAGAGAAAAAAATAGCCAATATACTTAAAGTCATAGATGGTCCAGATACTGGAGTTAGCTGAATTAAATGGAAATCTCAGAACTGAAAAAATATGAAGTATTCAACAGATTGGTTTAACAGCAAGTTGAATCAAGCAGAAGAATTTGTGAAACAGAATACAGTTTAAGAAAAATATTCAAACTGACACACAGAAAGACAGAGAATGAAAAATGCTGTTTCTAAATGATAGCCCTGATCAATTATTTACATTGCAACAGAAATAATAAGGCACACGTGAAAAATTACAAAAGAAGTGTGCAAAATCTTTATGGAGACTTTACTAAAGGATATAATAGAAGACATGAGTAAGTAATGAGATATATCAAGTCTGCAGCAAGGAACACAATATTAAAATACATAAATTCTACATAAATTTATACTTACAAAAATTTTCAATTAAAATCCCAGTAAGACCTAAGCATTAACTTTAAGTAAAAACATCATTTCAAAACATTGCAAAATAGTGGAGAATTCAATAAATGATGACAGACCAATTAATCATTTGAAAAAATGTCTATTTCAACATCTGCTACAGTCTCATTCATATATATATATGTATTATATGTAATATCCACACACATTGTGGTATTCACAAATAAGAAGTAGAATCCTTGATAGACAAGAAACAGAGGAGAGAGAAAAACGAAGGACAAGTGAGACTGGTGTGAGCATTTTCAGTGCTGTTGGGATACACTCGGCAGGGACGCAAGGGCAATGCTGCGGAAGCCAGCAAGAGCACCTGCCTGTCAGGTGTTGCAAGCAGGGAAGCCGGTGGGATGCTTAGGTGGCTGCAGCCAGGCGGTCCGCACATTCGTCCCTCACCTCCAGTGAACCAGACAGCAGTAAAACCGAGGGCTGCCAGGTAGGACAAGTGGCTATGACAGATGATTTTGGATCCGTGTCTCCAGAGGGTCAGAAATGTCCAGGGAGACTGGCAAATACACTGTCCCAGAAGAGGCAGTGACACACCTGAGGTCAGTGTATCAAAATCAGTATCCATTCCAAGGCCAATTAGAGAACATAACAAGAACAAACTCTCCTGTGCAAACCAGAAACAGGGGAGATGTCACAGCACTTATGTATCATAGGTTACATACAAGGTCTTCACAGAAAAAACGATAAAGTTTTATTGGGAAACAGAAAAGTTGCATGAGTGACAGTTTTCTGTCCCTTACCAATGCCAACTCTAAGGATTTCACATGAAACGTGACAACTTGACTGCAAATGTGTGAGGACGGGAAATGAGCTAGAGTTTGAAAAAAAGAAGACATGGTATATTTTGCACACATGAATTCCTGTGTTTGAGAGCAGAATTGAAATACAGTAAAAGGTACAGGGTCAAACAAGGGGAACTTCCTGGAGGAGGACACAGCTCAAGGAAGACGGGCGGGGGGCTCAGTCCTGGGCGCTGGGTGCTAGCGCTGGGTCTGAGCTCGCTTCTCTTGTGCGTCCCTGGTGGCACCAACGTTTTATTGCTGTGACTTCCAGGCTTAATATCCGGGAGGCTCATTTCCTTATCATCTTCTCTACCGTGTAATGACCGTCTCAGCGGTCGCCTGTGCATTCCACAGTGACTTCATTACATTCCCCAGCAGCTCCAACGAGAGCGTTTAAATTTATAGAGCACTTGGGAGAAAACTGACATTTATAGTAATAATCTGTCTTATCAAAGAATGTTGTACCTTTTCCTCCTTTAGTTTTGTGTGTCTTTTTTTAAAAAAAATTGTGTATTTATTTGAAAGAGTTCCAGAATGAGAGGCAGAGACAGAGAGAGAGAAATCTTCCATCCACTGGTTCACTCCCCAGATAACCAAAACAGCCAGGGCTGGGTCATGGCAAAGCCAGGAGCTTCATCCAGGATTCCCACAAGGGGCAGGGGCACAAACACCTGGGCCATCCACCACTGCTGTTCCCAGGCCATTTGCAGGGAGCTGGACATTCGCAGAGTAGCCAGGACGCAAACTGGCACCCATGTGGGATGCTGGCATCACAGGAGGCTTGACCCGCTATGCCACAGTGCCAGTCCCAAACTTTACTTTTATTTATTAGAGTTTCTTAAACATCTGCATAGCCAGATGCAGATGCTTTTGAAAAAAAAATTTTTTTTTTTAAAGGCAGAGTTACAGAGACGCAGAGGCAGAGACAGAAAGAGAGGTCTTCTATTCACTGGTTCACTCCCCAAATGGCTGCAACAGCTGGAGCTGAGCTGATCAGAAACCAGGAGCCAGGAGATTCCTCTGGGTCTCCCACATGGGTGCAGGGGCCCAAGGACTTGGACCACCTTCCACTGCTTTTCCAGGCCACAGCAGAGAGCTGGATCGGAAATGGAACAGCCGGGACTCGAACCAGCGCCCATATGGGATGCCAGCATTGCAGGCAGCGGCCTTACCTGCTAGACCACAGCGCCAGCCCCTGGATCCTTTCTAAAAACTGTTATTTTAGAAATAGATAAGTATTTTTAATTTTTACATTTTGTATTTATTTTCATTTTATTTTAAAGGCAGAGGGAAACACAGAGAAATGGAGATCTTTATTCCAACCACTGGTTTACTCCCCAAATGCCCACAGTGGTCAAGGCTGGGCCAACCCTAAGCTGGGAGCCAGAAACTCAATCTGGTCTCTCCTGTGTCTGGCAAGGACCCAAGTACTTGAGTCATTATCTTCCACCTCCCAGGGTGTGCTATTCATGGGAAGCTGGAATCAGGAACATGAACCAGGACTTGGCCATGGCATGTGGAGGTCTCAAGCACTGTCTTAGCCACTGTACCAAACCCCACCCCTGTTTTTAATGTGCTGAAATCACTGACCCGGGGCCAGCTTTGTGGCAGGGTGGGCAAAGCCACCGCCTGTGATGCCAGCATGCCATTTGAGCACCTATCCGCGTCTCAGTTGCTCTACTTCCAATCCAGCTCCCTAATGGCCTAGGAAAAGCAGAAGATGGGCCAAGTGTTTGGGCCCCTGCGCCTATGTGGGAGACCCTCATGAAGCTCTTGGCTCCTAGCTTCGGTCTGGCCCAGTCCTGGATGCTGCAGCCATATGGGAGTGAGCCAGTGGATGAACCATCTCTCCCCCCCACCCACCCCCACCCCCACATAACTCTACCAAATGCATAAATAAATTTTAAAAACAGAAAAACAAGCTCTGAACTCACAGATAAGGCGCACAGTGACCATCAATCACCCTCCTCCACCTTCAGAACGATGAAGACGGTGCTTCCACCTTCAGGCACAGGGAAAGGGAAGCGGATGTGTGATTCCCAACTATCACAGCTCTGCTTTTAATGGGCTGCGGTGGTCTGCTCTGAAGGGGAAGAGAAGAGAAGAGAGAGGAGGACCTGGGGAGACCAGTTCTGGGCAACAGGAGGGAAGGCTGCCGGGAAGACCTGGGAGAGAGCGCTCGAGCAGGGTCCTCTCGCATCTGTGCCAGCTCGTTGAGCGGCAGCTTGACTGCAGGGGTCACATGGACGGCAGGCGAGGCACGGCTCTGCACGTGTGTGAGCGCGTCTGGGGAGAAGGCTGCTGTGAGCTGGTACCTCTGTGGGCAAGACCAGCCCCAGCGTGGGCAGGCACCTTCCAACCACCGTCAGCTGCACAGGGCAAAGTGGCAGCAGAGCGACAAGGTCTCCCCGCTCTTGCAGGGCTGGACGGCCCTCCTCCCGCCCGCAGGGGTCAGAGCTCCAGGCTCGCTGGCCTCTGGACCGGGTGACTTGCAGTCCTAAACCTTGAGCCTCCAGTCTCAGACTCTGCTTCTGCGATCCCGAGGCCTCCCTCTCGCCCCAGGCTGAGCTGCCAGCTGCCTCGTTCTTCAGCTTGCAGTGGCCTGTGCAGGACTTCCTGGGAGCCGGTCCCTCTCGTTCGCTGCATCTACACAATCGCATTGGGTCTGCTTCTCTGGAGAATCATGACTACTGCAGGGGCTTCCACCTGTACCAAGCCCCTCCGCCCGGCACCGAGCACAGGAAGTGCAGGCAGGAGCCAACAGCCACACTGTACCCAGCCCTGGTAGCCACACCAGAACATTCTCTGAGGGCCAGGCATGTGGCCGAATAGTTAAGCCACCAGATAAGATGACCATATCCGATATCAGAGTGTCTGGGTTTGAGTCCCAGCCGTGTTCCTGACCCCAGCTTCTGCTGATGGGCAACCTGGGTGGCAGCAGATGTTAGCTCGAGCAGTTGGGTCCCTGCACGCACATGGGAAACCTGGAATGAGCTCCCAGCTCTCGGCTCTGGCCCTGACCCAGCCTTGGCTGTTTTAGGCATTCAGGGATTGAATCAGTAGAGGGTCACTCTCTCTTTATGTCTCTCTCATTCTCTCCCTCTCTTTTGAATTAAAAAGAAAAGTTCTTACAATCACCCACAGGTCCCAGGACAACTGTTCATCTGCACTTGTGTACCGGGAGGGACAGCAATGTCCACCCACCCCCAAGCTCCAGGTCTCTGCTTCCTCTCCCAAGCGTCACGGACACATTACTCAAAAGCCCCCTAAAAGGACACCAAGGCACAGCCCCACTCTGTGCTTGAGAGACTGAACAAAGCAAGGCCAAGACTCAGAACTGGAGTGGGAGTTAATCCATCATGAATGCTAATTTTGATATATTAGATCAAGTGGTATCATATTTGTTTCTAGAATTTTTAAAAAATTAGTAACATATCCTGAAAAAAACTGGAGACCCCAGACAGAAGCTACAGACTTATAAGAACAGAACTGCGGGTTTCTCAGTACCAGCCCAGAAACGAGGCAGAAGGCTGACTTGTGAGGTCTCACTTAAGGACCCACCGAGACCAAGGTCATTAAAGTAAACTCCCCAGCACTTGGGAAGACGTCACCTGGTGCATTCTCTTGAGCTCTATCTCTTGTCCTTCAAGACTGAGCAGGATCAGCTGTCAGCCCAAGCACAGTGGGGACGCACATCAGTCCGAGCAGGGAGGCCTGTCCTTTGTGGTCATTCGGCTGCGGCTGTCCCCAGGGGTGCATGTGCTGGAAGCTTGGTCCCGTGTGGCAGTGTAGACGCAGCGGAGCCTTACAGGGTGTGGCCTCGTGGAAGCAATACAGGCAGGCAGATAGGATTACATAGATTAGATCTGTGGGCTGTGTGATCTCATGCCCCTGTCTGATCGCACCTGGATGCCCACCTGCCAATCAGACTAGGTAACCACTCCCCTTTGAAAGTGAATTAAAGGCCTGGAGCACAATTTGGCCTCCTCTCTGCCTTTGCTTTGCCGCCCATGCTAAGCTACCTGTGGCTGCTCCTAACCATAGGCTTTCTCCACGTGGCTCCCAGCCTGCTCTCTGCCTGGTGTGGACTCAACTCAGCCTCCAGACTTCCTTCTCCCCTAAATAGAGCCCTCGCTCTCCTGTGCATTTCTCTCACTGGAGAAAACCTTACAACTTACCACATCGCTGGGTTTATTTTGAGGCGACATTCAGAGTTCTTCTCTGAATAGATGGCAAGAACCCAAAAAATTATGAATCTTAAAAAGCATCACCAAGGCTGTACGGTATCAGAAGGTGATTAGGCCACACGGCTCCATCCTCACGGAAGCATCGATGCTGCCGCTTTGCAGCCCAGCAGCCAATGACTGCACCGGTTCTCAGAGGAAGAAGCTGGCACGAGGTGAGGCCATGGCCCTTCCTTTCTGCTACTCTACTGTGCTGTGAGGCGGCCAGGGCTCCTCTGTGTAGACCCTCCAGCCACCAGAACCACAAACCATAATAAACCCCTTCACACACCAAGGCACTCACACTGAGTCTAAGGCACCCCCAGGCCTCCCAGGCTGCTCAGCTGATTGGTGCTCTCCAAGGAGCAGACCCTGGGCCCCAGACTCCCCGCCCACTGGACTTTCCCACATTAGCTCCCTTCCCCAGGGTGACAGCTCTGCCCTCCCTCTACCACCCACGTCCCCTGTGAGTCCTCACCCACTGTGCCAACCCAATGTCCACTGTCACTTCAGAGGCCCTTCTGCTAGAAATCAGGCCCAGAGACTAACGCCATCAGAGGCGGCACAGCAGCTCCCAGGGCAGGCAAGGAAGCCATCATCTGTCTTCGAGGGTGGATTCTAGAACCCAGAAGTCAAACGGACTGAGTTTTCGGGCTCAGTCTCTCAGCGTCACCACTCACTCTGAAGCTGGACCTGAAGGTCTGCTGCTTTCCCAGGGGTGAGGGGCTCTCACTCACTGGTGGGATTTTATCGTCCTGCACTCCCCTCCAGGGACAGACAACGCTTCCCCTGCTGCAGGGTGACCACACTGGGGGCACAGCTGGGCACTGCAGATGTAGCAACCTGCCTGGCTTCTGGGATTTCACCATACAGTAGAGTTCTATGCCATAAAATAGAAGTCTCACTATGTTTACTTTAATTAACTCCAATATTGAATATTTCACTAGGCTTCTGGAACATATAAGACACAAATGCAGGGATGATTTCACTTTTCTTAGGTTCCCTCTGCTGTGTTAGTGCAAACGGGCAACAAAATCATGCCCCAAACTAGTGACAGCAGCTGCCTCTACTGTGTTCTCCAGCCCAGTAGTCACAATGATGTCTCCACCGTGTCGCTAGCCCAGTGACCACAGTGGTCCCTACTATGTCCTGTAGCACTGTGGTCACCATTCTTGTCCCTACTGTGTCCTGTAGCACAGTGGTCACCATTCCTGTCCCTACCGTGTCCTGTAGCACAGTGGTCACCACGGCTGTCTCTACTTTGTTCTATAGTGTTCATCATGGCACTGCAGGCAGTAGCTTTACCCACTATGCCCCAGGGCCAGCCCCAGTATTGTAACTTTAATTATTAGCATTCTTTATTATCCTAAAAGCTAGCCCAGCATAATGCAATGCTTCTGACTACCAGTGAGAGAGGGCTCAAGGCAAGCCTCTTGAGGGGTCGAATGGGACCCCTTTAAAAATCCAAGGGACAACCACAGGAGCACAGGGAGTCCCCACTCGCCAGGCTCCTCCCTGACAGCAGCAAGTGCACAAAGACAGGGACACCTTAGAGTGAATCCTTCACATCTTGATGGGAAAGAAGGACATGGAAAACGCACAGGCTTTGTTTGGGAACCCTGTGGCTTGCCTGATGTTCCCATCTCTTCATTTAGAGTGAGGGGCTCCCCTGGTGACCCAGTGGTGCCAAAACCGAGGGGGCTGTAGCCCTTGTGCTCTCAGCACCAAAGTATCTGTAAAACAGCAGCCCCTGGCCCCTCTACTTGCAGGAAGAGCCAGTGTGTGCCTCTGTCCTCACTGTCCCCCTGCAGCACAGAGGCAGGACTCCACACGCGACAGCCGGTGCAGAGCAGGGAACATTTACACACACGCTGCGCCTCTTGTCCTCAATGTCCTAAAAAGACTGCTTGCGGTTAGCAAACAAGGACTATCCCAAGATGGAGCTACCACTGACCAGGGCATCCACTGTAACCCTGCACCTCTCTGTTTAGAGCTGAGTCAGTGACGCACAGAAGCAGGTGGCTACCAACACAGAGGAAGTGAGGAAAGTGAGCGGGGCGCCGAGCAGGAACACGCTGCCCTTCAGCCACGGGGAACCTGGGCGCGAGCAGGCAGTGCAGCTTCTCAAGTCCCAGCTCACTGCACCAGCAGGTGAGCCCTGACCCAAAGCCAGAGCTCACTCCCAAAAACACCAGTGTGGGTTCAAGTTCCGCAGAGGGCACGCCGGGGTCCTGAGGGCCACCAGTGCCGTCGGTCACAGACATACACAAAGTAAGAAAGAGCTCATCAGCGTGTCAAAGTGCTGATGTTTAAAAACAGTTGTGTGCACCCTCTATAATTACCCCTGTAATTACGTGTGTTTTAAAGAGAATACAAACATTTAAGATGAAATGACCTCTGCGACATGGAATGTTCTTCAAATGTTTAGAAAAGCTTGGACTAATTTTGTGATTGGTATTCAAGGTTTAGGACAATAAAATTTATAAGGTTTGTGAGTTTAAATATGTAAGAGTTTAAATAGTGTTTAAATATTAAGAAACAATGTCTTTAAAAGATTTAATGGGGGCCAGCATTGTAGTGTAGTGGGTTAAGCCGCCACCAGCGACACCAGAATCCTAAATGGGCCATGGTTTCAGTGCTGTCTGCTCCCCTTCCAACTCAGCTCCCTGCTAATGCATGCAAGAAAAGCAGCGGAGAACGGCCCAAGTGCTTGGGCCCCTGCACCCGTGTGGGAGCCTGGAGGAAGCTCCGGGCTCCTGGCTTCAGCCTGGCCCAGCCCCGGCTGTTGCAGCCATTTGGGAATGAACCAGCAGAGGACGATCTCTGTCTTCTCCCTTTGTCTGTGACTCTACCTTTCAAATAATCTTTTAAAAATAGATTTCATGATGCCAACTAATGATGCCAACTATTCCATAAGTCAAATTATCATAGTTTAAATAAAGTAAGGGTTTACCGGCAAAAATTGAAAACCAAGTAATTTTTGCATTATATAAGGAACTGAGTTTCCTATTTTTATAAAAATGTATCTAATATAACAGTGTTGATTTCATTTAATTCATTTTTAATATTTATTTATTTATTTGAAAGGCAGAGTTACAGAGAAGTAGAGGCAGAGAGAGAGAAAGAGGGAGAGGTCTTCCATCCACTGGTTTAGTCCCCAAATGGTCGCAATGGCCGGAGCTGGCCCAATCTGAAACCAGAGCCTGGAGCATTTTCCAGGTCTCCTAAGCAGGTGCATGGCCCAAGGATTTGGGCCATCTTCTACTGCTTTCCCAGAAAGATGGATCAGAAGTGGAACAGCTGGGTCTCAAACGGTGCCCATATGGGATGCCGGGACTGTAGGGGTGGCTTTACCCACTATGCCACAGCCTCAGTCCCTCATCTAATTCACTTTTTCAAAGTTCATTTGATTGCTAGGCATTGTTACAAAGTGTGGACAGAAATTAAGAATGACATCAGGGGGCTGGCACTGTGGCACAGCAGGTTAAGCCATAGTTTGCAACTATATATGAGGATAGGTTTGAGTCCCAGCTGCTCCACTTCCCATCCAGCTCCCTACAAGTGCCACTAGGAAAGCAGAAGGTGGCCCAGGTATTTCAGCCCTGTCACCTATGTGGGAAGCCCCACTGGAATTCCTGGCTCCTAGTTTCAGCCTGGCCCAGCCCTGGCCATTGTAGCCACTTGGGGAATACACCGGCAGATGGAAAAACTCTCCATCTCTCCCCCCTCTCTCTAACTCTGCCTTTCAGATAAATAAATCTTTCCTTTAAAAATAGAATGACATCGGGTACAGGGCTGGTCCTTGTGGGGAACAGACAGGAAATATGACAGGGCCTGTGTGCCCAGCAGAGTGGTGGCCAACTGGGGAGTGAACCAGCAGATGGAAGATCTCTCTTCCTCTGTCTCCCCATCTCTGTAACTCTTCACATTGGTTGCCCCCTAATGAGCAAGGTAACCAGTGTGCTGTGGGACTGTGCATTCTCTGTTTCCTCTCCTAACATTCTAGGTTTCCCGGTTCAATTCACTGCGCGTGTGTTTACTGATTTCATTTATCCAATGCCTGATGTGTAATCTGAGACGGCAAATGAGATACGAATGAACCAGACTGCAAGTCCCATGAGGAAAGAGACAAATCCAATCAACTTCACAAGATACGGCAACAACCATGGAGCATGACAAGAGCAAAGAGATGACCTTGTGCCGTGGTTGATTTGACACTGCACACACCACACCGTGGCACAGCAGGCCCGCTCCGTGTCATCATGAAGACCCCAGGGACCATCTCCCCTAACTCGGGGAACAACTGCAGCAGGCAAACAGGAGAAAATCTGCTAATAGAAAATTGTCCGTGGCAATTAGGAACTGATTGTTTGAGAAAGAAACTAGGATAAGTAAAAGGATAACTGAACCCTTTTTTTTTTTTTAAATGTGTTCAAAACTCAAAAAGAGCCCATGCATGGTTTTGCTTCAGATACTGTCCAGTACCAACAGGCTGACTCGGTGGGATCCCCAGGAATTCAGCACCTGAATTCAGCACCTGCTGTCTGCAGCCTGTGCCTCCCCGGAAACAGATCCAGACAGGCCTCCAGGGCTCAGGACACACAGGGCTACAGACCAGGCCTCGGGGCACAACCATTGTCATCTCAGAAACTCTGGCTGCAGAGGTGACAGCAATGCACGGACCACCCACCAGCTCGCTGTCAGACAGTGGCCGCCCACGGTGTGTTGCTGGGCAGCCCGCGGTCCCTCTCCCCAGATGTGGTCAGGCACCACTTTCTCACAGCCGCCGGGGCTGCAGCTGTCAGGTGCCGTCAGCTGACGCAGCACTGGAAACAGCAGGGAAGTGCAAGGACAAGGCGGCCGTCAGTACTTTCAGTAAATCAATGTCACTCTCCTCCCGTTTCCCCCAGCCCTCTGCTGAGCAGGTCCCGGTCTGTCTCAGAGCTGTCAGGCACCCTGGGTCACAGGTGGCAGCCGCCAGGTAAGGAGCCCAGCTTGAGGAGGCTCCGTCCCATCAGGCTCTGCTGCTCACTCCTAGAAAGAGCTCCAGGCCTTGCTGCCTCCCCCCCGACCTCACCCAGCAACGTGGGCTCCGCGAGCTGTGACGGCAGAGCACAGAGGAGCTGGAGGCCCCACCAGACAGCAGGTTAATGATGGCAGCAGACCCTGGAGCCGCCAGCTTTAAAATGTGTGTTGAAGCTGGGTGTAGTCCCACAGGGATTTTGTGCATGTGAGACTTTTCAAACAAAAAGCCAACACACAGGATGAGTGGCTCTGGCTGCCCTGGGCTGAGGGACAGAACCCACCAACTCCCCTGACAACCCGGTTCCTCCTCCATCAGCGGCCGCTGAGGGGCTCTGAGGAGGTGCAGACTTTGAACTGGTTGACATTCACTCTCTCCTTGGTGGCTGAGAAGCAGTTCAATGGCTTGGGGCTACGTATGGGAAGGGGGAGGCTCCGGTGAAAATGCAGGTCACAGCACTCTGCACCGGGGGACGCCTCCAGTACCATCGGGCAAAGTCCAGTAGCACCCGGCCCTTCGCAGTGAAGCCTGGTCATGGGTCCCCACAATAGGATTTCCAGCCGACCGGAAACCGCTCCGGACACCAAGAATTAGCAGTGCTGGGTGGGCGCAGCAGGTTGCGTTTTAAACACAAATTTGAACTCACAAGGAAACGTGACAGGGTTCGTTCACTAGGGCTGCCCCGGCAATGAACCCCAGCCTGGGGCTCCACCAGCGGAAATGGCCTTGCTCAGTTCTGGAGTCTGGAAGAGCAGGACAGTCTCAGCAGGACAGTATCAGGGGTCCCAGAGGCCTCCCCCTCGTCTTGCAGAGGGCCATCTTCTTCCTGTCTTTGCGCTGCCATCCCTCTGTGCATACCTGAGCCTGCATCTCCTTGCAAGGACAGCAGTCTGAGCGAGTTAGTGAGTTATCCCACCCAAATGACCTCTCTTTAGTTATCTGTTCAAAGACACTGTCCCCAAACGCAATCCCACTGCAAAGCATCAGGCACTGGGACTTCAACTCATGGATCGCAGGTAGACACATTTCAGGCCCTAGCACTGGTTTCTGAATTTCCAAAACTAAAGAGAAAAATGAAATGAAGGTTGTTAATGCATTTAGGCTCATGTGGCAGAAGCCCTGATCTCAACAGCAAAGGCCCTGGCCTTCTGGGGGACACAAGCTGAGGAGCTGAGCTAGGCGAAGAATTGTCACAGCAGAGGTCTTCAAAGGCCAAAAACCTCAGTGGCGATGTGGCCGGGAAGTAACCTACCCCCCACCACAGGGTGATGGCAGTGGTGCCCGTCTCAACCAGGATTTGGGTCGGGTGGAGATGGGCAAGTCTCCATTGGAATCTGGAAACGTAAACGCAGGCCCCATGTAGGCTGGCGGTTAACATGATATTGTCACTGTGACCCAAGAAGTTAGGAGCTCAAGAATTAGTAATTTTGAAAAGGAGAACTGGGCAGTGTTACCCTTGATTTGCCAACCTCTAGTCTCTAACTCTTTACATAAGGCTGTCTCTGAAATTTGGTCAACTTGCTGATTATCTGGCCCTGCTGGATATGTGTGTGCATGTGTGTGTGCATGTGTGTGTGTGCACGCATGTGTGCATGTTGAATAGATTTTCAATTAAAGTTTCAATTTTGTTAGTTAACAGTTACACTCTACTTGTATTTTATTAGGTGTTCTACTTGATATTATTAGACATCAGAGATACTGTATCCACTCAAAGGTCTATTCAGCTATTGCAATGTCAAAGAGAACAAATTAAATAAAATTTACATTGATCAGAGTAGCAAAGTGTTTAAGTATTTAATAAACCCAGTGATTGACATGTAGGAAAGCAGGAAATGTTTTAAGAAATGTAACTTCATGGGGCTGGCACTGTGGCATAGCAGGTTAACACCCTGGTCTGAAGCACCGGCATCCCATATGGGCGCTGATTCGATTCCAGCTGCTTCACTTCCAATCCAGCTCTCTGCTATGGCCTGGGAAATTAGTAGAGGATGGCCCAAGTCCTTCGGCTCCTGCATCCACATGGGAGAGCCTGAAGAAGCTCCAGGCTCCTGGCTTCAGATCAGTGCAGCTCTAGCTGCTGAGGCCAGTTGGGGAGTGAACCATCAGATGGAAGACCTCTCCTCTCTCTGTGTAACTCTGACTTTCAAGTAAATAACTAAATCTTTAAAAAAAGAAAAAAATATAACTTCGTAAAATCATACCTAGAATGTTTTAGGCACTTCAGACATGGAGATGCCTAGAAAGAGAATTCCCAAGGAGGGGCTCCTGGCAGCCAAACCTGGCCAATCCCATGGTTGCATCTGTTTCAATATCAACTACTGATGAGATTCAAAGCAAAAACCCCATTATACTGTGGGGTTGGTGTCACTTGGGTGAATACCCTTGAGGAGGCATTAGATAATATTAAGGCAAGGTTGAGGCAGATACATAACCATTGTGTATTCTAGAAAAATGTCCATAAATATTCACAAAGAAGCAGGATTTTTTGTTTATTACTAACAGAAAAATTAGTAAAACCTAAATGTTTGTCAACTAGGGTATGCGTTAACTCAGGTTTATAAGGAAACTCTATGTAGCTATTGGAGTTAAAAAACAAAACAAAACAAAAAAAAAACAGCTGCATTAGCCAACACTCACAGACCTCAAAAACATGACATACGAAGCAGAAAGCAAGCAGCCAAGGGAAGTGTTCATGAGTACATACGTGTCCAACAAAAATGTCAAGTACATAAATATGAAAATATGCCCTGCAAGGAACAAAAAAATGCAATCCTGGAGTAGAAGGGAGAAGAGTAGAGTTAGATTTTCCATCCATCTTGAGTGCTTTATACAGCAAATCATAAAAACAGAAGGGAGAAACTTAAAGCAAATATAGGTTTGGCATCTGTTTCATTTCATCTCAGGGATAGTTATAGGTGAGTGCTTATTCCTTTTTTTTTTTTTTTTTTTTTTTTTTTTGGACAGGCAGAGTTAGACATTGAGAGAGAGAGATGGAGAGACAGAGAGAAAGGTCTTCCTTCCATTGGTTCACCCCTCAAATGGCCACCACGGCCAGCACGCTGCACCAATCTGAATCCAGAAGCCAGGTGCTTCCTCCTGGTCTCCCATGCAGGTGCAGGGCCCAAGAACTTTGGCCATCCTCCACTGCCTTCCTGGGCCACAGCAGAGAGCTGGACTGGAAGAGGAGCAACGGGGACAGGATCCGGCGCCCCAACTGGGACTAGAACCGGGGGTGCCATAGCCACAGATGGAGGATTAGCCTAGCGAGCCGCGGCACCGGCCAGCTTATTCCTTTTTTACCTTGCTAATATCTAAAGTATTTCCTAATCAGAATTAATTTCGAAAGAGTTCAGAACCGGGGCAGGCACTGTGGCATAGAAGGCTAAGCCTCTGCCTGCAGTGCCAGCATCCCTTTGGGCATCGGTTCAAGTCCCAGCTACTCCACTTCCAATCCAGCTCCCTGCTAAAGCACCTGGGAAACAACAGCACTTAGGGTAGCCTAAGTGCTTGGGACCCTGTACCCATGTGGGAGACCTGGAGGAAGCCCCAGGCTCCTGGTTTAAGATCAGCTCAGCCCCAGCCATTTAGGCCACTTGGGGAGACAGCAGATGGAAGACACCTCTCTCTCTTTCTCTTTCTCTCCACCTTTCAAATAAATAAGTAAATAATTTTTAAAAGGGGGAGGGAACCTAAAACCAATGTGATCTTTTAATTTCAAAATTCTCATGGAAGTTCACATTTATTTCCTCCTTAATAAGCAATTTTTCCAAATAAAGTTTTGTTTACCCAAGAAAAAAACAGCAGTGATGACAGAGAAGGGAAACAAAAGAGAACTGAAGGACAGTGTGTGTGCCTCTGAGAAGGGTAGATGGAGACCCACAGACGGTGAGCTCATGCTAACCCCACGGTGTGTGTGCCTCTGAGATGGAAGATGGAGACCCACAGACGGTGAGCTCACCCCACCCCATGGTGTGTGTGCCTCTGAGATGGAAGATGGAGACCCACAGATGGTGAGCTCGCCCTGCCCCATGGTGTGTGTGCCTCTGAGAAGGGCAGATGGAGACCCACAGACGGTGAGCTCATGCTAACCCCACAGTGTGTGTGCCTCTGAGATGGAAGATGGAGACCCACAGACGGTGAGCTCACCCCACCCCACAGTGTGTGTGCCTCTGAGATGGAAGATGGAGACCCACAGACAGTGAGCTCGCCCTGCACCATGGGAAGAGAGGAGTGAGGGCCCTCGCACTGCCCCTCCACAGCTGGCTGGCTCTTCGCCCCAGTGGGGATTAGCTGACAGCTGGATGTCACCCGTGAGTCCCAGGGCACAGCTGCCTCTCTCCTGTGCATCTGAGGAACAGCTGACGCCCCTCAGTGGGTCCCAGGGGACTCCTCTTGGAGGACTCAGTCTCAGAGACCTCGTGAGGTGCTGGCAGAGGGCCGGCTGTCACCCTCTCAGCGAGGTGCAGTTTTACAAAGTAGAGGCCGGGACCCACCCCGTCCCACGCTCAGCCCTCAGGCGGCGTCCATGACCCCCCTTCTCCCCTCTCATCATTTCCACGTTCTGTCTGTCTTGAGCTATGCTCTTTACATAGCTTTACAGATAATGTGAGCCCATGCTTGGGTATAACACGCTACATATTTTATAGAACAGAATTCGGGGTGGGGGGTGAGGAGTAAGTTAATAGATTCACAGGCAAGAGAAGGCAGGAACGTGGTAGCTGTTAGATGACACAACTGACAGCCAAGTCCACACTGCTGGTTTCTATGAGGGCCACGAGCTGAGGAGGAAGGAGTTAAGGCACCTGTCCATTCTGTATTTCTTTCCCAGTAACTGCAAGGAAGAAGACAAGAGGCCCAGACTAATCTCCTGTAATCACACTGCTGACTGTCTCCCTGGGAGACAGACTTGTATTTGCCAAGAGGTGGGACGTTCTTGTCTTTGGAACGCTCTTAGCAGAGTCTCTGGATCAGGATTGCGAAAGGCAGAATAAAAGCCCACCCCCAATAAAAAATGTTCATATCTAACCTCCCAAACATACAAAATCAACGTTACCTTGCCAGGAAAACACTCCACAAACCCTTCCTTGCCTCAGGGCCACACTCAGAACCCCATTCCCCACCAGCACGAGGTCGAGAGCTCATCCTGACAGCCTGCACGCGGTCATGTGGCATAGTACCCTGCCCTCATGCTAACTGGACTTCAGAGCACAAAGTGACCGGTTCCCGAGATGACCTCGTGAGGCAGAGGTAAGCCAGAGGATCAGCAGCAAACCCCACGGGGGAGCAGCCAAGCCAGCGATGGTTCAGGGACGCGGGGGCCTGTGGAATCCCTCCAAGTAAACATGAAGTAACTGTGGTTTACACTTGTGCCACTAAAAAAGGCACAGCACTTAGTAGGGCTCTTTGGATAGGGGAGGGGAGGCTGAACCCTGCTCGATTTTGGAAAACTACTCCCATTCATCAACGAGGTGAGTGATGGTTGCCAGTTTCTTTTAGGGTCCAATTCAGAACAAAGTTCTGCAGCCGATGAAGTTCTCAGTCTTGGGCCCCAAAGACATGTGTGCTGAGGCACTTGCTACGTGGGCTGCAAGCCCAGTAGGAGAGGCGCGGTAGCAACCCCTGGGATTGCGCGTGGGGACAAGGCCTTACGGGGATGCCTCTCGTCACTTGACAGGCAGCTCCTGGGGCCGGCGCTGTGGTGCAGCAGGTTAAACAGCTGCCTGCGATGCCCGCATATCATGTGGGCACTGGTTTGTGTCCCAGCTGCTCCACTCACGATCCAGCTCCATGCTAGTGTGCCTGGGAAAGAAGCAGAAGATGGCCCAAGTCCCTGGGCCCCTGAACCCACATGGGAGACCCAAAAGAAGCTTCTGGCTCCTGGCTTTGGCCTGGCCCAGCCCTCACTATTGCAGCCATTTGGGAAGCGAACCAGCAGATGGAAGCACTAGCTCTCCACCTCTCTCTCTCTTTTTCCTTCTCCATCTCCCTCTGCCTCTTTCTCTCTAACTGTCTTTCAAAGAAATAAGTCTTCAGAAACGGAAGGAAAGAAGGCAGGAAGGAGAGAGAAAGCAGCTTCCACAGAGCTACCACAGCCCACCAGAAACTGGATCTGAGCGTGAGAAAAGACGGACTGCGTGACTGGAGCTGTGCGTTACAGGCTTCGTCTGGCACTGGGAGTCAGATGAGCGGCGCTCGGTGGATCATGCAAGTCAAACAGCTGTGAGTGGAACTGAGCAGCCCGGAAGGCAGGATCAAGTGCACGGTTCCCTGCCGGACTCAGGGAACTCGGTTCCACTGCAGCACCTTCAGCTGCTCCACCCTGAGGCCTCGCAGGGACGTCCCTCTGCCCTTGTCTCCTCACGTCCAGAGCAACCAAGAACAGGCACCAAACCAACAGAGACACTGGGCACAAAGTTAGAGACGCCCGTGTTCTCCTGCATCCTTTACTCTGACTCATAGAACAGTCTCGTGTCTGACGCCTGGCTCACACTTTGAGCCCCAGTAGCCTGTTCACACAGCATCCAGAAGGAGCCTTTGAAAACGTAAACTATGCTATAACCTAGCCCAGTGCATTCAGAACAAAGTCCCACGTCCTTGCCAACAGACAGGAAGCTCTGTAGCCTCCGGGCCATGAGCAGCTCAGCTCAAGTCTCCAGTGCTGCCTCCGCACGAGGTCCAAGCTGACCACGCCGACCACCACGCCTGCTCTCTCAGTGCCCCCCCCCCATGGCCCCTGACCTGCTGCCCTGCACAAGCACAGTACCCGGACGTGCTGGTGGCCCGTGGGACAGGTGGCGACCTCCGGGCAAGCCTCTATTGTGTCCTCCTGGGCACACCCTTCTTCTACGAGGATTTCTCATTGTGTACAGGGGTAAGAAATCCTTTTATAAAACATAATCATGCAGGCGCCGTGGCTCAATAGGCTAATCCTCTGCCTGCGGCACTGGCACACCGGGTTCTAGTCCCGGTCGGGGTGCTGGATTCTGTCTCGTTTGCCCCTCTTCCAGTCCAGCTCCCTGCTGTGGCCCGGGAGTGCAGTGGAGGATGGCCCAAGTGCTTGGGCCCTGCACCCCATGGGAGACCAGGAGAAGCACTTGGCTCCTGCCATCAGATCAGCGCAGTGTGCCAGCCGCAGCGTGTCAGCTGTGGCGGCCATTGGAGGGTGAACCAACGGCAAAAGGAAGACCTTTCTCTCTGTCTCTCTCTCACTGTCCACTCTGCCTGTCAAAAAAAAAAAAATCATACAAAATTATTATGCTCCCTACAACTATTAACACAATTTTTTTAAAAGCTCAGTTAATTTCCACCCCCATCTCACCCTTGCTTCCTGCCCCAAGACACCAAACGTTAACAACTGGCATTTTCTTTCCATGCCTTTTTAACAAAAGCACCAAAACACAGCATTGTTTTTAACCTTGACAATTTTAGTGTTTTCTAGATCAACAATCCTAGTGTTTGCTCAGGGAGAACAAAATGAAACAAAGCCCAGGGCAGCTGAATGAGGCACACACAAATAACTCCATTTCTTCTTGACAAGATGAGCACCCCCGCTCATGTATTATTTACTGGAAACCTTGCACACCGAAGCTCCCACAGCCGCCGGTGACAGCACGGGTCAGGGCTGAGGGCGCGTGAACCGAGACCGAGCTGCCCAAGCCAAGGCAAGCAGCGGCTGCGAGTGGGCCCGGGGCGCGCTACACTGTGCAAGTTGTCCTCCACCATGCAGCCAACCAACCAGGCTCCTGCTCAACAGGTGTGGCCGCCAGCAGCGCCCGACCTGGAACTGAAGCCCACGTCTGTCTTCCAGACCTGCGCTGCCCTGCCTCAGCCCCAGGTGTCACAGCCCCGCGGAGCCTCAGCCAGAGAGGGAAGAAACCTGCGCTGGTGGAGACAGGCTGGCTCCCTCCACGGAGACCTCACAGAGGGCAGCCCCCGCACCCCCTTACCAGACACTGGCAAGTCTGGCTCTTGGAAAAAACAAACAAGAAGTAACTACTTTTCATTTCCGAGCTTCATTTTTAGAATCTAAAGAGAAAGCGTTTTCTAACCAGGAACAAATAATTTCTTCATTTTCCACTTCGGCCACACGCACTGTTACTGTTGTGTTGCAGGAGCAGATGCCTCAGCCAGTCTGGCTCACTGCCCAGAGGCAGATAAGCGCCGCCATGGATTGCCTGCCCTAGACTCTCACGTGGGCCTCACACCCCACTGCCTTCCCACCCCACCCACCCCTCAGCCACCTGAAAGCCCAGTTCCAGGAGTCCCCTCCGCCTGCTGCCCCCACCCCCACCCCTACCCCCATCCCTCCTAAACTATAACAAGGCCTGGCCCCTGGGTGTCGGGGCCTTCTGCCACGTGTTCTGTCATGCACACGTGGGCAGATGGTCGCCCACCTCTACAAACTTACTTTCTCTGAACAGATTCGGTCTGGCTGTAAATTTGTACAGTGCCTCCTCTCTGGTCTGCCTAACATTTATGGTGCCCGTGTGAGGAGGCACCAATCTGCAACTCTTTTCCTAACAGTGCTGAAACCAAGCTTCCGTGCCGATTTCCACGGGATTCCGGGCGTCTGTGGTTCTGAGTCGTCTGCCCACAGGTTGAGCAGGGCCCAGCCCTGCGGCCTGACACACACTGAGGAGACTGCGAGGGTGTCGGCCGCCACCCGCCCCCACCTGCTATGCAGCGGGAAGGCCTTGCTGTCCGTCTTCCTGGAGACAGCACCGCGCACCGACTCCAGGCCACACCAGTGTCACCCAACCAGAGGCGGCGGCAGCCCCAGTGTCACCGACCTTCCTTCTCCTAAGAGCACTGGCTGAAACGTCAGGTTGAAAAACCCACAGGTGCTCAATGTTCAACACTTGTCACTCCCTGCATTGGATTCATTTCACATAACTCGAAACAGAGACTTGAACCAGAACCCTGGACCCTAACCCCATGTATTTCCGGGGGCGAGAGGCTGTACCTTCCCCACAGGCTGCAGAGCCCGTGGCCAGTGGGGTGATGACTCCCTGGGCAGGCGCGGCACTCCCAAGTCCGGCGCCACAGGGAAACGCTGCTGGTCCCCAGCTCCCGTGTGAAGGCGGGTCCATCAGTTTCACCCAATCACCAGGTATGGGCTCAGCACCTGCCATGGTCCCCACCTGCACATTGGAAACCCAGCTTTGAGCACCAATCAGAAACACCCGGGGCACCGTGATTCCAATGGCAGCAGCTGCGGGAGCAGCAAAAGCACCCAGAGCTGGTCTCCCTCCTCCCAGACTTTTCCAGAACACATTTATAGGTTAGGAGAACAGAGGAAGGCAGGAGAACACCAGTGAGGGGGCCACGTACAGCTTAAGAGGGATCCGATGTCCACATGCACGAAATTACTCTTCATTCTGATGGACACATCGTTAATGCCAGTCCGTCCCCATGACTGCTCTACAAACCTTGATTTATGGGGAGAGCAGCTGAGGCGGGGCCCGATGCAGCAATAAGACGATGTTACCTGAAGAGCACTCGCTTCCTTGCACGGAAAGCCAGGAATCCCCGGCATTGACAAGGGACAGCTTTAATGGGATCGGAGCCCTCCGGAGCCTGCTGAATCCGTGAATCCAGCTCCGAGTTTAGTTCACTCGGTCTGCACTGCTCCTGTCCGAGCAGTAGAACCAATGCCGGCGCAGCAGCTGACCACACAAAGGGCCTCTCGGCCGATGTGGCTGCTTTCCTTGCAAACCTCGACAGCCACAGCGGAAGAGACGGGGCCAGGTGTCACCTGGCTCTCTCCTCGCAGGAAGTCACACCTGTTTCACGCCCATTCCGATTCCAAAGACTGAGCGATTCAGGCCCCGAGCAGCACAGCAGCTCCTGGGGGAAGTGTACTTGCTTAAGACAGGGAGAGCTACCGAAGGTTTGCGTCCCCTGGGAAACTGGGTAGGAGGATTCCGGTGTGGCCGGAGGCACTGCACAAACGGACTCGGAGCTGGGTCGTGCAGTCTGTGGGGTTTCCCGCTCCCCTCTGTCTTGCAGGTGTGCGTGCTCCCTTCTGAGCAGCATCAAGCTAACCCCCTAAGCACGGTGGGAAAACCGGTAATGTGGCCCAAACCACGCTCTTCTTTAACACTCGCATCTCGGTGGAGCTGCTCTCCTCTGCCACCGCCACTCATCCCCTTCGTCTGGGACAGAAGGAGTTTAGATCACATTTGAAATCATGTAATAAAGTGTGCATTTTAGGGTTTTTTTAAAAGATTTATTTATTTATTTAAAAGCCAGAGTTATACATAGAGACGAGAGGCAGAGAGAGAGAGAGAGAGAGAGAAAGGTCTTCCATCCGATGGTTCACTCCCCAGTTGGCCGCAATGGCTGGAGCTGTGCTGATGCGAAGCCAGGAGTCAGGAGCATCCTCCGGCTCTCCCACACAGGTGTTCCACTGCTTTCCCAGGTCATAGCAGAGAGCTGGATTGGAAGTGGAGCAGCCGGGTCTTGAACCAGCACCCATATGGGATACCAGCACTTCAGGCCAGGGCATCAACCCACTGCGCTACAGCGCCGACCCCATAGGGGTTTTTTAAGGTTTGTTTGTTTCTTTGTTTTGTTTTGTTTTAGTTGAAAGGCAGGGGTGGGGCCAGCACTGTGGCTCACTTGGTTAATCCTCCCCCTGCAGCACCGGCATCTCATATGGGCGCTGGTTCTAGTCCCAGCTGCTCCTCTTCCAGTCCAGCTCTCTGCTGTGTCCCGGGAAGGCAGTGGAGGACGGCCCAAGTGCTTGGGCCCTGCACCTGCATAGGAGACCAGGAAGAAGCTCCTGGTTCCTGGCTCCTGGCTTCAGACCAGCGCAGTTCCGGCCGTAGCAGCCATTTGAGGGGTGAACCAATGGAAGGAAGACCTTTCTCTTTTCCTCTCTCTCTGTCTACAACTCTACCTCTCAAATAAATAAAAAAGAAAGAAAGGCAGGGTGACAGAGAGGAAAAGAAAGAGATAGACAGGAGACAGAGATCTTCCATCCATGCACAGAACCAGTGAGCAGGAGGCCCCTGCACCTGCCTGGGTGCTGCACAGGGCCCCACTGTTGCCCCTCGCTCTGCAGTGGGGGACAGCCTGCACCTCCCTCCTCCGTGGCGCTTGTGGTATCACTGCCCTGCCGGTTGTACCCCCAGTCCCGGGGGAGGCTCGGCTTTCTAAGACCACACGGCACGGGAGGCGGTGGTTCAGGACGCAGAGGTGAGGAGAGCCCGTGAGCCACAGGTCGGGCGGGGGGAGGGGGAAGCCTGGCCAGCCCAGCTGCAGGTAGCTTTGAGGAACGGAAAGGGGTCCTCTGGTGGGGCAGCAGTGATGGTGGCAGTGTGGTGAGGGGTGATCTCTGCAGGACTGGGGAGGGAGCGAGAAATCCGGAAACAGCTGCAGCAGGGGGCGCTGGTGGGCAGGGGAGCCTTAGGGAGGACAGCGAAGGTGGAGTGAGCCTGAGCTGGACCACAGCCCTCCCCTCCTCAGCCGGCTCGTGGCCACCACCAGGCGTCCTCCCGGGAAAAATACAGTTCTTGGAACTATTAAGTTAACTAATCAAATTAACTGAATTTGCACAAACCATTCTTATGAACGATTGCTTTCCATGCAGTTTTTAACTTTTCACTATGAAGGTTTACGACTCTTTGCCTATCTATAGGCAGAGAACACAGTTGTTTAACAGTTTGTTCATCTGCCAGTGCTGCGGCTCACTAGGCTAATCCTCCGCCTAGCGGCGCCGGCACACCGGGTTCTAGTCCCAGTCGGGGCGCCGGATTCTGTCCCGGTTGCCCCTCTTCCAGGCCAGCTCTCTGCTGTGGCCAGGGAGTGCAGTGGAGGATGGCCCAAGTGCTTGGGCCCTGCACCCCATGGTAGACCAGGAGAAGCACCTGGCTCCTGCCATCGGATCAGTGCGGTGCGCCGGCCACGGTGGCCATTGGAGGGTAAACCAACGGCAAAAGGAAGACCTTTCTCTCTGTCTCTCTGTCTCTCTCTCTCTCACTGTCCACTCTGCCTGTCAAAAAAAAAACAAAAAAAAAACAGTTTGCTTATCTATGAGTTGCAACATTTAGACACGGGGTCTCCAGACCTCTTTTGCCCTCTTGTGTGACCCCTGCACACATCAATGTCCAGTCTGTGCGCATCCTCAGGGACCAGAGTGGCCCTTACATACCTGTTGGCTGAGCCTTCCCAGCAACCTTGTGAGACTGAGTCGGCAGGACCAAGAGGCGTGGTAAAGATCGGTAGCTGATAAGCAATAACCCAAATGCCGGGGGAACTCCACTCAACCCTCAGAGCATTTTCTTCACACCAGACTGTGCCTCAGTTTAACCCGGGCAGGCTGCGTGCAGGTGCGGCGGCTTGGCCGCTGCTACTACAGCTTGGATAGTTTTCCTACCAAATTCTTGGAGTGGCCATGGTGATGAGAGAATGGAAACTCAGTCCAACCGGGTGCTTAGAGGTGGGTCTCCCGGAAAGTGATTGGATTAGGGACTAGGGTGGGGCCCATGACTGGGGGCTTTACAAGAAGAAGTAAAGGGGCCAGAGACAGACACAGAGAAATACTTCTCGCTCTGCGATGGGACCCAGACAAAGCCTGTCTGCATGCTGAGCCTCCAGGTCCGGGAGCTGCAGGAAACCTCCTTGCTGTGTAAAGTTAAGCTGCCTCAGATACTTGGTTATAGTAGTGAAAGATGACTGATGCCATCGCCTTTGATTTCACTTTCACTTAAGAGTGGAACAGGAAAGCAAACCTGTGTCTCAGGTCAGATACAGGATCCCCTTAGAGAGACCCTGCCTCAAGCCCGGCTTTCCCACAGTCCTCACAGGGGGACCAGATGCCCCTTGGGGGAGCACAGTGTGGCTTCTGGATGGATGAGTAGATGTTCTGTCAGCACAAGCAATCAGGCGGGAACCCCCCCCCCCACCCACAGGATACAGCAGAAAAAATGCCTGTGTATTGGGTATGCTATGAATTGGGGGGGGGGGGATGAGAAAGACAGAGGGAAAGAAGGAGAAAGAGGAAGAAGAGGAGGAGGAGGAGAGGAGAAGGGGTGCAGAAAGAGAGAGGGAGGGGAGGGGTAAAAGAGGAAGGGAGGGAGGAAGGGAGAGGGAGGGAGGGAGGGGGAGGGAGGGAGAGACCAACTAAAGCCAAGTCTGTGCTTCCTGCTTCTGCATGAATCACTGACCAACTCCCTTTGCTGATAAATAGGAGCTCTGAAGAGCTCTATTGCCTATATCTTTAAAATAGCTTCTACTTTTCGGTGCACTGAAAATGTAACTGTCAAAGTAGCTGGCACATTTCCCTGTCAGTTCCACTGTCTTTCTAAATCATAGAGGATACTGTTCCTCCCCTATTTTAAAATGCCTTGGCGGCTCAGGCTGCCTATGGCAGCAAATCTACATTCTTCAGCATCACATTCAAGCCTTTAATATTTGAATCAAGCCAACCATTCCAACCTCAGGGCCTGTCACTCCCTGCACCTGCTGCCATTTGAAAATAGCCCGAAAGAGTCACCACTCCCCAAGCAGGCCTGGCCGCCAAGCAGCTCGTCTGTGCTGGCCCAGGGCCTCCTTCTCCACTGCTGTGCCTGTTGAATTTCTATTTGTCCTTTGAGACCTATTTCAGAACAACCTCTCCCTTGAGGTCTTCTTCTATGACCTCTCAGCCTCACCCCACTGGGGACCAAGCTGCCAGGCCATGAACCTGCAGGCGACAGACGCAAACCAAACCCAAAACACAGAAGTCACCTTTTGAAAGCACCTCTCTCCCACCCTGTGGACTGCAAAGGATTTCACAAAATGAGAATTTCATCTTCCCTGGGACATCAGTGGCAGATTATTACTTGGAATACTCAAGGTTTCAAGTTGGGTAGCCCAAACGAACTGGGGTGAACAAGAGGCTGAATTTACTGCTTCACACACCTGCAAGGTTGCTTCAGGGAAAGCCGACTCAGCACCTCTGCTGTGACCTGCACCTGCTGTCTTCCTGCCTTGCTGCTCTGCCTCCAGCACGCACTTGTTCACCAGGGCTGGCCGCTTCTGTGGTCTGGGGAAATGCAGCTATCGGCAGCTCCACAGGCTACGTGCATTTCTTCCTCCTCTTGCTGGAAAAAAAATATGATTGTCCTAACAGTCCCCCAGATTCAATCCAATTATACTAACCGTGGTGAGCTGCCCACATCTCACTGAGCCCAGTGGGATAAATTCACCGACTGTCTGACTGCAGGCTCAGGTTGGCTCGGAAACTGGAAACCAAGTCAGGTTTCCAGAAAACACATAAAGCCCGACGTGGGAATCTGGGATTGTTGGGAAGGACAAGCAGAGTTGTTGACAACCAAAGTCCACTGCAGTCTGCACAAGTGACTGTTTTCCAAGATAAAATCATCCTCAAAAGCCTTAAGCCCTTCACAAATATACTCACGGGGGTTCAAAAATGTCTCCCCAGCCATCCAAGAAACGAATGCTCTCCCTAAACCCTTACCCCGCGTCCACAAGAAGCCGCCACATTACTGTTTCCTCAGCGAAGTGGGATTCAAAGCTCCTCTGGAAGATGGATGACGATGACAAAGGAGCCCTCTCCAGAGCTGGCCCAGGACGCAGCGGTCAGTGACGTCCTGCAGGCGGAGTGGTCCAAGTACTGGAGGGCTTCGTCTTTCCCCCAGCTGCTCACCAGGCCCCGAGAGTCCTTGCCTGCGGCATGAGATCGGAGCGGAGGCACAGGCAGTCTGCCTCCATGAACCCGTCTCTCGCTGCTCCAAGGCAGGCCGTCCACAGGGGCCCTTGGTAAGACCAACCCACCGAGCTGAGACAGACATGTTTTTAGAATCTGTCTGAATGGCAGCCGGCTTTAGTCTGGAGAATTCAGAGCAGCTGCCCACCTGGCAAACGGTCCCGGTGGACTCTCCCGAGCTCTTAGATGACCGAGGTTTATAACCTTCAAGGGAGTCAGACTCAGTGTCCGTTCGTCCTGTAATTTTCGGTTGATCGAGGTGCTAACTCCAGTTAAGATTTTAATGACCCTGAGGCAAACTGCTGTAACAATGATCCCCATGACTCACCCCTTCCTGTCCCCTTGCCTGTTGGATAACTATGCGATCTCTGAATCTCATTACTGGCCAAGCCCCTCTCCTTCCCCTGCAACACACACGTTGAGGCTGAGCACGGCCATGAGATTTGCTTTGCCAAGAGCATGTTCCCAAACATAATGCAACAGACACCAGGTGAGCCTGCTGTTGGAGCTTGCCCTTCCTTGCTGCTGGGTATTTTCCACCACCATGTGTGATAATCCAGGTGGCTTCTAGGATGTCACAGGTACAAATTCCACCTGCAGACTACAGGTCAGGAGTTCCCACCATGCAGCAGAGAGAAAGGGGGAGACGCTCCCTGAAGAAAGTCACGTGTTCCTGAGCTTCATCAGAGGAGAGCAGCAGCCCCAATCCCACGTCCCTGCGCGTCTGCTGCACACAGAAGTGCGCCCCCACCTCCCACCCCCACACACACCTGCAGCACTCAGGAGCTCCGCAGGGAAGCGGCTTCAGAACGAGTCACGGCCAGCCGCTGAGGAACATCACCAGCAGCTTCTTGGTTCTGATAGGAAGTAAGCAGAACACAGCTTGTAACTTGCAAACCCCATTCAACATCGGCGAACTGCCAGGACACCCTCGCCCTGCTGGCCAGGACCACTCGCGGCTCCTCTGCCCCACGGCTGCGTGCCTGGGGGTCGCCCAGCCTCCGGGTTCCTGCTGCTCGGGCAGCGGAGACTGAGCCTAGATCGGCAACAATGCCCACGGGCCCTGGATCTTAGACAAGCAGGTGCATTTTGGGTTGACTGGTGCCTTCTCATGTGGATCGCTTGGTGACAACATTCAGATACGCCAATTTCAACAAGACCATGAGCTCCCAGACCAGGCTTGAACCGAAATGCGGTGTAGACATCCCAGATGTTCAGACTCTGCTCTACAGCTCGGGCAGGTGAGACCTCTCTCCCTTAACCAGCCCACAGCAAGGCTCCAAAGCCAAGTGCAAACTGCACTTGGGTATCTGCAGGCTTGCATATTCCCAGCAAGCAGTTTAAACGCCAAGTGGAGAGTGGGTTATTTGTGCTCCACAAAAGAGGCTCCCAGTTCCCCAGACAGCCCATCCACAGAACCTCCCGTAAATCAACCTCAGTTGTGTGGCCTGAGCCCACCCCGGCAGGGAAACCCCCTCCAAAGTGCTGGAGCTGCTGCAGTCACAGAGAATTACTGCAGCTCACGCTGGGGAACTCCCCTGTAATTGGACTTGCAAATGAAGCCCAGGAGCACCTGCCTAACTCAGACACAGAATTATCCTGGAAACGCACCCGGACTGCTGTTCCCACGTCAGTGTTCCCTCCGCTTCATAAAAGCCCTGAATTCTATGACTCAGCAGTTATGAGAGACCCCAGGGACGCATGCTCTGCTTGGGTGGATGCAAACATTTAGTGTGTAACGCATGGGCAAATATGTGCAGTGCTTGAATGCAAATCCACCCTCCCGGTGAAGTGCTGACTGCAGAATGCAGAGTAATTGGTCTTCATTTTTAATCAGCCGACAGGCTGACTTTACAAAAGCTCCAGGAGAAAGCCTGCAGGTAATTCAGTGATGTCTACTTCCACATACCTGGTGCCACAAAGAAGCACGATCAGAGCCAAAGGCAAGGCCTCAGTGCTGGGAGGTCCCTGAGAGCCACTGCTGCCTGGGGCGACAGGGCTCTCCCGAGCTGTGATGGTGTTGTCTGTGAATAGAGTCTCCCCTCCCCTGTGCTGTGTTCTACACAGCTGTGCACACAGCCTGGTCCCCCTGCTATGTTGTACATGGCTATGCACAGAGCCTGGTCCCCATGCTGTGTTGTACACAGCTGTGCACACAGCCTGGTCCCCATGCTGTGTTGTACACAGCTGTGCACACAGCCTGGTCCCCCTGCTATGTTGTACATGGTTATGCACAGAGCCTGGTCCCCATGCTGTGTTGTACACAGCTGTGACACAGCCTTGTCCCCATGCTGTGTTGCACATGGCTGTGCACAGAGCCTGGTCCTGTGCTGTGTTGTACATGACTATGCACACAGCCTTGTCCCTGTGCTGTGTTGTACATGACTATGCACACAGCCTTGTCCCTGTGCTGTGTTGTACACAGCTATGCACACAGTCTTGTTCCTGTGTTGCATTGTACACAGCTGTGTACAGTCTTGTCTCCATGCTGTGTGGGGGCACAGCTGTGTACACAGCCTTGTACCTGTGCTGTGTTGTACACATTTTGCACACAGCCTTGTCCCTGTGCTGTGTTGTACACATTTTGCACACAGCCTTGTCCCTGTGCTGTGTTGTATACATTTTGCACACAGCCTTGTCCCTGTGTGGGGAGCAACTCGGACTAGACTAAGTTACTGGAATTAAGACTTATTCTATGCATCTGCTCTCCCACAATATGGCGCTGGGAAGGGAGAAACAGCTTCTACGCAGCTGCCTCCAGTTCAACCAATAAACTGTAGGACCTGCTCCTGATTGGAGGAGAGCAGCGTACTCGGCGTGTGGGTAGCAGAGTTGGGATTGGCGGAAGAGGACTATAAAGGAGGAGAGAGACAACATGCACCAGGAACATCTAAGGGGAACATCTATCTGAAGGGACACCTGTGCAGCCCCCGAGAGAGCCAGCCGGCGGTGTGCCGCTCCCCCGCGGAAGTGGGGAATGTGGCAGGGGGAACTGCCCTTCCACGGAGGTGGAAGGGACGGTAGCCAACCTGGGAAGAACCAGCAGCAAACCCGGGGAGGGCCGAGCAGACAAAAGAACAGCGCAGGGTCCTGTGTCGTTCCTCCATGAAGAGGGGGAGCGACATCCCTGTGCTGTGTTGTACACAGCTGTGCACAGCCTTGTCCCTGTGCTGTGTTGTACACATTTGCACACAGCCTTGTCCCTGTGCTGTGTTGTACACATTTGCACACAGCCTTGTCCCTGTGCTATGTTGCACACAGTTTTGCACACCTGTGCACGCAATCTTCTCTCACCCTGTGCCATGCTGGTGTACTGTTACAGCTCCACCTTTGCTCAGGGAGTACTTCTGAGATGAGAAGGTTTCTTCATATGGAACAAGCAGGCCAAATGAAAACCTAACGCCCCATTTAAAAAGCACAGAGCCCGTGGCTATGATGCCGTGCTAGCCTCTCTGCTTGCCTGGCACTGCGTAAGCACAGCAGAAGGAGCCATGCTGCATAGTCTCCATGCCAGCCTCCGACTCTGAAACTTCAGGCATCTATCTGTGAGGAGCGCGTGCTCCTGCGCTCTGGGGTTACAGCAAGAACTCTGCTGCAGGCTGCGTGCCACCTGTGCGAGCCTCTCCATGAGCCGGTTCCCTGAGCCTCAACGCCACCACCTGTAAAGTGGATTCGGGAAACAGTCACGTGTTAACGCTGTGCACGGTTATCAGACAACTCACTCCAAGCGTAAGTAAGGCAGCCCTAGGCAAAGCTGTCGAGGACGTCAGGATCGCCAGGACCCCTTCTCGCATCTTTTCACTTTCCTCCAGTTTCACACCCCTGCATTCCCGCTAATTCCTTCCAAACATGGTGACCCAGCTCACTAAGACGCGGGAGACACAGATGCTGGCAGCACCGAGAGGCTACACTGCATACTGCACTCACTCATCCCCATCTCCACTGCGACACAGACACGAGATCCCAACTCTGCATGCCTAAGACATGAAACTGCATTCATGACCATGCGACTATATACATGACCATAAGACTGTATCCTTGACCATGAGACTGCATATGTGACTGTGAGACTGCACACATGACCATGAGACTGCATTCATGACCATGAGACTACATGCATGACCATAAGACTGCACACATGACCATGAGACTGCACACATGACCATGAGACTGCATTCATGACCATGAGACTACATACATGACCATAAGACTGCACACATGACCATGAGACTGCATACATGACCATGAGACTGTACACGTGACCATGAGACTCTACACATGACCAAGAGACCACATCTGTGACCAGGAATCTGCATACAGGACCATGAGGCTACATACATGACAGAGACTGCATGTGACTATGAGACTACATAAATGACTGAGACTGCATGCATGACCATGAATCTGCATACATGACCATGAGACTGACTGCATACATGACCATGAATCTGCATGCGTGACTGTGAGGCTGCATACATGACCGTGAGACTGTGTACATGATCATGAGACTGCATACATGAGCATGAGATTACATGCATGACCATAAGACTGCATACATGACCATTAGACAACATACATGACTGTAAGACTGAATACATGACCATGAGACTGTACACGTGACCAAGAGACCACATCTGTGACCAGGAATCTGCATACATGATCATGAGGCTATATACATGATCATGCGACTGCATACATGACTGTGAGACTGCAAATGTGACTATGAGACTGCATACATGATCATTAGACTGTATATATGACCATGAGTTTACATACATGACCATAAGACTGCATACATGACCATGAATCTGCATGCATGACCGTGAGACTGCACACATGACTGTGAGACTGCATGCATGACCATGAGACTGCACACGTGACCATGAGTTTACATGCATGACCATAAGACTGCATATATGACCATGAGATTACATACATGACCATGAGACTGCATATATGACCATGAGACTACATACATGACCATGAGATTACATACATGACCATGAGACTGCAAACGTACCATTCCTGATGTCTCAGCTACGTCTGTTTCTCTTCACTTTCATGGTTCTCCCTTCATCCCGGGCACCGTCACCTCTCTCCCTGAGCGTCTGGAAAACCTCCTATCCATCTCCTGGACCTGTCCTTGCCCTCTGGCTGGACAAGGAGCAGCTTACTTTGTGGTGTCGACTGGGTGGGATGAAGGAGAAACTAGACACTGATGCACACGACTGTGGCTGTGTCTGTGAGGTGTTCAGCACACGAGATCAGCACAGGGTCCAGGCAGGGGTCTGGAGGGACGCCAGGGGAAGGTGATCTGGTCTCCAAGAGACCCGGATCACATTCCACTCCTCCTAGGACGTCAGCTGCTGGCCCTGGGACTCCAGGACTTCTGCTCCTGGCCCCTTGGCTGCCACTCAGCTTTTGCCCTTGTGAGACCCATGCCCTCAGCTTCCTTGGTTCTGAGAACTTGGACTTAAATGGAGCCATGCCGGAGCATCCCAGGGTCTCCAGCCTGCAGGCCACCTGGGGCTTCGCAGCTGCCAAGCCTCCTAAGAAATCCCCCCTTGTCTACCTGTCTACCTGTCCCATTGATCCTGTGTCTCCAGAGTACCCCGGCGAGTGCAGGCCGTAACCAGCAGGAATGCTCTGCGCTCCCTCTTTAGTCCGTATAACTGAAAGCAGTGACCTCCATGGAGGGGAGCTATAGGACCACAGCATGAGTGAGAAATAAACCCTTGCTAGGTTCAGCCACTGAAACTTTGGCATTTATGTGGGGACACTTCAAAAATTTCATGGAAAACTGAAAATAAACGATGCATGTTTTGATACAAAAGTTGCTTTAAATCCATGCAGTTTTATCACAAACACATTTGTCCATAATGCTTTTGAGGACACCCTCACGTGCACGAATTTCAAAATTTTTGCACCAAAATAAACTTATCTTTTAATTCTATTTTCCAAGAACTTTTTAAAGTTCCTTAGCGCTTTTGCCCACTGACTAATCCAGTGTCAGAATCCCTGGTCATTCAATCTCGTATCATCTTGTACTGTCATGTCCCTGATAGCTAACACAGGACTTGATACCTAAAAATCACTCACAACATATTTATTATATCAGCAAATACGTGGTAAATTACCAGAACAGATAGACTAATGATGATACCCTTCCAAAGACATAAAAAAAAACGGCAGACAACAAACTAAATTCTGCTGCTAAAAATTCATAGCAGACGGACGGGTTTACGGTCACCTCCGACAGGACGGCGAGCACTTTCCTTGTCTTCCTGGGAGAGGCGGATGGAGGAAAAAGACAGAAGACTCCCTGGGGGATTCTCTTGGCGGAAGACAGAGCAGGGGCCTCCCAGGAAGCCCGCACAGAAAGCTGGCTGTGTGGACGCACCGCCCACAGACATCCAGGGTGGAGGAGGAAGCACACTCGCCTTCCAAACACAGACACAAATGTAGAAGACTTGGAATCAAACTAACCACAGTGCAAATGTTTCCTTTATTATCTTAATACTAAAGCATCTGCTGTATCAATAAATTAAAGCAGCAACAAACAACACAAATATCCTTGAGGCTTGAACGTGGCACAAATTATACATAATTGTATTGCAGAATTCAGTTTCTAGAAAGTAGTATTTTTTTCCTCTAATGCGGTCCTGAAGTCTCATTTACAGAAACTTGTGGGCACTGGCAGAGGCCCCTGTGGCTCCTGTCTGACCTGTGTCCAGTCGATTCCTACGACGCGTGCTGTGGAGGAAGCCACACCCAGGAGGAAGTTACATTCCAGTGCCACTCAGCAAGACACAGGAGGCAACAGGAGCTGATTGCTACTTACAGATCCCAGAGAGAAGAGGGGCGCGTATCTCACCGGGCCAACAGGAAAGGGGGAGGCATCTGGAACGTTCCACCCAACCAGCAGGCAGGAACAAGCGACGCAAGGTGCAGCCCCCGTGGGTCTATGCCTGTCTGGGGGTCGGTGGACACTGCCCAGGCAAGTTGCCCAAGCAGAATCCTCATCAGTGGGTTTAAAGCGAACAGGCCCAAGTCCTGTAGGTCACAATAACACTGAGGGACATCCACGATGCCACATCTACCCATCCAAGCAGGGTGTGAGAAGACAGCTGCCCAGCAGGGAGGTGATCACTCACATGGACATCCAGGCTGACCACACTGAGATACTGGGAAGAGGTGGAAAATGGGAAACCGAGTCAGGGCGACTGAGCCCGGTGTTGGGGTAAGAAGGTCCAACTTACATTCGAAGAGGACGGGTGCTGTGGCAGCAGAATTCCAGCAATTCAGTGCAAGCGCATCACTCTGAACACAGTATCTCAGTCTGCTTAGAGTCAGCTGAGCTCGGTCATCTCATTTTTAAAAAGAATTCCGTCTGGAGCTGCTGTCATGGCACAGAGGGTTAAGGCGCCACCAATTCGAGTCCTGGCTGCCCCACTTCCAATCTAGCTCTCTACGAATGCAGTTGAGAAAACCGTGGAGATGGCCAAGTGTTTGGGCCCTGCCACCTACGTTGGAGAACCCCAGATGAAGCTCCTGGCTCCTGGCTTCCGCCTGGCCCAGCCCTGGCCATTGCAGCCACTTAGGAAGCGAACCAGCAGACGGAAGATTCCCTCTCCCTCTCTTTCTGTAACTAATTCTGCGTTTCAAATCAATAAATAAGTCTTAATGAAAAAGAAAGATTTAATTCCAAGAGCCAACACAAGGGAACGACCCTGGGCAGGCCGCCCCAGCAGGCAGAGGCCCTGTGTGCAGCCCACCTCCCTCGCACACGCATCCAGCCCTCCCACGCTGCATCTGGAAACTGCCTGGAGCAGCTCCCTGAGAGGCAAAAGCTGCAAAATTAAGATGACAAAATGACAGCTCAGATTGTACTCACTCAGGGCCTGGAGAACATAATTAAACAAATTACCTTAGGCAAAATGTGCATTCACAAGCCGCATCAGCCCGCGAGGCACCGCATCAAAGGCCTCTGTGCCTACAATGACCATCACAGGCAGAGGCACAATGGCAGAGGCAGGGAATCTACACGTGACGCCCGGAGGCAAGCAGCAGGCAGTGGGGAGGTGAGTGACACGGAGAAGGCCTGTGCAGGTGGGACATTTGCACAAGGGGACAGCAGTCCAGCATGGCGCAGCATCAGGGGAAGGTGGGCAAACAGGACACAGGAGCGGCAAAGCCGGGCACTGGTGGTGGAGTGGCCACCAGCTCTCCAGGAGACCCTGGGCAACAGACCTCTCTCCCTGAGTCCAAGGCGCATCACAGTCAAACTGTCAAAAAGACAAGACCAGGAGAACCCCACACGTAGAAGAGGAAAGAGCCACAGGTAAAGGAGTCACATAAAAGGGAGTCTCCCTCAGGCTAACAGCAGATTTCTCAGCAGAGACCTCTCGGGCCAGAGACAGCGACACAAAGTCCTACGAGACAAAAACTGCCTGCCAAGAACACTACACCCAGAAAGGCTGCCCGGCAGAAATGAAGAATTAAGTATTTGCAAGACAAACACAGACTGATGGAATGTGTCACCACCAGACTGGCCCTACGAGAGAGCCAACACGAGAAGCCAAAGATGATGACCGCTGTCACGGGAACTCACCAAGGACAAAATTCAGGAGCAGAGCACAACAGCAGACACACAATAGAGCATCCAGCCCTGTCTACACAGAGACCACAGAACCGCAGAGTGAACAACGGGAGAGGTGGAAAGGAACCAAGAAAGGGGGAAAAAAAAAAAAAAACCAGAAAGAAGGTGGCAGGAGTGTGTCTTTAAGTAAAAACAACCTTGATATGTAAACAGTTAGATTCATTAGTTGAAAGACAAGAGACTGGGCAGGCGCCAGCACCCCGGGTTCTAGTCCCGGTTGGGACACCGGATTCTGTCCCGGTTGCTCCTCTTCCAGGCCAGCTCTCTGCTGTGGCCAGGGAGTGCAGTGGAGGATGGCCCAAGTGCTTGGGCCCTGCACCCTCATGGGAGACCAGGAGAAGCACCTGGCTCCTGGCTTCAGATCGGCACAGCGCGCCAGCAGTAGCAGCCATTTGGGGGGTGAACCAACGGAAGGAAGACCTTTCTCTCTGTCTCTAACTCTGCCTGCCAAAAATAAAAATATAAAAAGAAAGACAGAGACTGGCTGAGTGCATTTTACAAAAGATCCAATAACACACTGCCTCTGAGAACCTCTCTCCACCACTGCAGAGCCACGTGGACTCAGTGAGGGGAGGGAAAAGACACACTTGCACACACTCCCAAAGCCAGCACGCTAAGAGATGTGCTAATTAGCTTAATGGGCCCATCCCACTGTGTGTGCAAAACATCATGTTTTCTATAGCAAAACATCATGTTTCACTCCATAAACAAACACCTTTTTTTCAACTTAAAATCAAACAATGAGGTAAATTTCAAAAATGCATTTCCAAGGGGCCCACCCACAACTAACTAGAGAGTAAGAACCCACTTAGAGCAAGGGAACTCAGCATGGAATGTTCAACCTTGTCCCCTGTGGATACAAAATATTCAAAAGATTACGGGTGGCTACTCTATCCGGGACTCTGGCCACCTGATAAGCAACAGCAGAGAGAGCAAAGAAGTTTAAATGACTTGGAATGATGCTAAATCCTCCCATGGTTTTTCTACCAGATTTCATAACTGAATCAGATTTCCACACCTTGATCTTTTTAGTCCCAAAAAAGCAGTAATGAAACCTAGAAAATCCCTAGAAAATCTTTGTAACATCATCAATAACTGATGAACAACTTACGTATCTTTTGCGCACTTACCTTCAGACCAGCAGAGTGAGTTTGCTAGACCCACCCAGAACAGACTGTGTTACGTCAGCCCAGGTCCCTGCAAGAGGCACAGTGTACGTGGAACCATCCAGTTAAACGGCCCAGACTCAGCAGGTTCCAAAAGTCACGGTTACACTGGCAAACGCAGGCCAAAGATAGGAGGCAGGCAACCAAATACTAGAGTACACCAAGGCACATCCTTGTGGATTTTCTTTTTTTATAGAAAGCTTTTATTTAATAAATATAAATTTCATAAGTACAACTTTGGGATTTTATTGGTTCTTCCCCCCATACCTGCCCTCCCAAACCCAAACCATCCCACTTCTCACTTGCCCTCCCATCCTGTTCTTCATTAAGATTCATTTTTAATTATCTTTATATACAGAAAACCAACTCTATACTAAATAAAGATTTCAACAGTTTGCACCCACACAGGCACACAAAGTATAAAGTACTGTTTGAAGACAAGTTTTACCATTAATTCTCATAGTACAACTCATTAAGGACAGAGATCCCACATGGGGAGTAAGTGCACAGTGGCTCCCGTTGTTGATTCAACAATTGACACTCTTATTTATAATGTCAGTAATCACCCGAGGCTCTTGTCGTGAGCTGCCAAGGCTATGGAAGCCTCTTGAGTACACAAACTCCGACATTATTTAGACAAGGCCATAATCAAAGTGGAAGTTCTCTCCCCCTTCAGAGAAAGGTACCTCCTTCTTTGGTGGTCCCTTCTTTCCACTGGGATCTCACTCACAGAGATCTCTCAGGTAGGTAACTTTTCACCACAGTGTCTTGGCTTTCCATGCCTGAAATGCTCTCATGGGCTTTTTAGCCAGATTCAAATGCTTTAAGGGCTGATTCTGAGGCCAGAGTGCTGTTTAGGACATCTGCCATTCTATGAGTCCGCTGTGTATCCCGCTTCCCATGTTGGGTCATTCTCTCCTTTTTATCAGTTTTTATTAGCAGACACTTGGTCTTATTTATGTGTTCCCTTTGACACTTAATCCTATCATTATGATCAATTATGAATTTAAACTGATCACTAACTAGTAAGATGGCATTGGTACCTGCCAACCTAATGGGATTTGGAGTCCCATGGCACATTTCCAGCTTTACCATTAGGGGTAAGTCTGAGGAAGTGTGTGCCAAACTGTATGTCTCCTCCCTCTCTTATTCCCACTCTTATTTTTAACAGGGATGAATTTTGAGTTGGATTTAAACACCTAAGAACAATTCTATGTGAAGTAAAGAGTTCAACCAACAGTATTAAGTAGAAAAGAAAATACTGAAAAGAATATTGGAAGCTGTTCCTCGTCAGGCAGGACAAGGGCTGATCAAGTCACTGTTTCTCATAGTGTCAGCTTCACTTCTACAGGTTTCCTTTTAGGTGCTCAGATTTTCATGATACCTGTAATTCATGGCAATCGGACTTTCAAAAGAACTATATTTGTTTCTGAAAACAGCACCTTTCCAGTCCAGCTCTGACAAACTCTCATCTTCTTAAGCGTGTTCATTAACTGTTGGTGCCTGCCATGCCTGATGTGCCTGGTCACAACAAACAAAATCAATCATTTCACACATGTCAAGCCTGGTGGGAATTCCAGAAAATTCTCCACTTCTGAGTGAAAACCATGGCCCTATCTACCAAGTGGACTCATTCTAGACCGGGCAGGTGTGAGTCCATTTGTCCGTCTTGGCACCCAAACCCAACTCCCTGATCCACTCTACCAGGCTGTGGTCCTGTGAACCTGGGACACTGCAGAGTGAGGTGGCCCAGTGACAACACCTTGCAAATCAGGTAGGAGGAGGGTAAGACAAGAGTCTTATTTCCAGGACGTACGGAATCGGCTCTCGAAACGCAGTTCTCCATTCTGGCACATTTACCACGGAAACGGGTGACTGACAAGCCATCACCTGCTTGATGAGACAGACATCACAGATGTGCAGGTGGAACTACAGAAAGCATCCTCCAAGTGGAAACACGTTGGTGCAGAGGATAGAATCACATGCGTTATTCGTGTTCTCTGGAAGGTTTCCAGTTCATCTCCATGATTATTTGGATAACTGAAGCTGGAGATTTTCCTACAAGATTGCTTAAGACAGAAATGCATTTAAAATACCCTAAATAAGAGGAGGAAAATGGCAGATTGGGGAGCGGCATGTTTTGCAGGGCTAAGGAGAAACAGGGAGGATATGTGGGAGGTACACTCTCCATGGAGACGTGGAGAGAACACCCTGGGGGAAGCCCCACAGGAAGAGGGGAAAGGGCGAGAACCTGCGTCTGAGTGCTGACATGGAGCCAGAGCTGCAGACAGCCAGAGCTGCAGACAGCCAGAGCCGACGGCGTTTCTGAGACGGGGGAGGACAGCCTGCATCAAGCCGAGGGGGTAGAGCCCGAGAGAACACGGTGTGGGTCAGGACTGGAGCCCAGGGAGCTGGCGGTTGCACATGATTGCCTGTGGTCTTGCTGGAAGTGCAGGGGGACATTCAATTCAAACCAATCTCCCCAAAACAGAACCTGCGATCTGGCTGGGAGAGGGCAGGAGCCATTTCAAAATTGGACAAACATTACGGAAGCCTGCAGGCACACACAGAACAGCTGACTGAGAAGGGGCACCTGAACACAGCGCCCCAGAGCAGAGGGGGCAGGCGTTCAGCCAGTGTCTCCAGTGTGCCAGTGTCATCCAGAGCTATGAGCGGATGGAGTGGCCTGCAGCCCCCACTGACTCAGAGCCTGGCCGGGAGGTGGCTGGACAGCTAGAGGGGCAGGAGGTGCCCTCTGGACTCGGCGACTGTGGGAGCCTTCTGTGCTAGGACCTTGGGGCCTCAGCTACATGAAAAGGCATAGGGCATAGCTGGGTACTGAGTTGTACCACACCAACCTGGGTGTTACCCTGGAAACTCAGCCCACCCTAGAGCATTGACCAGAGCCCCCTGGCCACACCCACCACACACCTGCTGGTATTCACTGGAAGCCCAGAAGCACAGCACCAAAGATGAAATCCAACAGAAGAAAAAATTAAAAATCAGCTCCACAAATGCTGAAAGATAAGAGCCAAAATTCAAGAAACAAGAATAAGTAAGTCACCATGATCCCCCCAGAGGAACACGAGAACATTTCAATATTAGAATGTGAAGATGAAGAGATGGAGGAAATACCAGAAATGGAATTTAGAAAAGTAATCATAGGATTACTAAAAAATAAAATCAGAAGCAAATCCACAAATTAAAGAAAACCATATATGACATGAATGAAAATTTTTCAGGGCCAACACCATGGCACAGTAGGTTAATCCTCTGCCAGTGATGCCAGCATTGCATATGGGCGCTGGTTCTAGTTCCAGCTGCTCCTCTGCCAATCCAGCTCTCTGCTATGGCCTAGGAAAGCAGTAGAGATGGCCCAAGTCCTTGGGCCCTGCATCCACGTGGGAGACCTGGAAGAAACTCCTGGCTCCTGGCTCCGGATCAGCTCAGCTCCAGCCGTTACAGCCATTTGGGGAGTGAACAAATGGAAGGAAGACCTCTCCCTCTGTCTCTTCCTCTCACTGTCTGTAACTCTACCTCTCAAATAAATAAATAAAAATATTTTAAAAAAGTTTTTCCCAGGAAATTCAGAATTTAAAGAGTAAGCAAAATGAAATTTTAGAAATGAAGAACTCAATGGATCAAGTAAAAAAAAGGAGTGGAAAGCCTTAACAGAAGACTGGGTGAGGCAGAAGAAAGAATATCTGAACTGGAAGACAAATCTTTGGAAATGTTACAGTCAGTCAAGAAAAAAAAAGAAGAAGAAGAAGAAAATAAAAAAAAAAAACTTAAAAACAATGCTGGAGATCTACGGGATACTATCAAATGATCCAACAGATGGATCTCAGGAGTTCCTGAAGGAGCAGAAAGAGAGAACGGACAGAAAGCATATTTTAGTGAAATAATTACAGAAAACTTCCCCAACTTGGACCAAGAAAGGCACATCCAAGTACAGGAAGCACAAAGAACTCCTAACAGACAGGACCAGAAAAAAGTGTCACCACAACACATTGTAGTCAAACTGTCCACAGTAAAACATAAAGAAAAGCTCATAAAATGTGCACAGGAGAAATGCCAGATCACTTTCAGAGAATCTCAAATTGGGCTCACAGATGATAAGAAACCCAATAGGCTAGAAGGGAATGGAGTGATATAGTCCAAGTCTTAAAAGAAAAAAAAACTGTCAACCAAGAATACTGTACCCTGCAAAGCTTGCATTTATGAATGAAGGTGAAATAAAGACCCTCCATAACAAACAAAAAATGAAAACATTTGTTGACACATGTCCAGCCTTACACAAGATGCTTAAGATGTGCTATGTACAGAAACATAGAAAGATAGCCATCTTTATGAAAGAATGCAAAGGCAGAAAATCCACCAGTAGAAGTACAAAAGAAATCCAAAGCAAACAATAGGAATATTTATGGAAAAATGGCAGGGCCAAGTCATTACTTATCAATAGTCACCTTGAGTGTAAATGGCCTCAATTCTCCAGATAAAAGATATAGATTGGCTGAATGGATTGAAAAACAAGACCCATATATGTGCTGCTTACAAGAAACATATCTCACCAACAAATATATATGCAAACTGAAAGTGAAAGGATGGAAAAAGATATTCTAGGCCAACAGAAACCAAAAAGAGCAGGTGTTGCCATCCTAATATCAGACAAAATAGACTTTAACATAAAAATTGTTAAAAAGAGATGAAGAAGGGCACTATGTAATGATTAAGGGATCAATCCAACAAGAAGATGTGACTATAATAAATGTATATGCACTCAATTACAGGGCACCTGGCTACTTTTAAAAAATATCAATAGACCTAAAGGAAGACACAGACTCCAATACAGTAGTAAAGGGGGACTTCAATCCCCACTTTCAGCAATGGACAGATCAACCAGATAGAAAACCAGCAAGGAAACAAGAGAGTTCATCGACACCATAGACCAAATGGACCTAATGGATACCTACAGAACCTTTCACCCCACAGTGACAGAATGCACATTCTTCTCATCAGTGCATGGAACTTTCTCTAGGATAGACCATATGCTAAGCCACAAAGCAAGTCTCAGCAAATTCAAAAAAGATCAAAATCATTCTATGCATCTTCTCTGATAACAATGAAATAAAGCTAGAAATCAACAACTCAAAAATCTCTAGAACATATGGAAACACATGGAGAGTGAACACCATGCTCCTGAATGAACAGAGGGTCATAGAAGAAATCAAAAGATAAATCAAAAATTTCTGGAAATAAATGAAGATGACAATATATTAAAACTTACGGGATACAGCAAAAGCAGTGTTAAGAGGGAAGTTCATAGCAATTACTGCCTACATGAAGGAACTGGAAAGGTACCAAATAAATGAGCTGTAAATGCATCTCAAAGATCTAGAATATCAAGAACAAACCAAACCCAAAACTAGCAGGAGGAAAGAAATAATTAAAATTAGAGAAGAATTAAATGAAATTGAAACAAAAAAAAAATACAAAAGATCAGTGGAATGAAAAGCTGGTATTTTGAACAAATAAACAAACTGATACAACATTGGTGCAACTAACCAAGAAAAAGAAGGAAAAGACCCAAATCAATAAAATCAGAGATGAAAAAGAAAATGTAACAACAGATACCACAGAAATAAAAAAAAATCATCAGCGATTATTACAAAGAGCTGTATGCCAACAAACTAGGATGTCTAGAACAAATGGATAGATGCCTAGAAACATATAATCTACCAAAATTGAGTCATGAAGACATAAGAAAACCTAACAGATAAATAACCAGGATGGAGATTGAATCAGTAATAAAGACCCTCTCAACAAGCCCAGAACTGACAGCATCTCTGCTGAATTTTACCAAGTATTGAAAAAAGAACTAATTCCAACTCTTTTCAAGCTATTCAAAACAATCATGCCGGCACCACAGCTCAATAGGCTAATCCTCCACCTGCAGCGCCAGCACACCGGGTTCTAGTCCCGGTCGGGGCACCAGATTCTGTCCCAGTTACCCCTCTTCCAGCCCAAATCTCTGCTGTGGCCTGGGAGTCCAGTGGAGGATGTCCCAGGTCCTTGGACCCTGCACCCGCATGGGAAACCAGGAGGAAGCACCTAGCTCCTGGCTTTGGATCAGCGCGGTGCGCCGGTCGCAGCGCACCAGCCCCAGAGGCCACTGGAGGGTGTACCAACGATAAAGGAAGACCTTTTTCCCTGTCTCTCTCACTGTCCACTCTGCCTGTCAAAAAAATAAAATAAAATAAAAACAATCAAAAAGGAGGGTATCCTCCCAAATTCCTTCTACAAAGCTTGTATCTTCTTAATACCTAAACCTGGAAACTATGCAACAGAGAAAGAGAACTATAGACCAATATCCCTGGTGAACACAGATGAAAAAATCCTCCAAAAATATCAGCTAATCGAATCCAACAACACATCAGAAAGATCATTCACCCTGACCAAGTGGGATTTATCTCTGGTATGAAATGATGGTTCAACATTCACAAATCAATCAATGCTATACAGCACATTAACAAACTGAAGAACAAAAACCATATGATTATCTCAATAGATGCAGAGAAAGCATTTGATAAATACAACATCCTTTCATGATAAAAACCTTAAGGAAAATGGATATAGAAGGAACGTTCCTCAACACAATCAAGGCAGCATAGGACAAACCCACAGCAAGCATCCTGTTGAATGAGGAAAAGCCAGCAGCATTCCCTCTAAGATACAGAACCAGACAAGGATGCCCATTCTCACTATTGCTATTTAATATAGTCCTGGAAGTTTTAGCTAGAGCCATCAGGCAAGAATAAGAAATCAAAGGGGTGCAAATTAAAAAAGAGGAAATCAAACTACTCTTATTTGGAAATGGAATGATCCTATATGTAGGAGATGCAAAATACTTCATTGAAAGACTATTGAAACTCATAAAAAAGTTTGGTAAAGTGGCAGGATATAAAATCAACATAAAAAAATCAATAGCCTTTGTATACACAGATAACGTCATGGCTGAGAATGAACTTTTAAGATCAGTGTTATTCACAATAACTCCAAAAAGGATCAAATAACTTGAAATAAATTTAATCAAGGATTTCAAATATCTCTACAATAAAAATTACAAAACACTTATGAAAGAAATAGAAGACGACATTTAAAAATGGAAATATCTTCCATGTTCATAGACTGGAAGAATCAACATCATCACCCTGTCCATACTACCAAAAGCAATTTACAGATTCAATGTGATCCCAATCTAAATACCAACAACATTCTTCACAGATCTGGAGAAAACTATGCTGAAATTCATATGGAAACACAAGAGACCCCAAGTAACTAAAGCAATCTCATACAGCAAAAACAAAGCTGGAGGTATTACAAGACATATTACAGGGCAGTTACATGCAAAAGAGCCTGGTACTGGCACAAAAACAGAATTATAGACCAATGGAACAGGATAGAAATTCCAGAAATCTATCCATGCATCTATAGCCAACTTATATTTGATAAAGGAGCCAAAATCAACCCATGGAGCAGAGACTGTCTCTTTAACAAATGATGCTGGAAAAACTCGATCTCCACACACAGAAGTATGAAATTAGACCCCTATCTCACACCCTACACAAAAATCCACTCAAAATGGATCAAGGACCTAAATCTATGACCCAATACCATCAAATTATTACAAAATATGGGGGAAACTCTGTAAGACATAGTCATAGGCAAAGACTTCTTGGAAAAGAATCCAGAAGTACAGGCAACCAAAGCCAGAATTGACAAATGGGGTTATATCAAGCGAAGAAGCTTCTGTACTGCAAAGGAAACTCAGCAAAATGAACAGGCAACTGACAGAATGGTAGAACGTATTTGCAAACTGCACAAGTGATAAAGGGTTAACATCCAGAATATATTAAGAGCTCAAGGAATTCAACAACAATAAAACAAACAATCCAGTAAAGAAATGGGCAAAGGACTTGAACATGCATTTTTTCAAGAGAGGAAATTCAAATGGCCAACAAACACTTGAGAAAGTGCTCAGGATCACTAGCCATTAGCGAAATGCAAATCAAAACCACAATGAAGTTTAACCTCACCCCAGTCAGAGTGGCTCACATATACAAATCAACAAACAACAAATACTTACAAGGATGTGGAGGAAAAGGTGCCCTAATCCACTGTTGGTGGGAATGTAATCTGGTCCAACTACTATAGAAGACAGTATGGAGACCTCAGAAATCTGAATACAGACCTCCCATATGACTCAGCCATCCCATTCCCGGGAATTTACCCAAATCAAAAGAAATAAGTATATGGTAGAGTTATCTTTACCTCCATGTTCATTGCAGCACAATTCACAGTAGCTAAGATATGGAATCAACCCAGATGTCCATTAACTATTGACTAGGTAAAGAAATTATGGCATATATACACTGTGGCATACTACTACTCCACTACTATAAAAATAAAAATGAAACCCTGTCTTTTGCAACAAGATGGTCACAACTGGAAACCATCATACTTTGAAAAACAAGCCAATCCCAAAAATACAGATATTATATGTTTTCCTTGATCTGATGCAACTAACAGAATACCTGAAATGCAGTGAGATAGACATTCTGAGACATTCTGAGAATGGGTGATTCTTTGCAGCCCTGTCTCTTCCATTGAGAAACAATCTTTTGTTTAGTTTTGCTTTATTTTGTTTTGTTTTCTTTGTCTTCATACTATTTGCTGAACTCCTCTACTTAGAGTAGGGTTAACTGTATGATCACTAAGTAAACTGATAATAGATCATAATAAAAATTAAGAATGGGAGTCTGAGCTGGGGGGAGGGTTGGAATGTGGGCAGGAGGAAGGGTGTCGCTCCCCGTCTTCGTGGAGGAACAACACAGGACCCTGCGCTGTTCTTTTGTCTGCTCGGCCCTCCCCGGGTTTGCTGCTGGTTCTTCCCGGGTTGGCTACCGACCCTTCCACCTCCGTGGAAGGGCGGTTCCCCCTAGCCACTTTCCCCACTTCCGCGGGGGAGCGGCACACCGCCGGCCGGCTCTCTCGGGGGCTGCTCAGATGTTATCCAGATGTTCCCCTTAGATGTTCCTGGTGCATGTTGTCTCTCTCCTCCTTTATAGTCCTCTTCCACCAATCCCAACTCTGCTACCCACACGCCGAGTACACTGCTCTCCTCCAATCAGGAGCAGGTCCTACAGTTTATTGGTTGAACTGGAGGCAGCTGTGTAGAAGCTGTTTCCCTTCTCAGCGCCATATTGTGGGAGAGCAGATGCATAGAATAAGTCTTAATTCCAGTAACTTAGTCTAGTCCGAGTTGCTCCCAGTTGCTCCCCACAGAAGGAGAAGCCCCACTTTGTTCCTAAATCTTATATATGAAATACATGAAACCTGTCTAACTTTAATAAAATAAATAAATAAAATAAAATGCCCTGGGTAGACCAGCATTGTGGCATACTGACTTAAGCCGACACCTGTAGCATTGGCATCTCATGTGGGTGCCAGTTCGTGTCCTGGCTGCTCTGCTTCCAATCAACTCCCTACAACATGCCTGGGAAAGGCAGCAGCAGGTGGTCAGCGCTTGGGCCCCTGTCACCCATATGGCAGACCTGGAAGAAGCTCTTGGCTCCTGGCTCCAGGATCCTGACTCCTGGCTTTGGCCTGGCCCAGCCTTGTCTGCTGCCGTCATCTGGGGAGTGAACCAGCAGATGAAAGATCTCTCTTTCTCTCTCCCTCCCTTCTCTTTCTGTGACTCTGACTCTTAAATAAATTTAAAAGAGAGAGAGAGAAGTCAGTGAAATAAAGCCAAGCTTGCCTGATCTATGTAAGCCAACTAGAGCCACAGAGTGGGCAGAATAAAACATTCTCATCAAAATGTTAATGGTGCACATTTCAGAAATACGTAAAGAATATAACACTCTATCCAGGCCTGTGACTTCCACACGTTATCACAGGTAAGAGCACCTGGGAAAGTGTTAAACGCTGGCTCCCCCACTTCCAGCTGATCCCAAGATCCTGCCCTAATAATTCTGTCAGTGCCGAGAGCCATCTCAGAGTCGGCTGGGGCGTGGATGCGCCAGGGACTCAATGTGCACCCGTGGGGAAGGGCTCCGCGGCCTGCAGTGCACCCTTCCCACACAGGCGCGCCTCAATGCAAGCATGGAAGCCACACTGGAGAGAAGCGGTGGCAGGGCCCCCCGCACACATTCAACTCTCAGTCACATGGAGTGCAGGCAGCTTCATTCTGGACCCAAATCCTGGAGAAGCCCACCCCACTTCTGTGGGCCTGCAGCAGGTACCGGGGCTGTGTGGGTGAGGCTGAGCTGGTGGCTTGGGGAAGCCCAAGACCCAACTTATAGAGCATTCTAGTAAGTAAGCTACTGATGTCGTATGGTAGGACTTTGCATCTGTACAGCTTCTGGGGGGTGGAGGAGCTTCAAAAAGGCTGAGGAAGTGCAAATAACCCCATCTTACTACCAACGACACGAGACAGGCACTACAAACTCAGCTGTCACAAAAACGGACTGCACTGAAGGTAGAGCAATTAGGGGAGGAGCAGGCTTCTAAACCCCTTTTCTAGAAACGTCTCTTAGCAGCTTTCAGTGGCATTGGAGTGGTGCACTTATCTGGAAATCAGAGGCAATTTCTGCCATTTGCTTGCAGGAGTCGCATTTCAATTAAAAACCTGAAGGAGCCCTCTTATCAGGCCCCAGCACGCGTGGGCGTCATCGCCAAATACTTTCTTCCCAAACAGGATTTGCCCTTCACTGGTGACAGAAGTTCTTCCTGATTGAGCTTGGCTTTCCTCACCGACTTCTCAAAACAAAAGATCAGGTCTTTGCTTGGCAGGATGCTTTGCCTGCTTCCATCAAGGTAAACTCAACAGAATTCTAGGAAAATCGAGATCTGCTGCATAGTGATTTTTGGGAAGAAATATACTTTTAAATTAGAGTATTCCAACATCGGCCCTTAGGAAAGAAAGTTACCAGTAACAGAGATGACAATGACTGTTGGCACATCTGTGTAGCCTGCTGTTTAGGATGGTCACTAATGTTTGCAATGGCAAGCATCAAAACCCTGTATTTTCAAAGCAAACAATTGCTAACAGCACATTTCTGGGGTTTTTAGATCTCACAGTTTCTAAAATCTGGGATCACGAAAGAGGACGCCTTTACACCTAGATTCGTACGTACACACATGTATGTACACATTCGCATGTGGGTAAGGCCTTTCTTCCTTTAAAAGCTGCCCACCAGGTCCAGGGTATTTAAATCAGGGGTATGGATGCCCAGAAGTCAAGTTCCTTCCAATATTTAGGTGAATCTTAGAATCCATAGAACTCGGGGATCATTAAGGCATGGAAAATGCTGACAATCGCACTGTCCAACTTTGACACACAAGGGCATAGAGACGCATCAGGAACTCTCAGAGATGCCCTCCAACAAGGGGAGAAGCCTCAGCACCTGGCTTTCAGTCCTGCACCTGCCACTCGGCTTGAACAGTGACTGAAAATCTCCCAGCTTCAGGGCCGTGAGCTCTAAGGTGGACTAAGGTAACCTGAAGGTCAATTTTAAGATTAATAAACATTAAACATCTAACCTGGCACAGGCTCTTAACTAACAATGGTAGCTGTTATCATTACGTTTGCTTAGTAACTTAGTAGGTACTATAATGCAGCCAAACATTAAGCAGAGCACTGGGTAACCGAGAATGAAGATACTTCTTAAGGAGACAGAACTGATAAAATGCGGGAGAAACTGTGGGCATGGGGTAGTGACCCTAGACCAGAACAGTAATCCTGGGGCTAGGGACTGCTACACAAAGCTTAAGAGATAGGGTTGCGGGGCCAGCGCCATGGCTCACTTGGTTAATCCTCCGCCTGCGGGGCCGGCATCCCATATGGGCACCGGGTCCTAGTCCTGGTTGCCCCTCTTCCAGTTCAGCTCTCTGCTGTGGCCCAGGAGTGCAGTGGAGGATGGCCCAAGTGCTTGGGCCCTGCACCTCATGGGAGACCAGGAGAAGCACCTGGCTCCAGGCTTTGGATCAGCGCAGCACCAACCGTAGCAGCCACTTGGGGAGTGAACCAACGGAAGGAAGATCTTTCTCTCTGTCTGTAACTCTACCTGTCAAAAGAGAGAGAGAGAGACAGGGTTGCACGTTCTCTGCTACAAGAAGCAGAACAAAGTCACTTCCACGCCTCTCGCACACTCGGCAGCCTGCTGAGCCCCCGTGAGTTCATTCCCCTGCAGCTCAGTGCACTGTCAAGCATTCATCGTTGACAGCAATCTTCCCAGGTCAAGCACTAGAGAAGTCACATCACATCACACATGACATGCTGTCGTCACCCCTCAGTACCCGTGGGGCTGACTCCAGGATCCCCCAGATGCCAAATCCACAGACAGCAGTGAGTCGTCTTGGCACAGACCCTGTCCCCTGTCCCCACATTCCTCAGACCATCTCTGAGGACTGATAGTACCTGATCCAACGCAAATGCTATGCAAATGGCTGCTGCCCAGTGTTGTGCAGGGGTAAAGACAGGAGAGAGCAGCAGTGCTCAGAAGGGAGATTCTTGTTCCCGGGCTCCCACACTGGGGCCTGCCCAAGGGTCCGTGGTTCTCCCCGGAGGACTTGGGGAAACAAAGATGGCTGTGACTCAAGCCCAGAAATTCTGGCTTCATAGGTCTGCGTTGAGCTCCATGATTAGAATCTCTTTTTAAAATCTGTATGCAACTTGGCCGGCGCCGCGGCTCACTAGGCTAATCCTCCGCCTAGCGGCGCCGGCACACCGGGTTCTAGTCCCAGTCGGGGCGCCGGATTCTGTCCCGGTTGCCCCTCTTCCAGACCAGCTCTCTGCTGTGGCCAGGGAGTGCAGTGGAGGATGGCCCAGGTGCTTGGGCCCTGCACCTCATGGGAGACCAGGAGAAGCACCTGGCTCCTGCCATCGGATCAGCGCAGTGCGCCGGCCACAGTGCGCTGGCCGCGGCGGCCATTGGAGGGTGAACCAACGGCAAAGGAAGACCTTTCTCTCTGTCTCTCTCTCTCACTGTCCACTCTGCCTGTCAAAAAAAAAAAAAATCTGTATGCAACTGACACAAGACAAATTTCATGTCAAGTGTCTGATGTGACATTTTAAGACATGCATACAACGTGGGATGATTAAATCAAGCTAGTGGACCTGTCCGTCACCTCGCATACTTAACATTTTCGTGATGAGAACATTCAACATCTGCCCTCTTAAGGGTGGGCTTTTGGTGCACTGGTTCAGCTGCTGGTTGGAATGCCTGCATCCCATATTGAGTCCTGCGTCTGCCCTGGTTCCAGCTCCTGCTGGTGTTCTGCACCAATGCCTGGAGTCACTGCCACTCATAAGGACACCTGGACTGGCTCCTGGCTCCTGGCTCCTGGCTCCTGGCTCCTGGCTCCTGGCTTCAGCTCAGCCCAGCCCTGGCCATGGCAGGCATTCGGGGAGGAACCCAGTGGGTGGACCTGTCTGTCTCTGCTTCTCTCTCTGTGTGCCTCTCACTTAAATACCTAAAATGTAAAACACGCTGTCCGTGCTTTTCCAATGTCCCACATACTATCATCAGTCACAGCACCATGTGCTGCATTGGTGAGCGCTCCTCACTCCTCTGGCTTAGCCGAAACTCAGGAGGCTTTAACCTCCTCATCCCCACTCCCTCCTCTACCCCCTCCAATCCCCAGTAACTGCCCTTCTACTCTCTGCTTCTATGAGTTCAACATTTTTAGACTCTACGTGGGTGACGCTATGCACTGTGTGTCCGCCCGGCTTGCTTCATCACACACCCCTTCCAGGTCGCATCCCTGTTGCTGCGAACGACAGCGGATCCTTCTTACGGCTGAGTGGCGTTCCACTGTGTCCATACACTGTCCTACATTTCAGTGTCCTACACTCCAGTTGATTACATCTCTTGGCTACTATGAATCCAACCCAAAGCAAGCTACAGAGTTGAAGCAATCCCTATCAAAATTCCAATGAAGTTTGTCACAGAAATAGAAAAAGTAATCCTAAAATTCTTAGGATACCACAGAAGACCCTGAGTAGCCAAAGCAATGTTGAGCAAAAAGGTCACAGTTGGCAGCATCATGCTATCTGACCTCAAAATTACTAGAACTCTGTAGTAATCGAAAAGCATGGCAGTGGGACAAAAGCAGACACAAGGAGTCCTCAAAACATTCATGGGACATGTGTACTACAAAAAACTATGAACAGATTTCAAAATGTGTGCACCAAAATAAAGTCATCATTTAATTCCATTTTCCATGAACTTTTTGAAGTCCTTTCATATAAACCAGTAGAATAGAGTGAATAGCCCAGAAATAAACCCACATGATTTTAGAAAGATTTGTGTGTTCATTTATTTGAAGCAACAGAGAAAGTGGGAGAGACAGAGAAAGAGGAAGAGAGATACTCCATTCATCAGTTCACTCCCCCCAGTGGCTGCACATGCCCGATGTGGGCCAAGCCCAAGCCAGGAGCCAGGAAATCCATCCGTGTCCCCTACATGGGTGGCAGGTGCCCCAGCACTTGGGCCATTGTCCACTCCCTTCCCAAGCTCATTACCAGGGAGCCGGATTGGAAGCAGAGCAGCCAGGACTTGAACCAGCATCCAATACGGTATGCTGGCGGCACAAGCAGCAGCGTCGTCCGCTGCACTACGACACCAGCCTCCGTAACTCCACAGTCAGCTCATCTTCGACAAACGCGTCAAGATCATCTTACTGGGAAAGAACAGCCTCTTCGATATACGGTGTTAGGAAAACTGGATATCCACAAGCCGAAGAACGGAAACACACCCTTATCTCACCCCATATGCAAAACCTACTCAAAGTGAATGAACAACTTAGAACATACGACCAGGAACTGTAAAATACTAGAAGAAAACACTGGAGAAAGTGCTAGGACATCGCTGTGGGCAAAGATTTCCCGTACAGGACCCCCAAAGCATAGGCATCAAATAGCAGAAATAGACAAATGGGTCCGGGCCAAACTATGTAGCTTCTGCACTACAAAGGAAACAATCAACACAGTAAAGGGAAAGTCCTCAACGGGGGAGAAAACGCTTAGAAGCCGAACGTCGTACAAGCGCTAACACCCAAAATACGTAAGGAAGTCAAATAGCTCAATAGCAAGGAAACAAATAATCCAGTTAAAATGAATTATCCAAGAGAAGACATAGAAAAGTCAGTAGTTCTGTGAAAAAATGCTCAATCTCCCTGATTATCAGGGAAATGCAAATCAAAGCTACAGGGAGACACCATTGCACACCCATAACACTAACAACGGCTTTCATCAAAACAAGAAAGGTAACGATTGGAGAGGACATGGAGGAGAGCGAGCTGGAGGACGTGGAGGAGAGAGCCCTTGCAGCCAGCTGGTGGGAAGGTAAATTAGCGCAGTCATTGTGGAAGCCAGCGTGGAGGTTCCTCCGGAAACTAGAAATAGAACTGCCGTGGGATCCTGCAATCCCAGCACTGGGTGCGCAGCCAAGGAGCTGAAATGCGCGTGTCAAAGAGAAGCCAGGCTCTCAGCTCCCTGCCGCCTTAGTCACCACCATCTGCCCTCTGACAGCTTCCCAGGTGATGCTGGAGCTGCTGGCTTTGAGAAGCCACTATGACATCATCATAGTGACCTGCACACAAAGAGCTCCCTCCGACGTCACTGTCCTCAGCTCTGCTGCGTGTCATGGTGCCCCAGGGCATGCACACAGAAGCTCTGGCCACGGCTGGACTCAGGCATCCACCGGAACTCTGTCTGTCCAAATTCATTGATGTCCGTAGGTGTGCAAGTGTGAGAACCTGGAGGGAGGAGCTGGGGCCAGTAAGACCGGCAGGTGAAGCCACGGGAGATGTTGCCCCTAACCCTGGGAGAGACCCAGGGGCTGGCGGCCAGGCCTGTTTCCATAACAGTGGCAGAGCAGTCAGCTTGTATCTTCCCAGATACGCACCGAAAGGCAGAGCAAAGGCAGTGTAGACAGTCACTGAGTGGGGGGCTTGTCCACACGCTCTTGCCTGGACACTGTGCAGAGCGCCCCAGGGCACTGGGACTTCCTGTCCCCACAGCGACCGCTGCTCCCAGAGCCCTGGGTCACCTGCAGCAAGACCCAGGCTTTAGGTGCCTGCAGATGTTCAAATCAGATGTTAGAAGCAAGCCGGTCATCCTGGGATGCGCACTTAAACCAGAGGTTTGGCGTAGTTATTTTTACAGACAGAAAAGCCCACGTTGGTAGACAGCGAGAACTGCCTGTGTGCATCAGCTCTCTGACAGAGGCTTTCCTGCAACACGGGCAAAATATCAGCTCCCCAGGGCTGTGCCACATCCCCACACACACGACATGTGAGGGGAGATAAGAGTGTTCCATTAACAGTACTGGATTGACAAAGATAATTTTAAATTCACAACACTTCTGTTTTCCAACCTTTTGAGTTTATCAGAGACAGATAAGGAACGTATGAGAATGGTGGATATAATTAATAATCATTTTATATGTCTTGATAAAGCTTTCTTGATATACAATGATAGTTTAGTAGAAAATGGAATTGAAAGTTTATTTTAATGCAAAAAAACTCTTAAATCATGTCATTCCTTCTTAATACACCGTTTCCATGAACATTCTAAAATATCCTTGTATCTATAGAAAGGCATTGTTACCTGAACATAGATAAATGAGACCATCTTTTTTAAAAACATTTATGTATTTGGAAGTCAGAGCTACAGAGAGTGGTGGGGAGAGAAAGAGAGAGAGAGGGGAAGGGAAGGAAGAAAGGAGGGAGGGAGGGGAGGAGAGAGGGAGAATCTTCCATAAGAAAATTCACTCCCCAAATGCCACAATGGATGGAGCTGGGCCAGACCAAAACCAAGAGCCAGGCGTTTCTTCTAGGTCTCCCACATGAGTGCTGGGTCCCAAGACCTGGGCCATCTGCTGCTACCCTCCCAGGCCAGCAGCAGGGAGCTGGATCGGAAGTGGAGCAGCTGGGACTCAAACCTGCACCCATATGGGATGCCAGCGACGCAGGCAGTGGCTCTACCAGCTACGCCACAGCACTGGCCCCAGATGAGGTCGTCATAAAGTCACAGAGGGGTCCTCTGTGAAGTAGCTGGAGAGCAAACACGACTCTCATGCTGTCCTGACAATCATGGAATTCTTGGATCCGGAATCTCATACAGGTGGGAAACCCGGGATTCACGTTCTGCCCAGGGTCAGGCAGTTTCTGGTGACCTGTGCAAGAAGAGACTCCACGTCTTGTCTTCTCGTCCTCTTGTACTTCCTACCACAGGCCTGGAAGGCTCAGGCAGCATCACCTCTGCTGCTGCTGCTCAGTGCCCAGCCCTGCACGTAAGGAGAGTGATGGCGGCAACGTCACACACACGCCCGAGAAGACAGTGCAGCCCTGGGTGCAGGATGCGTCCCCTAACCTCCTGGGAGGAGGAACTACCTTCACAACAGGACCGTGCTGAGCCAAGGCTGCTATAAGGGAAGGTCTGGGAAGGGCCTGCTTCCTTTCCGCCGAGACCCGGAGTCTCCTGGGTTCTCTCCTCTCCTGTGGCTGCTCAGAGCAGACAGCAGCCACTCCCGGTGCTACGGCTGCAGGCAACAAGCCAGGCAGCCTCCTCCGGCAATCACATCTGTAGATGAGAGTTCAGGAGGCATAAATCCAAATGTCCTCAGAAGATTGAGCCCACAGGATAGAAAAACAAAATGTTCCACCAAGCTACTGATTTAACCAGAAAAACAATGATGATACAACACAGGGGTTGAGACTGATTGGAGAACTGGTCCACCTGGATGAATGGCTCTTCCGGTGCGTGGGAGGGAGCGGGATCTGCAGACTCCCCACAAGGGCTGCATTCAGATGCAAATGAGATCTCTGAACTGCTGGTGCTGACTGGCAGGCCTGCGGCTTGTCAGGAGATGCGAGTCAGAGACAGGATGCCAGGAGGCTGAGGGAGCACAGGCTGCTTGACGCCAGGAGGCTGTGTGGGCGTCAGTGGGAGATACAGAAAGGTTTGAGGAAGGTTTGTGCAGCCACTCTGAACTTCCAGGAGTCCTGGGAGGTCCCTGGGAAGAGCAGGAAACAAACCCCAGGGTTGCCAGGGACCCTGCCCGCCTGCTGCAGCTTCCTGATATAAAGAGGAAACACTGGCTGACCCTGAGCTCCTCAGCTCGGAAGTATCCCTGCCCCTGAACCTGCCCCTGCTCCAGGGCAGTGCTCTGTCCTGGGTGCTGAGTCTCCTGCGAAGTCTTGGATTTTCAGTACATCAAGCTGACACTCGCAAAATACGCACCAACATAGGCCCGAGTGGACAACATGTAAACCAGTCGTCTAAAATAACAATAGTATAAATCATCATCTGTACGCAGATTACAACAAGGATTGTGTAAGATAGTAACCTAAAATTACAGTAAGGAAATATGTTTTTAAAAGTACCTGGTTGTGGCATAGCAGGTAAAGCTGCTGCTTATAGTGCCAGCATCCCATATGGGCGCTGGTTCTAGTCCTGGCTACTCCACTTCTGATCCAGCTCTCTGCTGTGGCCTGGGAAAGCAGTAGAAGATGGCCCAAGTCCTTAGGCCCCTGCACCCAAGTGGGAGACCCTGAGAAAGCTCCTGGCTCCTGGCTCCTGACTTCAGATTGGTACAGCTCCAGCCATGGCAGCCTATTGGGGAGTGAACGAGCGGATGGAAGACCTCTCTCTCTCTGCCTCTCCTTCTCTCTCTGTGTAACTCTTTCAAAAAAATAAATAAATCTTTAAAAAAAAAAGTACCTGGTTTAGCAAAGAATTTAGAGATCAGAATATTACATATAAATGACAAATCTTGAAAAATCACTACTTGCTTGAACATGCGTATATAAAGTGTTAGAGCTACAGAGGCAGCCGTGGGCCTAGCAGCTAAGAGGCCGCCCCAGGGTGCCCATGAGGCCCACGGCCCACATCAGAACGAGCTCAATCCTGGTCCTGCTCCAGCTCCCGGCTCCTGCTGGTGTGCACCCTGGCACAGGTCACGTGATGACTCAAGAGTCTGCGTCCCTGCCACCCAGATGGGAGACCTGGTGGGAGCTCCAGGCTCCTGGCTGCAGCCGGCCCGGCCCCAGCTACTGCAGGTATCTGGGGATCAACCCAGCAGGTGGGAGCTCGCTCCGCCTCCGCCTTCCACAGAAAACAAGAACAAAAAGTAGCAGTAACAGCTCAGATCGCTGAACTTTTCTTAGATTCAATTTTCCAATAACAAAAACAGTTAACGTTTAACACATGCATATTATGTACCAGGTGGTTACTAAACACATAACGGACTTTTTCTGGTGTAATAATTTCAGAAACCTCACAAGGTGCTTGGATTACCCTGTTCTATACATCAGAGCCCTGAGGCTCAGTGTGGCTCGTAACTTGCCACTGGTTGAGAGAGAGTGGGAGAGAGCGAGCAGGCGAGCAAGCTTGGGAATCAAGGGCCAGGTTACCATCAGGGTCCTGACCCCAAGACGCAACCTTGGAGCAGGGTAGAGAAGAGTGTTGCTCCCACGCACCCCGGCCATGTGCACTAGCCACGAAGCTTCCGAGCCCAGGAGGAAAGACACAAACACGAGGGATCTTTAAGAGGCCTGTGGAGGGGCCGGCGCTGTGGCACAGCAGGTTAAGCCACGCCTGCAAAGCCAGCATTGCACATCAGAGTGCCAGCCTTGAGACTCGGTCACTCTGTTTCAGATCCGGCTTCCTGCTAAGGTGCCGGGGGAGACAGCTGATGTGCTGAGCCCCGCACCCACGTGGGAGACCAGGACGGAGTTCCTGGCCAAGCACAGACGTCCGTTTGGGAGGTGGATGGATGGAAGATATCTCTGTGTTTCCCTCTTTCTCTATTGCTCTGCTTTTCAAACAAATAAATACATTTTAAAAGTCTGCGGAAAATGAGTATTCTGGAAAAAAATTCATGAATCTCAAAGTTTTGCAATGAAACAAGCTCATCTTTTAGTTCCAGTTTCCCTGCATTTTGTGTAGCGCTTCAGACATGAGAAATGTCCAGAAAAGCAAGGCCACGGCCAGAAAAGTGTGGAAGAGGGTGGAGCTGAGCGATCGGCCTGGGCAAAGCCACCAGTCCCGCGGGAGAACGCAGCAGGGGAGCTGAGGAACAAAGCAGGTGAGACACAGCCCTTAGGCAACGAGGCTAGGAGTCCGTGCAGCCTCAGCGAGAAGCGAGGGCACGCAAGAAGTCGCCGGCACCGCCTTGCTCACTGACTCTGGTCAGACAGCAAGGAGGCACGGGTGAGGGGTCAGTCTAGAGAACACAGCTCTCTCCTCTGTTCACCTCAGCACCCGTGGTGGCCTCTGTCCTTATCCTGGGCCAAGTCCTGTCCTGCCCCAGTGCAGGGCCACGGCCCGGCTATCCCCTGGGGAGCAGTCCTTCCCCGCCGCTCACATGCTCTGTAATTCTAAGTATGACTTCTGTGTTTGCTTCCTGCCTAGGGGCTCCAGGAGGGCAGAGACCACGCACCACTAAACAGTACCCAGTACTCGAGGTGTGCAGAACACATGCATGCTCCATGCCTGAATGACTAGCTGTGCTGAGGATTCCTGCTCGCTTGACCCAATCACCGAAACAGGTGTACCCTCAGAGCTGAGGGCAGGGAAGGAGGGAGTGTGGAGGTGGCAGAAGTGCTGAGTCATAGGTGAGTCACGGCTGAGTCACAGCTGAGTCATGGCTGAGTCACAGCTGAGTCACGGCTGAGTCACAACTGAGTCATAGCTGAGTCATAGGTGAGTCACAGCTGAGTCATGGCTGAGTCACGGCTGAGTCATGGCTGAGTCATGGCTGAGTTATGGCTGAATCATAGCTGAGTCATGGCTGAGTCATAGGTGAGACACAGCTGAGACACGGCTGAGTCATAGGTGAGTCATAGCTGAGTCATAGGTGATTCATAGCTGAGTCACGGCTGAGTCATAGGTGAGTCATAGGTGAGTCATAGGTGAGTCATGGCTGATCATAGCTGAGTCACGGCTGAGTCACGGCTGAGTCACGGCTGAGTCACGGCTGAGTCATGGCTGAGTCACGGTGATGGAGCACTGGGACAATTATGAATGCACTGGTAACACAGGCCAAGGCTGGGAACCAAAGCCCAGGCAGAGTGGGAGGTGCTGAGGGCAAGCCAGGCTCCAGCACCCAGCGGCCACGCAGTGCAGCCTGGGCACGCTTCTCAGAGGCCCACGCGGGGTCACTGACTTCAGAAAGTGGGGCTCCCACACTGGGAAATCGAGTTCCCCAATGAAACAACAAGGAGACACACAAAGCCTGGATGTCCGCAGACTAGAGAACCATCATTTCCCATCTGATGAATTGTTAAGACAGGAAAGACTCAATCTCTGAATGGGGTAAGTGCCCGAGGGACAGTAACTCCCTGACGGCGCTGTTTGAGTTTTGTTTATCAAGGCTAAAATGAGCAAACAGGTCCACTTCTTACCTGGATTGTCCCATCAATTAAGAGAATTAAGTGAGGGGCCGGCGCTGTGGCACAGCTGGTAAAGCCACCGCCTGCAGTGTTGGCATCTCATATGGGCACCGGTTCAAGTCCCAGCTGCTCCACTTCCAATCCAGCTCTCTGCCATGGCCTGGGAAAGCAGTAGAAGGTGGTCCAAGTGCTTGGGCCCCTGCACCCATGTGGGAGACCCAGAGGAAGCTCCTGGCTCCTGGCTTCGGATCTGCGTAGCTCCGGCCATTGTGGCCGACTGGGGAGTGAACCAATGGATGAAGACCTCTCCTCTCTCTCTCTGCCTCTCCTTCTTTCTGTGTGTAACTCTGCCTTTCAAATAAATAAATAAATCTTTGAGAGAGAGAGAGAGAGAGAATTAAGTGAAAACTTAGTTTCAATGCTGGCATTTGGCCTTGCTGAGTGCACCCAGTGAGCCTTGTGTCTCACACTGCCTTTGACTTTGGTAAAGTCAACAAGCCAATGTATTCCTGAATTCCTCCTCCTGAAGCGAGAGAGGCTAGCTCCCCCATCTTACAGGATATGCAGAGGTTATGCAGTGAGATCCCACATGTGACCTTCGCTAACAGCTAACGACGGTTGGTCCAAGAGAAGGCATTATGCATATTTCCATCTAACGAATGACAACTGTTTTTCTCTAATTGGAGAATGAACATCCAAGGGCACCCAGATATTAAACACTGGAGCCAAGTTCAGCCCATTCTGCCATTCCAGAAAATCCCCACATCACACCCAGCCTCATCAGCTGAACGCCAAGTTCTAAGCACACTCATTGCAGATGTCACTGCTGCCGTTGCTGTAAAACGAGCAAGCTGAGGTCACTGGCATCACGATTGTGTCAGCACCGTGACGTATCAGGCGTTCCCAGCTGCTCTCTCCTCCTCTGTCTGAGAGGGCTGAAGTCTACACAAACACACCGTTGTCGGCCGCGTTCACCCTCGGGAACACTGTGACCCAACGTCGGTGCTGCGGTCAGACGGATCCTCCTCCGACCTAGCCTCCTGCTGGCATCTCTGCTCCCCCTCACGTGGCACCGACACCACCACCTTTCAAAATCTTCCCTGAATTCTCTTAGCCGAGTATCAGCGCAAATTCAGGTCTTCGAACATTCAAACTAAACTGATAAAGCAGAGAGTGCAACAATTGCAGGTACTTCTGCAGGCACATGGCACAGCCCCCAAGTTTTGGGGGTGCAAGGGAAGGGGCTGATGGGAAATTCTCTGCCAGTCCTCCCACGGTGGTAGTCACACACCAGCCCCCTCCCCGTGCTCCCTGTGCCCTGCCTGCTGTGCTCTCAGTCAAGGACCCCAGGCTCACTCTCGCTCTCCCCTCCACCACTGCATCCTGCACTCAGCTGCCCAGCACCGACTCACCCCTCCTGACTCGCAGCCCAGCTCACGTGCCCCCTCTGCAGAGACCCCCCCCAAGCACCCTGTGGCCCTCTTCCTCCCCCTGCCAGCACCCATGAGCTCTCCTGTGTGCCCTGGACCCTTCCCTGCAGCACTGTCTCCAGGAGCGCAGCGCCGACGGCTGCTCCGAGCAGTGCGTGGCACGCGGCTGCCCTTGACCAATCGGCTGCATTGGTGAAGGAGTAACCCCACATAGGCAAGACCTCTCCACAGGCAGGGACTGTGCAGAACATGTCTCTCAGAAACTCGAATGCATCCCTTGGCCTGAGCTGTCTGGACAAGTCCAATGCTCAGACAGAGGTGTCCACGTTCCGGACTCCGAGATGGAGCAAGACATGGAAACTGGCCAGGACCCAGACCTGGTCTGCAGACAAAGGCAATTCGCTTTGCTTCTCAGGCTGATCCAAGACACTAACACAGAGCAGTCCTCGTCTGCAACAGCATAGGCCAAGTCCGGATGTTGTCTGTAAAAAGGAATATTTCATAAATCACATCCATCCAGTGGAAATTGTAAAGAAATGAAATCAAAGTTACCCTAAAGAATCTTGCAAGTACCAGGTCACATGGGAAATTAAGCCACAGCAATATACTCATAAGGCAATTGAGAAACCCATCCAGCGGCCATTCCACATGAACACACGTGTATCTGTGTCCACTGACACACAAGAGAGAATGGCCACGTGAGCACATCAGTACAGCAGGCGGATGCTGAAGGACAACATACACCAGTCAGGTGAGCCGCACGGCCGCCGTCTGCCACGTCAAAGCAGAAGTTCATGAAACAGGTCACTCCCAAAACACTTAAATTTTTTAAAAGCTTCAGATTAGAGCAAAAAAGACAATTAATTCAAATATTACCTTAATACTAATGTTGATCAATATATGCAAATATCATTCATGAATATCTACACACATCAATTTAGAATAAAGCATTAGTAATTCAGGAACGCACCAAAACAAACATGACCATGAACTGTACCACTACAGGAAGGAAGAGTTCCTTCAGGACCCCATCAAGGTAAGACAACCTCAAGTTAAACGGGAAAAATGTTAAAGGGGAAAAATCCCATGGTCCCTTCAAATAACAACTTCAGATCAGCGAGGAGCGGAAGAAACCTCCTGAAACACGACAGAGCTCACCTCCCACAGAATGAACAGCACTGAGACGCACTGATGACATCTCTGAACAGCGAGTGCATTTAAACATTGTACATTCACATGAATGAAGCCAATCACACAGAACAAAAAAATTCAAGATTCCTGGAAATCGATAATCAGGAAGAAATTTCCATGTTGGCAGATTTTCGAAGGAAAGAAAGTTTGAAGATTTCCTCTTGAAAGTACGTAATTCTCACCCGATGTAAGAATTCAGGAATTCCAGCCCCAGAGTAATTTTTTTTTTTATCTTTTATTTAATGAATATAAATTTCCAAAGTACGTCTCATGGGTTACAATGGCTTTCCCCCCCATACCGTCCCTCCCACCCACCACCCTCCCCTTTCCCACTCCCTCTCCCCTTCCATTCACATCAAGATTCATTTTCGATTATCTTAGTATACAGAAGATCAGCTTAGTATACCTTAAGTAAGGATTTCAACAGTTTGTTCCCACACAGAAACATAAAGTGAAAAATAATAGATGATTTTTTTTAAATGATGATGAAATCAGATCAGACCTATTGTCATGTTTAATCCCAGTGAGAGTCAAGTTGGGAATTGATAGTTTCTTTTCTTTTTTTTTTTTTTTTTTTTTTAAACAGGAGATCAGTTTAGTGTACATTAAGTAAAGATTTCAACAGTTTGCACCCCCATAGAAACACAAAGTGAAATATACTGTTTGAGTACTCGTTATAGCATTAAGCCTCAGTGTACAGCACATTAAGGACAGAGATCCTACATGAGGAGTAAGTGCACAGTGACTCCTGTTGTTGACTTTACAAATTGACACTCCTGTTTATGGCATCAGTAATCTCCCTATGCACCAGTCATGAGTTTCCAAGGCTATGGAAGCCCCTTGAGTTCTCCGACTCTTATCTTGTTTAGACAAGGTCATAGTCAAAGTGGAGGTTCTCTCCTCCCTTCAGAGAAAGGCACCTCCCTCTTTGAAGACCTGTTCTTTCCACTGGGATCTCACTCACAGAGATCTTTTTGCCAGAGTGTCTTGGCTTTCCATGCCTGAAATACTCTCATGGGCTTTTCAGCCAGATCCGAGTGCCTTTAGGGCTGATTCTGAGGCCAGAGTGCTATTTAGGACATCTGCCATTCTATGAGTCTGCTGAGTATCTCACTTCCCATGTTGGATCACTCTCCCCTTTATTTATTCTATCGGTTAGTGTTAGCAGATACTAGACTTGTTTATGTGCTCCCTTTGACTCTTAGTCCTTTCATTATGATCAATTGTGAACTGAAATTGATCACTTGGAATAGTGAGATGGCATTGGCACATGCCACCTTGATGGGATTGAATTGGAATCCCCTGGTATGTTTCTAACTCTACCAATTGGGGCAAGTCAGCCCGAGCATGCCCCAAATTATACATCTCTTCCCTCTCTTATTCCCACTCTTATGTTTAACAGGGATCACATTTCAGTTAATTTTCAACACTTAAGAATAACTGTGTGATAATTACAGAATTAAACCAGTCATATTAAGTAGAACAGACAAAAAAAAAAATACTATGAGGGATAATGTATTAAGTTGTCCATTAGCAGTCAGGACTATGCTGATCAAGTCACCATTTCTCATAGTGTCCATTTCACTTCAGGAGGTTTCCTTTTTGGTGTTCAGTCAGTTGTCACCGATCAGGGAGAACATATGGTATTTGTCCCTTTGGGACTGGCTTACTTCACTCAGCATGATGTGTTCCAGATTCCTCCATTTTGTTGCAAATGACTGGATTTCGTTGTTTCTTACTGCGGTATAGTATTCTAAAGAATACATATCCCATAATTTCTTTATCCAGTCTACCATTGATGCAGCCCCAGAGTAATTTTACACACACCACACACAAAGGAAACCACAGACCGCACACACACAGACACCACCATGCACACATGCACACAGGCACCATGCGCCATGCGCCATGCACACACACCTTCACCCCTCCGTTTTTCCAAATCCATTTTCTTAACTGTGGGAGGATCTCTTTGGAAAGAAAATACATTACATTTGGAAGAAAAAGATTACTGAATTTCATGTTGCAAAACCGAATGAAAGATAAAGAAAGCTTTACTTGCTGTGCTTTGTTTTAACTAGTGTGTGTCATAGGATATTACTTTTCTAAATTGTCTCTGCCTGTCCTATCTGAAAAATCTGTGTTAAAACCTCTAAAATAACACAAATCAAAAAATAAGATCATTCGTAACCAAATGGGCTTTTGAACTATTTCATTTCTCTATTAGTTGAATTTCTTTTCAGGTTTATGTGCTTTTTACAAAACCAATAAAATGCATTTTCTTGTGAAATAAAGAGCAAGCACAGGAGGCAAACGTGGAGCAGGCGAGTTTACTGGACGCGCGCCGGGCCTGTTTGGATCAGTCACGGCCGTCCCCACAGTGTCGGTGTGACCCCGCAGCAGGGACGCCGGTGTCCGTCCGCGAGCCCCCCCCACCCCGTCCCCCTCACATTCACTCTCAGAAGCTACAGTGGGCCCCCTCCCAGCCTCCGCTCCTGGGATTTCATGTTCAGTGCTGAGCAGACCCCCGGGTCAGGGTTCCACCCACCTGCCGCTGCAGCAAGCAGCCTCCTTCTTACATCTGCAGGGCGACAACTGTGCTGCGCCGTGGGGAAAGATCCCGCATCGCACACCTGAGTTCTAACCCTGCCTTCCCTGAGCAACCCCAGCCAGGCCACCGCACGCACGATTCTGACAGGCACTGATGACGCCGGGAATTGGACCTGCCCTTGTTTATTTTTAGGAGCAAGGAGATCACTCAGACTTACCTCCAATGGTGGAACTAGAAATGTGCCAGGGGATTTCAACTCAGTCTTACCAAGGAGCAGGTGCCAATGCCAGCGCACTTGGCAAAGTGATAAGTATAAATATACAACCGATCAAAAAGATAGGGTATGTGTCGATGAGATTTCACAAATAAGACCAGTGTAAGCAAATAATGAAGGATAGAATTAAAAGGGAGAGAATGATCCTGCGGGGGAAGCAGGACACACAGCAGACTCATAGAATGGCAAATGCCCAAAACAGCACTCCTGCCTCGGAATCAACCCTTGGGACATTCGGATCTGGCTAAAAGGTCCATGAGAGTCTCACAGGCATGGAAAGCCATGACACGGTGGCAAAAAACAATCTAAATGAAAGATCCTGGTGAACAAGACCCCAGCAGAAGGATCAGGCCATCAAGGAGAGAGGCGCCTTTCTCTGAAGGGAGGAAGGAACCTCCACTGTGATATGGCCCTGACTAAACAAGTTCAGAGTCGGTGAACTCAAGGGGCTTCCACAGCTTAGACAGCTCATGGCAAGAGTCTCGGGTGATTGCTGACATCATAAATAAGAGTGCCAATTGTTAAATCAACAACGGGAGTCACTGGGTTCATGCTCCCCACGTAGGATCTCTGTCCTCAATGTGTTTTACTATGAAACTTAAAAACAACACTACTAGTCGAACAATACCCTATACCTTGTGCAGTTGTGTGAGTGCAGCCTGTTGAAATCCCTGCTTAGTGTATACTAAGTTGATCTTCAGTATATGAAGGTAATTGAAAATGAAACTCGATGAAGGGCAGGATGGGAGAGGGAGTGGGTGAGGGGAGGGCCACGGGGGGGGGAGGTTTGGGTCGGGGGGGGGAGCCACAACAATACACAAGTTGCACTTTGTAAATTCACATTTATTAAATAAAAAAATAACTATATAACAAAAAAAGAAAAAAAAAGAACTTAATACTTTACCCTTTTAGTATTTTTTATGTTCTACTTAAAACTATTGGTTGAACTCTGTAATTAATACACAATTACTCTTAGGTGTTTAATTAATGCTATAATTAGTACTCAAATAGTATTTTACACTTTGTGTTTCTGTGTGGGTGTAAACTGTAGAAATCTTTACTTAATATACGCTAAATTGATCTCCTGTATATAAAGGTAATTGAAAATTAATCTTGATGTGAATGGAAGAGGAGAGGGAGTGGGAGAGGGGAGTGTTGTAGGTGGGAGATAAGTTATGGGGGGGCAGCTATTGTAATCCATAAGCTGTACTTTGGAAATTTATGTTCATTAAATAAAATAAAATATAAAAAAAAGAGCAAGGTGAACATCTCTGAGGGTCGGGTTACAGTGGTCCATCATCGCACAGCTCATAATGAGATTAGAAGAATGTATACAGCTGTGCAGCCACCACTGAAATCAAAGTTCAAATTTTCCCATTACTTTAAAAATTCCCACACGCCCCCTTGCAATCAGCAGCGCCCCACCCCACCTCTGGGTCTCCGGCAACCGCTGCTCTGCTTTCTGACACGACACGCTAGCTTTACCTTCACCCAGATGCAGTCGCACAGCAGATCCGCCCTCGTGTCTGCCTTCCTTCCCAGGACAGAGTACTGCTGAGCGGGCCCAGTGCCCTGGCGGAGTGGGTAAAGCCACCGCCTGCAGGGCCGGCATGCTATATGCATGCCAGTTCGAGTCCTGGCTGCTCCGCTTCCAGTCCAGCTCTCTGCTGCGGCCTGGGAAAGCAGTAGAAGTCAGCCCAAGTCCTGCATGGGAGACCCGGAGGAAGCTCCTGGCTCCTGGCTTCAGATCGGCGCAGCACTGCTCCTGTGGTCAATTGGGGAGTGAACCAACAGATGGAAGACCTCTCTCTCTCTCTCTCTCTCTGTCTCTGTCTCTCTCTGCCTCTGCCTCTCTGTAACTCTGCCTTTCAAATAAAATAAATAAATCTTTAAAAAATTGACAGAATACTGCTGAGATTCGTTCATTCTGTCCCATCATCCAGATGCTCTTCCTTTGGATGGCTGAGTGGCATCTCCGGGCATAGACGTGCCTAAGTGGCACCTGTCGATGGCGATCGGGACTGTTCCGGTGCGTCTGTGCACCATCCCCGTGTGGACAGAAGAGTGGGAATTCCTAGACCCAAGGCAAGGCGCCTGCTCAGCTTTGTAAGAAACTGCCAGATATCTCCCCAAGGATTGTGTTACATTGTTCCTTGGCATTGTTAGTCTTTTAATTTTAGTCATGCTAATGAGTGCATAGACTTAATGATGGTTTTAAATTGCATTTGCAGAATGAATTTCTGTGGGGCGGAGGATAGCTGCGTGATCTGAAATTATCTCTCTGTAGGTTGCTCCTAAGAGCAAGGGAAAATAAATCAGTGAACGTGGGGCGGGCATTTGGTCTAAGCAGCTAAGACTCTGGATGGCCACCTGTGTCCCACAACAGAGAGCCTGGGCTTGGTATCTGGCCCCAGCTTCCTGCTAATGCAGACCCTGGGAGGCAGCCCTGGTGGCTCTACAGCTGGGTCCCTGCTACCCATGTGGGAGGCCTGGGTTGAGTTCTGGGCTCCCAGTTTCAGCCTGGCCCAGCCCCAGCTATTATAAGCATTTGGGGGGGTGAACCAGCAGATGGAAGAATTCTCTCTCTCTCTCTCTCTCTCTCTCTCTCTCTCTCTCTCTTTCTCTCTCTCTCTTCTATCTATCTATCTATCTGAGAGGCAGACACACAGATCTTCCATCCATTGATCCACTTCTCAAATAACCGCAGGAGCCAGGGATGGGCGAGGCTGAAACCAGCAGCCAGGAGCTCCATCCGGATCTCTCGTGTGTGTGGCAGAAACTGAAGTACTTGAGCCCTGATCTGCCGCTTCCCAGGCACATTAGCAGGGAGATGGATCAGCAGCAGAGCAGCTGGACTGGAAGCAGCACTCCCAAGTGGCATGTGGGTGTCCCGGGTGGCGGCTTAGTCTGCAGCACCACAAAGCCTGCCCTGATAAAAAAGTTGTTGAAGAATTTAAGAACGGTGTATGTAAGAGTCAGGTTCCAAGAACATCTGAATTGTGTGAAGTCAGTAACATTATAGGCGGCACTGTTGAAACCCTTTATTATTGTAATCCTATCCCCAAATCCAATTAGCATGTATTTGCACCATTTCTCCTTTAACAACTACTCTTAGGTGGCATGCCACACGCTTTTCTTTTGGCATCGTCTGCAGTTGTCGCAACATCCTGAGAAAGGCGATGTCTTCATCGTGTAGATGATACTCCGCGAGACTAAGTGGTTGGGGTTAGACAACAGTGCAAGGACTCAGAGCCAGGCCGGGCTCCCTCGTGTCCGTGCCGCGTCCAGGGGTCTGAACCCCTCCCCCGCTGTTCCCTTGGCACCTCCTCCCGCGTCTTCGCAGGCAGAGTTATTAGCGTTCACCTGCCAAGAGCTGTTCCACTTAAAACGCCTCAGACCGCTCGCTCCCCCATGTTTTCAGGACGAATTGCCAGCGAGTCTATAAATCAGGGAAGCCGCGTGCTTGAGACCGACGGGCGCACACCTGCATGCATCACGCTCACGCGGCTGTACAAGTGCTTCCTCTCCCGGGCGGCCGGGAGCTGTGTTCCAAGATTTTCATTACTTCCTAATTGTTCAGCCTTCGACATTACGTTTCTCTTCCACAGACAGATGGTCTGCATGCTTGTAAAATTGGAATAATAAAAGGAAATGAGAAAGATACACAGAGCATCTCCCGTGCCCCGTACCCACAGATTTCTAAATTAATGCTTCTCTTCTTGATCACTGTCGGAGCACAGCAACTCCACGAGCCAGATTCTTCCAAAACCCTGCAGGGCGGCAGACGGCAGGAACGTGTGCAGGGGCTGTGGGTCCATTTTATTAACCAGGAAATGTGTCCAAAACAGAAGCAAGTGGTGCCACCATTTCCTATTTTGTTCAAAGATTTATTTATTTATTTGAAAATCGAGTTACAAAGAGAGAGAGAGAGAGCTTTCATTGCTGGTTCACTCTCCAAATGGCCACAATGACCAGGGCTGGGCCAGATCAAAGCCAGGAGCCAGGAGCTGCTTCTGGGTCTCCCATGTGGGTGCAAGGGCACCGGCACTTGGGCCACCTTCTACTGCTTTCCCAGGCCACAGCAGAGAGCTGGATCGGAAGCAGAGCAGCCAGGACTCGAACTGGAGCCTATCTGGGATGCCCGCGTTGCAGGCAGCAGCTTTACCCGCTAGGCCACAGTGCCAGCCCCACTGCCATTTCTACAAGTGCCATTGGCGTCAGTCTGGGCTTCCTGAGGGCAGGCACCGAGAGGTCCTTAATGTGAGAACTGAGACGGGCAGAGGCGAGGGCAGGGGAGCAGCCGGCAGTCTGCAGGGCACCCACATGGGAGACCTGGAGGGAGCTCCTGGTTCCTGGCTTTGGCCTGGCCCAGTCTCAGCCATGGTGGCCATCTGGGGAGTGAACCAGCGGATGGAAGACCTCTCCCTGTCTCCCTCTTTCTCTCGCTCTCTCAAATAAATAAATAAATCTTGAATAAAAAAATAATACGGCCTCTCTAAGGAATCCTCACCCCCTGCGTTACTCCACTTCCTGGAGCGTCATTTTGACCTAACACGTGACTCCAACAACTCCTGAGAACTGGCGCCACCTGCTGTCCACTTCTAGGATGGCCAGGATGTTGCAGGTGCTCCTAATGAGCGGGGCGCTGAGCTCAGCACAATCTAAAGACAGCCCCAGCACCTCTCCTTGCCGAGAATCCTGAGGAACCTCTGCCCAAAATGAGGCGTGAGCTATTAGTTCAGCTACTACCTTCTCAAGTGTTGAACATCTGGGACTTGGTGCGGTGGGCTGTGGTGTGAGTGTCCCCAGCGTCCACTCCCAGGTGGCAATCATGGGTGATGGTGCGGCCCTTTAAAAGGCGGGACCTAGTAGGAGTCCTTACACCCCTGGGGCGCTGCCCTTGGAAGACAGTTCCTATGCAGCCCCTTTTCTCCTGAGAGGGTTGTTGTAAGAGAAGCAGCCGGCTCCTCCCACCGCCGCCCCTGGGGTGAGATGCACCTGCCTTCTCCTGCCATTCTAGTCCACCACGACGTGACAGAGCCAAGATCAAGGGCCCTCACCACAGCTGACCCATGCAGCAGTGCCAGGCCTGGAACCCTCAGATCTGTGAACCAAGCAAACGTCTTCTCCCGGAGCAGCCTGCGTCAGGCACGTCGTGGAGGTGACGCTCGGCCACTAACACAACCTCATGGCTTCTGGCTCTCCTGCCAGCAGTCCCAGTCCTTCCTGGCCTGCAGCATCCTCTGTGCCCCTCTCCCAGCCTGCACCCCCTCTTCTAACCTCTGACGTCTGCATACAGCCTGGATGCCAAACCAGGGGGCACAGAGGTGTGGAAGCTTGAAGCCAGCATGCTGAGCCCTGGGCATTTGGACAGAACAGAAAACTGCTAAAGTCACAGAGCTCAGGCCAGTGTCAGAACCCCATGGCCTGGCTGTGGTGGGCAAGGCCCACAGCTGTGTGTGTGCATAACCTAGAGGCAGGCGAGGCAGGCACTGGCTCCCTTCAGCACTCAGAGACCTGCCTGGAAGGGAGCTGGTGCGGCCACCGTGAGCCCAGATGCCCTCCCCGACAGAACCAGTGTCCTCGTGAGAAATGCAAACCACAAGGGCGCAGAGCAGGCAGGGCCTGAGGGCGGGGGTCTGCAGTGCCTGCGCGGGTCATGGGGTCATGGCCAGGATGCAGCTCGGCTCCCATCACCAGCCTGTCCCACCCCCGTCCTCCCCAAGTCCCCTCTGCTCTCAACAACTCAACACTTGTTCCCAGTGTGCAAGCTTCCGTTAGCGCAACAAGACGCAGCCGGAAACCAGCCGTCTCACGGGCACTGTTGCCTCCACCGTGAGCTTCAGTCCCCAGCACACCCTGCGGGGTCCCGGCCTCAGCCCCCGCTGTGGAGCAGCCGTGGCCGCAGGAGATGCAGCTCTCCCTAGGAAGGGAGAAGCTGTGGGTAAAACACACAGGCCGCTAAGGGGTCCCTATTGTGCCTCCCCTCTAGACCCCAATGTCCTGCCCACCAGAGACAGAGAGGGCTCCCCCAGAGGACTCCACACAGGCGACAACACTTCACCAAAGCCCATTCAGACTTCTCCTCTCAAAAAATGGGCTTTCGCTGTGGCTGTTATCACAGCCCCTAGTGAACATCTGTGTCGTAAGCTCATGTGTTTCTTTTTTTTTCTATTCAGATTCTCTTTATGAGAAGCAAGAAAATTCTAACTGAAATGTTTAAAACATTTTTTTTCTGGAAACTTTCTTTCACAAGCTAATAGGTTTCCGAGAGTTTTCCAAAGTTCTCCAAATACGCCTGGCAGCTTTGTGGGAATAACAGAATCTTGGAATGACTCCCTGGACGCGCCGCTCCATGCAGTTTATAAGTATCTGGAAAGATTAATATATCAAATCAACAGTTTAGTAGATAAAACTCTATAAAAGGGTTTTGCCCTTCTCAATGGTGTGTGAGTCACTTCCCTCAGTTCCTTTCATCAGAGCTAAATTAAATCAGCCGAAATACCAGCATGCTACCAGACACCAGCAGGGAGCAGACAGGAGGGGGGAGCCAGGTGATTCAGCCGCCCAGGGAGGCAGAGGCACAGCAAACCCGGGCGCCAATGCTCACGCAGGGGGTGGGGGTCGCCTGTGTCAGGGCCAAACCGCTCTCCCCCTGGGCCAGGATCCCATGGCCAGCTTGTCTGAGAAGCCAGCGACCACTTGGGGACCTGATTTTCCAAACATCTCAGAAACAACCACCCGCACAGTGGGTCCCTGGTGGGTTCTGAACCCCACACAGGTGGGTTGCAAAGAGTCCCCCTGATCTTACAGAAAGACAAAGAAAAAGGGCAGGAGCAAAAGCGGAACAGGGAGAGGAAGAGGAGGAGCAGAGAGGGCACGGGCATGGAAAGGTTATAAAAGGGAGACGGGGCATTGACTGTCGTGCCGTGCACACATGTAGAAGCCCGAAATCGGCGCCCACAATTGCCAGGCTCACTCCAGTTCCCTCTGAGGGTCCACTCCAGAGCACACTACCAACGCTGGCGGAAAACGCAGCCCCGGGCCCCGTTGCAGATGAACCAGGGCAGAGGGAGGGCAGTGCCCTGCAGAAGACAACACTGGGTCGGCATTTTCTGCAACACCAGGGTACCGCCAAAGGTTCATGGACAGTGGAATTCAGAGGTAAGCTTGTTTTGGTGCAAAAAAAATTCTAAAATCCATGCATATAAGCATTATTCAAAAAGTTAATGAAAAACGCCTGTTATGAAAAATTATGCATGGATTTCAAATGTTTTTGCACCAAAATGAATGTCTTGTAATTCTGTTTTCTGCAAACCTTTTGAAGCCCCTCGCAGACTAACCAGCTGGTCGTTGGTGTGACCTTCTCCGAGGACTTCGGCTTTTCGGAGTCTCGGTCTCAAATCTGAAAGCGGGAAGCGAGTGACCACGGCCTCGCCGGCCTGCGAGAAGCCGGTGGAGAGGGCTGGTTTCCTTCTGTTTTGTTCAGTCTTCCGAGTACAGTGTGCACCAGGCAACATCCAGCAACCCAGATGGTCACGATCTTGTCGGCGTTGTCACAGCTCCGCGTGGCTGTTTCCTCGGCCTCGGAGAGCCTGGCACCCCCGTGGAAGACCTCTCTGGCCGCAGTCCTGTGCCCCAGGGCCCCTGTTGCACGCAGGGCCTGGAAGACGCACAGAACGCGGTCAGCAGCCTGGTGGGGGCACAAGAAGCAAGGGACGCCCTTGGTTCTCCGCGCCATGGTTCCAGAAGCAGTGTGCTGGCCCACGGCTTTCAGGAGCCCCGTGCTACACAAAGACTCCAGCCAGCCTCGCAGACAAAGCCCCAGGCCTCCTGTCAGAGGGGAAGGGCACCTGGCAGGCCCTGCTCTGCGCTTGCTGGGTGAGAGGTGCAGGCCAAGACACAGGCACGTTCCCTCGCGTCCCCAGGGGAACACCTTCCTGGACAAGAGGCAGCCTGCCAGGACTCCCAGGGGACATCCCCCAACAGCCGCCTGCGTGTGAAAGCAGCACACTTCTTCCCCGCCTGTCTTTTTCGTGTTTTCTTCTCTCTGCTCCCTACAGCCAGGCAGGCCACGGCGCCTGTGGCTAGAAGGAGCAGGAGGGCCGGCCTTCTGCGCTCTCCCAGTTTCTCACTCGTATCACTATTATTCCAGTTCTCTAACTACACTCACATCCTCGATCCAGAAACACACACAGCGGACGGTGGCGTCTCACAGACCGGCGCACCAGGAGGGGCCGGCCAGGGCTGTTGGCTGAAGCTGACACCCTCCGAAGATGGCCGAGAAAGGTGATCGGGAAGGACACAGGGCCCGGGTGCCGCTGGACCCGCTGCTGCCACTGCCACCTGTCCTGCTCTTCCGGAGAGAAGTGACGGCTCTGGGCACCCCCCCAAGGAGTACTTCCCCCCTCCCCCAAACCCCAGAAGGAGGGGAGAGCTGGTTCCTGGTGGGCAGGCAAGGGGTAGAGGTACATAGCAGTGTCTGTCTTTGGCACCCCCAGATCTGGGGGGACAGACACCATGCCCCCCACCCCACTCCTTGAAAAGCCCTACTTCCCCGTGGTTTTCTGCCAGAGGGAGCCCAGGTGTTCTCTAACCTGAGGTGCTCTGCGACAGGTCGGAGAGCTTTCTGGAGCGAGTTGGAGAGGCCCAGGCTAGCCCCATGTCTGTTAGAAGCAGCCACCTCCAGGCTCAGCTGAGCCCAGAGACACGGCCCAGTCAAAGGGACAGGGTACAGCCAGCGCACCTGCTACCCCGCGGCACCGGTACCTGTGAGCCAGGAAGGCGCTGCGGGTCTTCTCATCAGCCTGTGTGGGAGCCCTGGTGCCGGGGGCCACTTCCTTCTTAATTCCAGTGCACAGGCTACCAATGAGCCTGAGACACGGAGGCACTGAACTGTCCAAGCCAGGGAGAAGCGAGGACGGGGCAGCAGCGCCACCATCCTCCAGCCGGAAGAACTGCAGAAGACCACGGGGAAAAAGGGTGAACCAAAGGCAGCCTCTGCCTCTCCCATCTGAACTGCAGGGGAAGAGCCCTCACTATCCAAGGTTCACACCCGCTTCACGCTGCAGCCGCTGGGCCAGGCACTCCAGCAGGCAGTCTCATCTCTCAGCCTTCCGTTTGTGTACCAAGATCAGAAGTCGCAGCACACACACAGGTCTCGGATTCTGCGCAGACACAGCCCTTTATGCCACTGCTGGAGAGCACTCTGCGTTCGGCCTTTCTTGTCTTTCACTCACCTGAGAGGCACAATGAGCATGCAAGGGCTTCCATCTGCTACTGGCTCAGGCCCCCAAGGCCCAGAAGCCAGGAACTCAGTGCAGGTCTCCCACATGGGTGGCGGGGGCGGGGGGAAATCCAAGCACTGGAACCAGCACCTGCTGCCTCCCAGGCTGTGCATCTGTAGGAAGCTGGAGTCAGAAGCCGAACCAGGACCCAAACCCCAAACCCCAAACCCCAGCAGTCTGATGTGGGACGCAGGCTTCTCCAGTGGCTTTTTTTTTTTTTTTTTTTTTTTTTGACAGGCAGAGTGGACAGTGAGAGAGAGAGACAGAGAGAAAGGTCTTCCTTTTCCATTGGTTCACCCCCCAAATGACTGCTATGGCCGGTGCGCTGTGCCGATCCGAAGCCAGGAGCCAGGTGCTTCTCCTGGTCTCCCATGGGGTGCAGGGCCCAAGCACTTGAGCCATCCTCCACTGCACTCCCGGGCCACAGCAGAGAGCTGGCCTGGAAGAGGGGCAACCGGGACAGAATCCAGCACCCCGACCGGGACTAGAACCCGGGGTGCCGGCGCCGCAGGCGGAGGATTAGCCTAGTGAGCCGCAGTGCCGAACCTCCACCCCCTGGACTCATTCTTCTACAAAAATTCCAGTTTCTGTTCTACCGCGGCTGACGCGCTGTGTCTGGATGAGCAGCCAGCGCCACCTCCGGGCCCCAGCAGGCTTCGTGTAACGTGTGCTACCTTTTCAACAGCAGAAGTCTTTGAGGTGAGAAAGGCCCCTTCCCAACTGCAGAATGAGGGGGAGGAAATACCGGGGAGACATTTGCAAGGCATGGAAATAAGTGTTCTAGCTCAGAGAGACACCTAACGCCAGCAGCGCAAGAGGACGCCGCGTCTCCTCCCACGCGGCCCGCGCTGCAGGAAAACATAGTTTCCAAATTCCGACCAGCCTCATTCAGATTCCCTTCATTTGGGTTTTCCATATGTTCCCAGCGAGGAAGTTAAGACAACCATCGGTGTCAACACGACAAGGGACTGGCAGATCCCCTAACCCAACCCACGCACTTTAAGGATGGCGAGAGACAGTCCAGGGTGCCCGGGTCGGATGCCGGCTCTGCCTCCCGACCCAGCCTCCTGCTTCTGCAGGCCCTGGCCAGTCCCTGCCACCCCACAGGAGACCAAGCCTCAGTTCTCGGCTCCCAGCATCAGCCCCCGCCAGGGGACATTGCTGGCGCCTGGAGAGTGAACCAGCCAGTGGGTAAGCGCTTCCCCCCACTCAAATTAATTATTTTTAAGGTTTATTTATTTATTTGAAAGGCAGAGAAACAGAGAGGGAGAAGCAGAGACAGAGATCTTCCATCTGCTGGTTCACTCCCCAGATGGCCAGAACTCAACCAGGTGGAAGCCAGCAGCCCAGACTCCATCCTGGCCTCCCGTGTGGGTGGCAGGGCCCAAGCACATGGGCCATCTTCCACTGCCTACCCAGGCACATCAGCAGGATTAACCAATTTTTAAAATAAATAGAAGTAGAATACTGAAGAGAGGCCCAGAGGAGCCACGAGACTTAGCTCAAACTGTGAGAGCAGCACCTGAGCCTCCGGCCCGGCACCGGGCTCAGAACCGCTCGCTCAGTTCCACACCACTGCTTCCCAAGTGGTCTCAGTCCCGGAGGCTGCCCTGCCTCCCCTGTTAGGCTGGAGGGACCAGCGGTGGGGACGCGGCATCCCCTGCTTTGTCTATTAAACTGTGGGTGGGCTCCCAGGCCCGACCCAGGCCCGACACAGGCCCTGCCCGCTGGGCTGGAGCTGCAGCCCCTCTCCCCCAAGTCCCTGTGGCTGCTCTGCTCGGAGCCGCGTCACCTCCAGCAGGTCCTCGGCCGCCTCGTGCTCAGCCTGTCTGCTCCACCCCTGCTCTACTCGCCTCCTCGAGAGCAGACGACGCCCTCCTGCCTGCACCTCACGCCGACCCCAGGGCCCTCGCAGCGCTCCCGTGGGGTCTTACTCTTGTTCGCCGGCTCAGTGATTTCACTGCCCAGCGGATCTGCATCACCGCCCCCGGCTGCCAAGCGGGCGTCCAGGGCCGCGAAGCACGAGTATCGGGATCCGTTTACTCCCACACTCATTGGCGCACTTAGCACACGTGGAGGGGAGAGGGAGCCCGAGCCAGGCCCCACGGCCTCGGATTCTCTCCCAGGAGCCTCCATTTCCCCCACCTGTTTGCGTTCGGCCACATCCCACGTCCACAGCACAGGTGCAGGAAGGGCCTGTCCACCCGACGCCGCGCTGCCCAGCCAGCAGCTCTGCAGAGGAGCCCCGGGCAGCTCCATGGCCGTCCCCCCTGGCCGGGCACTGCTCAGCCCCGGAGAGCCGCTCCCCACTCCCTCACCCCAACCAGGGCGGCTCTGCAGCCATCGGGAGTGAGGATGGCCAAGGGTAACGTCTCCAAGGACCACAGGAGCTCGCTGAAGGTGGCCTCCCACGGAGCCAGACCCACAGCAGCAGGGGCAGGGTGCCGGGGCGGGGCTGGGGGTGGGGAGCATCAGAGCACAGAGGCTCCCGTGGAAGAATGAAGAAGTTCGGAGAACTCCCTCAGTGTGTGGTGACACAGTGAACCGCAGCGTCTACCGGGTTGCTGAGAGTGACTTCCCCAGTGAGTGAGGTGATGACATGTTAGCCAGCTTGCTTTGTTCTTCAGTCCATGCTGCATCCTAACACATATTAGATTCCATAAATGTGTATCACTACGACGTGCCAGTTCACAACAATGACAGAGGGGCCCGCCTAGGTGAAGTCTCTGCTGATGACACCAGCATCCCCCGTCAGAGCGCCGGCTCAAGTCCCCGCTGCTCCGTTTACGATCCAGCTCCCTGCTGACACACCCGGGAGGCGGCAGACACACCCGGGAGGCGGCAGATGATAAAGTGCCTGAGCCCTGTACCCACGTGGGAGACTTACATGGAGCTCCTGGCTCCTGGCCGGTCACTGCGGCCGTTGGGAATGAGCCAGTGAATGGAAGATCTCTCTCTCTCTCTCTCTCTCTCTCTCTCTCTGTGTGTGTGTGTGTGTGTGTGTGTGTGACTCTGCCTTTCAAATAAATAAATCTTTGGAAGGAAAATAATGACAGAGTAACCTTTGTATTTCTCGTGATGTGACTTCTTGTAGACTGTTTTTCCTCATCGCAGCCAGAAGAGGGAAAACGCGTGCACCTGTCATCGCGGACTGAGCTTCCCTGTGGCACACGTCACCGAGCGCCCTCCACCGTGTGTGCCATGGAGCACACGTGACAGCTCCGTGCTCCGTACCGCACGATAGAGGAAGCCAAGGCATAGAGACACTGGCACTTGTCTGAGGCCACACAGCAGCCAAGCACAGAGCCAGGTCCACCTCTGTCTTCCCACAAACAGAGCGAGCTCCCTGCTGGCTCCGTCCCTTCCAGCGCACAAGGACGGATGCCTGGGAGTAAATCCCGAGAACAAAGGCTTCAGGGCTCGCAGCAGACAGTGTGCTTGGAAGCTGATCTTAGGAAAAGCAATCAGGAGGTGAAATACTTCCAGCTATAGAAAGTGGACATGGCTGTGCACAAGAGAGGAAGTGCACTCAAAACCTTCAACACCAACAGAGCGAGCCCTGGAAACCAAACATACTCAGAATCATCTATGAAATTAAATGATTTTAAGCCAGGGCTCCCAGGTTTCCCGGGGCAGCCCTCCCCGCTGCCCGCCCAGCCCCACACTTGTGCTCCTGGTCCCTGAGGAAATGAGAGAGGGGACGGGGTGCCAGACCCCCTGAGCCTCTGACTGACCGCCTTTCACTCTGCAATGGCAGCGGCTTCCCGGCCTCCGTACCCGTTACGTTCAGTGGATAAATACATGAACTTAGAGGAGATTGGTTTTTTTACAGCCACACCAGAGCATGAAGAAAAAGACCAAAATTGCAGGCAAATTCCACATCCCTCCCTCCCATGGGGAAGGAGCCGCTGGGCCCTGGGGACAAGGACACGGGAGCTGGGCTCTGCCAGGATGGTGCCAGACTCACAGCACTGGGAGAAACCCCGCTGTCCGTTCATGTCCCGAGCTGCAGACATCAGCTGGCACAAGGCAGGAAGAGGCACCTCACAAGCCCAAAGCAGGGCGGCCGAGGGGCTCACAAGGCCGCAACAGACCCTGGGATCAGCAGGAGTCATCCAACTTATTCATCAAACACGTGGCTTTCTGCAGACGTTCATACATGCACAGTGAACAGAACTTCAGCTGTGAAGGATAAAAGACTACACTCAAAAAGAGAGTGTTCCTGCGGTCTTTAGACACCCAGAAATCCCTACGAGGGCTATCAGAACCATGCCTAACGATGCCTGGACTCCTGAAGGCTCACCCTATTTCCACCCAAATCACCGGGGCACGTGCTGCAGCGCCTGGCCGGGAATGGCTGAGCAGATGGTATTATCACACTAACGGAAGTTCATTCTGCAGTACTTGAACAGGGATCCTTTCAGGTTACAGGTTTAGAGAAGTGGAAAGCTGCTCCCAGAGGGTGTGGATCCTTGAGAATTGAACACCAGCAACCTGGGGTGATTCCAGGGATCTGCCGCCATCTCGGCTCTCTGCACCCGCTGAGAGGCAGACGCCCGAGGCTTCACGTTCCCACCTGCCTCCCCGCAGCACAGCCCACCGGCACCACGGCTGGCTTCTTTCCTCCTCTCCCTCCCAACAATGAGGAGGGAAAAACAGGAGATGAAACACACCGTAGTGAGCCGGGCTAGTCGTTCCCGCTGCTTGTTACAAACTTCTGTTTCCTCTTCGTGGGCCAGTTGCTTAGGCACACAACCCTCTGGCCCCAGCCACGGAAGCCCTGAGAGCCCAGTCCCCAGCGCTACCACGGTTCTGTCTGGATCACCTGGGGGCTTCTGGGGACAAGTCACAGCAGTCATGACCACCTTCCAAAAGTGCGGGATTCTTCTGATACAAACGGCGTCAACGAGCAGGAGCAGAATGGTGCTGCAAGTCATCGGTCGTCCGATTAAAAGCACAAGTCTGTGTAAGAGTCGTCACGTTGAAAATGACATTGTGAAACAGCTGGATCTGGATAAACTGTTTCCAGCCCTGACCCATGCTCCCACCCTAACAGGGAGGTCAACAGAGCGGGCATCCAGCAACGCACCAGCCACGGGAACATCTTAGACACTGCGGAGCTCCAACAGAACCACGGCACTCACAGGCAGCTTGGTGACTTAGGAATTAACCCCGATTTTACTTTATTCCTGTATTTATTAAAAACAGCTTTTACTTTTGTGGGGAGCAACTCAGACTAGACTGTTACTGGAATTAAGACTTATTCTATGCATCTGCTCTCCCACAATATGGCGCTGAGAAGGGAGTAACAACTACGCAGCTGCCTCTTGCCAACTTGAGTGATGACCTGCAGGAGCTGATCCTGCTCCTGATTGGAGGAGAGCAGCGTACTCGGCGTGTGGGCAGCAGAGTTGGGATTGGCGGAAGAGGACTATAAAGGAGGAGAGAGACAACATGCACCAGGAACATCTATCCGAATAACACCTGTGCAGCCCCCGAGAGAGCCGGCCGGCGGTGTGCCGCTCCCCCGCGGAAGTGGGGAAAGTGGCAGGGGGAACCGCCCTTCCACAGAGGTGGAAGGGTCGGTAGCCAACCCGGGAAGAACCAGCAGCAAACCCAGGGAGGGCCGAGCAGACAAAAGAACAACGCAGGGTCTTGTGTCGTTCCTCCACGAAGAGGGGGAGCGACAACTTTTATTTCATTTACCTTTTAATAGATAACACATTCATTGGCACAACAATATAAAAAAAAATCTTCAAAGGAGAAAAATAAAAAGGTAAATTAACTATGCCTTTTCTCCACCTCCAGGTTCGTAGCCTTTCTGGCTCCCTAACGCACAAACACCTCACCAGATAACCACGAATTGTTAAACCGAAAGCTGGCTCCCCAGGTATCACCAACAAGCCTGCTGGTGATGAAGACAAAGCCAGGACCGCTGCTTGCCAGGCCAACGACAGCACCGCACCGCCAAGCTTTGCGGGGCTCCCAGGGCAGGTGGTGGGGCTCCGTTCCCAAGAACTGCAAGTGGGGAACCGAAGGTAGCACAGTGCGGCCGCCCAGGACCAGGGGACACTCAAGGTGAGGACTTCGAGGCCAAGAAAACGTGGGCACAAATGTGGATCCTTCAGAGGGAAGGGTTGGGAGTCTTTGGGGGAATTCCTGTGGCACAGTCAGACCATTCGGGTGGGCAGGGCAGACCCGGGAGACAGGGCTAGGGCAGAGCAGAGACCAGTTTCCATGGCAAGCTGTGGGCTCTGCTCCTCGCGTCCAGGCTGAGGGTGGGGCGGATGGGTTTGGTTCTTCTCGTTTTTGTATCTCATCATTCCTCCACACCTCCGTTTTGTTGTTGTAAACCAGACTGCACGTTACCTACACACTCCGATACCCAGAGCCTTGCTTTTCTCGGTTGATGTGATGTCTTCTCACTAGGACGGGAGACCTTCCTCTTCCTTTCAAATAGCTATGCAATATTCCTTGGTATAAAGGTAAACAATCAATTTCATCAATCCCCTGTTGGCCTGCCACCAATCTTTTTAATTACACAAAAATATAGCAACGAATATCCTTGTATTGTGTCATTCCACATCCAAAAGATAACTTATGTGATCGGCGCTGTGGCAGAGCAGGTAAAGCCATGGCCTGAGACGCTGGCATCCCACATGGGCGCCAGTTTGAGTCCCTGCTGCTCCACTTCTGATCCAGCTCTCTGCTAATGCACCTGGGAAAACAGCAGAGGACAGTCCAGGTGCTTGGGTCCCTGCACCCACGTGAAAGACCTGGAAGAAGCTCCTGCCTCCTGGCTTCGGCTAGACCCAGCCCTGGCCATTGTGGCCTCTGGGGAATGAACCGGCAGATGGAAGTCTCTCTCATCTCTCCCTCTCTCTAACCCTCCTTTGAAATTTTTTTAAAGAGTAATTTCTCAGAAATAGCACTGCCAGACCTGAAGGCACGTGCATTTGACCCAACTGTTAGCAGCTTGTGTGGCCCCTGAATCTCACGGCAGTGCCCGGGTCTCCCTGGCCAGTGCTGACCTCAGGGAACCCAGGTGGAAGAGCCCTGAGCCCTCCTTCAGTAGCTCTGGGCAGACAGCTCGCTGCACTCCCTGGCCTGCATGTCCCAGCCCAGCTGCAGTAGCTGAGTGCATCCTACCAGGACAAAGGAGCAGAAGAGGTGAGGAAGGGGTAGACAGTGATGACGAGGGACCAGCACAGGAGACACAGAGCACTGGGAAGGCAGCCACCTCGTGCTGGGAGACAGGCTGGGCGTCTCACTGCACATCCTTAAAAGCAGCAACCTCGTTAGCAAATGCGGCGGCAGGGGCCCGTGCTGTGCACAGTGGGTTAAGCCTCTCGGATGCCCACATCCCATATCAGAGTGCCAGTCTGAGTCCCAGCTGCTCTGATTCCCACCCAGCTCCCTGGAAAGGCAGCAGATTATCACCCAAGCACTCGGCCCCTGCCGCCCAGGAGACCTGGATGGAGAGCCTGGCTCCTGACTTCAGCCTGGCCCAACCTTGGCCTTCATCACCATTTGTGGAGTGAACCAGTGGATGGAGGAGGATCTCTCTCTCTCTCTCTCCCCCTCCCTCCTTCCCTCACTCTTTGTCTTTGTCTCTGTCTCTCTCTCATGCCCTGCCTCTCAAATACATAAATACTGAAAAAAGAAAGGAAGAAAGAAAGAGAGAGAGAAAGTGAGAAAGAAAGAGAAAGGAGAGAGAGAGAAAAGAAAGAGAGAGAGAGAAAAGAAAGAGAGAGAAAGAAAAGAAAGAGAAGAGAGAGAAGAGAGAGACCAGTAGGTAGTCAAGTGCTTTCAGAGTCCGCAGGTTCAATGTGGCCTCCGTCCCCGGCCCCCCATCTGGCCTGGCTGTCTCCCTTGACCCCTTGGCAGAAGCTCACACACCCGAGAGCCAGCAGACGCGTTCTGGAAGCTGCAGGACCCCACACGCGCGGCCCTCTAACAGGGCTGCTTGTTTCACCTGCTCTGCCTTCCAGTCAGCCGCCTCAACCCTGGCGGTTCAAGCAGCTCATCAAGAGACAGCTCCCCATGTCAGGTGATTTGGCTGAAGGACAAAAACAAACAAAAAAAGCAAGTCGTGAAATCCTATCTCCTGCCACAACCTCATCAAGAACTGGGGAAAAAACTGCCGAGCTGTTCACGCAACGGAGGCATTTAGTAAATGTCGGTCGATAAGGTCTATCCAGAAAGTGACTGAAAATAACCACACTCATTGTTAGCAACCAGCATTTGTTCTAAAAAAGGGGGCACTATAGGCTGGCCGGCGCCGCGGCTCACTGGGCTAATCCTCCGCCTGCGGCACCGGCACACCGGGTTCTAGTCCCGGTCGGGGCGCCGGATTCTGTCCCGGTTGCCCCTCTTCCAGTCCAGCTCTCTGCTGTGGCCAGGGAGTGCAGTGGAGGATGGCCCAGGTGCTTGGGCCCTGCACCCCATGGGAGACCAGGAGAAGCACCTGGCTCCTGGCTTCGGATCGGTGCAGCATGCCGGCCGTAGTGGCCATTTGCGGGGTGAACCTACGGAAAAGGAAGACCTTTCTCTCTGTCTCTATCTCACTGTCTACTCTACCTGTCAAAAAAGGGGGGGGGGGCACTATAAATCAGAAAGCACCTGGGCTGGATCACAGGAAGTAGGAGAAGGGAAGGTGAGAGAGTTACCACTCACTGGCTGTCGACACTTGTGTTCTGCCAAGCACAGAGGATTCTTCCACGGAAAATTCAGCTCTAAGAACCGAGGCTTCAGGGTGGGTGCTGGCCACGCAGTTATGTCACTGGCCGGACATCTGCATCCCACATCAGAGCCCAGGTTCCGCTCCTGATTCCAGTGTCTCGCTCAAGTGCACACTGGCAGGCAGTAGGTAACGGAGACCCCCCGGCACGTGGGAGACCTGGGTTAGAATCTCCTCTCCCAGCTGTGGCCCCACCCCGTTCTGCCCGCTGCAGGCGTCTGGGGATCGAACCAGCAGGCAGCAGCATTCGCTCGCTCGCTCGCTCGCTCTCAGATGAACTAATTAACCTATTCTAGGCCAAGGCCCCAAACCATCTGAGTCTCCTTCCTCAGCCTGTGCAGCCCTTGTGAACTCTGAAGAAGATGAGATCCAGGGAGACGCAGAGCCGGGGTGGGGGGGTTCCCCGGGCTTGAGGCTGGGGGGACGTCCAGGGCAGAGGGTGGGAGATCGGAGAGCGGCTGCGGTCGCCACGCTGGAGACTGCCCTGTGCACGTGCAGCTCAAACACAAATGCCTCAGAGCTCAGCGTGTGCTTCAGCTGTGTTGCGGGAACTGGGCACTCGCTCAGCCGGAACGCCCCTCCCTCTGCGTCAGCCACTCCACCATCCCCGAGCCGCGTGCTAACTTGAGGGCGATGACTTGAAGAAGAATTCTGTGCCTGATTTAATTTTCTCCAGGTTTTATAGCTTCAAAATATCTGCCTTTACCATCATGCATGCTCTGGTCTGGATAATTACTTCAACTGATTCCTCACTCCAGTGAACAGGGCATGAAGGAAAAGCAAAACCGTGCACGCACACGGAGGTGCTCGTTTCTGAAGCCATCCAGCAGACAGAACAAGGAAGTCGCCTGCACGTTTTGGAAGCCTAAGATGTGACTGAAGTGGCGACGCTTTACGTGCAGCGTGCTGAACGTTTCTTATTACTTTATCGAGCACGTAAACTTTCACCCTTTTTCCGAGGCAGAGCCTAGAAATGACCTCGCGGAGTTTTGTTCCTTTAAGTAATGGGGCCACACTGTGGTGCAGTGGATTAGCCCACCATCTGCAGTGCCAGCATCCCATATGGGCGCCAGTTCAAGTCCTGGTGGCTCCATTTCCAATCCAGCTCCCTGCAGATGAGCCTGAGAAAGCAGCAGAGGATGGGCCAAGTGCTTGGGCCCTGCACCCACGTGGGAGACTCAGATGAAGCTCCTGGCTCCTGGCTTTGACCTGGCCCAGCCCTGGCCGTTGCCGGTATCTGGGGAGTCAACCAGCAGATGGAAGATCTGTCTCTCCTTATTTCTAACTCTGCTTTTCAAGTAAATAAAATAATTTTGTAAAAGATTTATTTTATTTATTTAAAAGAGTTACAGAGAGAGGTAGAGACAGACAGAGACAGAGAGAAAGAGAGAGGTTTTCCGTCCACTGGTTCATTCCCCAATTGGCCACAACAGCGGAAGCTGCGCCAATCCAAAGCCAGGAGCCAGGAGCTTCTTCTGGGTCTCCCATGTGGGTGCAGGGGCCCAAGCACCTGGGCCATCTTCTACTGCTTTCCCAGGCCACAGCAGAGAGCTGGATCGGAAGAGGAGCTGCTGGGACTAGAACCGGCACCCGTATAGGATGCTGGCACTTCAGGCCAGGGCTTTAACCCGCTGCACCACAGTGCTGGCCAAATAAAATAAATTTTTTTTTAAAAATAAGAAAAAATAAATCAACACCCAAGCCAGGCAGCTGAGGCGTGTGGCTGTTGTTAGGTCTGCTCTCAGTCTCCTTCCCGTCAATCATTTCATTGCTTTCAAAAACTCCAACAAAAGTGGGTTTCACAAAAAGACACAGCTTGATCCAACTGCTGTAAAAATTTTAATTCTTCTATATTTACGGGTAAGTCTGCAAATATGAGAGGACGACGTGCAAAAACAGACTGACAGCCGAGGCCATGGCCTCTCTGTTAAAGGAGTGGGATGTCGGGCGGGCAGTGAGAGAAACAGTTTTCATTTCACTCTGTGTGCTCCAGCCATTCTTTGGTTCACTCCTCAAATGCCACAGTGGCCAGGGCTGGGTCAGGCCAAGACCAGGAGCCTGGAACTCCATCTAGGTCTCCCCGTGTGGATGGGGTGGGGGCTGAGCACCTGGGCCATCTCCCACTGCCTTCCCAGGCACGGCAGCAGGGAGCTGGATGGGAAGTGGAGCAGCCGGGGCTCGAACCAGAGCCCAGATGGGACACCAGTGCTGCAAGCGGCAGCTGAACTTGCTGCACCACACTCGCCAGCCCCGAAGTTGGGATTTTGAGGAGTGGGCATGTTTGTGTGTTACCTATGAGAAAGAATCCAGAATAAAACCCACTGTTTGATGAAAGGCCAGTTGAAAACCAATGCTTAGGCTGGCGCCGTGGCTCAATAGGCTAATCCTCCACCTAGCAGCGCTGGCACATGGGGTTCTAGTCCCGGTCGGAGCGCCGGATTCTGTCCCGGTTGCCTCTCTTTCAGGCCAGCTCTCTGCTGTGGCCCGGGAGTGCAGTGGAGGATGGCCCAAGTGCTTGGGCCCTGCACCCCATGGGAGACCAGGAGAAGCACCTGGCTCCTGCCATCGGATCAGCACGGTGCGCCGGCCGCAGTGCGCCAGCCATAGCAGCCATTTGGGGAGTGAACCAATGGAAAAGGAAGACCTTTCTCTCTGTCTCTCTCTAACTCTGCCTGACGGAAGAAAAGCAAAGCAAAGCAAAGGAAAGGAAAGGAAAGGAAAGAAAACTAATGCTTCCGTGCCTGCTGGATGCTACACGGTGACAGTGGCCAAAGCACTGCCTGCTAGCGAAGAAGACAGCTGCTGTCTGTCTGTCTGTCTGTGTGCACAGAGCCACCAGTGAAAAGGGACGACTCCAAGCAGAGAGCTTCACGGCTCCAAGCTCACTGCTCCGTCGCTTGTGTCTTCCTGCAGGCAGACAGTGCCACACAGGAGCCACTGCGCGACCCAGTCCAGCCACATGCGCTCCCACGTCCTCGTTCAAAGCCGTCTTCGTGCTGTTAGCCTTCCGTCCTCGCTCTGCCAGAGTGGCGTCTGCCTGCCTGCCCGCGCCCAGCCTGCCTCTCCCTTCCTGCCCACTGGCCGGCTCTCTCCCTGGCTTGTCCACAGGGCAGCCTGCGCTGAACCTTGTAGTCCACGCAAACTGTTCCAGGAAAACACGCATTGAGAGCAGGCCCCTGCACTTGGTCAGAGAATCCACTTAGCCCTCCCCTCCAAGGCTGGATCACCTTGGGATGCCTGGAGGCCATCGCCCCATCCAGCTCAGCCAGGACCACAAGCCCTACCGCGTTCCAACACAGGAGTGGGACAGGACAGCACCAACAAAGTTTATCATCCAGCAAAACCCCTGGGTACCCCGCCACCCTCTGGTTTAGTCACCACTGAACGTATTTATTCGGGATATTTGGAGACTTTTTCCACTTTGTATTGTAGTAGAACATAGCACGGCATGTCACTTTACACCTTTTAAGCATACAGTTCCATGGCATTGAGGACCCCGGCAACACTGCGACCATCAGTGCCACTCACATCCAGAGCTTTCCTGCCAGCTCCGGTAGAAAGGCAGGGCCCGCTGGGCAGTAACGCCACATGCTCCTCCCCAACCCCAGCCCCTGGCACCCACTGATTTTTCTGCCTCCACATGTATGAGGGTTCCGGGCCCCTCTGTGCCTGGCTTCCTTCGATCAGCACAGTGTTCTCAAGGTTTCCCTGTGTTGTAGCCATCCTGGAATTCTGTCCCTGTTCATGCCTGTATCGGGCGCTGTGCTTGGTTTACCCACTCACCACAGTGGACGCCGGGGAGTTCCCCCACTGTAACGGGCGTGTTTTACTTCTGTAACTTTGGGCTGGGGACGCCTGCCAACTCAGCATGGAGTTTGGTTTGAAGATGCAGATCTGTCTTTTGCAAGTGCCCCATGGCTCACTGTCCCGGCCACTGTGCCCTGTGGGAGGTGTAAACCCACAGCCGGGCAGCTTTTCTGGTCAAAGACATGACCGTCTGCTGGTGCCAGCGATTCCACCTAACACACACAGGCACACATGCACACACAGGCACACATGTGCACGTGTGTGCACACACACACACGCCCACATTCACAGACTACATTGACCCCCAGTGAAAGGCGGGCAGACTTTGTTTTACGAGTGAGGAAGGGAAGTGTTCTCCCAACAAACGGCAGAGGAGGCTGGAGAGGCCCGGGCTCTTCCTCTGCACACATCCCAGGCTTGGTGCCGACCCGGGAGGCTGAAGAGCAGGATACAGAACACAAGCTTACAGGGTGCGCTGGGCTTGGTGGTTAAGACGCCCACACCCCACATCGAGTGCCTGGGCGTGAGTCGCGGTTCCACCGAGGCAGCAGGCTCAGGGACTCGGGGCCCCCACCCACATTAGAGACTTGGGCTGAGTGCCCACCTCCCAGCCTCCACCTGGCCCAGGGCCACCTGTTGCAGCCATTTAGGGAGCGAACCAGAGAACAGGAGCTTGCTCTCATCTCTCTCTAATTAACTAATTAAATCTAATCACAGAGATTTTCTGTGGTGTCTGACCCAGCGAGTTGCTTCCAAACCCCCAAGACAGCCCATGCTTTGGAGCTGGGAGGGCCTTCCGGCTCCGGTGCCGGTCCCCAGGGACTGACAGCTTCCCCTGCTGGTGGGGGCAGGGCACGCTTCCCTGGGCAGCTCTGTGGTCAGGGGCTGTGTGGACACACGCGTGGCCTCCTTCCGGGAGAGGTGAAGATCTGCTGCCACCTAACAGGGACGAGTGTCTGAGCCACCCACAGAACTCCCCCTTGGCCCAGCTGGGCACGGCTCCGGCATGACCCCCACATCTGTGTCAAACTGGGGAGACATGTTTAGCAGAGACCTGCGGAGAAAAGTGCGGTCCCGGTGCCAGCCGAGCCCAGGCCCAGCCCTGCTGCTGCGGGAGGGGCTTTCCCCACCCTCCTCACACGTCCCCCAGGGCCCTGACACCTGACACGGGGAGGGGGGCGTTTCCCCACACGCCAGGGAGGGCTCCGGGGCACCGGCCAGGTGTCCTGGGGTTCCACTCTCCCTGTGCCCCAGAGACAGAGTGGGACCCCATGGTGGAGGGCTCAGTAAGGAACCGGCTCCCCACTTCTGACGCCACTTACAAGTGCTGGGTTGTCTACCTGTTTCTGAGTGGCCGGCTACCATGGGGGGCTGGGGGATGTCACACAGCCCCTCCTCCAGGCTCAGCCGGTTTGCTGAGCGGATCACAGACCTCAGAAAATGCTCAGCTGGCCTCCAGAGGAAGCATGTCACTGAGGTTGGGAAGAAGAGCCCGACGGGAGACACACGAGAGGCAGGCGTGTGGGAAGGGACAGGGCGTCCACAGCCCTGTCCAGTGCCACATCCCAGGGAGCCCCCACCCCACCCCATCACGGGGGTTCTTATGGAGCCTACCTTACACCATTGGCCGTGGGTGGTGAGCTCAGCCTCCAGTTCCCTCGCCTGCCTGGAGACAGGAGAGAACTGAGTATCGTCGCCCTGGAGTCACAGCTCTGTTCTCTCTGGGGAGCAGCCTGAGGCCACCCGGGGGCTGCCAGCAAGCAACCATCGCAGGAGCAAACCAAGGATACTGCTGTCCCTCCAAGACTCCAGAGCTTCAGGTGTGCTTGTCAGGAGATGGGAAAGAGCACGCCCATCTCTCACCGTCGCACAGGCCCAGGCAGTAGCAGAGTGGCCAGCTCTCAGCCTTGCTGGCCACCGAGAACCCCATGGAGCCACACGGAGCGCTGGGGCCCTGAGAGCTTACTAAGCAGTGGGTGATAAGCTACAGACCCCCACGACGCCGGCCTGGTGCTCAATGTGACTGTTAGCGAGGAAAGATCTGTGTTCCTCCCCTGTGCCAGGTTCACGGCCGAGACCTCCCTGTAACAGAAGAGAGGCGAACAAGAGAAGCACACAGTTCACCTCATGTCAGCTTCCTGTGACATGGAGCCTTCAGAAACAGAGACCCAAAACCCAGGTAAACATGACCACCTTCACCAGGACTGATGGAGAGTGGATGGCGCCAGGCCTAGGGCTCTGGTCTGGACAGGCCTTGGATCCAAAAACAGGCAGACAGCAAATCCTCAGTTACTGGGACTCGATCCAATTGCAGAGTCTAGGAGGTGGGGCCCTGCACCCGTGTAGGAGGCCTGGAAGAAGCTCCTGGCTGCTGGCTTCAGACTGGCCCAGCTCCAGCCACGTGGGGAGTGAACCAGCGGATGGAAGACCTCTCTTCCTCTCTGTGACTCTACTTTTCAAATAAATAAACAAATCTTTTAACGGGGGGGGGGGGGGGGAGCTAGAGATGATCAATTCTGCACAAATTTACTTAGATGTTTTGTAAACAAGTTTTGTAAAGATTAGTAAAACACAATGCAGTGAGCAGTCATGGTGCAGATCTCAACTCTACCCTGAGGACAGACTTTAAAATAACTTCCCTACTTTTATACAAACAGCTACGGATGCCCTAAGATGAAGCATCCAACCACAGCATTACACATCGGTTAAGAAAGGTACCTTCAAAACTAAGGAAAAAGCACCAGTTTTGTACTAAAAAATATGGCCTTGGGGCCGGCACAGTGGCACAGCCAGTCACACCGCTGCCTCCCTGTCAGGCCAGCATCTCATATCAGAGCGCCTGTTCAAGTCCCAGCTGCTCCACCTCTGGTCCAGCTCCTGCTGATGTGCCTGGGAAGGCAACAGAAGATGGCCCAAGTCCTTGGGTCCCTGCGACCCACACAGGAGACCCATGTAGAGTTCCAAGCTCCTGGCTTCAGCCTGGTCCAGTCCCAGCCATCATGGTCATTTGGAGAGTGAACAAGCAAATGGAAGATCTGTCTTTCTCTCTGTTTCTCCCTCTCTCTCTCATTCTGCCTTCAAATAAATACAATAAATATATTTAAAAAACTAAATTAGGGCCAGCGCCACGGCTCACTTGGCTAATCCTCCACCTGCGGCGCAGGCATCCTATATGGGTGCCGGGTTCTAGTCCTGGCTGCTCCTCTTCCAGGCCAGCTCTCTGCTGTGGCCCGGGAGTGCAGTGGAGGATGGCCCAAGTGCTTGGCCCCTGTACCCACATGGGAGACCAGGAGAAGCACCTGGCTCCTGGCTCCAGATCAGCATAGTTCTGGCCGTGGCGGCCATTTGGGGGGTGAACTAATGGAAGGAAGGCCCTTCTCTCTGTCTCTCTCTCTCTGTCTAACTCTGTCAAATAAATTTATAAATAATAAATAAATAAAACTAAAAAATTACATACCTAGATAAAATCAATACTTTAAAAAAAAGATGCATTCATTTAGTTATTTATTTGAAAGGCAGAGTTAGAGAGAGAGAGGGAGACAATCTTCCATCTGCTCATTCACTCCCCAAAGGCCACAACTTCCAGGACTGGGCCTGGCCAAAGCCAGGAGCCAGGAGCTTCATCTGCGCCTCCCACATGGGTGCAGAGGCCCAAGTGATACAGACAGGATTAAATGGATTAGATTTGTGAGCCGGAGACCACACCCTCGCCTTGTTCCCCTTCGTGATCCCACGCCCCTACCTGGCCCCTGTATGCCCACCTGCCCATCAGACTACGTAACCACTCCCTTTGGAAGTGAATAAAAGGCCTGTCTTTGTTGTCCTGCACCTTCGGGCGCGAGGCCTTCGGCCCTGCTCTGCCTTGCTTGCCTGCCTACACATTGCTCCACATGGCTCCCAGCCTGCTCTCTGCCTGGTGTGGACCCAACCTCGATTCTAGACTTCCTTCTCCCCTAAATAAAGCCCTCACTTTGTGCATTTCTCTCACTGGATAAATGCTACCGTGTTGCCTGTTTCATTTATGAGGAGCTGATATTTAGAATTCTTACCTAAATTTATGGCAAGAACCCTTGAAATTTTGAGTAGGGGCCCCGATTTCACACGCACTTGGGCCATCTTCTGCTGCTTTCCCATGTTCATTAGCAGGGAGCTGGATTTGAAGTGGGGCAGCAGAGACTCAAACCGGTATTCATATGGGATGCTGGCCTCACAGGCAGCAGCTTAACCTGCTATGCCACAGTGCCGGCCGCAACACTTTTTTTTTAAAGATTGATTGACTGATTGATTTGAAAGTCAGAGTTACACACAGAGAGGAAGACAGGCAGAGAGAGAGAGAGAGGTCTTCCATCCGCGGGTTCACTCCCCAACTGCCCACAACAGCCGGAGCTGCACCGATCTAAAGTCAGGAGCCAGGAGCTTCCTCAGGGTCTCCCACACGGCTGCAGGGGCCCTAGGACTTGGATCATTCTGCACCACCTTCCCAGGCCACAGCAGAGAGCTGGACCAGAAGTGGAACAGCCGGGACTCGAACCAGCGCCCATATGGGATGCTGGCACTGCAGGCGGCAGCCTTACCCACTCTAGCCACAGCACCAGCCCTGCCCCAACCCTTCTAAATCTCATTGTATATGTTTTCATTTACAGAGCAAGTTAATTCTCCCAAGTGCATAGCTGACTACTTCATCAATATTCTTAAAGTTTATAACCCTTCAATACGTTTTCCAGCTCTCGTCACAGGGTCTCCCGCATGGGGCAGGGACCCAGCACTTGAGCCCTCACGGCTGCTTGTGGGGAGGGGCCTCAGCAGGAAGCTGGAGTGAGGTCTCCAGCTGAGACCCGACCCGGATTCTGGTGCGCAGGCAGGTGTCCGAGCGGCCTCTCCACCACTGCACCAAGTGCCTGCCCACAAAGTTCCATCTAACCGCGTGAGCAAAAGGTCAGAGAAAATCACAGTGCCAAAATGAAGAGAACGACAAAACCGTGCCCTTGAGTGGAGAGGAAACCTTCCAGGCGCCCAGGAGTGGAAGGGCCGGGGAGGAGAGGATTAGCATTATCAACCCTAGAGACACAGACATCCCTGGGCCCCACAGGGGGCTGAGGGAACAGACGCCTCAAAGGATCAGCCTCAGGCAAAGTGCGGCTCAGCAACAAACACCCCACGCCGTGGAGAAGAAAGGACAAACACAGGCATCAGAACAGCAGGGCACTGGCAAAAAGACTCAGAGAACAAGGAGGCAGAACAGACAGCTGGAAAGTCAGCCCACAGGTGCGCAGCCGCAGCCGACTGATCTTGATACAGGTGCTGCGAACACGCACCAGGGGAGGTGGTCTCTTATGTCAGCGGTGCTGGGAGAACCGAACACCCGCGGCAGAAGACTGAAACTCAATCGCTACCTCTCACCACACGCAAAAGGCAACTCAAAATGAACTAAAACTTAATCCCAGGACCTACAACATAGGGGAGGCACTTCATGACACCGCAATGGCCAAGGATTTGGGGAATACGACACTAAAAGCACAGATAATAAAAGCAAAATAAACAAACTGGGCTCCATAAGGAGCTTCTGCAGAAATGGACATTGTGGCACAGCAGGTTGAGCTGCTACTGTGAGGCTGCGTCCTGTATCCGAGCGCTGGCTCAAGTCCTAGTGCCTCGCTTCTGTCCAGCTTCCTGCAAACACACTGGGAGGCAGCAGGTGATGGCTAACGTACCGGGGTCCTTCCCACCCACATGGGAGACCTGGATGGGGAGGTCTCGGCTCCTGGCTTCAGCCTGGCCCAGTCCTGGCTATTAGGGGCATTTGGGGAGTGAACCAATTAATAGAAGATCTGTGTGTGTGTGTGTCTTGTCGCTCCCCGTCTTCGTGGAGGAACGACACAGGACCCTGCGCTGTTCTTTCGTCTGCTCGGCCCTCCCCGGGTTTGCTGCTGGTTCTTCCCGGGTTGGCTACCGACCCTTCCACCTCCGTGGAAGGGCGGTTCCCCCTGCCACATTCCCCACTTCCGCGGGGGAGAGGCACACCACCGGCCGGCTCTCTCGGGGGCTGCTCAGGTGTTCCTTCAGATAGATGTTCCTGGTGCATGTTGTCTCTCTCCTCCTTTATAGTCCTCTTCCACCAATCCCAACTCTGCTACCCACATGCCAAGTACGCTGCTCTCCTCCAATCAGGAGCAAGTCCTACAGTTTATTGGTTGAACTGGAGGCAGCTGTGTAGAAGCTGTTTCCTCCTCTCCCAGCGCCATATTGTGGGAGAGCAGATGCATAGAATAAGTCTTAATTCCAGTAACTTAGTGTAGTCCGAGTTGCTCCCAGTTGCTCCCCACAGTGTCTGTGTTATTTTGCCTTTCAAAAAAGTGAAAATAAACATTACAGAGAAGAGCTTCTGCAAAGCAAACGATCAACACAGAGAAGAGACAACACACAGAGTCGGAGAAAGTACTCTCACGCCAGACCCCCGATGAGGGGCTAAATATTCAGAATACAGAAGGAATTCAGACAACTCAACAGCAAAAATAACAAATGATGCAACTTTAAAGTGGGTGACAGATCTAGCCAGACATTTCTCAAAAGAAGACCCGTGAAGGCTCAACACCCCTGATCATCAGGGAAATGCCATTTCACCCCACCAGAAAGACAAAACGTGACAGACACCGATGAGGACTGGACAAAGGGGAAGTCTCGCATCCTGCTGGAGGAGGGTAAGTTAGCTCAATCATCGCTGATTACAGCATAAAGGATCTTCAGAAGTTCACCCACCATAGGATCCAGTTATCCCCCCACTGGGTACCCATCCTCAGAAATGAATCCGGGCTGTGGAAGGGACAACTGCGTCTCCCTGTGTACGCAGTCCTGCACAGCACAGCCGAGAACAAGGTCAAGCTGAGCGTCGAGCCACAGAAACGGACAGAGAAGTGTGGAGTGCTACGCAGCTGTCGGGAGGCTGCCGCGCTGTCCCCTGCAGCACCGTGGACGGAACGAGGGGCTTTCGGTTAACTGACACGCACCAGGCACAGAATGACAGACCTGCACCCCTCACCCTCGCATGCAGAATCTGCAAGAGCTGAGCCTGTGGACGCCGAGAGGCTGGGTCTCGAGAGGAGTGGGGGAAGGAAAGGAAGTGCTGACAAGCCCATATGGACAAGTTTGTGTGTCCATTTATATTTTTAAATTTAAAACAAATCAGAAAGATGGAAACCCCTGGAGAAGGGGAGAATCTGACTTCCAGAATTAACCGCATTCTCAGATTCAAATGCGCAGCATTCAGCCAGAAACCACGAGGCGTGCCAAGGGCAAGAGCAAGCAAGTGAAGTTGCAGCCACTCCGCGGGGAGGGAGTGTCTCAGCACTGAGGGAGGGCGGCAGAACCCCAAGTGGAGGTGACAGCGGGAGACGGATCTGGAGAAACAGGGGCGGGTAGTGACCTGCAAATCACGAGAGCGAGATCAAGGGGAGTGGGGAGAGACCGAGACGCCCACATGTGTCTGATGAGACAGGGAAGCGGACCAGGGAGAAGGGAGAGGGGTGATACTGGCAAGAAACGACGGCTGTGACGTTTCCACAGTGGGTGAGGGAGGAAACCTCAGACCCAGGGTGTGGGTGAGGTGCAAGCAGAATGAACACAGAAAAATCTATTTGTAGGAGGGACAACTGCAGAGGGAAACGATCAGTTGTTTCAAAGGGACACTCGTTAGCCTGGTAACAGACTTAATGGTTACAACAGAAGATGGTTCAAGTCCAACTTCAAAGTGCTGAAGCCCAAGAGCTGTCCTCCCAAAGCGTTAAATGCAGCGAAAGCCCCACCAGAGGGTGAGGGTGATACAGGACTTTTTAGCTAAAGCCACAGGAGGAAAGATACACTCTTCCTTATTGGGAATAGACAAAATTATATCCACGGCTAACTGAAATCAACACCATCATCCACCCGCCGCTGCTTCTCCCCATGCAGGCACAACGTCACCACCTATTAAAAGCCAATCAGCCATGAGCAAATGCCCACAGCAATGGAGGATGGCGATTCCCAAACCAACAGCATCTGGTGGAAACCACCCCTTGGTGCTACCTGCGCACAAGGGACAGGACCCTGAGCCCCGCGTGAGGAAGCCGGAAGCAGGGTTCTGACACCAAGGCTCCAGAGCTGTGAGACCGCAGGCAGCTCCCTCCGGCTTCAGGGTATAGACGAGGGCTGGAGGGTGAGTGGACGTTCACAGCTACTGCCTCCATCACTCTGCAGCCCTGCACCTGCCTGGCGGGGGACAGCAGCACCCTACACACAGCTGCTTCACGGGACTCAGCCCCCAGGGCTCCCCCCAGATTCTGTGCCCCACAAACCCACAGCCCTGGGCTCCTACTCCCCCCGCCTCACAGTGCCTCCTGGCTCTGCCTCAGATTCCAGCTGCCGAGGCGAACGCGCCTCCAGGGAGTCCGGGATTTCTGTCCACTCAGCACCGCCCAGCGGTCTCCAGTCCCCCTTCCAGAGACCTCGGCGCTTTCGCGGTGGTGAACTGACCGCTCTCCTCCTCCCGACAGAGAAGATGATGGAGCATCATGCCTGTAATGAGCACGAGAACCGCTGGATTCTTCTGGCTCCAAAGAACCCCTCCCAGGAGCACCGCCGTCCGTCTTCATTACAGGTTTATGCATTATTCAGGCGACGCCGCCCGCCAGCTTCGCATGGCACTGGGCCATTCGCCTCGGTCTTTCCCCCGACTTCACTCAGAACCCCCTTCTCCCCACAGCACCGGCTCTCTTTGGCGGCACGTCCGTGACTTCGGCAATGCCCTTGGCAACTTGGGCAATGCCCTTGGCATCTCTGGAGATGCCACCGGCCTTACCGAAACCTAGCATTTGAATCGGAGCGGCCAACACCTCCGCAGCGCTCCTGTGAGCAGGAGGCCGCAGCGCGCACCTGTGCACCACCACGCAGCACCATGCTCGGCCTCACCGACCGTGTCCCAGAGCGCTCTGGGCGTCCGTCCTCCGTGCCGTGAGACCTCTGTAGATAGCGCCTTTTGCATTTTTCTGGCTATACCAAGGTGTGTGTAATCAACTGCTCAGCCACTGCCTTCTCCTGCAAACAGCTTAAAATTAAAAGAACCCCATTGAAATTGACGCCCCTACCCACAGGCCCCAGAAGGCGCAACGTGGGGGACACGGTTTCTGCTGCTTTGGCTGGGCTGTACCTCAGTCGTAGGTATCCACTGATCCCAGAGGGCTGGGCCAGGGACAGGCTAACAAAAGGAATGCTGCCTCTTTGTAGAGGTGTGTTACGAAGCGCACGCTCTCACTTACATAGCTCGATCATTTGTACTTCTGTATGCAATTCTATCTCATCACCCAGACCATGAAACAGAACATTTCTCAGTCCAGCAAAGCCCCCCACGCCTCTCCCAGGCTCCATGCCAGTAGAGACCCCTGCTCTGACGTTACCACCATCGGTCGTATTTGCATTTCTTTGCCTCCGTGCCTGTGCGGTCACTGCGGATACACTTTCGTGTCTGCTCTCTCTTGTTCAGCACCCGCCCCATCCTCTATGTCTGCCACTTCTTCTCTACTACAGAGAGGATTCCACTTCATGAATAAGCTACAGTTTGCTTTTGCATTCTCCTGTTGTTGGACAATGGCACTGCGCCTAGTTTGGGACGGATAGGACTACAGCTGCAAGCAGCAATGTTTCACGTGGCTTTTCTAGACACACTCAATCACTTCTCCTGGATACCAGCCTGGAACCAGACACCCTGGGCCATAAGGCAGGCGCAGACAGGGCCACAGTCAGCTCTCACAGATACCAGCCTTTTGGCAGGTGACTGAGCCAACAGGCTCTTCCACCTGCAGCCCCTGCCCTGGCCGTGCCTCGGTGGTCCCCAGCGGCCTCTCAGTCCCCCACTGCCAAACCACTGGGGATGAACTAGAACCAAGTCCAACTGGGGGCTCACTCGCCCTCTCCCCTAAAACCAGAGTCCCTGGCCTTTGGATTTGGAACTGCCCACCCCCGTCCCTGGGGAAACGGAGCTCCCCAGGCCTGCAGGAGCAGCTGAACGGAGCTGCACCCCGAGCTGCACCAGCAGGGAGGGAGGGGCGGGCAGTGCTGAGCAGTGGGAGCCTGAGTGCAGCCTCGGAGGAGCAGGTGTGCTTTAATGGACGCGGCAGCCCCCCCTCCTGTGGGGACAGCATCGCAGGTCACTGAGACCCACCGTCCTGTCCTCGCCTACAACGCCAGTGTCCTCCTGCTCACTCTCGAGAGAGCTCAGAAGAGCAATGACAGAAGCAACACACGACTTCTCAGCCAGGAAGACAGAGAGGACGAATACAGGAGTACTTCAAAAAGTTCGTGGAAAATGGAATTCAGAGATGTCAGGCGGTGCAAAAAAAACCTGAAATGGTTTCCTTCGTGACATGCATTTTGAAGATTCCTCACAGATAAAGACAAAGCTACTTTGGTGTTTGTCAAGCTACCTGGCAATTAACCATCTATGTTTAACACTTTATTCATCATGAAAAATGGCCAGGATGTTGCTCCAGCTGCCTCCTCCGGCAGAGCTGCAGTGGGAACGGTTTCCATGTCTGCTGCTACCCAGAGATCACGAATGAGAACGCAGAGACACACAGGGACAGGCAGGCGCTCCTCGCACTCCATGTTTCCCAGAGAGGCAGCAGAACAGTGAGGCAGAAGAAAATGGGCCCCACAGAAGAGGAGCTTGATTCTGAGCCGGAGAGGACTGCACTCCTGGAAAGCAACTGCTGAGCCACAAAGCAACAAACTGGCAATAAAAACAAAGTTCGAAGCCAGGCCCCTACACCGGGCCTGGAGTGCAGGCACAGACACCATGAGGCACTCCCCACCCCGACCCCCACCTCCCGTCTCTGCGGTCCCCGCCTCAGCTGGAGGAGTCCTATGACGCTAGTTCGCTGAATTCAGCCCTGGCAGGTCCTGTCTCCGGGCTCCGGAGGTCACTGCTTTGCCAATAGAAAACAACTTGCTGGACTCTTATTACCTCAGGGATTTCTTTTTTTTTAAGATTTATTTTATTGGCCGGCACCGCAGTTCACTTGGTTAATCCTACACCTGCGGCGCTGGCATCCCATATGGGCGCCAGTTCTAGTCCCAGTTGCTCCTCTTCCTGTCCAGCTCCCTGCTGTGGCCCGGGAAGGCAGTGGAGGATGGCCCAAGTGCTTGGGCCCTGCACCCGCATGGGAGACCAGGAGAAGCACCTGGCTCCTGGCCTCAGATCGGCACAACACCAGCTGTAGCAGCCATTTGGGGAGTGAACCAACAGAAGGATGACCTTTCTCTCTGTCTCTCTCTCACTGTCCATAACTCTACCTGTCAAATAATTTTTTTAAAAAAGATTTATTTTATTTATTTTAAATAGAGTTACAGAGAGAGGTAGAGCCAGAGAGAGAGAGAGGTCCTCCATCCACTGGTTCACTCCCTAGATGACTGCAATGGCCAGAGCTGCACCGATCTGAAGCCAGGAGTCAGGAGCTTCTTCCAGGTCTCCCACATGGGTGCAGAGGCCCAAGGACTCAGGCCATCCTCTACTGCTTTCTCAGACCATAGCAGAGAGCTGGATCGGAAGTGGAGCAGCCGGGACTCAAACCAGTGCCCACACAGATGCCAGCACTGCAGGCTGGGGCTTTAACCCACTGCACCACAGGGCCGGCCCCCTCCAGGGATTTCTACAGGAATTCAAGGTCCAGGGCAGAAAGCAGCTACCCCTACATGTAGTCCCCAGACTGACCGAAGCCCACTAGGTCATCATCAAAATTCCCTAAAGGATACATAGAGGGAGGCCGCGGGCTCAGCAGACCAACCAGGACCCTGGATTGAGCTGAATACGCCCCTCTCAGCTCCAGCGTCTCCGTGAGAAATTTCACCCTGCCCCTAAGACAAGGCGACGCTGCCCTTCTCCTACCACAGTGGCCACAGCACCGTCCGTGTGTGCACCTGCATGCCCCTGGTTCTGTGTGTGTGTGAGGTGAGCAGATCCAGTGTTGGGCTGTTCAGTATCAGCTTCAGAACGGTGCCTGTTACCTACCCAATACACAAACTCATTACTTTCTCACGTAGAGAAGCAGGTTGCACGTTACAAAATACAAATTGCCTTTTTTAAAGGTTTTATTTATTTATTTGAGAGGTAGAGTTGCAGAGACAGACAGAGAGAAAGAGAGAGAGAGAGAGAGGTCTTCCATCAGCTCGTTCACTCCCCAGATGCTCGCAGTGGCTGGAGCTGAGCTGATCTAAAACCAGCAGCCAGCAGCTTCTTCCAGGTCTCCCATGTGGGTCCAGTGGTCCAAGCACTTGGGCCATCTGCTGCTGCTTTCCCAACACATAGCAGGGAGCCAAATTGGAAGAGGAGCAGCCGGGACTAGAGCTGGTGCCCATATGGGATGCCGGCACTGCAGGTGGGGATTAACCTACTGCACCACAGCACTGGCTCCACGAATTGTTGGTTTTTTTTGTTTTTGGTTTTTTGTTTGTTTGTTTGTTTGTTTGTTTTGCCAGGCAGAGTTAGACAGTGAGAGAGAGACGGAGAGAGTTATAGACAGTGAGAGAGAGACAGAGAGAAAGGTCTTTCTTCCGTTGGTTCACGCCCCAAATGGCCACTACAGCCAGCACTGCGCCTATCCGAAGCCAGGAGCCAGGTGCTTCCTCCCAGTCTCCCATGCAGGTGCAGGGACCCACACACTTGGGCCATCCTCCGCTGCACTCCTGGGCCACAGCAGAGAGCTGGACTGGAAGAGGAGCAACCGGGATTAGCACCCGGCATCCCAACCGGGACTAGAACCCAGGGTACTGGCACCGCAGGCTGAGGATTAGCCAAGTGAGCTGTGGCACCGGCCACGAATTGTCTTAAACTCCAGATTTCTGATTAGGATGCCCCTTCTGCAACGACTCATATCCACATACACATAAAAACGCATTAAAACGACAGTACATCTGTACAAATACAGATAAGTCACAGCAGCCGGTAAGGTAAGAAACGTTTTCATCAGAAAAGTTGGCAGTTTTCTGAGAGACAATAAAGCAGGATGGATCCCAACGACACCCAAAACTGAGCAGAATAAACCAAAACTCAAAATAAGCAGCAGACGGGCCTCCAGCAGGAAGCTCCGGGATCGGAGCCGGGCGACCCAGGGGCAGCACAGCGGTTACTAAAGACGCCGTGACACCGGGCCAGGCCGTGCGTCCTCGCCTGGCAGCTGTCTGCGGCATTGGCCTCTTGCTGGATCTAAACCAGGGGAGAGGTACTTCTGGCCGGTGCCTGGCGTGGCCATTGGCGCCCGACCCCACTCTGCCCAGGAGGGAAGCCACCCCCACTCGGAAGGAGTCACCTGGATTAGCAACCGGGGCCTTCTGCGCACACCAAAGAGTGGCCTCCCACGGGCCAGCGCAGCCTCCGCCGCCCGGGGAGGGAGGGAGCGTGCCCACTACAATCAGCAGATCTCTCCCTCAGAAGAGCAAGCGTCCCGCCGAGGAGAGTCATTTGGGGAAAACCAGTCTGAGAGATTCCACCACCAGGGCCCACCTCCTGGACTCCGCCAAAGGAGAACAGGGCGAGCAGAGAGAGAAGCCGCACACGGAGGGGAGACTCAGCCCTGCAAACCTTCTCATTCTCCCCCCTCCGGATCCCAGTGCCCTCCCAATAAAGACCCAACAAGACTCCTCCAGGAACACATCACGTTAATTCCAGAATTCACAGAGGAGCGACAGGTAAGAATACCTGTCACTTCTGAAAAGGAATGAGAGAATTCTTGCACCAAATGCCCAATTTACTATAAAGAGCTTACAATTGTCAGAAAGGAATAAACAAATGAAAGAAAACAGGTAGTTGGGAACTTAGTACGTGACCAGGTGACTTTTTGATCAAGAATATCAGGTTAAATTATCAAATAAAAGTTATGGGGCAACTACCATTGAAGGAAAAACACTGAGCAATTTTACCTAAGAGTTTGTTGCATAAATTCCACAGGGATCAAAGATGAAATGTAAATAATAAAATTAGGAAAGTACTAGAACAAATGATTAACAGGGGCCGGCGTGGTGGTGCGGCTTGCCAGGCTGGCATTCCATGCAGAGCGCCTGCTCAGGTGCCGACGGCTCCTCTTCCAATCCAGCCTCCTGCTGATGCACCTGGAAACGCAGCAGCAGATGGTCCAAGCGCCTGGGCCCCTGCACCCACGTGGGAGACCAGGACGGTGCTCCTGGCTCCTGGCTCCTGGCCTGGCCTGGTGGTTGTGGCCATTCAGGGAGTGACCGGCAGATGGAGAATCTTTCTCCCTCCCTCTGTTGCTCTGCCTTTCAAAGAAATAAATCTTAAAGGAGAGAGAATTTCAGTGACTGCAAGGCCTGAGAATGGCGGAAAAGTTTATCAAGAATAACATCATTCAGAACACATAAAAATTAAAATTACCTGTGCAAAAGAAATTTCAATAAATACAAATGAAAGATAAGGAACAAGCTGGAAAAATACAACAGACAAATATAAATCAGTGTTAACACTACAGAGAGTTTCTACAAAACAAAAATGAAAGGAAAGCCCGATATGGGGGCAGGGGCTGTGGCAGGGCGGGTTAAGCCGCCACTCACAATGCCACCAGGTCCAGTCCTGGCTGCTACTCGCCTTCTGTCACAGTGTCCTGCTCATGATCCTGGGAGACAAGGGTGATGGCCCGAGCACCTAAACCCCCGCCCCACACGGGACACTCAGATAGTCTGCAGGGGCCAGCCTTAGATGGTGCAGGCATTTGGGGAGTGAACCAGCAGATAGATTTTCCTCTCTCCCTCTCTCCCTCCCCCTCTCTCCCTCTCTTCCTCCCCCTCTCTTCCTCGGTTTCTCTCCCTCCCTCTCTCCCTCTCTCATATTTTTTGTCCCTGCCTTTCAAGTAGATGAAAACAAATAGAATAAACATTTTTTAAAATAACCCAATATTAAAAGGGGCAAGGGATACAACAGCTGAATCACAGGAGAAGATGAAAAAGTCTAACATATATTAAGCCAAGAAATACAAACTGAAACAATAAGATTAGAAGAACCAAACTTGGAGACCAGTGCTGTGGTGCCGCAGGTTAAAGTCCCAGCCAGCAGCTTCGCCTCCCATATGGGCACCAGTGTGAGTCCCAGCTGCTCCACTTCTGATCCAGCTCCCTGCTAATGCACCTGAGAAAGCAGCAGAGGATGGCCCAAGTGCTCAGGCCCCTGCACCTGCAGGAGAGATCAGGAAGAAGCTCCTGGCTCCTGGCTTCAGATGGGCGTAGCTCCAGCCATTGTGGCCATCTAGGAAGTGAACCAGAAGATGGAAGACCTCTCTCTGTCTCTACCTCCCTCTGTAACTCTTCCAAGTAAATAAAATCTTTAAAAAAAAAAAAAAAAAAAACAAAAAAAACACTAAACTTGAGAAAGACTAACTACAACCGTGAAGACCACCTATTCTGGAGAAGCTACGAGGAGACAGCCCCTCCCTCATAGGCTGACAAAAGTGCTTACTGGGGTAACCTTTGTGATTGGCTTTTGTCAACATGAAAGTGAAAACTGTGCCTGCATTTTATGTAGCAATTCCACCCCTAGAATGTGTCCCCATAGAAACACAACACAGAGAGGATTCTGGTGTCAGCGTGTAGCAGGGCAGAATTCGGAAGCCCAGGGGCTCACGGGCAGGTCGCGCAGCCACTGCCGTGCCCTCGTGATGTTCTGTGCGGCTGGTTCCGAGAGAGCAGGGCACTTCCTGGAGACACCTGGGCTGTCACAGCCAGGGGCTCTGATGGCCCCCTGTGAAGCGGGGCAGCCTCCACAGAGATGGTCGCCCCCGAAGGTGCACAGGACCAAGTTCGAGCACCCTCGCAGCACGTGGGCGAACGAAGACGCCTTTACCACATGCGCCTTTTTTTTTTTTTTTTTTTTTTGGACAGGCAGAGTGGACAGTGAGAGAGGGAGACAGAGAGAAAGGTCTTCCTTTTTCCGTTGGTTCACCCTCCAATGGCCGCCGCGGCCGGCGCGCTGCAGCTGGCGCACCGCGCTGATCCGATGGCAGGAGCCAGGAGCCAGGTGCTTTTCCTGGTCTCCCATGGGGTGCAGGGCCCAAGCACCTGGGCCATCCTCCACTGCACTCCCTGGCCACAGCAGAGAGCTGGCCTGGAAGAGGGGCAACCGGGACAGAATCCGGCGCCCCGACCGGGACTAGAACCCGGTGTGCCGGCGCCGCTAGGCGGAGGATTAGCCTAGTGAGCCGCGGCGCCGGCCCCCACATGCGCCTTTTATAACAGCAAGCACGGGCCGGCGACCGTCATCTCCACAGTCAGGACTGTTAACCCAGTGAGAACAGCTGCCACACACTCAACCAGCCGGTTCCAAGCGCACACTCCACGTCAGGCCGGCCTGCTGCGCCGCCCCGAAGTCTGTCTCCTGCCTGTCTCCTCACCAGATGGCAGAGGGGAACAGCTTCCCTGGACTGACACTCTAGAAAAGCAGAAATTGCCAAAATTGCCTCAAGAAGATACATCAACAGCAATAGAGAAATGTCAGAAAGATCTGAATTATCTCCACAAAGACACGGCAGCCTCGTTCATAGGATGAGCCCTTTACTCCCTAAGATCTGGCCATAAAAATTAATCCAGGTCCCAAAAATCCACAATGAGTCACACAAAAGTAGCAAGTCAGGGATTCAAACTCTGACAAACTAGGATTTTAAAAATTTATCTGGAAAACATCATGCTGAGTGAATTAAGTCAGTCCCAAAGGGACAAATATCATATGTTCTCCCAGATCGGTGACAACTAACTGAGCACCAAAAAGGAAACCTGTTGAAGTGAAATGGACACTATGAGAAACAGTGACTTGATCAGCCCTTGTCCTGACTGTTGATGTACAATTTAATACTTTATCCCTTTTAGGATTTTTTTTTGTTCTACTTAAGACTATTGGTTGAACTCTGTAATTAACACACAATTATTCTTAGGTGTTTAAATTTAACTGAAAAGTGGTCCCTGTTAAATATAAGAGTGGGAATAAGAGAAGGAGGAGATGTACAATTTGGGACATGCTCAATTGGACTTGCCCCAAATGGTGGAGTTAGAAATGTGCCAGGGGATTCCAATTCAATCCCATCAAGGTGGCATGTACCAATGCCATCTCACTAGTCCAAGTGATCAATTTCAGTTCACAACTGATCACACTGATAGTTCTAAGAGTCAAAGGGATCACACAAACAAGATTAGTGTCTGCTAATACTAACTGATAGAATCAAAAAGGGAGAGAATGATCCAAAATGGGAAGTGAGATACACAGCAGACCCATAGAATGGCAGATGTCCTAAACAGCACTCTGGCCTCAGAATCAGCCGTTAAGGCATTCAGATCTGGCTGAAGAGCCCATGAGAGTATTTTAGGCATGGAAAGCCAAGACACTCTGGAAAAAAAAAAAGGACCTAAATGAAAGATCTCTGCGAGTGAGACCCCAGTAGAAAGAACGGGGCCATCAAAGAAGGAGGTACCTTTCTCTGAAGGGAGGAGAGAACTTCCACTTTGACTATGACCTTGTCTAATTAAGATCAAAGTCAGCAAACTTAAAAGGCTTCCTTAGCCTTGGCAACTCATGACTAGAGCCTAGGGAGATTACTGACGCCATAAACAAGAGTGTCGAATTTGTTAAGTCAACAACAGGAGTCACTGTGCACTTACTCCTCTTGTAGGATCCCTGTCTTTAATGTGAATTAATGCTATAACTAGTACTCAAACAATATTTTACACTTAATGTTCTGTGTGGGTGCAAACTGATGAAATCTTTACTTAATATATACTAAATTGATCTTCTGTATATAAAGATAATTGAAAATGAATCTTGATGTGAATGGAATGGGAGAGGGAGAGGGAGCAGGAGATGGGAGGGGTGCGGGTGGGAGGGAAGTTGGGGGGGGAAGCCATTGTAATCCATAAGCTATACTTTGGAAATGTATATTTATTAAATAAAAGTTAAAAAAAAAAAAAGAAAACCCTGGAGGCAGCAGTAACAGTTCAGGTAGTTAGGTCACTGCCGCTCACAAGGAGAGACCTAATCTAAGATTTCAGCTTTTGGCTCTGGTCCCTGCAAGGGCCCTTTGGGAATGAACCAGCGAATGGGAGCTCTCTGTCTGTCTATATTTCTTGTCTCTCAAATAAATAACAAAAGCAAACAAGCAGAAAATGAAAAGCTGGTAGTCAATGTATACAGTGTAAGTAGAATTAAATGTTGAGGTTGGCAAATTTTGTATGGCTCAACTTAATAAAAGTAATATGCAATATAAAAATTTATTATTAATTCCAAATGAAAATATACCAAGAAAAACCCAGGACAGTGTTTTAAAAAATGACCTGATTGGTTTTACAGGGACACAAGGATGATTTCACAAAAGGAAACACAATGTAATTAACAACATACTGGACTGTTGATTAAAGAAAAACAGGAAGTCCTTCTAAAACCCAGCATTCTGTCTTTGCTTTAAAAAACCTAAAAGCTCTTAGCAAACCAGACCCAGGAGACTGTGTGGAGCTCTGAGCAGATGCCGAGTCAAGCGACCCCACGAGCAGCAGCCTTCCCTTTCCACGTGGTGGCTGTAGCCTCGGAAGCCTCCTCCTTCCCAGGGATCCGGGAAGGCTCCCTCTACAGTCACTCATTGCAAGACCTGACAGGGGAGAGGCAAAGGCGTGAGACCTGGCTGACGAGGGCGCGCTCCTTGTGAGCAGATGGCCTGTCGGCCTCCGTGCACAGTCCTGTCCTCCTAACAGCTCGGCCAGCTCCCCCGCTGGGTGCTGCACCCCCACTGCCCACCGCCACCAGGCAAGCACCCAGAGAAGCCCCCGTGGGAGAGAAAGCCAACCCAGCCGGCCCATCACCAGCCAAAGGCCACGTCCAATGCTGCTTTCACTGGGGGCTTCACTTGCCTTCTCAGCACTGCACTCGGGATGCCCGGGGCGGCAGAGTCTCCCTGTCTCCCTCAGTCCCTTCTCTTCTGAACTGAACATCCTGGCGCCCAGTGTCTCTGTCATTTGAAAGGAGCGACTCAGAGAGCACAGAGCTCGGCCGCTGGTCGGAGGTGAGGGCCTCCTGCAAACTGATCCCCAGAGCAAGCTCGTCTCTGCACAGCTCCGGATATTTGCAGTTCCCACCAGGAATCCCATCACAGAACAGACACCTCAATCGATGCGCGAACAGGAACTTCGTGCCCTCTCCTTACCTTTTTCTCGCTAATTCTCTATTATCCGTGAGTCCGCTCTCCACTGGAAGGTGGCAACAGTGGGGCATAGTTAGTTTAAATGTTTGCGAGCCGATGTAGTAGTAAATCCTGTTTTACGTCTCACAGTACCTGGAGCACGAGGCCAGGTGTGGGAACCAACAGGGCTTCAAGCAGCCTGGCTCTGAGCACACTGCAGAGGGGAGAGGGCTGATCACAGATCGAGTGAATGAAGACCCCACTACTCCATCCCTGCAGAAGTCCTGATGGGCTTTGTCGTAGTCCAAGATCACAAGCCACCTATCGCCTCCCCAAACGTATCACAGCCACCAGACAAAAAGGCAGAATGAATTCGGGAGCTCACTAACCGTATGGAAGCACCCATCCATCGTAAGTGTGGCTTTCTTTTGCAGAAGGACAAAGCTTATCCATGCCATCAGACCTCCGACTTGAAGACCTCACAGTAAAGGTGCCATCAGCCATGAAACGGAGCCTTTCAGGGAGACGAGCCACTTCTAACTGTTTCCAAGTCCAACTGAAGCCGTCGCTGGGGTGGGGGGCGGGAGTGACGCATCTCCCCGACACACCACACCTGTACTGAAGGGTTTCTCAGTGCCCATTTAAAACCTGCACATCTGCACGTAAACCCATCGACACTCATCACACAGATGCAGGTGTGGGAGTGCGTTTCAAAAAGGTTCATGGAAAATGTGTGTCATCTTTTAGTCCCATTTTTCTACAAACTTTATGAAACACCTCCATAGATCTTAATGTTGGAAATCACCAGACTTTAATACGCATGGTCTATGCTCTGTGCACAGAGCTGTGTCGGGCCACGGCCACTCTGGCCCACTCCTGCTCAGTCCACGGCACCTGTGTGCTCGGCAGTGAGTCACCCCGATGGCAACCACACGGCCCCAAAGTCTAGAATCCTTCCCCTCAGACCCTCACACGACGCAATCGCCAGCCTGATTTAGGCCCTGTTCCCACTCCCCCAAGGCCCATCTTGAAGGTCATCTCCAGTACCTACCCCAGCCTGCGCTTTGTCACCACACCACAGATGCTCCGTGAATGTGGAAAACACACTCTAGCCTGGTTGCAGGTGACAGAGTCCCCTCTGTCCCTAACTGGGAGCACCCATCGGCAGGTGCAGGAGCAGCCACATCGCAGGCTCCACAGTGGCAGTCACGCCTGCTCTTTGCTGTGGCCTTCCCAACAGCCCCAAGACACCGCCCACAGGGGAGAAGCAGCAGGGGGAGCCTGACTTGCCTGGGTCGAGGGCCTGGGCTCCTGCCCCCCAAGCTGTAAGACCAGTGTTTCCTTAACAACCCTCCAACAAGGGGCCCCCTTGGCTTCTCATGAGAAAATGTTGGAAACTCACTCAAAAGGAAGGGCTGGGCCGGTGCCACGGCTCACTAGGCTAATCCTCTGCCTTGCAGCACCGGCACACCGGGTTCTAGTCCCGGTCGGGGTGCCGGATTCTGTCCCGGTTGCCCCTCTTCCAGTCCAGCTCTCTGCTGTGGCCAGGGAGTGCAGTGGAGGATGGCCCAAGTGCTTGGGCCCTGCACCCCATGGGAGACCAGGATAAGTACCTGGCTCCTGCCATCGGATCAGCGTGGTGCACCGGCCGCGGTGGCCATTGGAGGGTGAACCAACAGCAAAAGGAAGACCTTTCTCTCTGTCTCTCTGTCTCTCTCTCTCTCACTGTCCACTCTTCCTGTCAAAAAAAAAAAAAAGGAAGGGCTATGCTTAGGTCAACCCACCGGACTGTTAAGGTGAGAACCCAGAACGCCTCTGGAAGCAGCTACGGTGGAGCAGGTGCCCTGCTGGTAGCCCCCCTGTTCTGCACAGTTCACAGCCACAGACCCCGGAGAGAACAGGGACATGGACCCCCAGAGAAAGCATACCCAGTGGAGCGCAACCACAAATCACAGAAACGAACTGAGCCAACAGTCTTTTGGGGGAAAAAAACTCAGGAAATTTAATTGAACATTGAGCAAAAGGCAAAAACGGTCCCTGGCTGATACTTTCAGGATCATAAGGGGTCGGGAGCCCCCAAGACCTGAGCGTGGAATGCACACTGTGTACGACTGATTAAAGTCCCAAACTGAAAGAATGCACTTATCTTACAGAGTTCTGCGCAACAGAACAGGAACTCCACAGAGCTGTGGCCTGCTCTACACTAAACAATGTTATAACCAATTCAGCAGCCTCATTCTAATGTCAAATGCCCTGCTTCTTAAATGCTCTCTGAGCCGATGTCAACATCTAATTGTCTCTTTCATTAGTTAATGAGTGATAGAAAATCAATCGCCTATGACAGCATAGTTGCTGAAGTAACAGGGCAATCTCTACAGTGGTTCCCACCTATTTCAAGGTCAGATTTCTGGACTCCAGGAGAGAGAAACTGAGTCCAGGCCTGATGTGATTTAGAAGCGTGATGAGGGACAGAACAGTGACTGTGGGAGAAGAGACAGGTGACCGGAGTCAGAATCATAAATGAGTCAGTACTGACAAACAATGCCTATTTTCGAAAACCCAGATTTTTTTTTCTTTAACCAGGAAAAGTCAACCTAGACTGATGATGACAGTCCTTTGCATATGTGGTAATTTGTAGTTTACAAATACTTTGCTATGTTATGGTCGCTCTGTTGGTCCTCAAGGCAGCTAGCAGGTGCACCGCCCTCATTTTCACACAGAGCCTGGCCCAGGGTTGCACAGGGTTAGAGCGAGAGCTGAAAGTAGGAGACTACGTTGTTGGTCGTACCTTATCTTCTTTTAAGGTGACAGATACATTGAAAATAAAATTTAAAGTAAAAATCTAAACATTTAAAGAACAGCTTTGCCACTTAAATGGGAGAACTGTGTTTCCTGGAAAACAACACCGAGTTGAAACCCTTTTCCTGCTCACGCAGGTTAACAGTTCTGCATAGACCTGTAGATGGAGGGGCTACGAAGGGCACCCAGTCTACTGCCCTCACTGAAGAATGAGGCGCAGGAATCCCAGCGGCCGTGTCCTCTGCCTGCGGCTTCTTACACCTGCGAATCCGACCGCATGTTGGAAGGCATCTTACACAAACCACTGCTCCTCAACCATGATTCTTTGAAAATCAACAGAATAAACTGGTTTCTACTGATTTGTATTAGTTTGCCATGTTACAATTTTTTAGCTCTAAATTAAGCTTGTAATGATGAAATTTGTGGAATCCTTTGAATCAAAACGTTCACTTTCTTTCCTAAATGAGACTTTTTTAATAACTTAAACCTGACATTTTTATTTATAAAATACTTCTTCCCCCTCCAAGAAAGTTTTTCCTCTCTTAAGAGCTAACACATGATGTTTGCAAAGGAAAACTGAAATTATTTCTTTTAGCTTTTGTTAAGTGTAACAGCTTTCTACTTTGTTATTGTGGTAACAGACAGAAAATCACATGCAGAGATTCTGGTGTATCCTTTACCAGCCGGTATCAAACCATCTGAGCTACCTGAGGGGTTTCTGAGATTCTTAGCTGTTTTGAGCACCAGGATTAATATGATGCGGTATGGATATAAATGTTTCAAAGGGCAGGAAATAGACACTCACTAATGTTTAGAACCCAAACAGGTAATGTGCTAACATTTTTAAGGAAGTGATAGAAAAAATATCCTGTGCTATCCTGAAGTACTGGCTGGCTTTTGATGTCTTCATACTTAAAAGTGATCACTTTCTTGCACTGTGAATTTTTTACATGAAGATGTTAAAGGGGACGCTACCTTCTTATTTTGTAAAATGTTTTCTATATGGCAATAAACTGAAAGCATGGGAAAAAAGAAAATCAATCACTTAGATAAATATCATTTAATTTTGCCTGGTATTTATGATTTTGCCTCTTTGAAAATCACACTTCTTGGGGCCGGCGCTGTGGCATAGTGAGTTAAGCCACCACCTGTAGTGCCAGCATTCCATATGGGCACTGGTTTGAGTCCTGGCTGCTCCACTTCCGATCCAGCTCTCTGCTATGACCTGGGAAAGCAGCAGAAGATGGCCCAAGTGCTTGGGCCCCTGCACCTGCATGGGAGACCCGGAAGAAGCTCCTGGCTTGTGGCTTCTATCAGTGCAGCTCCAGCTGTTGCAGCCAATTGGGGAGTGAACCAGAGGTTTGAAGACCCCTCTCCCTGCCCTTCTCTCTTTCTCTCTCTCTCTGTCTCTCCTTGTCTCTCTGTGTAACTCTGACTTTCAAATAAATAAATAAATATTTTAAAAAAGAAAATCACACTTTTACAAATATGTTAAATACCTCACATTTACATCACGGGGTTCAACTGATCAACTGCAAGGACCCCAGGCAGTCTTTTAAAAATCTATCTGCTGGGGCTGGCACTGTGGCACAGCCGCTTAAGCTACTGCCTGCAGTGCTGGCTTCCCATACAGATGCTGGTTTGTATTCCTGCTGCTCCACTTCTGATCCAGCTCCCTGCTAATGTGCCTGGGAAAGCAGAAGATGGTCCAAGTGCTTGGGCCCCTGCTACCCACATGGGAGACCCAGATGAAACTCCTGGCTCCTGGCTTTGACCTGACCCAGCGCTGACTGCTGTAGCCACTTGGGGAGTGAACTAGCAGATGGAAGCTCGCTCTCTCTCTAGCTCTCCCTCCATTTCTTTAGCTCTGCCTTTCAAATAAGTAATAATGAATAAATCTTAAAAGAAATCCATCTGTGGCCAGCGCCACGGCTCACTAGGCTAATCCTCCACCTGCAGCGCTGGCACACTGGGTTCTAGTCTTGGTCAGGGCACCGGATTCTGTCCCTGTTGCCCCTCTTCCAGGCCAGCTCTCTGCTGTGGCCCGGGAGTGCAGTGGAGGATGGCCCAAGTGCTTGGGCCCTGCGCCCCATGGGAGACCAGGATAAGTACCTGGCTCCTGGCTTTGGATCAGCATGGTGCACCAGTCACAGCAGCCATTGGGGGGTGAACCAAAGGAAAAAGGAAGACCTTTCTCTGTCTCCCTCTCTCTCACTGTCTACTCTGTCGAAAAAAAAAAAAAAAACTGAAAAAAAAAAAGAAATCCATCTGTTATTTAAAATTTCCCATTGTTGCCAGAAACTGTCTTTTTTTAAAGATTTCATTTATTTATTTGAGAAGTAGAGTTACAGACAGTGAGAGGGAGAGACAGATATAGGTCTTCCTTTGGTTCACTCCCCAAATGGCTACAATGGCCAGAGCTGCGCCAATCCGAAGCCAGGAACCAGGTGCTTCCTCCCGGTCTCCCATGTGGGTGCAGGGGCCCAAGGACTTGGGCCATCTTCCACTGCTTTCCCAGGCCACAGCAGAGAGCTGGACTGGAAGAGGAGCAGCCAGGACTAGAACCAGTGCCCATATGGGATGCTGGCACCGCAGGCAGAGGATTAACCTACTGTGCCACGGCGCCAGCCCTCAGAAACTGTCTTTTTTTAAAGCATTTTTTTATTTATTTGAAAGTTAGAGTTACAGAGAGAGAGAGAGAGAGAGAGAAGGAAAGACACAGAGAGAGAGGTCTTCCATTCACTGGTTCACTCTCCAGATGACCATAATGGCCAGGGATGGGCCAAACTGAAGCCAGAAGCCAAGAGCTTCTGTCAGGTCTCCCATGGGGGTGCAGGGATCCAAGCACTTGGTCCATCTTCCACTGCTTTTTCCAGGCCATCAGCAGAGAGCTGGATCAGAAGTGGAGCAGCCAGGACTCAAACTGGCGCCCATATGGCAGCAGCTTTACTCGATATGCCACAACGGCAGTCCCATCTTTTTTTCTTTCTTTAAAGATTTATTGAGTGAGTTGGGTGAGTGACAGAGAGAGAGAGATACAGAGAGAGGATTTTACATCTGCTGCTTCACCATCCAAATGGCAGCTACAGCCAAAGCTGGACCAGGCCAAAGCCAGGAGCCTGGAACCCCCAGCCCGGCTGCCCACTTGCGTGCTGGGGCCCAAGCACTTGGGCCATCCTCTGCTGCCTTCCCAGGTGCATCAGCCCAGAGCTGGATGGAGGCAGAGCAGCTGGAACTGGAACAGAACCTGCAATGTGGGAGGCCCAGTGTCCAAGAGGCAGCTGAACTGCTGCACCACGGTGCCCGCCTCCCCTTTTTATCTCGTGCTAAACAAGGACGCCTGAGTGTTCCGTGGACAGCGCTGAAAAGGCACCGTTATCGCAGATCCACACCAGGAAACTGTACCGGGAGATTTGCCACTATGCACGGGCTGGGCAAAGCTAAATAAAGGTAAGACTTCACAGGTGTTCGTGTCACATCCTGCAGATCCAAAGTAAACCCCAGGTTGCGTTTTCTCCTTTATTCCCCACAGGAAGCACTGCGGACTGAATTTAGGAACTATGCCTGCGATCAGCAGCGCTCCCCTCAGCAGGAAGCCAGAGACCAGACCGGCAGCACTACCACAGTCCCACCCTCCGCAGGGGCCTGCGCTGCGTGCAGTTCCCAGCCTGCCTCCTCTGCGGTCAAGGCCTAGGTTTCAGAACAGGGACCCGGCATGGCCCAGGGCAACAAGGGCAAGTGGATCCTGGGTGCCCCAGACAAGTCCCACCACGCTCCTGCATGCCGGTGTATCCACAGCTCAGCCCAGAGAACTCACACCACACGTCCAGACACAACTCACACCACGCCTCCTGCATGTCTGTGTGTATCCATGGCTCAGCCCAGACACAAGTCACACCATGTCTCTCACTGTCCCTGTGTAGTCACGGCTCAGCTGACAACCAAGGAGGCATGGAAGGCAAGTGTATCAGCCACATTTCCAGGCAGTTCTGAGTGCAAAGAGGGAGGACCTGGCCCCAGGCCTGGGCGGCCATCAGCCCCCAGCTTCTGGCCCAAATCAGGATGCATTTCAGCACGAGCAGCTCTCCTGCCCCCGTGTCGGGGTGACCTTGGGGGTTTTTGCTTCCACTTCCAAGGCCAATCCTCAGTGCACTGGCCTTGCAGGTGCATTGCCCCTACCCAGGCACTAAGCACTTTCCCTGTTCACAGCGGAGGGCACTCTCACGGCTCTCCCCGACAGAAGCCTCTTCTAAGCCTCAATCCTCTCTAGTGCCAGCAAATCCATCTTAATCGTCTAAGTGGGCTTAAAGCCTTCTAACACATATTCATGCCTGGACCACCTGGTCTACTCCAGGGCCAGAGTTTTCCATGTCCACCCTGAAATGCACAGATTGTAAATGCCAAGCTCTGGGTATTGAGAAGTGGAGACCAGCAGTGATGAGAAGCTGCAAGAACAAGGCGAATGGCCTCATCTAGGAGGGGAAGGTGACCCAGGACGACATGGGGTTGCGAGGCCAGTGCTACGAGGGAAGATGGCCCAGGGCAACATGTGGGGACTGTCGCTCCCCGTCTTCGTGGAGGAACGACACAGGACCCTGCGCTGTTCTTTCGTCTGCTCGGCCCTCCCCGGGTTTGCTGCTGGTTCTTCCCGGGTTGGCTACTATCCCTTCCACCTCCGTGGAAGGGCGGTTCCCCCTGCCACTTTTCCCACTTCCGCAGGGGAGCGGCACACCACCGGCCGGCTCTCTCGGGGGCTGCACAGGTGTTCCTCTTAGATGTTCCCCTTAGATGTTCCTGGTGCATGTTGTCTCTCTCCTCCTTTATAGTCCTCTTCCGCCAATCCCAACTCGGCTGCCCACACGCCGAGTACGCTGCTCTCCTCCAATCAGGAGCAGGATCAGCTCCTGGAGGTCATCACTCAAGTTGGCAAGAGGCAGCTGCGTAGAAGCTGTTTTCTCCTCTCCCAGCACCATATTGTGGGAGAGCAGATGCATAGAATAAGTCTTAATTCCAGTAACTTAGTCTAGTCCAAGTTGCTCTCAGTTGCTCCCCACAGGGACGAAGCCAGTATCAGGATGGGGAGATGGCCCAGGGTGACATGGGGGGACGAAGCCAGTGCCAAGAGAGGGAGGTGGCCCAGGGCGACATGGGGGGACAAGGCCAGTGCCAGGAGGGGAGATGGCCCAGGGTGACATGGGGGGACAAAGCCAGTACCAGGGTGGGGAGATGGCCCAGGGCAACATGGGGGGACAAGGCCAGTGTCAAGATGGGGAGGTGACCCAGGGCAACATGGGATTGTGAGGCCAGTGCCAAGACGGGGAGGAGGCCCAGGGTGATATGGAGGCCAAGTCCAGTGCCAGAAGGGGAATGTGGCCCAGGGTGACATGGGGTTGCAAGGCCAGTGCTAGGAGGGAAGATGGCCCAGGGCGACATGGGGGGACGAGGCCAGTATCAAGAGGGGGAGGTGACCCAGGGCAACATGGGTGGACGAGGCCAGTGCCAGGAGGGGGAGGTGGCCCAGGGTGACATGGGGGGACAAGGCCAGTGCTAGGAGGGGAATGTGGCCCAGGGTGACATGGGGGGACGAAGCCAGTACCAGGGTGGGGAGGTGGCCCAGGGCAACATGAGGGGACAAGGCCAGTGCCAGGATGGGGAGGTTGCCCAGAGCGACATGGGGGGACAAGGCCAGTGCTAGGAGGGGGAGGTGGCCCAGGTGACAAGTGGGGTGAGGCCAGTGGGTATTTCATTGTCCTGGGTATGAGCCCATTCAGGAGAATGAAGTATTTCCCAGAGATTATTTAAATCTCGTATTTTCCCTAATCAGCTGGACAAGTACGACCCTACTCAAGTTATCTAACCTCAGCTCCTTCATGTGAAAACCAGGCCAGGTCAATTATGGTTCCTGCCCTTTATAATTAGATAAGAATTAAATGAGTTAATACATATAAGTGATTAGTACAGTTCCTATGACATAATGACCACTCAATAAATCCTATATTTCAGTATTATGGTTGCTGTGTTATTCCAGAATAAACTCTCAATCAACTGCCCAATTACACCCACACTATTCCATTAGAACGGAACTGCAGCATTATTGAAGCTAAGACACGCTGAAACGAGGCTTCAGGAAAAACAACTGCATTCCAAAAAATCTGCAAGGGAAAGTCTACATCATGGTGTTGTATCAGAACCAACAGTGTCTCAAAGAGCAGCTAGACCTGGGAACTGGTGCAACCTCAGCAGCGTAAAGGGCACAGGTCTGCACGTTCTCTCATCCTGTCTCTCCCTGAGTTGAGACAGACCCCTTGTCTAGGCAGGAAGCACGTCTCCTGGTAGGCTGGTTTACACAGCACACACACAGGAAGCATGCAAGCTCTCCTAGAGGCCGTAGCAATCACAGGCATTCAAGCGGATCTTCTTGTGTGTCTGTCTGCTTGTTCTTTAATTTCAGAGACAGAGTCTGAGTCAGCCTATAGCCACAGAAGCCCCAGTCACGCCACCATGACACACAGGACGGAGATAACTCAGCAATCTGCATACAGATCTGCCATAAGACCCAGCAATCCCACTCCTGGGGATTTATCAAAGGAGATGAAATCAGCATACGAAAGGTATCTAATACTGTACAGCAGTAAAAAACAATGAAATCGGTCATTTGCAACAAAATGGAGGAATCTGGAAAACATCATGCTGAGTGAATTAAGCCAGTCCCAAAGGGATAAATACCATATGTTCTCCCGGATCGGTAACAGCTAACCAAACACAAAAAAGGAAACCTGTTGAAGTGAAATGGACACTATGAGAAACAGTGACTTGATCAGCCCTTGTCATGACTGTTGATGTACAATTTAATACTTTATCCCTTTTAGGATTTTATTTGTTCTACTTAAGACTATTGATTGAACTCTGTAGTTAATATACAATTATTCTTAGGTGTTTAAATTTTACTGAAAAGTGGTCCCTGTTAAATATAAGAGTAGGAATAAGAGAGGGAGGAGATGTACAATTTGGGACATGCTCAATCGGACTTGCCCCAAATGGTGAAGTTAGAAATGTGCCAGGGGATTCCAATACAATCCCATCAAGATTGCATGTACCAATGCCATCTCACTAGTCCAAATGATCAATTTCAGTTCACAATTGATCACACTGATAGGTCTAAGAGTCAAAGGGATCACACAAACAAGGCTAGTGTCTGCTAAAACTAACTGATAGAATCAAAAAGGGAGAGAACGTTCCAACATGGGAAGTGGGATACACAGCAGACCCATAGAATGGCAGATATCCTAAACAGCACTCTGGCCTCAGAATCAGCTCTTAAGGCATTCAGATCTGGCTGAAGAGCCCAGGAGAGTATTTTAGGCATGGAAAGCCAAAACACTCTGGGAAAAAAAAAAAAAAAAAACTAAATGAAAGATCTCTGCGAGTGAGATCCCAGTAGAAAGAACAGGCCATCAAAGAAGGAGGTACTTTTCCCTGAATGGAGGAGAGAACTTCCACTTTGACTATGACCTTGTCTAAATATGATCAGAGTCGGAAAACTGAAAAGGCCTCCAAAGCCTTGGCAACTCATGACTAGAGCCTAGGGAGATTACTGATGCCATAAACAAGAGTGTCAATTTGTTAAGTCAACAACAGGAGTCACTGTGCACTTATTCTCATGTAGGATCTCTGTCCTTAATGTGAATTAATGCTATAACTAGTACTCAAACAATATTTTACACTTAATGTTCTGTGTGGGTGCAAACCGATGAAATCTTTACTTAATATATACTTAATTGATCTTCTGTATATAAAGATAATTGTGAATGAATCTTGATGTGAATGGAATGGGAGAGGGAGCAGAGATGCGAGGGTTGCTGGTGGGAGGGAAGTTATGGGGAGGAAAAAGCCATTGTAATCCATAAGCTGTACTTTGGAAATTTATATTTATTAAATAAAAGTTAAAAAATAATAATTAAAAAATTTTTAAAAGAAAGGTATCTGTACCCCTGTGTTTATTGCAGCTCAATTCACAATAGCTAAGACATGGAATCAATCCAAATGCATGTCGACTGAAGAGTGGATAAAGAAATTATGGGATATGTACACCATGGAACACTACACAGGGGTTAAAAAAATCTATTCATTTGCAACAAAATGGATGAAACTGGAAAACATCACACTCAGTGAAATAAGCCAGCCCCAAAGGGACAAATACCATATGCTTTCCCTGACCTTTGATAATACAGCACCTAAAAGGCAATCTGTTGGAGTGAAATTGATACTTTGAGAAGCAATGACTTTGAACAGCCCTTGTCTTAACTGCTGATGAACAGTTTTTGTTATTTTTTTATATTATCTGTTGAACTCTTTACTCAACATAGAAATAATCATATGGGTATAAAGTTAATTGAGAATAGATCTCAGTGAAAAATAAGAGTGGGAATAAGAGAGGGAGGAGGAAGAAAGGTAGGAGTGTGGGTAGAAGGGTAGGCATGGTGGGAAGAATCACCATGTTCCCAAAGTTGTAATTGTGAAGTGTGTGAACCTTATAACTGCAAAGCTGCATAGTTCTGCATGCATTCCTACGGACTTACTTCTAAGGGTACAGGTTAAAAACTTACCATGGAACCCCAAACCCCCTTAAGCTGGGTGGTAAAAATACCATCTTAAGTGTTAAAGTGATTATATGGATAGAATTAAGGGCCTGGTAATAATAATAGATAGAATTAAAAAGGAAAGAATGTTTCAACATGGGAAGCTGGATACACAGCAGACTCATAGAATGACAATCGCTTTAAGTAGCACTCTGGCCTCAGAATCAGCCCTTAAGGCATTCTGGACTGGCTGAAAAGCCCATGAGAGCATTTCAGGCATGGAAAGCCAAGACACTGTGGTAAAACGTGTCCTACATGAAGGTCCTCAGTGGGTAAGACCCCAGTGGAAAGAAGTAGTCATCAAAAAATGATGTACTTTTCTCTGAAGGGAGGAGAGAACTTCTACTTTGCTACAGCCTTGTCTAAATACTGATAGACTGTGGATTCAAAAGGCTTCCATAGCCTTGGCAGCTCATGTCAAGAGCCTTGGGTGATCACTGACATCATACATAAGTGTCAATTATTAAATTACAACAGGAGTCACTGCGCACTGACTTCCCATGCAGGACCTCTGTCCTCAAACAGCTGGACTACAAGAATTAATAGTAAAACTTGTTCACAAGATTTACTTCATTTTAATGTATCAAGTGAAGAATATTTTTTATGTCTCATAAACTACAGTTATGTCTAAGTGCTTGCAAAAGACATACCGTTCTGAGTTCTTCTTCAAAGTTAATTAAGTTTCTCAAAAATATCTATATAGGCTGGTGCTGCGGCTCACTTGGCTAATCCTCCACCTGCGGCACCAGCACCCCGGGGTTCTAGTCCCAGTTGGGGCACCGGATTCTGTCCCAGTTGCTCCTCTTGTAGTCCAGCTCTCTGCTGTGGCCTGGGAAGGCAGTGGAGAATGGCCCAAGTGCTTGGGCCCTGCACCCACATGGGAGACCAGGGGGAAGCACCTGGCTCCTGGCTTTGGATCGGCGCAGCACAATGGCCATAGCAGCCATTTGGGGGGTGAACCAATGGAAGGAAGACCTTTCTCTCTGTCTCTCTCTCTCTCACTGTCTAACTCTGCCTGTCAAAAAAAAATCTATATAAATTACACCTCAGAAAAGTTTACCTTTATTGAATTAAAAAGTATATTTTTTCCTTATTGTAAAAATAATCCTTGTAGTGTCCTGTTGCACAGTACGGTAACTAGTTAACAATAACATAGTGTATTTTTCTAAATAACTAGAATAAAACTTTTTTTTGGACAGGCAGAGTTAGATAGTGAGAGAGAGAGACAGAGAAAAAGGTCTTCCTTTTTCCGTTGGTTCATCCCCCAAGTGGCTGCTATGGCCGTCGCGCTGCGCCGATCTGAAGTCAGGAGCCAGGTGCTTCCTCCTGGTCTCCCACGCGGGGGTGCAGGATTCAAGGACCTGGGCCATCCTCCACTGCCTTCCCAGGCCACAGCAGAGAGTTGGACTGGAAGAGGAGCAACCGGAACAGAATCCGTCACCCCGACTGGGACTAGAACTCGGGGTGCTGGCGCCACAGGCAGAGGATTAGCCTAGTGAGCCATGGCACCGGCCAGAAAAAAACTTTTTAATGGTCACACTACAAAGAAATATTGAATATATGAAGCAATGGATGCTAATTATCCTAATTTGATCATTAAAAGGTATGCATGTATCAAAATATTACATTGTACCCCATAAATATGCACACTTATTGTTTGTCAATAAATACAAATAATCTAATTTAAACAAAAAGTCCCAGCTGCTGGTTCACTCCTAAAATGCCTGCAGTTAGCTGGGCTGGAGCAGAGCTGGTGTCAGAAGCTGGGAGCTCAGTCCAGGTCTCCCAGGTGGGTGCCAAGAACCCAACGACTTGAGCTATCTCTGCCTCCTCAGGGTCCACATTAGCAGGAAGCTGGAGGCAGAAGCCAGAGCCTAGACTCGAAGTCAGGCACAGCACTGTGGGAGATGGGCACCTTGCTCACTGGGCTAAATTCCTGCTCCCCCAAGCCGATTTCCCACCAGCTAGGGAAATCAGAACTTAGTCCACGAAACCCAAGCATTCACATTATGTGGATCCAAATTTCACTGACGGCCTCTACTTCTGTACTTAGTCACAGGTATTTATGGAGGACAGGTGCTCTGCCAGGTGCTTGGAACACAGTGGTGGGAAAGACACAGCCATCCACCCCACAGAGCCTCAGCGGACGGGTGACACTGGACAAGCTCTGACTGACCTGACTTCGTCCCCCAGCCCGGCAGAGGCTTCCCAGAGGGAGCGAGCTGTAAGACTAAATCAAAATGAATGGCATTTCACGACGTGTGCAAGGAACCCATGGGCAGCAGCGTGTTCCAAGGCACCTGGCTGCAGAAGACCAGGCAAAGCTCAGGGGGCCTGGAAGAACCCAGCGTGGCTGCAATGCAGCAAGCAAGGGAGTAACCAAGAAGTCACCGGACTGGGCAGGACCTGCAGAGCAGGGCGCCGAGTTTGGATTTCATCCTAAGGACATGAGAAGTGATCGTGTTTGCAGGTTAACAGTGGACACACCTGACTTCAGTGACAAAATTAGACGCAGAGAATTCAACAGCATCTGCGGCAGGAACAGGTGACAAATGAGCTCGACTTAGAACAGCAGCAGCAGGCAAGGAAAGAAAGGGGGACGCTGGCGGGGAGGTGTAGTAACGGGTCATGGAGGTCAAGGAAGAAGGAAGGAGACCTCCTGGGTCCCTGGTGTGACTGTGGCGGTGCTGGTCACCGGCTGTGGGGAACGACACGGGGCAAAGCCGCCCGAGCTGAGAACCCTGCGCTCACCGGGGGATGTTACGCTTGCCCTGAGTATGACGCAGTCACATGGCGATCTCAGCAACAAGACCTCAATCCGCTTAAACGAGAACCACCTCGGCTGGAAGCCCTCACGTCTAAAAACTGAGCGGAGACTCCCTCAGTTCCAGGCAGGCATCCTGTCGGCCCGTTCTGTTCTGTCATACAGAACATCTCCTATTGCACCAAAATATCACACCCACGCGCCAGGAGCGCACCGTCAGCTGGTTGGGGGTGGTGAGCGCCACATGGGTCGGGCAGTGGCTTGACGGCGGTTTTTCACATCTCCTATATTCTCCCTGACTTTCTGTCATGTAGTGCATTAATTACGTTAGAGGATTAATGAAATCTACAAATGTCAATTCCACCTCTTAATTCTGTCTCCCCACTTCCTGTTGCTACCCAGTTGCTAGATGTTATAATCCTGCCTAAGTGTCTAAGTTCCTGCTGTCTTTTTGCATTATCAGAAAATATTTCTCAAGGTCTCTAGTCCTATTCTTTGTCAGAGAGTCTGTGCAGGCTGAAATTAAAGCCGGGGCCGGCGCTGTGGCACTGAGTGTAAAGCCACCATCTGCAGTGCTGTATGGGCACCGATTCAAGACCCAGCTGCTCCAGTTCTGATCCAGCTCTCTGCTGTGGCCTGGGAAAGCAGTACAAGATGGCCCAAGTCCTTGGGCCCCTGCACCCACGTGGGAGACCTGGAAGAAGCTCCTGGCTCCAGATTGGTCCAGCTCCAATCTCTGCAACTCTACCTTTCAAATAAATATTTAAAAAAGAAATGAATGCCACCACCCCAGCTATGTCACACTGCTGTTTGTGTGGCACGCCTTCCTACGTCCCTGTATTCCCAACCACTCCTGTGTCTCTGAAGCAAACGCACACCTTACAGACCACACCAACAGTCTGACAGCTCCGCCCTTCCTGCAGCAATGCCTGCAGCTGGACCAAGCTCTATCGTGTCCAGGGCCACATCCCACCTGTCCACTCCTATCTACTGCCTGCCTTCATGTTAATTGCAGATTTTCAACTGTACTATTTTCACTCGTGTTGATTTTCAAGCTTTTCTGCTATCTTTTAGCAGTTTATCTAGGAATCACTATGCATCATCAACTCATCACAATCTACTTAATACTTAATTCTGATTAAAATGGAAATTAATACAATGTAACTCAACTTCTTCTCCCACCCCTTATGCTGTTAGGATTATATATAAAACTATATATATGTATATATGTATGTATATGTATATATATGTGTGTATATATATATGACTGTGTGCAGTCCTGGAGTTCCTGGGTTTGATGACCAGGTCCTGACTCCACCCCCATGCTAATGCAGACCTTGGAGTCAACAGTGAAAATTCAAATAGGTCTCAGCTCCCAGCTTTGACCCGGCTCAGCCCAAGTTGCTGGCAGGCATTTGAGGGCTCTCTTTCTCTCTCCAGTAAAATTAATTTTAAAAATGTAAGAGGGGCCAGCACTGTGGCTCAATAGGTTAATCCTCAGCCTTGCAGTGCCAGCACACCAGGTTCTAGTCCCGGTCGGGGCACCGGATTCTGTCCCGGTTGCCCCTCTTCCAGGCCAGCTCTCTGCTATGGCCCGGGAGTGCAATGGAGGATGGCCCAAGTCCTTGGGCCCTACACCCTCAGGGGAGACCAGGAGAAGCACCTGGCTCCTGGCTTTGGATCAGCACGATGCGCTGGCTGCAGCATGCCAGCCGCAGCGTGCTGGCCTCGGCAGCCATTGGAAGGTGAACCAACAGCAAAAAGGAGGACCTTTCTGTCTCTCTCTCACTATCCACTCTGCTTGTCAAAAAAAAAAAAAAAAAAATGTAAGAGGAAAAACTTAGGAAACAAAAAGGGAAAAATACACACACAAGGGGTCTTCAAAACCCTCACACAGAATGCATCTTATGAAAAACCATGTGTGGCCGGCGCCGCGGCTCACTAGGCTAATCCTCTGCCTGCGGCACCGGCACCCCAGGTTCCAGTCCTGGTCGGGGCGCCGGATTCTGTCCCGGTTGCCCCTCTTCCAGGCCAGCTCTCTGCTGTGGCCCATGAGTGCAGTGGAGGATGGCCCAAGTGCTTGGGCCCTGCACCCCATGGGAGACCAGGAGAAGTACCTGGCTCCTGCCTTCGGATCAGCGCAGTGCGCCGACTGCAGCAGCCATTGGGGGATGAACCAATGACAAAGGAAGACCTTTCTCTCTGTCTCTCTCTCTCTCACTGTCCACTCTGCCTGTCAAAAAAAAAAATATGTGTGTGGAGTTCTTCGTCTCAGAAGCAGCCTATCCCTCAATTCCACTTCTGCGTGAACTTCCCGACATTGGTCCACTCCTCCATCGTTTTCCGCTGATCCCACGCCAGGGTTTGGCACCCAGGCCCGCCGACGGCAGGACTGCCTTCAGTGTTTCCGACGTGGCAACTGTGTACTCAGCTTTTGCTCCTCTGGTGACGTCTTTATTTCATGCTCATTTTTTAAAGATTTATTTATTTGAAAGGCAGAGTTACAGAATGATAAGGAGGGACAAAGAGAGAAAGAACTTCCATCCGCTGGTTCACTCCCCAAATGGCCACAGCAGCCAGGGCTGGGCCAGGCCAAGGCCAGGGGCCTGGGGCTTCTTCCAGGTTTGCCACGTGGGTGCAGTCTTGGGCCATCCTCCTCTGCTTTCCCAGCACATTAGCAGGGAGCTGGAGAGGAAGTGGTGCAGCCAGGACTGGAACCAGCAGCCATGTGGGACGCCGGTGCTGCAGGCAGTGGCTTAACCAGTATGCCCCAGCACCGGCCCCTCACGCTCATTTCCTGAAGAGTTTAACTGGGTACAGAATTCTCCAGACACTTGATCCTGGTGCATCCAAATCTGTCCTTGCCTTCTGGACTCCACTCTGTTCTGACGGGATCTCAGACGCTGCCCACACCGCGTTCCTCTGAAAACGAACAGTCATGTTCCTCCGGCTGCTGTCTTGTTCTTTGCCTCCTGACAGCCCCACCACCACCCAGCTGGGCGTGTGTCCCTCTGTGTTCCTATACTCAGACGTCACTGAGCTTCTCGACTCTGGGAATGACCGGTTTCCATCAAACACGCGGAGTCTGGAGCCACTGTGTCTTCAGATACTGCTCTGTGCCTTCCTCTCCCTCCTCTTCTTCTGTGGCTCCTGTCGCTCCCCCTCTTCGTGGAGGAACGACACAGGACCCTGCGCTGTTCTTTCGTCTGCTCGGCCCTCCCTGGGTTTGCTGCTGGTTCTTCCCGGGTTGGCTACTGTCCCTTCCACCTCCGTGGAAGGGCGGTTCCCCCTGCCACGTTCCCCACTTCCGCAGGGGAGCAGCACACCGCCGGCCGGCTCTCTCGGGGGCTGCACAGGTGTTCCCTTAGATGTTCCCCTTAGATGTTCCTGGTGCATGCCGTCTCTCTCCTCCTTTATAGTCCTCCTCCGCCAATCCTAACTCGGCTGCCCACACGCCGAGCACGCTGCTCTCCAATCAGGAGCAAGTCCTACAGTTTATTGGCTGAACTGGAGGCAGCTGTGTAGAAGCTGTTTTCTCCTCTCCCAGCGCCATATTGTGGGAGAGCAGATGCATAGAATAAGTCTTAATTCCAGTAACAGTATAGTCCGAGTTGCTCCCCACAGGCTCCCACCGCAGATATGTTGGGAAATTCATCCTCATATTTATACTGATGTTTGTATTCGTGTTTGTATTTTTACTTCTATTTATAGTCATGTCCCACAGGTCTCTGGGTCTCATTCTTACATCTCGTGTCCTCTCTCCACCCTTTCAAGGTCTGTATTTAGAATCACTTCTTTTTCCTACTATTTCAGATCTGCTTTTGAGACCACCTGGTCATTACATTCTGACCAGTTTTCAATGCCAGATTGTCTTTTGTTTTTATGTTTTCTTACGGTTTCTGTTTCTCTACTGAGATTTCCCATTTTCTGTCCTAGTCAGTATATCTGTAATAGCTAACATTTTCCTTTAATTTCCTGAGCTTATTTATAACAGCTGACTGGTGTTCTTTCCTTCCCCGATGTTGTTCACATTTCCTGTTGCCTTGCATAGCTCAGAATTTGGGGTTGAAAGCTGGATGTCTTAGATAATATAACAACTGTAATTGTGTTGCATTTGTCCACTTTGGTTCCCTTTCTAACATGCCTGAACTGAAATTATAAAATGTCTCTTATGTCAGGTCCCCTGACATTTTTTTAACTTTCATTTTTAAGCCTATTTCTTAGTTTTCACCAATTTGAGTATGGATTAGAATCAAACCTCTTAAGCCCACAAAGCTTCCAACCTCCGCTAATTGATGCATGAGTGAGTTGAGAACATATTTGCTGGATTTTTTTTTAAAGATTTATTTATTTATTTAAAAGGTATAGTTAGAGAGAAAGAGACAGACAGATCTTCCGTCCACTGGTTCACTCCCCAAATGGTTTCAATGGCTCGGGTTGTGCCAGGCTGAAGCCAGGAGTTTTTCTGGGTCTTCCACATGGGTGCAGGGGCCCAGGGACTTGGGTCATCTTCCACTAGTTTCTCGGGTGACTTAGCAGGGAGCTGGTTCAGAAGTGGAGCAGCTGGAATTCAAACCGTTGCCCATATGAGATGCTGGCACAGCATGCCGCAGCTTAACCCACTGCGCCACAGTACCAGCCAGCATTTGCTGTTTGAACATGATTTGAATATAATCTGCAGAACTTAAAACCCCAAAGGTATAAATTATCGCCACTAAGAATTTAACCCATCGTGGTGTTTGAGGCTGGGCCTAGTGGGAGGCCCCTGGCTCACTGGGCGCGTCCCTCTGCAATGCAGCTCTCCTGAGAGGATCTGTTACACAGACCTGAGTTAGGCCCAGCCCGTCCTCTGCTTCCTGGCTCACCCGTCATCCTCCAAGAGGCCAAACCAACATGCTGCCCAAGCTGGGACCACAACCTCCAGAATCCTGGGCCAAAATCCACCTCCCTTGGGGCAGCCGTGAGACACAGCTCGAGACACCCGAGCCCGAGCGCCTGGGTGCCTGGGTTCAAGCCCCAGCTCTGCTTCGGGGTCCAGGTCCCAGCTAATGGGCACGCTGGGAAGCAGCAGGTGCAACCTCAGTTCCTGGCTCCCTTCTACGGTATGCGAGACTGGACAGAACTCCGGGGTCCCAGCTTCAGCCTGGCCCAGGCCTGCCTGTTGTGACTTTCAAAAACATTAATTCATTCAGCCTCTTTCCTCTGTGAGTAGCTTGTCTTTCACTGTGGTGAGGAACACAGGCTGGCACCATCCTCAGGCAGCATCGGCTGAGTCTCCCTTGGGATGTGTGTCCTCCCAGCCCCCTGCATCCGTGTGGCTCTCCAGGGATGCTTCTAGGCTCTCTCTGGCTTGCCTGAGTCCTGGACTCCCCGCTGGTGGTGATCCCGCACCCCCGTGGAGAGTGTGGGAAGGCTGAGTCGAGGCAGCAGCAGCCCTGGCGTCCAACACGGGTCAGCACCAGGACAGGGCGTTGGTGCAAGGATTAACAAGAACGAAGACTTGGACTCGAGCTTCCTTGCTTTCGTTTCTTTACTGCTGAACAAGCAAATAATGCAGGCACACGTGCAAGATCGGGATTCACGGTACTGCCTCTGAACGCGGCTTCCCAATCTTCCCGTGTTCCTCGAGAAGGTCCTGAGTCAGTGTCTTCAGCAGCCAGCACGGAGCCTCCCCTGGACCTGCAGATTCCCCACCTCTGTCTCCTTCTAATCCTGAGACCCGGCACTGGAGGCGGGCAGCACCGTCAGCACAAACACTCAAGGGCATAACTCGGTACTGCTGTCAAGTCCAGGTGTAAAAGGCTCGAGTACAGGAGTACAGGGCAGTAACGTAACACGGCGGTTCCCTCTGCACAGCACTCTGCAGAGCCCGGCTGCTGCCACTTTTATTTTATTTTATTTATTTTTTGACAGGCAGAGTGGACAGTGAGAGAGAGAGACAGAGAAAAAGGTCTTCCTTTGCCATTGGTTCATCCCCCAAATGGCTGCCATGGCTGGCGCACCACGTTGATCCGAAGCCAGGAGCCAGGTGCTTCTCCTGGTCTCCCATGCAGGTGCAGGGCCCAAGCACCTGGGCCATCCTCCACTGCACTCCCTGGCCACAGCAGAGCGCTGGCCTGGAAGAGGGGCAACCGGGACAGAATCCGGCGCCCCGACCGGGACTAGGACCTGGGGTGCCGGCGCCGCAGGCAGAGGATTAGCCTAGTGAGCCATGACGCCGGCCTGTTGCCACATTTTAATCCTTGCTGTATCACTGCTTTGCCAGAAATTCCCATGGATCCAAAATCATGGCCGACCACAGAGGAAGACAGGTTTGAGCTCACCATCAGGCTTCCCCACTCATTACGTGTGCAACATGGGCCACACACACACACACACACACGCACACAAATGCAAAGCCTAATGCAAGCCTTGCAGCTGGCTGGAAAGGTTTTCTTGCTATTAAACAGCAATTTCATTGCCTAAGCGTTCCCTGTTGTGCTATTTCTAAGTGTGCATTTGGCCTTGTTTCCTGTCACACAGTGGAAAGCTCCTAAAACCCTTGGACTCTCTGCAGCAACAAGAGTGCCCTGCCTGCCGAGAGATGACTGCTGGCTGGAGGCCCCTGCATAGCCTCAGGCTGGGGGCTGCTCGCTAGAAAGACTAAAGGGGGAACAGAGGGTGAGGACGGTCAGCTGCAGCCTCCTGGGGCGGGGCGCTCAATCGTGCCCACCAGGCGAAGCTTCCATGGAACCCCAGAAGACACAGCGGGGAGGGCCCCTTCCAGGAGGCTGCAGGTAGCATTGCCCCCAGAGCACAGGAGCTTCCCGGCTCCTCCCCCACCCTCACACCCACCCCCACCCCCACCCCCGCCGTGGGCAGCGCCATCTGAGCCCTTCCTGACAAATGGGATAGCGCGGCTCCTGGGTCCTGAGAGCCACCTAGCAAACTCACCAAGTCCAAGGAGAAGCTGTGGGGACTCGGACTGCCAGCCGGGGGTCAGAGGTTCTGCAGGCCCAGGGCGGGCAGGGGTCTTGTGGGGCTCAGCCCTCGACGTGCAGAATCTGACAGGGGTCTGGATTGGCTTCGAGGACATCTTGATGACGGGATGACACACAGATGCAGTGTCTTGGACCCATTATTCAGCGGCCCACACCAGGCACCAGGCACCGCTCTGAGTAACTGACATGCACTGATGCCCTCAATTTTTAAAGCAGCCTACGAGGGCTGGGCTATTTCTATCCCAGTCCAAAGGGTGGAGAAGGTCAGATACAGAGAGGCTGAGTGACAGGCAGAGTGACACAGCCGGCACCTGGCAGAGCTGGGATTCAAGCCCACGTCACCCGCATCCAGACAGCACTCTGACCACGGGGCTCGGCTGCTGCTTCACACAGGAACGAGAGGACGCGAAAGGTGACTTCATTAAGCCGGCACGTGAAATTCACTCCCCTGACTTCTCAGAGCTAAGGCCATGCTTCACGCAGGTGTATTTTAAATGGGATACTTCATTTACATCCTCCCAATGAAAAAAGGCTTTAATTTGTTCTCCCAGATAATTACAAGAAGATGAAAAGTAGATGCACTAACTTGAAATAAAGCCCCTGGGAACAGCAGAACTTCAACAGAAATAAATTAACATTTAGTTTCCTGCTAAATGTAAGGCAGCCTAACTAATTAACACGCTTGGTGCACTGTACGTTAGGGCAGGCTTTGCAGGTTAACGTGTTCAGCGTGCTCTGTCAGGCTCACTAGTTGGCATGTTCGGGCACAAACAGGAGCTCAACTAATCTTTGCCAAGGCCATGGGCTTCTGAGTGGCAGAATCCAGACTCGAGCCTCCACTCAAACTCCAAGCCCAGTCCCTCACCCATGACTCATAGGCAGAGGAACAGACAAGCAGCCTTCCCTGGGGTGCCACATTCTACCCCTCGTGGGCCACACTGACCCAAATTGAGGGAGGGTGCCGGTGCTCACACACAAACTTCGACTCTCAAGAGCTCAAATGTTCGATGCTCCATGCGCTCCCCAAGTTCCCTGCAGCTCACAAAGGGCAAAGCCGAAACAGGAACAGCCGTCCGTCCCCAGTCCCACCAGGCCTCAACCCCCTGCACCCGCTCCGGGGGCCCAGGGAGCGCCAGCGGTGACTCAGCCTGAGCCAACAGGACATAAAAGAAACCGGAAGTGGTCGCCCTGCTCCTGAGTCTCTGGGAGAACTGAGAAACCTTTGGGATTCCCTCTGATGCCACGCCAGAACAAAGCAGCGGGAAGACCCCCAAGGGAAACAGCCGAGAGCCAGAACCCCGGCCGCCCAGGAGCACAGTGGCCGCCCGGGAACCCAGTGGCCACCCGGGAGCCCAGGTCACATCTCTGCGCTCCCAGCAGCCCTGATCTTCAGCTGCTCCACAGGGGCGGGGTGAGGTCAGACTTGTGCAAACCGGGGGCAGCCCTGTCCTGTTCTGTGAGCTGTGTTCGCAGGACCGAGCCACGCCGCTCAGCTGCATCCGTTCCCTCCGGCTCCTGCTGCACGGTAAAGGCAGAGGTGACCACCATGGCTGTGCGGAAGCCACAGGCCTGCAAGGCCTGCAACAGTCTCTGCTCCGCCCCTTCAGGAAGCGTGACCACGCCCGGCCACATCGTGCCCCAGCCCACTCCCTCGTCCTGACACCTCCAGTCACGACAAAATAGAAAGACACATTTGAACATGAGACAGCTCTGAACAGCAGGAAGAGGCATCCCCGGCACGTCGGAGCCCTCTGTAGTGTCCTTGGTAACAGCGACGTGTAAGGGGCCTGGCATGAGGCACACAGGGCAAATGGGGCCTGGGAAAAATGGGAAGCCGCGACTCATGACTCTCCCAGCAAGGTGACAATGACAGGAAAGTCCTGGCTTGGCCCAGCATGGACAGAGAGAAGGAGGTCCCTGGCAGTGGCGAGGACCCGCACAGGAGCAAGCGTATCTGTTGTCAAACTGGAGCCACGGGTGGCACTGGCCGTAGAGCAGGTGTGGCCCCAGGTGGCTGGCAAACCTGGGGAACACGGGGATTGCATGCCCAGGGGAACAGCTCCTGGTTAACATGTGTTCCACCCCAGCCTCCACAGGTGTCCCACAAAGATGGAGCAGTCACAGGGTGGGAAGCGGCTCCTAACTGCAAGAGGGGCTCAGCCCAAAGGAGAGAAGCAGGGTCCAAGCGCATCCACCAGGGCACTTCACACAGCTCACAGAAACACGATTAAAAGGGAAGTTTGTTTTGGTGCAAAAAAAAAAAAAATTGTGAAATCCATGTGTAGTTTTTCCTGAATATGCATTTTCTATGAACTTTTTGAAGACCTCATTTGTATGGATTTCCACGTTTTGCACCAAAACTTAGATTTTATTTCTATTTTCTACAAGCTGTTTGAAGCACCCTCATGCAACTCAACGCCAAAATGAAGTGTGATAAATGCAAACAGAAGTGGATCTAGAGTAAGGACCCACTTGTGGAATAAAGACAAACCAGAAACAATTTTAAAAGTCAGTGTTTCTCCCAGGAGGAAGCACCTGGCTCCTGCCTTCGGATAAGCGCAGCGTGCCGGCCACAGCGCACCAGCCATAGTGGCCATTTGGGGAGTGAACCAATGGAAAAGGAAGACCTTTCTCTCTGTCTCTGTCTCTGTCTCTGTCTCTCTCTCTCTCTCACACTGTAACTCTGCCTGTCAAAAAAAAAAAAAAAAAGTCAATGTCTCTCTCACACAGGAGACCAAGATGGAGTCCTTGGCTCATGGCTTTGGCCTGGCCCAGTCCTGGCTGCTGTGGCCAGTTGGTGGAATGAGCCAGTAGATGGAAGGTATCTTCCTCTCTCTCTGTCTCCCTCTCTCCCTCTCTCCCCCTGCCTTTCAAATAAATAAATACAACTTTCTAAAAAATCAGCCGATTTGACATTGTATTTCCTGTAACCGAGCAATCCTGCTTCTTAGTATCTACCTAAGAGAAACACTGTCACATGTGCGGAAAGATGTGCAAACTCTCGTAGCGCAGTTGAAAGAAGACATCAGAGCTGCATCAGCTCCCATCAGTAACAAAGTGTACCCACGCGCCAGGAAACAGGTTGCCATGGTGAGTGAGACGCAACCTCTCCCTGAGTCAGCCCCTGCAGGACGTCCGCCCTGGGCACTGGGACCAGGCCTGTCCTCCAGAGGCACTGAGAACGTGAGAGGGAAGCAACAGACCCATGCAGGTGCATCGTGGCGCCCGGCTCCCCCTCTTCCTGTCGGGTCGGCTGGCGAGGACCTGCCCTGGAAGGCAGATGAGGGCTGGGGCCAGTTCCAGCTGCCGTCGCAAACTTCCACAGCCTGGGAGGCCTGAGTGACAGCAGTTTCCTTCCTCACAGATCTAGCCGCTGGGAGGTCCAGGTCCAGGTCTCCCGGGGTCTGGTTGGAGGGCCCTGGTCCAGGGCTACAGAGGGCGCCTTCCTACTGTGGGATCCTGAGGGCTTTTGCAGACAGTGCATGCACGGGCCAAGAGCAAGCCTCCTGCTGCCCCTCTCCCACCAGGAGCTCCCTCACCGAGGACCTTGGCTGCACCTCACCGTCCCTAAACACTGTCAGCCTGGAAACTGAGGCTTCAATGTATCCCCTCGGAGGGGACCCAAATAAGTCAGCTTCTGACGCACAGAGAGGGAGGGCTCCCTCCCTCTGCACAGGGTCTGACCCTGCTAGGAGCCACGCCACGCAACTCCACCTGCCTCTGTCTCTGTTCCTCTCTGTGCCTGTTTCTCTCCCCGTCTCCTCCCCCACAGCAACAACCCACATCCCAGGTGGCCACAGGGCCTTCCTTATTGCGGACCTCCTGGCACTACCCTGTGGCTTCCCTGCACCCTGGACATAGGATAAACTTCATACAAAGCCCCTCAGTTGCCTCATCTAGGTGGGGCTATCTGTTTTCTGCCAGGAGACTGACAGACATGATGGACCGATATGCAAAGAGCTCTAAAGCATTGAATGCAGGGCAGAACAAAACCTTCAGACCAATGCACAGGCAACATGGAACTAAGGCAGTGTGTGTAACACTACAGGCACACACGCACACACACAGCACACAGGCAACATGGAACTAAGGCAGTGTGTGTAACACTACAGGCACGCACACACAGCACACACAGCACACAGGCAACATGGAACTAAGGCAGTAGGTGTAACACTACAGGCACGCACACACACACCGTGCAGACATAGCACACAGGCAACATGGAACTAAGGCAGTGTGTGTAACACCACAGGCACGCACACACCGCACACACACAGCACAAGGCAACATGGAACTAAGGCAGTGTGTGTAACACTACAGGCACACACGCACACACCGCGCACACACAGCACACAGGCAACATGGAACTAAGGCAGTGTGTGTAACACTACAGGCACGCACACACAGCACACACAGCACACAGGCAACATGGAACTAAGGCAGTGTGTGTAACACCACAGGCACACACGCACCACACACACAGTACACAGGCAACATGGAACTAAGGCAGTGTGTGTAACACTACAGGCACACACACACACCGCACACACACAGTACACAGGCAACATGGAACTAAGGCAGTGTGTGTAACACTACAGGCACACACACACACCGCACACACACAGCACACAGGCAACATGGAACTAAGGCAGTGTGTGTAACACTACAGGCACGCACACACTGCACACACACAGCACACAGGCAACATGGAACTAAGGCAGTGTGTGTAACACTACAGGCACGCACACACGCACACACAGCACACACAGCACACAGGCAACATGGAACTAAGGCAGTGTGTGTAACACTACAGGCACGCACACACTGCGCACACACAGCACACAGGCAACATGGAACTAAGGCAGTGTGTGTAACACTACAGGCACACACGCACACACAGCACACACACAGCACACAGGCAACATGGAACTAAGGCAGTGTGTGTAACACTACAGGCACGCACACACCGCACACACACAGCACACAGGCAACATGGAACTAAGGCAGTGTGTGTAACACTACAGGCACGCACGCACACACCGCGCAGAAACAGCAGACACGCGGGGCACACCTGACCAAGTGATCACAGCCAGGAGAGGGGGGGCCGGGAACAAGACGCCGGGGAATGACAACGGACAGCCTGAGCGGCTCCAGCCCTGAAATCTGCAACTGGCTGAGGGCCGACAACACCGCAAGTGGGAAATTCCATACCAGGAAACTTCATTTCACACACAGATGATTAGAAACAGTACACAAAATTGCCTTCAGGTTGTGTGGCTAAAGTATATACGAAACACAAATGCTTCCCAACCAGAAACTATCTCGTTATCCAAAATATTCCAGAATTCAGAAAAATCTAAACTCCAAGCCATTCAACTGTTTGACTTGTGCTCTATACTGTCAAAAGTTTAGTTTTTTTTTTTTTCCAAAGGTTTATTTATTTATTTGAAAGACAGAGTTAGAGAGAGAAGGAGAGACAGAGAAGAGAGATCTTCCATCCACTGGTTCACTCTCCAAATGGCTGCAATAGACAGGAGTGGGCAAAGCCGAAGCCAGGAGCCAGGAAATTCTTCTGGGTCTCCAGCATGGGTCCAGGGCCCAAGCACTCGGGGCGTGGCCTGCTCCTCTCCCAGGTCATTAGCAGGGAGCTGGATGGAAACAGAGCAGCGGAGACACTGCAGGCCATGGTTTAACCCACTGTGCCACAGCACTGGTCCCCAAAATTTTTGAAACTATTGTGGCTGGCGCTGTGGCATATCGAGTAAAGCCGCTGCCTACAGTGCTGGCATCCCCTATGGGCACCGGTTCGAGTCCCAGTTGCTCCATTTATGATCCAGCTCTCTGCTATGGCCTGAGAAAGCAGTGAAAGATGGCCCAAGTGCTTGGACCCTGCATCCACATGGGAGACCCAGAAGAAGCTCCTGGCTCCAGATTGGCACAGCTCCAGCCATGGCAGCCAATTGGGGAGTGAACCAATGGATGGAAGACCTCTCTCTCTCTGCCTCTCCTTCTCTCAGTGTGTAACTCTTTCAAATAAATAAATAAATCTTAAAAAAAAAAAAAAAAACTATAGGCCGGTGCCGCGGCTCACTAGGCTAATCCTCCGCCTGCGGCGCTGGCACACCGGGTTCTAGTCCCGGTCGGGGCGCCTGATTCTGTCCCAGTTGCCCCTCTTCCAGGCCAGCTCTCTGCTGTGGCCCAGGAGTGCAGTGGAGGATGGCCCAAGTGCTTGGGCCCTGCACCCCATGGGAGACCAGGAGAAGCACCTGGCTCCTGCCATCGGATCAGCGCAGGTGCGCCGGCCACAGCACGCCAGCCGCGGCGGCCATTGGAGGGTGAACCAACGGCAAAGGAAGACCTTTCTCTCTGTCTCTCTCTCTCACTGTCCACTCTGCCTGTCAAAAAAAAAAAAAACAAAAAACAAAAAAACAAACAAAAAAAAAACTATCGTGCATGTCTACATAACACGCTTACTAAAATATCTTGAATTTTAACAGGAGGGAACTAAATGCTCATACTGCATTTTCTGATTACTGGCACAAAAAGGACTTCCTATAAGTACGCGCAGCAGTTATCACTGAATGGTAATCGTCGAGGTGGTCGGAGGCTGCACTGTGCTGCTGGAGCGGACACCTGCCACTGCCAATGTCCAAGGAAGGGGATCTCATTTTCTCGCTGCTCTGGAGGCCGGGAAGGCCAAGGTCAGGCCTTCTGGATGCGTCCCCAATGGACAGAAGCCGGGAGGCAGGAGAGCTGCCCGAGCCCCTTACGCCACCTTGGCCCCTCTAGGAGGGAGGCCCTGGTGGCCTGACCAGCTTCTCTGTTTTTTTTAAAGCTTTTATTTAATGAATGCAATTTGCATAGGTACAACTTCAGGAATATAGCGGTTCCCCCGCTATACCCACCCTCCCACCCCCACTCCCATCCCACCTCCTACTCCCTCTCCCACCCCATTCTTCTTTCAGATTCATTTTTTAATTAACTTTATATGCAGAATACCAACTCTATACTAAGTAAAGATTTCAACAGTTTGCACACTTACCCACACACAATGTAAAAAGTACTGTTTGAGAACAAGTTTTGCAGTTAATTCTCATAGTATATCTCATTAAGGACAGAGGTCCTACATGGGGAGTTAGTGCACAGGGACTTCTGTTGTTAATTTAACAATTAACACTCTTATGTATGACCTCAGTGATCACCCACAGCTCTTGCCATGAGATGCCAAGGCTATGGAAGCCTTTTGTGACCACAGACTCCATCAGTATTTACGCAAGGCCGTAAGCAAAGTGGAAGTTCTCTCCCCCCTTCACAGAAAAGTACCTCCTTCTTTGATGGCCCCTTCTTTCCCCTGGGGTCTCATTCCAGAGATCCTTCATGTAGGATATTTGCCACAGTGTCTTGGCTTTCCATGCCTGCACTGCTCTCATGGGCTTTTCAGCCACATCCGAATGCCTTAAGGGTTGATTCTGAGGTCAGAGTGTTGCTTAGAGTGATTCTGACAGGCATCTCTTGAAGGTCCTGCTTTTTAATTCTAGCGCCTTGGCCACTGTCAGTGCCTGGAGGCAGGTGCTGGGTGCTCGTGTCCCATATCCGAGTGCCTGGGTTTGAGTCCCAGCTGTTCCCAATTCCAACTTCCTGCCTATGCACACCAGGGAGGTAGTAGGTGTTGGGTCCCTGCCACCCACGTGAGAGACCTGGACTGAGTTCCCAGCTCCTGGCTCTGGCCCTGACCCAGCCCTGGCCATTGCAGCCTTCTCCCTCCTCTCTGTTTCCCCTTCAAAGAAGTAACTTTCTCTACGTTTCAGTGCCTGGATTTTAGGGAGCCCACATTATAACCTTGGCATTGCAGCCCTGAGCCCCGTGAATGCAGCTCCTCCTCACACACACAGCCTTTGCTTCTCTCTCCCCTTCTCTGCCCTCAACATTTCCAAAGCAAAAATGTGCGATTTTTTATAATTGTGAGATTACTTACATCGCAAGTCGGGGAAAATTCAATCAGGATTAGCTTAGGTAACCTCCCAAACCATTTCCTGTTTGAGGTGCTGCACCTGGAGACTTCACTGACAACCAAGCCAATCACCCACATTGCAGAAAGCTACAGGGGACAGGAAGTCAGCCCCGGTGGGAGGGTCTGAGGACAATAAACAATGATGGCCAGTGTGGACCTCAGCGAGACAGGGAACAGGGTCATCTAGGGGCCGCACTATGGTGTAGTAGGCTAAACCTCCACCTGTGGCACTGGCATGCCATATAGAAGTCAGTTCACGTCCCGGCTGCTCCTCTTCCGATCCAGCTCTCTGCTGTGGCCTGGGAAAGCAGTGGAAGACAGCCCAAGTGCTTGGGCCCCTGCATCTACAGGGGAGACCCAGAGGAAGCTCCTGGCTCCTGGCTCCTGGCTCCTGGCTTTGGATTGGCCCAGCTTTGGCCATTGAGGCCATCTGGGGAGTAAATCAGCATATGGAAGACCTCTCTCCCTCCCTCCCTCCCTCCCTCCCTCCCTCCCTCCCTCTCTCTCTCCCTCCCTCCCTCCCTCCTTCCCTCTCCCCCCCCCCCCCATCTAACTCTGCCTCTCAGATAAATAAATGTCTTTTAAAACAAAGAATAGGGTCATCTTCGGAGATATGGAGATGCTCAGCTGACGTCTAGGTGGGGACTAGAGAGATGGAGACCGTGGCCTTCCCTCTACTGGAAGAGACTAGGCTACGGGCAGTGGACATCACACAGAAAGGGGACAGGGATCAACCCACCCTCCGCCGGCTCTGTCTGCTGGGACAGAGGATCAGAGTGCTCCAAGGCCCCGGTCTGCCTTGTACATCGTCTCCCCCTCAGGCCAAAAGCAAATGCCAGAGACAAGCAGGGCTGAGGGCAGCTGTCCTACCCGTGACAGACAGCCCGTGTGAAACACACTCCATTCAACAGAAATCACAGCTGTGTTCTGATGACAGACACAGCTCTGCAGGCGCCGACGCCGGCCCTGCCTTGCAGAAGGGAGTGAGCAAACCCCTGGCTGTGCGAATACAGGAAACCAGGCTAAGGAATCCTATGGCAGCTGGGTGCATAGCGACTGCACCAACAGCACTCACTTGCTTGCATGAAGACAAAGGAAGGGGCATTTCATAGCCCACGCGAGAACAGGTCTCCCCGCAGCAGTGGAGGAGTGTCACCTCATTCACTTCAGTTCTGTGCTCTTCTCGCTCACCAGTCACTAAGTGTGACCTTGAGCAGATCCCCGAGCCGCTCATTCTTCAGATGACGCACGACCCCAGTAAGCGTCGGAGCCTTCCTCGTCCCTCATTTCCTTTCCCTCTGTATTTATAGATTCACACACATACAAGACTGATTTGCAGGGCTGCTTCCACCGGCTAAAACAAATCATGCTATGGGAAGTGATTATTTACAAATTACAAAGCAGATCTATGAATCTGAATGCTACGAGGAGCATTTTTATCCCCTCCCAGGATAAAAATGACTCGATTCTCTTTTTTATCAGCAAGTACCCTGCTGAAAAGTAGAACTATGGGGCTACTGTGAGTGGCTAACAGCGTGTCTTTGAACCACATTGTAGACCACGGAGCAGGCTTTGAATGAGAAGGAAGCAGGAACGCTGGGGCTGCTGTGGTAGTGTAACTGGCAACGCCGCCACCTGCACCAGCCGCCCCACTTCAGACCCAGCTCTCTGCCGTGGCCTGGGAAAGCAGCAGACGACAGTCCAAGTGCTTGGGCCCCTGAACCCATGCAGGAGACTGCAATGAAGCTCTTGCCTTCCAGCTTGGCCCGGCCCAGCCACTGTTGTGGCCATCTGGGGAGCGAACCAGCAGATGGAAGATGTCCCTCTCTTTTTGTCTCTCCCTCTCTCTCTTTGCAACTCTGCTTTTTAATAAATTAAAAAAAATAAAAAGGATTTTGCTACTAGAAGAGGCAGAGTGGGAGCATCTTCATAATCCCAACACAACAATCCCAAATCCCTGCACTAGGGGTGAGCTTGGGGTCCCCAGAGGCAGACCCCAGCCTGCAGGGTCACATGAAATTGAGGAGCGAACGGCAAGGAGACCATGCTGGGGTCGGATCTCAAGCCTCGTCTTAGAGAAGCTACTTCTGCACAAGTGTACTGCAGCCCTGTACTGTGGCGTGGACTGCTGTGAGTCTGTGCACGTATCACCTCCCACCTGCCAAGGGCTGCCTCGGGGCTCCAAATTCCCCAGCACTCCCTGGCCAACTTCTCAAAAATGAGCACCGAACGTCCGGTGCAGCAGGACACGGACATAGCCATGTGCCTGTGATGACGGGGACACGTTCAGTCTCGCTGTCAGGTAAGCGTTGTGGAGGGCACTCACAAAAACCCAGATGGCACCACCCCTACCCTGGCTACATGGTATGCATGAGTGTGTGTGTGTGTACGGTACAGCCCTGTGCCCCTGGAGTCATGATGAATGAAACAACATGTATGTGAACCGTGAGAAAACAAACACCGTGATCAAAGACAAGATAGACGAGGCTACTGCACTGCGTTTTACAGTAACTTTCCCTGAGCAGGAGGACACTGTAACAGGGGCGGGGGCAAACTAGGTGAGACGCCTCTAGAGATGCCCATAGCCCACATCAGAGAGCCTGGGCTCGAGCCTGGCTCTGCTCCTGACTCCAGCTTCCTGCTAATGCACGGCCTGGGAGACAGCAGGCGATGGCTCAAGTGCTTGGTCCCTGTCTCCCACATGGGAGCCCCAGATTGACCTGCTGGCTCCTGGCTTCAGCCTGACCAGTCCCAGATGTTGTATGGACTTGGGGAGTGACCCAGCGATGGAAGATCTCTCTGCCTCTGTGTGTGTGTCTGTGTGTGCACATGCCTCTCTTTCAAATACAGAAATTAATCATTTTTAAAACAGAATTCCCGGAACTTGATACCTTTGTCACTGTGTTGTATTTTAAATGTGGAAAGCACTTTGAAGTCATTGAGGAAAATGATTTCAAAGCAGCACAGTCCTAACTGCCTTCAAGCAGCTCACACACAGAACAGACGCTTGCAAAATAATTGCTAGACGCAGCCAGGTGGCTGCTGCACTCATTGTTGAAGAGACTGGCTTCCTTCCCATTACTGACCTCTAACTGGATTATATTAACTAAATATATTACATTATTCTATTACAGAAGCTATTAACTTTTGGAAAAGAGGTCAGAGACACTGAAAAGATGAAATAGAAGCCCAAGGTAGATTCTACTCTGCAGAAATTGTCAAATAACTCAACCCCACTCAACGAAGAGCTACTGGTGGTGACTGGGTCCCCAGCACAGGAGGGACAAGGGTCCACGCTCCCTGCTGTGGTTCCACAACAAACGCTCACCCCCACTTGGGGAAGGTGCTGGAAACTCCTTCTCAGCCCCCAGGCCACGCTCAGTGTCCAGCCCTCCACTGACTCTTTCCAGAACCTTCACTTGGGTTCCAGCCATCTTGTGACCCCCAACACCCTCCAAGCACCGGGGGTGTGACCATGCAAGGGCTGGATCCCAGGATCCTGAATCCTGTGCTACGGATTAGTCTGAAACAGCACAAAACTCCATGGCGCCTTCCTCACATGGCTGCTCGGAGCCCATCACAGGGACTGCTGCTGTCCACTAAGCCATGCACACGCAGAGCAGGAGAACCCACCTGGCCGACAGGCTCTGGCCAGGACAGCCGTGTCTCACCCCACACCTGCACCCACACCCGCACCCGGGAGAACCCGCCTGGCAGACCAGGACGGCCCGTGTCTCAGCCCACAAGCGTCCACCTGACTCCCCAGGACGAGACCGTGAGGTGTTTCTCCTGGCATCTGCCTCCTCCTTTCTAAATCACACGATCATTCTGCCATTTACTGTCTTAAAAATATCAGCTCTTACCTACTGACTTCCAGACACGGTGATCGAGGATCGAGTTCTCTGAAATTCCTGCCACCTTCCACAAACCTCCAAGTTCAGTAAAATGACAGTTTGTTTCAGTCTGAAGTGTGTATCTGCATTAGAATTATGAAAAATATTTTCCTGCAAAGTTCAGTTTTATATTATTGCTTCACTTCCTGTTATACAAATTTTGTAAAATTTTTGAACTACAATTATATTACTATATAATATCAAAATATGCTAATTATGTTATATAACCATAATAACATTATAAATCTAATAATTTATCATCTGATAATTATAAAAATGTTAAAATATTACTCAATTTCATTTATGATAAAATGCTTACATTTTATAACTGTATTTACACATTATATGTGATGTAAATATTGTAACACTGTATTCATGACTATGAAGTTACATTGTTACACGGTTTGATTTCCTCTGGCTGTGTCTTGCTCCCCACAATCCTGCTTCCTCCCAGTTTTCCCAAGTGTCAGGTTGCACCGCAATCTGAGAGCCGCACCTGCCCAATTCCGCCTCATTGCCTTTTGATCTCTCCAAGGCGTCACCACCTCCTACCCCCACGTTCTTCCAAGTGCTTGAGGCCTGTCACCTACATGGGAGACCCAGGTGCTTGAGGCCTGTCCCCCACGTGGGAGACCCAGGTGCTTGAGAAAAGAAGGGGGGAGGGAGAGAGAGGGATGGACTTTTATTTTCCATCTGCTTGTTCATTTTCCCAAATGTCCACAATGGCAGGGTCGGGCCAGGACGAAGCCAGGAGCCTGGAGCCCATCCTGGTCTCCCACGTGGGTAGCAGGAACCCAACCACTTGGGCCATCTCCTGCTGCCCGCGCAGGCACATTGGCCTGGAGCTGGATCAGAAGCTGAGCGGCAAGCTCACCACAAATTTAAAAAAAGGAAAAAAAGTTGAACGAGCTGCTGCAGTACCTGCCAGGGGCCCCCTCCCACCAGTCCCGGGGCTCTCCGCCCAGCACCTGGAGGTGACCCAGCTTCAGAACCCAGAGTCTGCTTCCCAGCCCCTCCCCCACGACCCTCACAGTGCAGGTGCAGGGACCGAAACCCGGGGGCAAGGCATCGAAACAGCACCCGCCAAACCCCTCACCCACTTAATGTTTCAAACATGAGCACTTCCCTCCCAGATTGATACTTGCAGGTTTTAAATATCTATTTCAAAAAGAAGGCAGCTAAATAGGAGTGTTGCCCACCAGAAACCCAAAAAGTTACACCCAACCATAAAAAGAAATGTATCCTTCACATGCCACGGACTTAACAAGGAATCCAGATGGCGCCATGAAGTCAAAGAGTTGTCATAGATGATCAATAAGCATTCAAGTCTAAGAAACTGGAAACGCAGAGCCAAGGAGGAGGTGTCGGAATCCAGTTACAGAAAGCCACACTCTACCATTCTACCAATTGGGCGACAAAGAGCATTGCAGCAAACAGGTGGGGATTCAAAGTGAAGGCTATTCTTTCACTTACGTAAGGCTAAGCTTTAAACAGAACTCATTGCATCAGAAAATCGATGTGCTGTGTAACTTCTAAAGAGAAAAATGTGCAAAGAAATATTTTAGAGGCATTTTTAGCTCAGATTTCTCCATCTGAATTCATAAAGCTCCCTTCTGGTTTCCAATCTGTCATGAGAAGTATCTAATTGACTGCAATTCCAGAACTGGGGGAAAACAGAAACAGTCCAAATGCCAGTAATAGAGTATAAATGCCTTTCTTCTTTACCAAAAACTAGGTTTGCATCCAAAGATACAGGCTCTCAGAAATGCATTATTTATTTAGCAGCAAGCGTAGGGAAGTCAGGCTCCCTGAGCAGCAGTTTTCTTGCTGTCTGTCATCAAAATGACATTCTGCTGCACAACCACACTTCCTACAGAATAGGTTTGCTATTTCCATTTAAAATGTTGAGACCTTTCTCTTCAGAGGGCAAGAAAGGAGTCACACAGCACAGTTCTGAGCCCTTCAATATGGAAAGTGTCCAAATATAGTACAATTTAAAAAAATAAAACATGACCTTGAGCCAACATTGCTATTTCTGCATTTCAGTTCCAAAGATCACACATTTCCAGCATCAGCGGAGAGAAAAATGAAGCAAAGTTCACACAGCGCCAGCCTACACCCAGGCACCTTGCTGTCACCATTTGCCTGGTTGTATGCTGAAAAAGGAACACGTCAGCAGTGGCGGATGGGAGGGAACATCAGAGGCTGAGTGCTAACCACAAACTCCGGGTCCGTGATGTTGACAAACGCTTTCCAGAAGAAAACTACAGAAGACGACCTGAAACAGTTCTATTGCTCTACAGTCGTCTCTAACCCTAAGTATGTCGTATGGAGAATACGGAGATTCTAGAATTTCCCACATATCCATGCACATGGGTGGAGTTCAGTCAAAAATACAGCGGAAAGCTTTTAAGAAACCCAAGTCTGTGGGCTGGTGGTGTGTCGTACTGGGAAAAGCCACCACCTGCAGCGCTGGCGTCCCACATGGGCACTGGTTCGAGTCCTAGCTGTTCCACTTCTGATTCACCTCCATGCTAATGGCCTGGGAAAGCAGCAACAGGTAACCCAAGTGTTTGGGCCCCTGCTACCCATGTGGGAGACTTGGAAGAAGATCCTGGTTTCAGGCTGGCCCAGCACCGGTCACTGCAGCCACCTTCAGAGTGAACCAATGGATGGTTCTAACTCTTTCAGATGAATAACTGTTTTTAAAAAGATAATGTTTACTAGGTAGTTGTAGCTATTCATTAACAAATTGCTTTGGGGCCAACATTGTGACAGCAGGTTTAGCCACCATTTGGGATGCCAGCACCCCATGTCAGAGTGCAGTTTGAGCCCTGGTTGTTCTGCTTCCAATCCAGCTTCCTGCTGACGGTCAGTGCTTGGGCCCCTGCCACCCATGTAGAAGGTAACATGGGATTTCCGGCTTCAGCCTGGCCAGAGACCTGGCTGCTGCAGCCATGTGTGGAGTGGACCATGGGATGGGAGATCTCCTCTCCCCGCCGTGTGCGTGTGTGTGTGTGTGCGTGTGTGTCCCTCTCTCTGCTGCCCGGCCTTTCAAGTAAACAAATCTGTATAAAGTAAATAAACTGCATAATAAATGCTAGCATAAAACTTTCTTAGTCACTGAGTAATTTTTAACTGAATACAAACATGAACATTGTCCATAAGAATTTCTGGCTATCCTATGAAATTTGGATCTGGATCCTAAACACGTTCACCAATTTTTTCACAAAAAATGCTAGTGTTGTACCTGAAATGTCCGATTCCCACCAATTTAGACCACCAGGAGCCAAGACTGATACAAACACAAGAGTTTTATTTCAAACTCGAGTTTAGTCTTACATCTGCACCAGGCGCAGCTGGGCTGGATCGGCCGCCCCTATAGTAAGGCCTTTAGGGTTTTTATACAGTTGAACATACAAGTTCGGCTATGTAGTATCTGATAGATTCGTGTTCTAAATTCATACTTGTCCTACAATTGGCTTCTATTCAAGCGAGTAAGCAGTTTTTTATTTTTTTTCTCTTTCTCTTTGAAGTTTAGCATAGGGTCCAATCTTCCTGACAAGTACTTAGCCAGTGAGTTCAGCATAGAGTCAGAGTTCTTGGTATTATTTCACACAAGCATCCCATAGGCCTGGCACCTGGTCTTTATCTTGTTGGCTTGGCCATCTGGGCTTTTGAACCAGTTCCTGGGATTTGAAGAAAACTCAAAGGTAAGGGGAGGCGTGTTATTATAAGATGTTAATTTTCAACCTGAGTTTAAATTTAACTCCTTCACTAGTACAGTCTAGCTGTCCAACAGTCTAGGTGTCAGCTGTGGACAGTTCAGATCAGTGGAGAAAACCACTACCTATTAAATAAATGATGCTTTAACAAACTGCTAGATTTGGGGATAAAATTAAGTTAGGTCTCATCTCGTACCTATAAATACCCTCAATTACCATCCTGCCTTCTGGGTGACCCTGGCAACCATCCCAGCCCTTCCAGATAAACAGTCATTAAGATCATCTGTTGTTCTTATCTGTTGCTGGAATGTCTCTTATAAATGTTAATATTCCTGGCCGGCGCTGCGGCTCACTTGGCTTATCCTCCACCTGCGGCGCCAGCACCCTGGGTCATAGTCCCGGTTGGGGCACCGGATTCTGTCCTGGTTGCTCCTCTTCCTGTCCAGCTCTCTGCTGTGGCCAGGGAGTGCAGTGGAGGATGGCCCAAGTGCTTGGGCCCTGCACCCACATGGGAGACCAGGAGGAAGCGCCTGGCTCCTGGCTTCGGATCGGTGCAGCGCGCAGGCCGTGGCGGCCATTTGGGAGGTGAACCAACGAAGAAGGAAGACCTTTATCTTTGTCTCTCTCTCTCTAACTCTGCCTGTCAAAAAAAAGTTAATATTCCTTTTTAAATGCTTATTTATTTTCATATTAGCTAAAAGAGCGATAGAGACAAAATACAGATGGAGGGAGATCTTCCTTTCACTGGTTCACTCTGCAAATGCCTGAACAGGCAGGGCTGGGCCAGGCAGACGCCATGACCCCAGAACTCCCGTGCGGTTGCAGGGGCTCAAGTACTTGGCCATCACCTCCTACTGTCCAGGTCCACAGTGACAGGAAGCAGAGCAGCCAGGACTCGACCAGGCACTCCACTCTGGGCTGTGGGGTACAAGGCAGGAACTTTACCACCGCACCACGAGCCCACCCGACTGCTGACATCTGTCACAAAGTCCAGGTGCATTCCAGCTGGCTGTGGCCCTCCTGTATCCAGCTTTGATACAAAGTTAGATTCTCCAACTCCTGGGGCAGGGATCTTCAGGCCTCGCTGTAGCCTGACACACACTTCTGTCTGCAAGTCCTCAATAAATGACATTCTGTGTAATCCTACAGTCTCTGCTTCTCTGTGCAATCTCCCTACTCCTTCCTCTTTGGTGGCCAGTTTCCACATGCTGGGCTTTTCCAACACAGCAATGGTTACAAAACAAAACACAGGGGCCGGTGCTGTGGTGTAGCAGGAGAAACCAGCACCGCAGTGCTGGCATCCCATATTGGCACTGATTCAACTTCCAGCTGCTCCGCTTCCAATCCAGCTTCCTGCTACTGCTCCTGGGAAAGGAACAGAAGATGGCCCAAGTCCTTGGGACCCTGCACCCGTGTGGGAGACGTGCAAGCTCTCCTGGCTCCTGGCTTCGGATCTGCACAGCTGCAGACACTGACGGCGTATGGGGAGTGAACAAGCAAATGGAAGATGTATCTCCCACTCTCTCTCTCTCGACTCTGCCTTTCAAATAAATAAAGCTTTTTTAAAAAAATATGGAACAATGTAAGGACTATAATTTTTTTTAAAAACTCAGCATTCTAAATGAATAACAGTACTTCAAAACATTCATGGAAAATGAAATAAAAAGATTATTTTGGTATAAAAGCTTTTGAAATCCATGCATACAAGGCGAGTCTTGGATACCAATCACTGCACGTCACTTGATTCCTGTAGGACAGGAAGGGAGCAACCAAGGATAGATACAGGGAAGGAGCACCCTTCAGTGATGAGGACAGAGGCACTGGCCGCAGATGAGAGCAGAGGCACTGGACGCAGACGAGGACAGAGGCACTGGCCACAGAATGCACATGGCACGTTCAAAGAAATCCAGTATAGTCATAGTGAAAGCGGCAACAAAGAAAAGGGAGGAGGACGAGGCCCCGGAGTGGGGAGGAACACGCTCGTGTGGGGACCGCGTGCTGAGAGAAGCAGACTGGAGTGTGTTCCACATGACGGGAGCCTCAGAGTTGCAGCAAGGGTGCCGTGGTCCCCTCCAGGCAGAGCAACAGCGGGAGCAGGAAGGCAGCAAAAGGCACAGGTGAGGAGCCAGCGGGCAGGCTGTGAAGCCGAGCATGGGGTCCAGCAGGACCCGAGTCCCGCCTGCTGTGGACAGCGCTGCCCTTCCCCGGGGAGGACAGGAGTTCACCGTTCTAGTTCCGGCTCGGTGCATCCAAGCTGCCTGTAACATACCCCCGAAGTAACGCCCGCCAATCAGTCCCACACCTGAGCTGAGCGGCCTAGGGGAATACAAGCCTGAGAGTTCACCAGCATTTGGACGTCACCTGGAGCTGTGGGCGGCGGCGAGACCAGGCCGGACAGGAGCGCAGAGAGGAGAACCAAGGGCCCAGGGCACGGCCACCCGCGGAGGCCCAGCGGAAGACAGGACAGAAGCCAGCAATGAGAATGCAAAGAGGGGCCCAGAGGCTGGGGGCAGACGGGCTCACAGCAAAGCAGCAAGCATTTCTCCGGCCGTGGCAGAAGGCAAGCGGGCGGAGCAGAGAGTGGACAGTGGGCTCCGATGGGACGTAAATCTGGGGTGACCTTGGCGAGCGGCTAGCAGCTGCCTCCACAGACACGTCTGGATACGAGCTTCGTCCCAATGAGCTATGCAGAGAGAAGACGCCAGGTAGAGGCAGCCCTTCCAAGAGCTCCTTCTACCAAGCAGACGAGAACAGGGCAGTAGCTAGAAGGGTCCAACAGCCCCAGCGCTAACTGCTAGTGCGCGGGAATAAGGCACCTTACCTGCCATTGTGAATCGTGTCCAATAAGCTGCTAACTTTTTTTTTTTTTTTTTTTTTTTTTTGACAGGCAGAGTGGACAGTGAGAGAGAGAGACAGAGAGAAAGGTCTTCCTTTTGCCGTTGGTTCACCCTCCAATGGCCGCCGCGGCCGGCGCGCTGCGCTGATCCGATGGCAGGAGCCAGGAGCCAGGTGCTTTTCCTGGTCTCCCATGGGGTGCAGGGCCCAAGCACCTGGGTCATCCTCCACTGCACTCCCTGGCCACAGCAGAGGGCTGGCCTGGAAGAGGGGCAACCGGGACAGAATCCGGCGCCCCGACCGGGACTAGAACCCGGTGTGCCGGCGCCGCTAGGCGGAGGATTAGCCTAATGAGCTGCGGCGCCGGCCTAGCTGCTAACTAACAAGTATTCAGCACTTACGTTCTCGCAGGCACTGGCCCAATGCTTTCTCGTATCGCTTAATTGTCAAAGGCAGCCTGTCTCAGAGCAGACAACAGACGTGCCAAAGTCACTCTGTCACTAGGTTATGCAGCCAGAGCGTGAACACTGGCAACGTGATCTCTTTGCCGCTGAACTAGAGGAAGTGAGAAAAAAGCAAAGAACTACAGAAAAGTCACCTCTGGAAAGACAAAGCAGAGCAGGCTCCAGGGCCGGAACAGCAAAGCGCAGGGGAAGTCCTGGGGAGGCAGACACAGTGGCGGGAAACACTTTCTCCTCCGAGTGCATCCACAATGGCGTAAATAAAGGCAAACAACTTTCCAACACAACTAAGGCTTTTCCTGCCCTCAGCAGCTCTCAGTCCCATCAGGGAGACAGACAAGGAACCAGGCATGTGATTGGTGTGGGTGCTCGTGACGAGCCTGGAACACAGGGCTTCGTAAGGCTCACTTCTGTTGAATGCAACATCTGTGCTGCATGGAACTCAGAGGTGCACACAGAGCACAGAGGGGACCCAGCGGGGAGACGCAGGAGCTGGGAGGTCCCACGGGCTGCCAGAGGATGAGGGACTCTGAGGTGGCATGAAGTCAGTGAGATGGCAGGACAGAGTGTTGGGGGCGGGGCAGAGCTGGGGTGTGGAGAGATCCTACCACCCACTCAGCATACGGACAGACGGCAAACAGTCACGAAAGGCGCCGATACGAGGCTCACGGAGGGACAACACCAGAGAGGCCGACAGAGAGAGAGGCGGGCAGCCCGGCAGGAGGGGCCCGCGTCAGACGCACACAGCAGAGAGGCTATGTGGACAGGGGGCAGGGAGGCCGGCCACACCACCACAGAAAGAGGAGGACGCACCCAGGAGCTGTCGTAGAAGATACAGACGCAGACAGCCAGAAAGATGAGCGCGTGTAAGACACAGGGAAGTAAGTGAGAGAATGAGCGAGAAAATAAAATAAACAAACAACCATTAGCTCCTCCCCCCAAAAGCTCTACAAAGCAAAGGGGGTCACAGAGAGAAAAGAACGAGAAGAAAGAAGAGGATGGCCCAGCAGCTACGGCCAGCCCCAGAGATGCAGGGAGAAGCGGCCTCTGTTTCTTACGAGGGCTACGAGGCTTTTCCCTGAATACGGAAATACGGTCACTGGACACAGCTCATAGTCGGGGGAGCCCGCGGGGAGCTGCTCCCGGCCGAGAGCAGCTCTGAGGGCTCCAGTCCGGTCCCTGCAGATCACAAGCCACGTGCACAGCACAGGCTCAGCCCACCAGCTGGCTTCCCTGCACGGAGCAAGGCCCGGGGAGAGAGGACTGCCGGCACCGTTGATGCTCTGAGTGCCGGGGCACGGACTGAAGCCAGCCGAGCAGGCCAGGTTGAAGCAGGACCCAGGAACGGAAAGGGAGCAGACAGGTTTGCAGAGTGACGGACAGAAGTCACAGCATTTGAGGACTGAATGGATTTGCAGTGTCAGGGAGGGGCAGGGTTAACGTCGACGCCCATTCTAACCCTGGGTGGTGGGGAGCCCTTAGTGAAACTAGGAGCAGACAGAGGGCGGGCCACGTGAATTCAGTGTGAATACAGCGATCCGACAGGCTGTTGGGGCGTCAGTCACAGGCGTGGATCGGGGTGCGTGAGAGAGGTCGTCTGGGAAAGGGGTCTCCAGCCACCGTCACGTGTAGTGTGAAGTCACGCAGAGGGTGTCGGGTCAACAGCAGGAGCGGGCAGAGGAGGACGCGGCAGAGGCGACCAGACGCACCATCGGCCTGGGAGAGGACTGGGCAGGGAGGGCTGCATCCAAGGACAGGCGTTCACCAGGAACGTCGGGCGCGGCATCTGCGCTCTGATGCAGTCCCCGAGCGGATGGACGCTGCTTCGGTAACTGCACTGCACGGCCGATCACACTGCTGACGCAAAGCAGGCAGAGTGACGCATCCCACCACCGCCAGGCGGATCCGGCTAGGACGACATGACCTTCAGCTGACCTTGACGGCAGAGCGGCTTGCAGAGACCAACTCTCCTCCCCTGGAACTGCGCTGACCCCCTCACAGGCACAGCGTCTCTGTAACCTGGCCACCCCTCCTGGTCACCACACACACTCAGCGCAGGACTGTGAACACCTCTGGGGAGCAGTCGGGAGACATGAAAACACAACTGGGCAAACACATACGGCTTCTATTAAAAAGTGATACCTTCTTTCTCTCAAGCATAAATAAATGAGGGCTCTTCAAAAAGTTCTTGGAAAATATATATTATAAAAGAACTATGTGGATTTCAGAAAATTTTTTATGCACCAAAATAAACTTATCTTTTAATTCCATTTTCTTTTCAAAGATTTATTTTATCTATTTGAAAGGCAGAGTTAGAGAGGAGAGAGAGATCTTCCGTGTGCTGGCTCGCTCCCCACTGGCTGCAATGGCACACTGGCAGGGAGCGGGATGGGACATGGAGCAGCCAGGACTCGAATTTGCAGGATGCTGTGTTGCAGGCAGCAGCTTAACCCACCGCGCCACAGCGCCAGCCCCTTTTAATTCCATTTTCCTATGAACTTTTTGAGGAACCCTCATAACAAAGACTCTCCTCAAACACACCCCTTCCCCACTGCCTTCATTTCATTCCTGCGGAGCGAAGCAAAGTGGAGGAAGAAATCTTAAGGTCCCACAGGAAAAGCCGATTACGGGTCTGCCATCGCCCGGTCACTCTGGAACTCCGTCTGCCCCGAGTGTCTCGGAAGGGACGCCCCCCCCCTGCCCCGCTGTCAGTGACCTGAGAAGCTGCCCAGCTCTGCAGGCCCCCAGCGGCGTGCTGTCCTTGCCTGTGATGGGACCAGATTTACAGGAGGGGGAGTCTGTACCCCAGTCGGCATGAGAGTTAAGTTTCCTCAACTGTAGAGTACAAAGGCCAGGCCACAGGACCCCAAGGGCCCATGCACCTCCCAGAGTGATGTCCTAGCTAAAGCCATGGCGCTCAGGGACAACCGTGTGCTTTGACGCCCAGAAGTCGACCACGTCTGTGTCGGATTCCCAACAACCTCCAACGAGAGAGCGCCACGTACGCTCCCCTCCCCACACACACAGCTGCAAGGGGCTGGCTTCCAAGGCAACGATTCAGGGCCTTCTGTAAAACGCCAGGCCCCCCGGGAGGCAGCTCCCCAATGCTTCCCTGTCCCCTCCTGGACATCCCCACGGGGTGTGGGCTCTGCTCTCAAGGCTCGGGCTCCGGTGCGCAGGCACAGGCAGCCCTGTGCGTGGTTTACCGCCGTTCCCTCCCCAGGTCCCTCCAGGCGCCTGTGAGCCGCAGTATCTCCTGAAGCCGTGGTGGCTCGGCCGTGCTTTGTTCACCAGGGTGAGCCCTGCAACACTCATCCGAGTCATGGGGACGAGGGACCAACGGCACCCCGGGATCGTCTTTCTGCAACTTCCATGCTCCGCCCCGCCCAGGAAGAGCAGGAGCCCGCAGAGAAGCCAGACAGGAAGGCAGGCCAGAGGGAAACAGCCCTGCAAACACCCGCTGTGTCTTCCCCTTATCCCTAAGCAAAAACCTCGCATCCAGACCAGACATGAGGCTGCTGGCCAGATGCTACCAGTTACTGCCCGGTAAATCCCATTTTGGCCACTCAGGCAGCACAATCACTGTTACAGACGTAAGACAGACAAGGCCGTGGTGCCTACCAATTCCACAGCACCCACCAGCCTCGGAGCGTCCGTGGGAGCTGCCCCCTGGCCCGGGGCACTCACACTGTGAAGCTGTACTGGCGCATCCCAAGGAGTTAGGAACACAGTCTAAACGCCGCCGCTTCTCGGGCAGGCCCTCTGACCTGAGTCGGTAAGATACGCACCTGGGGATCTGAGAGGAGAGGAGAAGGAGCAGGGGTATGCAGCGTGGCCTCCACGAAGAGCGTGTTGGAGAAAGCCAAGGAGAATAGGACTCTTCCTTAACGGTAGAAGCCTTCCGCTGGGGCCCTCGCCGCCTCGCCAGCTGCGTGGGCAGTGCAGTCCTCCGCAGGGAAGCCACGTTTCAGGCTCCAGCTCTGCAAACCTGGTTCTGGAGTCTTAGCTCAGGCCGTGGCTCCCCCTCCCTTCTGAGCCCAGCCCCATCTGCCTCTGGCAGTTTAAGGAAGCACCACCGTCACCTAGCATGCGCTGCACACTGCAGAGTGCACACCTTAGCCAGCGGACACACAGAACGACGGGTTACCTGGGGTGACAGCAGTTCGCAGCCTCAGTGGAGCCCAGCTCTGGAGTAAGAGGAGGCGGTGGTGTGCATCCGGTGTGCTCAAATCCAGGTTTTCACGTGGCTCGCCCGGCCCCATTTGTGCACCCATAGAAACAATCACACCCTCTGCTTAGCCACTCCTTTTGAGGGCGTTTTTTGCTTTTTTGTAGCATTTTTTCCCTTCTACGTTAGGCTTGATGCTCGTCACACCCAGGCATGAACGCACGGAAGTGCTGAGAAGGAAGCAACCTTCCGTAATGCTTGTAGTGCGAGGTTCTGCGTCCCACACAGGGACCACAGCTATGTCCTGCTCCCCAAGGATCGGGCGACAAACAAAGAAGCGTGGCAGGCGCTCCAGGACCCGGAGTTGAAGGGCACTCGGCTGTGCCCGCTGTCCGGTAGCAGGCTCTGCTAACGGAACCCACCCCACCCCAGAGCCAGAGGTTAGCGCCTCCCAGAATTCCCCTGAATTCTCAGGGCTCATTTCGGCTGCTCTCTTAAACGCCCAGGTTTTCCTGATAGGGAATCAGCTCACTGGCTTGTCGAGATGAGCCACGGTGCTGACAGCACCTGTGAGCCCCACCCCGGCTCATGGTGCTCTGGCCTTCCTCCCGTCAGAGTTTTGAAGAACTGGGTGTCCAAGTCCCCAGCGTCCTCGGCAGGCAGGGAGAAAAGACCCCGAGCCTGAGGCTCCTCTCCCCAGCCTCAGCAGGGGCTGTCGGAGCTCGGCTCCAGCCGGCATCCCAGACAGCCGCCTTAGGGGAAAACACAGGAGCGGCCCTGCTTCTCCAGCAGTGCGCGTGCCCCACCCACAGGTGGGTGTGGTTGGCTAGGCCTCCACCGGGAGGCTCTCCCAAGGTGAGATCTACAGGTGCCCTGGTTTTCTGCCTCCCCCCGGGTCCCCCACACGGCAGGTGCAGGCACAGGGGCCCCTTGTGCACGGCCTCGTCCCTCTCAGCCTCCCATTCATCACAGGGTTCCGAGATCTCCGCGGGTTCCCAGGGAAGGGGTTTGCCCCCGACACCCTTGGGAATGAATCAGGGATTGCATACTCCCTGGGAAAATCTGCGTTCAAAGGAACAATAAGGGGGGACTGGAAACTCGCAGTGTAGCGCCCGTCTCCTCCATCCTCACTGCCTGGCGCCCTGGCTGCAGCAGACACTGCCCAAATGGCAACCGCCTGGCTGAGGGAGAAGGCCTGAGGCCGCCACGCTCTCCCTCCCTCCCTCCCTCGGGGCCTGGGCCCCGCCCCACCCAGGCCCATCCACTGCTGTGCTCGGACTTCCAAATGCTTAGCCCCTGAGTAAACTTACCCTGCATTCCAGAAACTAGAAATGATGCCCGGGTCACCTGTGTCATTGCTGTTCGCACTGATGACTTCACAAAGCAGCCTGGAACCTGTTCGAGAGCCACCTGCTGGGTCCCAAACTGGGAGACTTCACAGAAGCTGTCACCTTGGCTCCTAGGAAGGACGTGTGCATCCCCTCCCTCGGATTTCAGGTCAAACGACTACAGTGCCTGCAGTGGCTCTGGTCAACCAAAGCAGGTGTCTCCTAGAGCTTCCGTGCCCCCGGGGCCCCTCCCACTTCCTGTTCATTCACACTTCCGTCAGGAGCCTTAAGGTTTCACTGAACGTCAAATCTGAACGTTTATCCTGTTTCTCGGCATCCTGGTGGAACGGTCTGGCCTGTGGCTCAGTGGGCTAAGCATCCCCTCGCAGACCGCCAGGTCCAGTCCCAGCATTTCCACTCCAGCTCCCTGCTATGCACCTGGGTAAGCAGCAGAGGAGGACCCAAGTGCTTGGGCCCCTGCGCCCATGTGGAAGGCCTGGATGGAGTTCCTGGCTCCTGGCTCAGCCTGACCCAGACCTGGTTATTGCAGTCATTGGGAAGTGAACCAGCAAATGGAAGACAGAGCTCCACCTCCCCCTCTCCCTCTCTGCTCCTCTTCCCCTCTCCCCCTCTCCCTTTCCAATAAACAAATCTTCAAAAAAAGATAAAAGTTTTGTGAAAGATGGGAATTTTGACTATCGGTATTACGATACAGAAAGAACAATTCACTGCACAAAACAGGCTGAGAAGTGAGCCTGTGCGACGTCTGCTAAATGTGGCAGCGTCCAAGGTACAAAGAGGAACGCAGCAGGGTAGGCTCTCGGAGACCTTGAGTTCTGAAGAGGAAGACGTCACGTATGTGCTTGATGGCGACACAAGGAAAACACACTGGCCGCCAAAGGACAGAAGGTTGCGCTGTGAGGCCCCTCTGCGAAACGGTGGCCGTGGGACAAGTCACCCAAGAGCAGGCGACATTTGGTGGAGACGGCACCGGCGGGGCAGTTCAGGTGGAGGCCGAGGACGGAAGGCGCAGGAGACACCCAGGAGGTGTCACAGAGCCGGTGTGCTCAGGGCACAGAGCAGTGCACCTGTCACGCCGCCTTCCACGCGCACTCACTCACCCATTCAGCACATGTTGTCCAGGTGCCCACTCCTGGGGGCAAGAGTTCAGGGGATCTGGAAGAACAGTGGTGAAGTGAGGAAACGATTCTGCACCACTTCCCCGGCAGGCCCCGCGGCAGGGCTGTGCGGCAGGATCGGCCCAGATTCAGAACTGCAACAGTAGCACCACGGGTGTCCTCTTCTCAGTGCTGTGCCTGCCCTCATCCGGTGCGACCCAACAGTGTCCACTCCGTCCTAACCACACGCGGTGTAGACCTGAGCAGGGGAGTGTTTAAGAAGGAGACCCAGCCCCCAGAGGCCCGCCTCTCAGGTGGAGGCACAGAATGAGGGTGCGATACTCAAACAAGGTGCTCGACCTCCTGTGTAGCCAAGGGACAGAGCACTTGCAGAGTCCACTTCTTGAGGTCAGCGTAAGGACGCAAGCAGACGACTCACGAGAGGTCACCCGGAACCTGCCAGCACTGAGGGGCTCAGCCCTGCCTTTGCCGAGTCAGGGCCACCACAGGGCTCTCACTGCAAACGCCCAAGCTCACAGAAGACCCACGCTGTGGTTCCGCCGGCTGGACACCTGTCTAGAATCCCCTCTGGGAACTGAGAAGAGGGTGGAGACGGTGCTGCCCGGAGGCCAGAATGGGTGAGCCCCAGGCGGCTGTGACAACAGCTGTGACGAGCCACACACGCTTGCCAGGAGCTGGAGAGCTGCACTGAGGTGCACGCCTGCTGCTGAAACAGAGACCACGTGGCCCATATGAGAAAAACTGAGGGGTCGGCACTGTGGCACAGCCGGTAAAGCCGCTGCCTGCAGTGCCAGCATCCCCTGTGGGCACCAGTTCGAGACCTGGCTGCTGTACTTCTGATCCAGCTCTCTGCTGTGGCCTGGGAAAGCAGTGGAGGATGACCCAAGTCCTTGGGCCCCTGCACCTGCATGGGAGACCTGGAAGAAGCTCCTTGTTCCTGGCTTCGGATCAGTGCAGCTCCGGCCAATGTGGCCAGCTGGGGAGTGAACCAGCAGATGCAAGACCCCTCTCTCTCTCTCCCTCTCTCTGTCTATGACTTACCCCTCAAGTAAATTTTTAAAAAATTTTAAATGAGATGCTTTTGCCTCACCTACACTGATATGAACATAAACCTCTGGCTGGGACCTTTGACCTCTTTATCCAGAACTTTCCAGAACCTTTAGGGGTCATCGGCTGACAGGGCAAGGCGGAGCTGTGGAGATCTGGGACTGCTCCTCTGGAAAATTAATAAGGAGTCAGCAAAACCCATCCTGCAGGCAGGCGGGCCCGGGGGGAACCCATCGACACGGCCTCACAGCTCCCTCCAGGACGAGGGGAACGAAGGGTCCCGGGCCAGGATCCCGTGTGTTCTTCTCTGGGAGTAGAAGTGCAACGCATTTATGACCAGAGGCCTCCTGCCCACAGGCGCACGTTCTCCAAACGGTGACCTGGGTCTCGGGGAGCAGAGGAGCAAGTGGCTCCCTCCAACCCCGCCTTCTCCAGACCACAGATCTCGTGGAAACGGAGACAAAAGCCCGAATCCACCCCCCGTCAGAAACTACCTCATGTCTCAGTGGCATCACGCCACTAGCACGGCTTCAGCCAAAGCTATGGAGCCCACTAACAGAATGGGACCAAATTACACAAAATTGCCAATATTCAACCATCTCGACCTACAAAAAGGATCATTTTATGGTTCAACCTAACATAAAGCATTAAAGTTGCTTTTATGAGCCTATAAAATAAGAAACATCATAAAAACTGGCTGTACATTCTGCTAGGATTTGCATTTACAGATGAGTCCATCTGTGGTGTCCAAAGAGTAGGGGGTCCCTCGCGAGAACTGGAGACAGGACAGGAGCCCGCGTCTGGACTGAGGCTGCCTGGGAGCGGCTCGGCGGGGCCTGGCCACGTGCAAGTGCCTGTGTTTGCTACACGGTCCCCGCGGCCTCACGGGGCGCAGGCCACATCTCTGTGCCGTCCGTTCGCTGCAGCGCCTGCGCCCTGCGCTGCTCGGTGACCACCTCTCGTGGGCTCCTGTGGCTGCAGTGCTGACCCCCCGGGCAGTGAAACCTGTGGGAGAGCGAGGTTAAAGACAAGGTTTTACAGGAATTTTTATAGCTTTTTATAAATGCAAATGTGCACTCGGGTGACGCCCCACACAGTTCTTTTTCACCAAAGCAAAAGAAACTCCTGTTTCCATGGACTTACGACGCTCACGAGGCCTCGAGAAAAACATGCTCACACTCCTCCCCGCGAATCCTCTCCGTGATCCGGCTTCCTCCTCCTCCTCCTCCCCGGATAGCTCCACGTGTCTTCTCATAGGTCAATTTCCTTACTAATAACATTCCCTCTTCTTTTTTATATAAACTATGTATTCACTGTAAAAATAGTAGATTCCCTTACATCAATATTTGTTATTTTTCTTTAATTTCTATAATTTGCTTTTATAATTAGTGGATTTATCAAGACCACGGAGCTATGCATGTTCTGTGGAGAGCTGTGGAAGGAGCTCTCTCTCTTGGAGAGCTGGAGCCCTCTCTCTAATGCCAAAATGACCATCCCTATCCTTGGTTTTAAGATACTGACTAGGGGCCGGTGTTGTGGCACAGTGGGTTAAACTGTTCGAGTCCCTGCTGTCCCACTTCCTGTCCAGCTCCAGGGCTAACACATCTAGGAAAGCAGAAGATGGCCCAAGTACTCAGGCCCCTGCCACCCACATGGGAGAGCTGGATGGAGTTCCTGACTCCTGGCTCCAGCCTGGCCCAGCCCTGGCCATTTCAGTCATTTAGGGAATGAGCTGATGGATGGAATTAAAGGAATTCAGCAAGCATAGCTCTTGGAAACCGTGGGACTCTGTCGCTCCCCCTCTTCATGGAGGAACGACACTAAACCCTGCCTAGGCTTCATATCCGAGTCACGGCACCATTATGTCACTCCCCCTCTTCATGGAGGAACGACACAGGACCCTGCACTGTTCTTTCGTCTGCTCGGCCCTCCCCGGGTTTGCTGCTGGTTCTTCCCGGGCTGGCTACCGTCCCTTCCACCTCCGTGGAAGGGCGGTTCCCCCTGCCACATTCCCCACTTCTGCGGGGGAGCGGCACACCGCTGGCCGGCTCTCTCGGGGGCTGCACAGGTGTTCCTTCAGATAGATGTTCCCCTTAGATGTTCCTGGTGCATGTTGTCTCTCTCCTCCTTTATAGTCCTCTTTACCAATCCCAACTCTGCTACCCACACGCCGAGTACGCTGCTCTCCTCCAATCAGGAGCAGGATCAGCTCCTGGAGGTCAGCACTCAAGTTGGCAAGAGGCAGCTGCGTAGAAGCTGTTTTCTCCTCTCCCAGCGCCATATTGTGGGAGAGCAGATGCATAGAATAAGTCTTAATTCCAGTAACTTAGTCTAGTCCGAGTTGCTCCCCACAGATCCCCCTTTCTTTTTATTTTTGGCGTTGATACGCGCCTGTCTTCGGTGCCCCGCGGCACACACTCTGTTCTGCTTGCTAGAGTTGCCCACAGGTGCTTACAAGCCCTATCAATCAGGCAAACCGAATCCGGGTCCTCTCTTCGCCATGTTGTGAGGAGGTTTTTAGGCGCTGATGCGTGCCTGTGTTCGGTGCCCTGCAGCGCATGCTCTGCTCTGCTAGAACTGCCTGCAGGTGCTTACAAGCCCTACCAATCAGGCAAACCGAATCCAAGCCTTCTCATTGCCGTATTGTGGGGAGACTTATTGGTGTTGATTCGTGCCTATCTTCGGTGACCTGCAGCTCATACTCTGGTCGAGCTGCCTGCTGGTGCTTATCACCTAATCAGGCAGACCGAATCCAAGCCTTCTAATTGCGGTATTGTGGGGAAGCCTTACTGATGTTAATTCGTGCCTGTCTTCGGTGACCTGCAGCGCATAAGCTGCTAGCCGCCCGCAGGTGCTTATCGTCTTACTAATCAGGCAGACCGAATCCAAGCTCTCTCATTGCCGTGTTGTGGGGAGGCCTTATTTTTCTCTATTTCTCTATCTCCGGGCATTCCTATCTCTCCTATTTTACTTCTATCTACCAGCATTCCTATTTCTCTCATTTTACTTCTAAACTTCTGTTTCTCTTATCCCCGAGGCTGCTTCTCGGCACCTAGCCCCGCGGCAGCTTCACAGCTCTGCGCGGCTTCCCGGCGCCTCGCCCCGCCGGCGCCCGCCCCGAGGCTGCTTCTCAGCGCCTCGCCGCCCCGTGGCGGCTTCCCGGCTTTGCGCCGCTTCAGCCCGCGCTTCTCTCATCTGCGCGGCTTCCCGTTGCCCGCCCTGCGGTGGGCTCCCGGCTCTGCGCGGCTCGGCTTCGCGCGCTCCGCAGTCTCCACGCCCTTCGCGCCCGCACCACGGCCTTCACGCCAGCCCCGCGTTCCCTATCTATTCACACCCCGTGCTCTCTCTGCACGCGGCGGCTTCCGCGAATCACACAGTGTAGCTTACGTTTCCGCCACCACCGGTATTCAATCTAAGTTCCCCGGGCTAACCTGGCGAATTCAACCTAGCTTATGCGTCTCCGCCTTATGGTTTGGCTTCCCGTCTTTCGCTCCCCGGGCTAATCTGACGGATTCCAACCTGGCGGCCCACGTCTCTGCCTCTGATTCCAGATTTTCGCCTTTTGCCCCCCGGGCTGACTTAAAGAATTCCAAGCTGGCTTACGTCTCCGCCTCGGCCTGCACTCGCGGCTTCATCCTCCCTAACATTTTTCTCTACCTGGTATATTTCCCTAAGTTTTCTTCCAACAATATTCCTCGCTCATTTCTCCTGGCTTCTCCCCACAGTCCGTATCCGAGTCTGTTTGTTCTAGCTTTCACTTTCGCTTTCGACCTTAGAGATTTCTCCCAGCTTCCCCCCGTAGTCCGTATCCGAGTCTATGCCTAGGCTTTCAATAGCTCCTTCCGGCACCTTTTTCGTCTGGCTTTCCCTAGGCTCTTTGCTAGTCTCTCTCTCCGGTATTTTCCCACTTCTTCCCATTTCTTCCCTCCTAAGTTCCCTATCCGAGTCACGGCACCATTATGTCGCTCCCCCTCTTCATGGAGGAACGACACTAAGTCCTGCCTAGGCTTCATATCCGAGTCACGGCACCATTATGTCGCTCCCCCTCTTCATGGAGGAACGACACAGGACCCTGTGCTGTTCTTTTGTCTGCTCGGCCCTCCCCGGGTTTGCTGCTGGTTCTTCCCGGGTTGGCTGCCATCCCTTCCACCTCCGTGGAAGGGCGGTTCCCCCTGCCACATTCCCCACTTCTGCGGGGGAGCGGCACACCGCCGGCCAGCTCTCTCGGGGGCTGCACAGGTGTTCCTTCAGATAGATGTTCCCCTTAGATGTTCCTGGTGCATGTTGTCTCTCTCCTCCTTTATAGTCCTCTTTACCAATCCCAACTCTGCTACCCACACGCCGAGTACGCTGCTCTCCTCCAATCAGGAGCAGGATCAGCTCCTGGAGGTCAGCACTCAAGTTGGCAAGAGGCAGCTGCGTAGAAGCTGTTTTCTCCTCTCCCAGCGCCATATTGTGGGAGAGCAGATGCATAGAATAAGTCTTAATTCCAGTAACTTAGTCTAGTCCGAGTTGCTCCCCACAGGACTCCTCTTAAAGAATGGAGAACCAGGAAGAGCAGGAACAGGGTCCTTGGCCCATTCACTAGCTCATGCCATGATGCAAAGACACAAGAACGTATTTAAGCACAGTGACACCAACAAAAATGACAGTTAACGGTTCTTCCATCTTAGCAATCCCCAAAATCCCAAGCAAGAAAGAGCTACTAAGTTACTTTCTTCAGTGTAACTTCGTACAACAAAGATACATAAAAACGTGTACTTACCAGGCTCGAGATACCCAGGACAATGAACAAATAATCACCAAGAGGGCTGTGTGCCAGGCACTGTCTCTGAGTCTGTAATGCACGAGCCCAGACCTGTACTACTCAGCAGAACACACAATAAACAACACAAACAATAAATATCCAGAGTGGGCGCTTGGCCACAGAGGTTAAGACTGCTTAGGATGCCCCGACTCGGATCAGAGTGCCCAGGTTCGAGCCCCACTCCACCTCTAATCCCAGCTTTCTGCTGACGCAGCTCTTCGAGGCAGCGGATGATGGCGCGAATAGTTGGGAGAGCTGGATTAAGTTCTGGCTCCCAGGCCGGCGCCGTGGCTCACTAGGCTAATCCTCCGCCTTGCGGCGCCGGCACACCAGGTTCTAGTCCCGGTCGGGGTGCCGGATTCTGTCCCTGTTGCCCCTCTTCCAGCCCAGCTCTCTGCAATGGCCCAGGAGTGCAGTGGAGGATGGCCGAAGTCCTTGGGCCCTGCACCCCATGGGAGACCAGGAGAAGTCTTGCCTTCGGATCAGTCCAATGCGCCTGCAGCAGCACGCCCGCCGCAGCGGCCATTGGAGGGTAAACCAACGGCAAAGGAAGACCTTTCTCTCTGTCTCTCTCTCACTGTCCACTCTGCCTGTCAAAAAAAAAAGTTCTGGCTCCCAGCCTTGGCCTGGTACACCCCTGGCTGCTCCAAGTATTTAAGACATGAACCATCACGGGAGATCTCTCTGTGCCTGTCTCTCTGCTTTTCGAATATAACAAACTAACTCTAGCCTTAACCTTGAAGCAGGTGAGGTACCTGACGGACCACGCAAAACAGAGTGAGGCGCGGGCAGTTGCGCCATGGGCAGGGCGAGGGTGCAGGGCGCGGAGGAAGGTGAGGGCGCCTCCCTGCACAGACCCCGCGAGCACAGGCTCCACCGGCCGCCCTCGGGGAACGCCAGGCAGCCGGCACAGGTTAGACCGGAAGTTCCCAAATGCTCCAAGCTGGCACCATGTCATCGCATCTCAGTAACCTTTTCATGACCACCCGGCCCAAGTAAGTCCCTACCGGCTTCTTTTAGTAAAACGTAGTGTTATGTCCTAAAGGATGTGGTGGCCGTCTGAAAACATGGTACACATAAACTTAAAAGTTACACTTTTTAAAAAAAGCCATGAGTACTTACAAATGTGTTCCAAAGGTGTTCAAAAAGTTCCTGAAAACGTATATGATGAAAAACACAGATTTCAAAAACGTTGTACACGAAGTAATCTCACCTTGAAGTCAGATCTCCCACTGACCTTTTGAAGTCCCTGCCGAAGTGCCACCTGCGGCCCGCATGACCCCTCCCCCATTGCGGTCAGGTGGGGCCTTGCTCTGCTGGCGCATTCCATACCCACTGTCCACAGCACCCCTCTATCCCGTCAAGCCCCAGAAAGCCTGCTGTGCGAAGTATGATGTCACTGAAAGGAAAGTCATACTATCTGACAGCAACACTGATGTCTGACAGATGCAGCTCCGTTTCCCTCCAACACTGGAAGCACCGCAGGCCAGGCCCTGGGCAGCAGCCTGGCCCACGGTTTGTGGACTGGAGAGCTAGCATTTCCCCGGGCTGGTTCCTCCACTTGGATCAGGTCGCTTCCGTTCTCCCGAGTAATCTCTCTCACTTCTGCTCTAAATTTCTCCTTTCTGTTTCCTTTGAGCATAGCCACAGACTGTCTTAATAAAGCATTAGGAGATGGAGATGACAGAGATGATGGAGACAGAGATGATGGAGATGGAGAAGTTGGAGATGGAGAAGTTGCAGATGGAGATGATGAGATGGAAATGGAGATCATGGAGATGATGGAGACAGAGATGATGGAGATCATGGATATTATGGAGATGGAGATGATGGAGACGGAGATGGAGATGATGGAGATGGAGATGATGGAGATGGAGATGATGGAGATGATGGAGATGGAGATGATGGGGATGGAGATGATGGAGATGGAGATGATGGGGATGGAGATGGAGATGATGGAGATGGAGATGATGGAGATGATGGAGATGGAGATGATGGAGATGATGGAGACGGAGATGATGGAGACGGAGATGGAGATGGAGATGATGGAGATGGAGATGATGGAGATGGAGATGATGGAGACGGAGATGATGGAGACGGAGATGGAGATGATGAGATGGAGATGGAGATCATGGAGATGATGGAGACAGAGATTATAGAGATGATGGAGATGATAGAGATGGGGAGAGAGATAGAGATGATGGAGATGGAGATAATGAGCTGGAGATGGAGATGATGGAGACAGTGATAAAGATGATGGAGATGGAGACTGCTATTTGAATGTGGCTCACAAAGTTCATATGTGTGACATAGTCTCCAAAATCATAGCAGTGGTGTTTGGAGGGGAGTCTTTGGTGGGCAGTCAACATTAGATGAGGTCATGATGGTGGGAGAGCCCTGAGTTAGTGGCTGCGAGGGAGCAGGAGAAGCCTGAGCCTGCACACCTGCTGCAGGCCCTCACCAGAGGCCGGCCCAAGTTCTTGAACTTTGCAACTTCCAGTCCATGAGGCCTCCACGCTGGGAGGCACCGCCTTCCTTCCCCATGGGGCTCTTTAAAGGACCCTGCTGGAAGTTTTAAACACCAAGCAGCTCCCAGCCATGCATCCATGAGCCAGGAAAATCGTGAGGAGGGTTCTGGGTCCCCACAAAGGGGATTCTGTTGGCCGTGAAGCCAGGAATCTCGTCTACTGGAAACTGCTCATGTACATTCCTTTAAGGTTTCACCATTCAATTCTCTCCAAAACCAGTCACAGTTTGGATCATGACAGACTCTGGTTAACTGGCAAAGGAACACTGTAGCCCGGTATGGGAACTTCCCACTTTTAAGAGAAAACCAGTGTGTGTGTCTAATGAAAATCCATCCATCATTAGCTGTCAGGGAAGGAAGGGCCAGAGCCTGTTCTCCTGGGGAGAAGGCGGTCCTGCGCCCTCATTTCTCAAGCTGCCCTCTGACTGCCGTGTGACATGAGAGCCAGCGGTGGCAGGGCTGGTGCCGGCACAGCCCGTTACCCACGCCACCCACTGCGACAGGGATCCTGCCCTTTCTCAACAGCAGGAGCAGAGGAAGGCGAACTTGCCTCCTGAGGAGATAAAGTGACACCGTAGGCCCCAATCTCACGCCCAGGATACAAAGGCGCCATTTCCTACAGAACCAAATGCGGGGCCTCCAATTACAGACCCTGTTGGCTAATCACAAAATCAGACTCAGCGCCGCTCCTGCCAGCCTTCTGCATGGTGAGGTGGCGCCATCTAGTGCTGGGAAAAGCCAAAGCACAAGGGTAAAGGGGCCTGAAACCCACGGTGAGATAAATCCAGCAGAAGCTGACTGGGTGCCTCCCGCACCAACAGCACGCGCCAGGCCTTTTTTCTCTGGAAACTGCACAAGCTTTGCCAGCGCGCACTGCCCCGACCTGGCAGGAACTAGCTCCACTGTGGTGAGAGGACAGAGTCCCCCACAGAAGTGTCACAGGTGACTTCGCCCACACCGATGGAAGCAGGGAGCGGCCGTCGGGCTGCTGCCCCTCTTCCCAGGACACCCTGGACTACTTGGCACTTACATGGCGCGTCTGCCTCCAAGCCGCTTTGCAAAGACCCTGTAATTACCCCAGGTGTGCACAGCCATCACTGCTCCCCGGGGACGCTGCTGAGGGCTGCTTCTGCGGTGCTGGGGGATCGCGTTTACCAAGGACTCAAGTCCACATGCAACAACTCCCATCTGAAGCCCTGATCCCTCCCGTCTCCACAGAGGAACAGAAAGGGCTTACAGTTCATGTAAATTAAGGACGTGTCGCTCCTTCCCGATTCAGAGATTAGAACACCAGGATGAAGAAGAGCTCTGTAGTCAGTGGGGGGTCTAACCGCTTATCTCACCTGCGCTGTCGCAGCCCAGGACCCTCCCCTAAAACGGCAGCACTGCCGTGTCCCCCAGCCGACGGTGACCAGGAGACAAACGAGGCAGGCAGACGGCCAGCAGCGGTGGCATCATGGGCAAGGACTCCAGCACAACGGCCCGGGTTGCTCATTTCCAAGGGAAGTGGCGTCAGCCCCGACTTAACCACCATCCGGACACCAGCTGTTCCTCACAACACTTGGATTTCCACGGTGCCCTTCAGACAAAAACCAGTAAAGAAGCTCTAACTTTACTGAGTAACAGTCATTTTTTTATGTATTTCAAGCTTGAGCATCTTAACTGAGATTTTCCCTTTTTTAAGACTAAAAAAATTCCGTGTAAATCAGAAAGCAGAGTTATCATGGGACCCCCAGACATTATGTGATAGAGCCGGTTTCCAAATGAAGGACCCATATTAGGAAGCTCCCTGGAGAGAGGGAAGCGAGCCAGGCAGAGGCGTGAGGATGCTGGGTCCAGGCAGAGGGGAAGGCCATGGTGGAGGTGGCCAGGGCACAGGGCACGGCCAGCGAGGGGCGCCTCCCCTCACAGACACCCCAGACCTCCCAAGGGTCACATGGGACGGGGACTTCAGTGTGCCTCTGCTGAGAATCAGCTCACGTTGGGAACAGCCATGCAACATCTCCAGCTTTACTTCTGTAAAGTGATCCTTCCATGGGACGCGGGAAGCAGCGTTAGAATTCACGCATCACACGCCAGCCCCAAAACCGCTTCTGCAGACTTCCCGGGAGGTTTCTGGTGACGTCTCAATGCCAGCGCTTTAAAAACAATCTCTTTATAGCCCCTTTATGTAAGGGGATTTATCACCATTCTGTTACCTAACCTATTTTTGTATCCTTTAGGGCTTACGGAAAGAAGATAAATAGTGTGGATGGAAACAAAAATTCTAAAGAGCATGTTCATTAGGCCAGATTATTTGAGAGCTTAGCGAAATCCCCCAACTGTTTCCTGATGTGAACTCTCACATTTTCCATTAAAAAGAGATTTCACTGGGGGTCGTTGAGGGCACAGAGGCGGGACTCTTGTCCCAAGAGCAGCGTGCATCCATCGGGGAAGAGCCGGGATCAGGTGAGCAGAGGGAGGCCGGTGCACGCGCATGGAGCCGCGGAGGCCCCTGCGGTTGTCTGAAGCCCCCCGGCCTGCGAGGTGAGGCCCACGCGCCTCACCTGCACTCAGACGTGAGCAGGAAGCGTGGCTGCCTCCTCCCGTGAGATGGACATTGCGCTGCCAGGTGCCGGAGCAGCCTGGTGACGCAGTCAGCGTTGACCCTGCCGTCTCCAATGGCGTCTCCAAGAGGTTTCAGGGCTCAGCCTGCTCAGCCGGAACCTCCCAGGGACTCGGCCCGTCCTCCAACTGCGCAGGCTTCAAGGGCTGCTCCCCGACTCCACCCTCTCCCACAGCCGCGAGGGTGGGCGGAGCGGGAAGGGGTCCCCACACCAGCTCGCGGGGTCCTTTCCCTGCCTTGCGGTGACAGCACGCGTGCTCAGGCCCCTCAAGCTCCCCCACCTGGCGTTTCTAGACTCATGGGGAAGTCAATCTGCACAACCACATGCATTGTCGGCGCTGTCACTCTCCCCTAGGCTGCTCACCGTTAGAAAAGGCACGCGGACAAAAGTAGCTGATTTGTGGAAAACAGCCCAAACTGGGGCCGTGAGGGGGGGGGAGTGGGGGTGGCAGCTGACCTCTGCCCCTTGTACCCTGACCACTGGCCCTCAGGCTGCACCTGGAAGGTGAACACCCCACCACCACCACCAGGCCGTGGGTCCCGAGGTGACAACCCTCCCGCCTCAGGCTGCTTTCCGGAGGCGGTGCCAGGTGGGGCATCTCCCAGCCCTCGAACCTGAGATCTGCCCTGGGGGCCTCGTTACATTTGGCTCAAGCCCCATGAAATTGCTTATGTCCAGGTGCTCCCAGTCGAGGGCCACAGCCGCCTGTCAGACAGCAGGGGCCCCCCAGCTCAGGGGACAGCCCTGGTCCACGTGAGTGCCAGCCTGCAGACCCACATAAGCAAGGGGAGGGGGCGTCTCTGGGGCTTTGCTGTGGAAATCTGTGGTTCAGGGCTCTGGGCTCTGTTGCAGCCTCTTACAGGAATTCACAGAGTTCTCCTTTTAGGACGAAACTTGGCTTCCAAGCCTATTGTCTTGCTGCTAAATGCTATTTTGAATTTCACAAGCTAAATATTAACACTTGCTTTTTGTTCACATGCTAACGTGAAGAATTCTAGTGTCTCTGCTCCCAGGGAGCAGTGTGTCTTGATGGGCTGCAGGGAAGGTTAAGCCCATGGAAGCTGGTTACTGGTTAGCGCTATTCCATGATGTCCACTGCCTGGTACCTGGGCGGTCTGTGTCCTCCAGGAGGCAGCCTCAACTTCCTCTCCAGCTGCTCCCTCCCACTGCCCCCACACACAGGCTTCCTGTGCCCCCCACCACGCTCCCGCTGCCCCTGCTGCCCAGGCAGCCCTTCCCCCACCGAGTCCATCCACTCGCTTGCCCCGCAGCCCTCCCCCTCTGCTGAGTCATGCCCACAATTCCCTCACGACACCTGTCGGAGCTCTTTCTCCTCCATGTTCCCACGGCCCTGCTCCTCACCCTGGCCCTTCTCCGACTCTGCCTTGTGCCAGAGAAAGGCCACAGGCTTCAGCCTCCCACAGTGGCCCGACGGGGCTGCTAGCCTCCTTACCCTGGTGTCCACTCAACACGTACGGACTTGAACTTGGACTGACGGGGTAGCAGTGTCAGCTGGAGGTGACCCAGATAAACACAGGGCAAAAGTACAGTAGCATCGACTCAAAGGATCTGTTCTCTGACCCAGGAGGACAGGTACAGGTCAAAGCCACACACAGTGCAAGTGGAGGCAGTGTTGAACTGTGCTGTAAGACACTTGGGAAACCCTCCTTTAAGACAAGGGCTGTTTGCCCGAGGCAAGGCCATCCCAAGCAGGCACTTTTGCTCCGTGAAGCTATCAGGGACCCAGGTGCCCCTCACTCTCCTGCCCAGCCCAGCCACCCTCAGAATGTGTCTGGGACCCTCAGGGCCACACTGAGGAGGCTGTAACTCCTGTTTATGAAGGAGACGATAGGATAAAGACCAAAGGGCCACAACAATACCTCTAGAACTAAAACCTGAACAAAAATCAAAAGGCAAACCAAGCCACATACTGCACACTCCTGCAAGTGTGCACATGTGCACGCAAACTCAGCATACGCCTACGGGAAGAGAAGCCGTACAAATGGCACCCTTTGCTCAGAATATGAGGTACACGGCGGGCAGCGGCAGCAGCAGAGACAGCAAAGGGCCCAAATGCTTGGCTTTGACGCTCGCAGTCCAGAGAGGAAGCAGACAGAGGAGATGGAGCCGCGGGAGTTGTCCACGCATGAAGGAGGCCCCCCGGGTGTCAGCAGGAAAGCGGAGCAGACAGCAGGAGTCAAGGACTGGGGGGAGGGAAATGTTTCTCTCCGGCTCCTCACCTTGAAAGTCCCTAGGCGTAGCTGACGGTAAGCGTGACACTGTTCTCACACAGAGGTCACGCTTCTCTTCCCCAACAATGCCACGTGCTGGTCTCGTGCACACACACTCCCGCGCAGGAACGCTAACTCAGACCCCACCCTGAAGATGGAGACATGGGATAGGAGACACATGGCAAAGTCGTTCTCTGAAGCCCGGTGAGAAGAGTGGGTGTTTCTCTCTTATCTGCCAGAGTTCCTAAAACAACAGTAACAGAATCAAAAAACAATCGAAAGGACAAAGAAAACAAGAAAGCTAACAAATGATGACCAGAACATTCCGGAAGACAGAGCAGAGGAATGAGTGGACAGAGGAATAACCTAGCTGTTACCTGTGGCTGTGTGACAAACTACCCCAAAGCTTAGCAGCTTAAAACAACTACTTTTTCTGTTCACAACCTCTGGAAGTCAAGACTTTGGACAGAAGGCAGGCAAGGCTTGTCACTCCACAGCGTTGGCGGCCTCAGCTGGGGAGACTCAAAAGCTGGGGTGATGCAACAACTTGGGACTAAAGCCATCTGGGGGCTTTGTGGCTCGTCTCTCTGGCAGTTCGTGCCAGCTGTTGAAGCCTCACTGGGCTGTCGCCGAACACCTGTGTGGCCCTTTGCCTGCTTACGTAGCAACTTGAGATGCAAAGACGAGTACTGGGAGAGACCCAGACATAAGGAGCGTCATCTCCTCTGCCGAGTCCCAGGAAGCCACTGGTCTTGTCACACAGTAACACGCTAGTCACGGAGATGCCCACGTGCAGGAAGAGACAGCACAGGTGCCCCGCCTCACGAAAGAAGCGGGGAAGTATTTGCAGCTGTGTTTCAAACCACTAATGCGTTGACTCAGCAGTGCAGGACCAGCGGGGATCACAGAGTCTGCAGAGGATGTAGGTGGGAACAAGGCCCCCTGAGCTGTGGATCGGCAGTGCCTCCCAGAAAGATGTCCCTATCCAGGCGAGGGGACAGCACAGAGGTGAGGGTGACGCTCGGGACAGGAGAACTGGGCGAACCTCTGTGGACCCCAGGCCCTCCCCCTGCTTGCACAGAGAGACCACCGGCCTGTCCTCACCCCAGCCACGGCAGGGAGGTCTGCTCTGCAGAGCAGCAGGGTGGACCAGACACTTCAGGATGTCTGCAAGGCGCTAACTGTGGCTCTGAGACCCGAGGGCACCATTTGCTCTTTCCGCCCTGGCCGGTGTGGAGAGGAGTATTCAGAGGATCCACGCTGGGAAGACAGGAGAATGCAGCTGCCTTCCATTGCCTAGGCACTAAAAAGAGTTGCAAAAAAATGGGGCCGGCACCGCAGCTCACTAGGCTAATCCTCCGCCTAGCAGCGCCGGCACACCGGGTTCCAGTTCCGGTCGGGGCACTGGATTCTGTCCCGGTTGCCCCTCTTCCAGGCCAGCTCTCTGCTGTGGCCCGGGAGTGCAGTGGAGGATGGCCCAAGTGCTTGGGTCCTGCACCCCATGGGAGACCAGGAGAAGCACCTGGCTCCTGCCTTTGGATCAGCACGGTGCGCTGGCCGCAGCACGCCGGCCACGGCGGCCATTGGAGGCTGAACCAACGGCAAAGGAAGACCTTTCTCTCTGTCTCTCTCTCACTGTCCACTCTGCCTGTCAAAAAAAAATAAAAAAAAAAAATAAACAAAAATTATTTTAAAAAATGTAGAAGGCTGCTCTTTCCACTGAATTGCTTTAGAAAATATTTGGAGAGCATCAGAAGAGGGCTACTTTGGGTTGTCTGTTGTACTACAGGGCTCTGCGCATGCATTACATGAACTGAATAAAAGCATAAGGTTGTGATAAAACTGCAACATCACCATTTTGCAACCTCATGAATCAACCGATGTAGGCATTAACCATCAATGGCTGCTAACGTTACAGACAGGGAGCGCTCAGGCCCCAGGTGTTTCCTGAGGACGAGAGCAAAATCCCCTGGCAGGAGTCCAGCGCCCCCACCCCCAGCCCCAGATCAATCTCTGTTTGACTCTGATCAAGACTCTAGAGCCCATTAGCAGTTTACGGGGAGTAGGAGGGGTGCTAGGTGACACCACAGGGATGAAACCAGCAAAACCCAGGCTGCACAAAGCGGGACAGAACAAGCGACCCGGGCTCCTGGACTGAATCGAGGAAAGAGGATAAATGCAATGTAAGAAATAGTTACATATCCCTGTCCCTAGCAAGAGCCTGTTTAACTGGTCCCCCTTGCCAAATGACAGATTAAAAAGAGGGGGGTATTTCAGTGTGTGACTACCCGGGATCAAAGATAAGCTTATGTCAGTATCTCAGCCAGGACAAGGGATTAGTGTATTTTGGTTTTAATTATTCAGCAAGAGCAGCTTCTACAGGAATGTACCGCATGTGTGTACCCAAACGCTTTAACACATGGTCCCCAGAATGTTCAGACACCCTGTGGAGGCCCTCGTGGGGCCTGTCAATCATCACATGGGACAGGTGTCCTCCCTGCCAGGCCTGCAGCCAAAGGAAAACACCACCCCAGGAAAAATAGCCACCAGACAGTTGTGAATGCTAACAGAGTAAGCTGGCAGAACCAAAACGCAAGCACCGCTCTGTAAGGGTAGACTGCAATGCATCAGGCCCCTAATAGTGGAAGTGCGGCTCAGAGGCAGACTCCGACATGCACGGCATCAGCACAAATCCAGACAGGTGTGCCAGGCACACTCACTGCGCCTGTCAGCGTAGGCTGCTCCTGGCCACAGCCGCTGGCCCAGCCACGCCCCTCCGACCCTGTCGCTGCCAGAGAGTGTGAGGATGGGAGATCGGGAGCTGCTCCCAAAGGACAGAGCTGGCCTGAAAGTGGAGGCCAGGCCAAAGGGAGCAGAGCGGCAGATGCAAAGCAGCCCCGTCCCATTTACATGCCGGCGCCCTCAATTGAGCCAATGAGCATTCCATCAGCGCCTCTCGTCTATCTGCCAGTTGGGGAGAGGCCCGTGACTTTTCTTTTTACACAACTGAGAAAGTCCTGAACGGTATAAAGTCCATCAGGCAGAGGAGGTTTCACTCCAGCAAACAATGGCCTGCCAAGCTGGTGCCCCGGCCAAGCTCCCGAGGTGGGGACGGATGAACCTGAGTCACACAGCGGCCCTGTGGCAAGAAGCCAGCGCGCGTCCCCTTTGTCCCGCACGTCGGCATCAGCTCCACGGCCACAGCGGCACGGCCACAGCAGCACGAGTTCATGTGCTTGTCCTCGAGGGCTGCTGTACAAATCATCACGAAACCAGGGAAATTCACTCTTTCCGGTTCTGGAGGCCGGAGTCCATGTCGGGGTGTCAGCAGGGCCACCCTCCCGACAAAGCCCCCAGAGAAGTGCACGCTCACTGCTTCCAGCTCCTGGGCCTGCGGGCTCCTCGGTGCAGGCCACCTCTCCTGTTTTAGCCCCACTGCACCCCCTCGCACAAGGACACTGGTCACCAGATTTAGGGCCACATTTCAGGATGATCTCATCTCAGGACCCGGACTTCAATTCCACCTGGAAAAACTCTTTTTTCTTAAGATTTATTATTTTTTATTTATTTGAAAGGCAGAGGCAGAAGCAGAGAAAGGTCTTCCATTTGCTGGTTCACTCCCCAAATGGTCACAGCGGATCCAAAGCCAGGGGCCAGGAGCTTCTTCTGGGTCTCCCATGTGGGTGCAGGGGCCCAAGGACTTGGGCCATCTTCTGCTGCTTTCCCAGGCCATAGCAGAGAGCTGGATTGGAAGTGGAGCAGCTGGGACTCAAAACTGTGCCCATAAGTGATAGCAGTACTGCAAGCCGCGGCTTTACCTGCTGTGCCACAGCGCCAGCCTCACAAACTCTTTCTACATAAGGTGACGTAAGGTGTGGACATAGCCTTTGGGGTCCAGCATGTGGCTCCAGCAGGTGAGTCACGCCCTTGCAGACCTGTCACAGAGCAGGAAGCATCTTCTGGAAGAAGGGGTGGCACTTCCGAAAGTCTCACTCGCTGGAATCCCCTGGGACACCCCACACCCTCTGGGCCCCCACGCTGACCAAGGCAAGTGTCCGAGAGCGAGAAGCAGGCCTGGGCAGTGCTTGGATTCCCGGGAGATTGGGAGCCGCAGCTTTCACAGAAATTCTCTGTGTCCGGATGGCTTCACTTTCATCTCTGAGTTCAAAACGCCTGCGTTCACTGTGCGCTTACTAAAACCCTTAAACCTTTCTTCCCTGTGATGTCTCTGCTAAAACAGAGTCACTGCATAAGAACAGAGAGTGTCTTATTGGACGCGTTTTGTGGTTTGCCTTTGATCTTGCTAATGAGAACTCAGGAACTGCTCTCACCCCTGAGATCCACCCGTTCTGCAGGCCCGCCCCGGAACACACGCTGTTGCCCAAAGCACAGGTAAAATGCCCTGGATTTTAACTGCTTTCAGTGAAGGTCTGTGCCCCTGGGGCTGCACGTCGTTTTCAAAGGATTGCCCTAAAAGCAGTGATTAAAGCATTACAGGAGAGTTGATCTCATAGAAGTCGGGAGCGGAGCCGTGGCCCCCGGAGCTTCGGCTGAGGGCATGGAGCCAGCAGGGTTAGCAGGTGCAGGGGTGCAGCTAGTGAGTACAGCTCCGCCTCTTCTAGAGCACAGAGCCATAGCTACCGTTGACAATAATTAATTGCATATTTCAAAATAGCTAGCAGAGAGGATTCTGAGCATTCCCAACATAGAAAAAGAATAATAAATGAGGGGACAAATACAGCAGTTCTCAGGGTCTGATCATTACTCATTGTAGACATGGATTGAAATAACACACCACACCCCATACACACAAGGGTACCTCACAAACATTCATGGAAAAAACGAAAAGATAAGTTGGCTTTGGGTCAGGAAAACAAAATCCATGCATAGTTTCTTCATGACACACCTTTTTCTGAACCTGATGTGCAAGATCTCAAGTGTTTGGCAACCACGTAAGCTTCTCTCCTAGTGACATCTCCACTGAAGTTTTGAAAAACCCTTCTAAGTATAGCTATGTGCCGAGCACAATTTTAAATTTTTGTTTAAGAAAACATTTAAGCCTTTAAGGTCTATCGATATTAACCCAGAGAGAAAGAAGTGAAGAAATGTGATTTTAAGGGAATTCTGATACAGGTATGGAAAATAGATGCCTATATTTCAAGTGAGATGGTGCAGAATGTTCTCGGATGAGGTTGGTGACCTGAGACAGAATCTTAGGCGATTCCTTTGGACCTAGGACATCCCTTGTGAGGTAACTCCTGGAAGTTTGTGGAAAGTGGATTTAAAAGGTAGGTGTACTTCGATGCAAAAACACTTGCAATCCGTGCCTTGTTTATAATAATATGTACTTACATGCAGCTTTGAACACCCTCACCTCCACTTTCACTTCATAGAAACAGGAGTTCGGCTGAGCCACACATGAGTTAAACAACTCTCCATACAGAAATCATGCCTTATCTTGCCATTCTTAACAATTTTTAACCAAATTTGCCATGATTCGAGTCAGATATTTTAGGTAAAAATATTTCCCGGGATGTATCTCCCCTCACACTGACTCAAAGTATCCAGCTGTAGTCAGAAGTTATTGCATAAAATCCAAAGCCCCAGAACATAGTAGAACACAGCGTGCATTTACCTGGAGAAGACTTTATAGCTATTTGACATCACTGAGGGTGATCTTTTTTCCCAAAACGTAAGCTTGACACCAGTAATGAACTATTTATAAACGTATTTCATGTTGGTGCGTGTTTCACTAGGCCGGGAGGGCTTTTACATTTACTCTAATACTCACTAAGCGCTGATGGGTACTTCCCGTCCCCCAAGAGCCTGTTCATAGGCAGAGGGCGCAGGAGGCCTCACGCAGACCAGAAGCGTCAGGCACAAGCATTCACTGAGACCCTCTGTGCTGTAATGCGTCTTTGCAGTAATGAGGGGCCAGGAAGTTCAGTGGCATTCCTGAGTGAAGACCAGCACTGGGCGAGGAGAGGCGGCCAGGGAATCCGTGGGAGGACAGGGCACCGGCAGGTGCGCATCACAGAGCCGGCAGCTGGCAAGGCTCCCTTCCCTCTCTGAGAACCGCATCCCACTTTCCTCTCGTGGTCCACTCCCCTGTGATTCTCAGCCGCCACGGTTCACTCACAGATTCCCAGAGAGAACACTAAACTCCTGGAGGAGGGTTCATACCCTTGGTTACTCGTAGCAAGAGCAGCTGCCAGACTGTTCGCATTTGCTATGCCAGTTCAGAGCCCCAGTTCCAGCCTAGAGCAATGCAAAGAGGGCCAGGTGGCACCTGCACAAGCAGTGGGATGTGTGACAGGGTTCCAGGGGACATGCTGGGTCTGTCTCCCAAGGCTGTAGCTACACGAACACCCCTGCAAAGACAGAGCAAGGGAAGGGTGCTTTTGCTCACAGGATATGCAGAACGTGGAAGGCACACGGAGAATGGCCTAGAAACATGCCGATTTGCTTTCCAGACATTCTCCCCCAGAAGCACAGCGTACTGAACACACAGCTACTCCGTAAGAGCTGCTGGCTCTCTGGCTACTTGAATTGTTGCCACAATTCCCCAGTAAAAAGTCTGATCATCCCAGATGATCGTCCTGGGATGCTGCATTCAACCAAGCCCCTCAGCAAAGCGGGGAAGTCTAGCTCAGAAACGGTGTCCTAGACAACAAGCCCCACACTGTAGCTCTAGGAGAGAGATTTGGACCAAACTGTGAGAGAGCCTGCAGCCTTTTTCATAAATCATCTCTCCTTCACTGGGGTGGAAAGAGCAGTGTCTTCTGCCTTCTTATAAATCATGCGTTTCACTTGCCAGGTCACTTTCAAACCTTGTCATTTGAAAGATGAGCATGCAGCATGGAAAAAAGAACACCTGTTTCCCCGTTTCTTTTGTCTGCTAAGTAGCAAAGGGAAGCACTTGGATTGAACAAATAAATGTAACTCACAGTGTGGCAACAAACTGAGGGACCCCATTACCTTTAAGAGACAGATCATGCCACGGGTTTCCTTCCCAGACGTCAGCCAGTTCACAAGTAAGAAATGTGTCCTTGTCACTTCTGGCTCCCATAACAAAAGTGCATACACTGGGAGGTTTACGCCACAGGAATTTATTTCTCAGAGCTGTAGAGGCTGGACGTCCATGGAGAGGCCAGCAGGGAGGGTTCCTAGGGAAGGCCCTGTCCCCGGCTCCACACAGTCACCCTCTCTGGGCAGAAAACTCCCCAGATAGGCGGAGGAAGGCACTTCTAGAAAATCCGGCCCACAACTGTTCCGCTCACACACACAGGCAGCTCCTGGCTAGCAGGCCAGGGAACGCATTCCCACCGTAATTCCGTCTGGCAGTCTGTCTGAGCCCAGGCTTGGAACTGGCGTCTGAGGTCACCCAACTTTTTGAAAGCTGCAAGGCAGTGCCCATGGCTGGGGTCCTCTAGGGGACGGAAGGAGCCAGACTTCCACAGCTTTTCAGAGCTCCTGTCACCTGAGGCCTGCCCAGGCGGACATGCTGGAGTGGTGTGCTCATGCCAGTGGAGTGAGGGGCCTGGGAAACTAAGTGTCCTCTCACTCCTCTGACCTCTACACCGACCTCGCCAGCCAGGAGGGCTCCCTCTCCCTCGGCCGGCACCGTGGCACAAGTCAGTGCGTAGAATTTGCAGTGCAGAGGGAGGTCGGGGTGGGGGTTGGTGCAGAGTTAAAGCTGCTGCTTGGAGGCCCACATCCAGTTCAGAGCACCTGGGCTCAAGACCCGATTCCAGCCCCCTGCTGACATGCACCCTGGGAGGGGCAGTGGAGGCTCAAGTGGGAGAGTCCCTGCCACCCACGGGGGAGACCCACATGGCGTTCCCAGCTTTGATCTGGTCCAGCCCCAGGTGTTGTGGGCATTCAGGGGGTGAACCAGCAGACGGAAGATCTGTGGCTGTTTCTCCCTGTCTCTCTGCCTTTCACATGAAGAAAATGTTTAAAAATAAGAAGGAGAAAAAGACGACTCCGGTCAGGCCTGGCGCTGCTCATCAGCGTCTTCGGCCCCTGGAAGTCTTGGCCTTCAGCTGGTTCGCGACGGTGTCTGGCTCTCTGCCCACCTCCCAAACCCCACGACCTGGAGCAAACTCCTCAGCTGGGCTCTTAGCCAAATTTTGTGTCCTTCCTAGGGGACACCAGGAGCTCCTGGATCTAATCTGGGCATTAGCCAAAGGTGAGTGAGAAAACTTGGCCTTCTGGACCCAGAACCACAGACCCAGCAAGTTTAATGTGGTGTGGCCTCCCAGGGATCCTTTACAAATAACCCCGACCCCAGAACCAAAATGCCAGCTGGGCACAGAGCCTGCTGCCCTTGACAGTCCTCTCAGATTGGCCCAGGAAGGGGAGGTGGGGACGGTTCTTGCTCCCTCCGCACTCCCTCCTGATCACAGGATCCCTCAGACACTGGGTTTCGTGTCATCTGTTCTTGATTGGAGGGGCATCTTTTTCACCTTTATAGAGAAGCTGCGATCCAAGCCCTTCCTGTTTGATTCCAGATGTGATTAAAATTTGAGGAAATCAAGAGAAGTGTTTTTCTCAATAGTCTTGCCATCCTATTGCCAAGCAAGACGCGGTTTGAAACGGCAGAAACTGAGTGCAAATCCTTCCTTCCCTTGTGTTCCTGCTGTAACAGTGCTTTGCCGTGTCTCCCACCCCCAGCCACAGGGTCCCATCAGGCTAAGAAAAAGCAGTTTTATCAGTCATTCTCATTTAACAGCTCTGAGTGTGCACATTTTCTGATCATTGTATGCAAATCCTCCTAATCTTTTTTTTCAATTTTCCTCTATTCAATCTTGGAGACTTTTCTTATTTATGTCACATATGAGCTACTAAATTGACCTTTATTTTGGTTAACAACAGGTACATTTACATCTTTACTGTTGAGATAAAACTATAAGAAACAATTAGATTTTAAATGCTAGGAAGTAACGTCTTCACCTTTTCTTCATCGGTTAGCCATGGCTGGCTTTATGTAGCTCTTTCATTTCCGAGACACTTTTGCCATGGTTACTGTGACTCGGATGGCCTATTTTATAGTGTGCTCAGCTGGTATAGATTTTCACAGATGAGAAACTATCAACAACATCAAAAGCAAACAGCAAATGCCTGAGGCTTTAACTTTTCCCAGCGTAGCGACAAGAACACAACACACCACAAAGAAATGTTAGTGACTCCAACTAGAACTAGAAAATACACAGAAACCCCCAAATTCATAAGGAGTCCTCAACACTTACTTGTCGGCTTTATGGGTCAAAGAAAACAGCAGTGCAGAGAGAGCCACGGGTTAAGCCTGCTCTTTTCTGCTGCCCTGCCGGGCTGTCACTCAACATTAGCACCGTCTTGGCTTCTGACTTCCCTTTTCCGACCACAAACCAAAAAGAACACCACAACCATGTCCTTCCATCAGCTCTGCCTCATCTCCTCTCTAGCAGGGGGTGGGGTGGGGTAAGGTGGGGTAAGGTGGGGTGAGGCGGGGTGAGGTGGGGTGAGGCAGGGTGAGGTGGGGTGAGGTGGGGTGAGGCGGGGTGAGGTGGGGTGAGGCGGGGTGAGGCGGGGTGAGGTGGGGTGAGGTGGGGTGAGGTGGGGTGAGGTGGGGTGGGGTGAGGTGGGGTGGGGTGGGGTGGGGTGGGGTGGGGTGGGCCTGCAGGTAGGCCCACCCCAGCAGCTGCTTCCCGAGCCCTGGGAACCAAAGCCAAGGACATCCGTTAGGGTTTGGAGCGTCAGAGGGACCCGCACGTCACAGTTCAGCCGGCAGCGTGTGCATCTCACAAAGACTTTCTCATCCAAAGATTGGCTCCAAGCCCGCACTGACCGTGGGAGCTGTGTGCTACACGACTAGGCTCTGCTGAGTTGCTCTAGCAAAGCGTTGACAAGACCCATCTTTCTCCTGGGCTGGGACCCTGTTCAAGGATGAAAACTTTAACCCAAAGAAGACTCAACACTGCTCCACCCTTGAACATAACTGTTCAAGATAAAAATGCAGAGTTCTCAGATGTTCTTGCACTCCCGTTCATAACAGCATCTCTCAGAGGATTCGCACTGGCAGCCCCAGGGCCGTAAAGCAGCAGGGTCCCACGTGAGAGGGACGCAAAGCGTGGCACACTCACAGCCCAGCAGTGCTCAGCCCTCGAAGGGAACGAAGCGCTCACACATGCTGCACGGTGAGCAGACCCTGAGGCCACCACGCTACCTGAAATAAGCTGGCCACCCGACGTGTCACATTCCACTTACACAAGGTGCCGGGATACTCAGGTCCAGCGAGAAGCAGCAGCGGTGATCAGGCTGCGAGAAGAGAAAAATGGGGAGTTGTTGTTGAATGGGTACAGAGGTTCCACTCGGAATGTGGAGAAGTTCTGAAGACGGCCACACGACACCACAAAGGACTTCAAGCCGCCAAACTGGGCCCTTAAAAATGTTCAGATGGAGTGCTTGGGCCCTGCACCCCATGGGAGACCAGGAGAAGCACCTGGCTCCTGCCATCAGATCAGCGCGGTGCGCTGGCCGCAGCGTGCCAGCCGCAGCGGCCATTGGAGGGTGAACCAACAGTAAAGGAAGACCTTTCTCTCTGTCTCTCTCTCTCACTGTCCACTCTGCCTGTCAAAAAATCAAAAAATAAAAATAAAAATAAAAAACGTTCAGATGGAAAGTTTTATGTCGTCCGTATTTCACCATGAACACACGCACAGCTGTGTCCTTGGTCTGCATGTGAAAACCCCGTCAGCCATGCCCTCCCACTGCTCGCGGGCTGTGGAGGACTCGAGTGGCTTTCTAAGACCTTCCACGAGGCACACTGTCACCACTTCTAAGCCCCACTCTCTGTCCTGGCGTGACTGGGGACCCTGAGGCCCTCATCCTGGCTGCTCCAGCATCTGTCTCTGTAGGTAGCTGCTCCCCGTCCCCCACCACCACTGACCCCCAGCTGATGGCCACCTCTACGAGGTGTGCTGAACCGCTCACCCCTGAGAAAACAGCCGGAGTCCGATGGTGGCGCTGGGCTTGGCCCTGCCTCTGAAGTACCTACCGCTTAACCTCTGAACCCAGATTCCTTTTGTAGGGGTCAAACCCAGGGCAGGAAGTCTTCCCACCTGCAGCCTTTTGGCGTTTTTCCACCTGGAGCTGTGATGGGCCGTGGTGAGCTCCAGCCCTCCAGACAGTCCCACCCAGTCACGGGTCCCTCTGCTGACCTCTCATGTGGGTGACAGGCTCAGAGCCACGCCCCAGGGTGCACTTCCTGGCCTGCCCTGCTAGCTCATTGCATGCACGCACTGGCTTGGCTGTTCTTTCCTGGAATCTAGAGCGCCTTGTAAATTACCTAAAGGAATGATCAGCTGCAAACTCTTTTGCGGAATCAATGTAATAAAAGGACTTTTTGACAAGGGTAGGCCAGCTCTGGTGTCTTTGCAGAGTTCACATTTCAAGTGAGTCTACATTGTTCCAGGACTCAAAGGGACAAGTTCGCAGACCCCCTGGCACAGGGGACCCCAGAAAAGGGGCAAACAACACAGTTTGAACTGCAACAGAAAAGCATCTAGGACTGGGTCAGTTGGTCTCTGAAATGAACCACTCACTGGAAGCTCTGCCTGCACCTTCTCTGCATTCGGCAGCATTTCAGCCACACGGGGTTTGGAGCGTTGCTTAATCTCCCACTGCAACTGTGGGGAGCGCATAAAGCTAAAAATGAAGTAACCAGCACCGTGCCTGGGGCACCGGGCCTGGGGCACCGTCAATGCCTGGCTGAATTTGAAAAATGCTGATAACTTTTTGGGCTAAACCAGTTATAAAGCATGTTGTGGTCCTTGATAGAGCGTGGCCTGGGAATTTTATCTGTTGCTTCCTCTGCCTGTAGACGCCCAGATGGACATAACAACACCTAGAGGGAGGAGGGAAGGTGTGCACGGGGCTCGTACAGCAACTAGCAGGAAGTAAACTTGGGGGCACTGACTCAACTCTCTCCTAAACTCCACAAAGGGTAACGCTTCAGAAATAGGGCACGTCTAACACTGGGCAACAGACAAGAAAACTCGCATGAGACCACTCTCCCTCCTCGCCTGTGGTGAGAGATGCCAAAGAGCCATGAGGGCCCACTTGCATGACTAATTCAGGGGCAGTGCTGTGGCCATTTTCCACACCACTGGGGAGAGCAGGACTCTTGTACAGATAAAGGCTCTATTCAAAGGATTAACCCTTGAATGTTGGGGCTTCGTTTATGAGTGCAAAATGGAAAAGGCTCCCCAAGCAGATCTGGGATTCCTCCTTATTCAGAACACACTCAGCTCAATAGCATGCTTCTTGTGTTACCTGCACTGCCTCGAAGTCTTTAATTTAGCCCATTTTATTCAAAACAGGTATCAACTTCCATGTGCTTTCAGGATCATTTCTCTTTTTTTAATTTATTTTTTTTTATTCAATGAGCATAAATTTCCAAAGTACCGCTTATGGATTACAATAGCTTCCTCCCCCCCATAACTTCCCTCCCACCCACAACGCTCCCCTCTCCCACTCCCTCTCCCCTTCACATCGCGATTAATTTTCAATGATCTTTATATACAGAAGATCAATTTACCGTATGTTAAGTAAAGATTTCCACATTTTGCTCCCACACAGAAACACAAAGTGTAAAATACTATTTGAGTACTAGTTATAGCATTAATTAAACACCTAAGAGTAATTGTGTATTAATTACAGAGTTCAACCAATAGTGGTTTTTTTTTTGCTTGGTTTTTTTTTTTTTTTTTTTTTTTTTTTTTTTTTTTTTTTTTTTTTGACAGGCAGAGTGGATAGTGAGAGTGAGAGAGAGAGAGAGAAAGGTCTTCCTTTTGCCGTTGGTTCACCCTCCAATGGCCGCCACCACCGGCGCACCAAGCTGATCCGATGGCAGGAGCCAGGTGCTTCTCCTGGTCTCCCATGGGGTGCAGGGCCCAAGTACTTGGGCCATCCTCCACTGCACTCCCGGGCCACAGCAGAGAGCTGGCCTGGAAGAGGGGCAACCGGGACAGAATCCGGCATCCGGACCGGGACTAGAACCCGGTGTGCCGGCGCCGCAAGGCGGAGGATTAGCCTAGTGAGCCGCGGCGCCGGCCTCAACCAATAGCTTTAAGTAGAATATAAAATGCATCTTTTGTATTGTTGTGGCTCCCCCCCCCCCCCCGACCTCTCTCCCTCCCGTGGCCCTCCCCTCACCCACTCCCTCTCCCATCCCGCCCTTCATCACGTTTCATTTTCAATTACCTTCATATACTGAAGATCAACTTAGTATATACTAAGCAGGGATTTCAACAGGCTGCACTCACACAGCCGCACAAGGTATAGGGTATTGTTCGACTAGTAGTGTTGTTTTTAAGTTTCATAGTAAAACATATTAAGGACAGAGATCCTGCGTGGGGAGCATGAACCAGTGACTCCCGTTGTTGATTTAACAATTGGCACTCTTATTTATGACGTCAGCAATCACCCGAGACTCTTGCTATGAGCTGTCTAGGCTATGGAAGCCCCTTGAGTTCACCGACTCTGAATTTGTTTAGTCAAGGCCATATCACAGTGGAGGTTCCTTCCTCCCTTCAGAGAAAGGTGCCTCTCTCCTTGATGGCCTGTTCCTTCTGCTGGGGTGTTGTTCACCAGGATCCTTCATTTAGATTGTTTTTTTTTTTTTTTTTTTTTTTTGCCACCGTGTCATGGCTTTCCATGCCTGCGAGACTCTCATGGACCTTTTAGTCAGATCCGAATGTCCCAAGGGTTGATTCTGAGGCAGGAGTGCTGTTTCGGGCATTTGCCATTCTATGAGTCTGCTGTGTGTCCTGCTTCCCCCGCAGGATCATTCTCTCCCTTTTGATTCTATCTTTCATTATTTGCTTACACTGGTCTTATTTGTGAAATCTCTTCAACACTTACCCTATCTTTTCAGGATCATTTCTCTTAATCTTGCTTTATAAAAACTATTTTCCTGAATTTTCCTCCACCCTTGAACCCATTTTTTTTAAAGATTATTTATTTGAAAGGCAGAGTTGCAGAGAGCCAGAGGCGGCGGGGTGGAGGGGTGGTCTTCTGTCCACTGGTTCACTCCCTAAATGGCCAAAATGGCCAGAGCTGGGCCGATCTGTAGCCAGGAACCAGGAGTCTCCTCTTGGTCTCCCATGCAGATGCAGAGGCCCAAGGACTTGGCCATCATCTACTGCTTCCCCAGGCCGTAGCAGAGAGTTGGATTGGAGGCAGAGCAGCTAGGACTCAAACTGGCACCCATATGGGATGTCGGCACTACAGGCTGTGGCTTTATCGGCTAAGCCACTGTGGTCCCCTACCCCAAATCCATTTTTATGCTTTAAAACCAATTAGGTGGTTTATGTTACTTGCAGAGGAAATATGGCTGCAGCCAGTGACAAAGAAAGAAAAGCAGAACCCTTCCCCCAACACAAACCTTGAAAAGTGGCTGCTTGTAGTTAACTAGTGAAACAACTGCCACTGTTATCCTGGCTAGGGAGGGCAGACGTCCTAAGTTCGGCTGCTGTAACTCCAGTCATCAACCTGTCCTAATAAATCTTCCCCAGTTATCCCTTTTACAAACATGCCGGACCCACCGACCTTTGGAAGTGTGGTCCTAAGTCACGAGGCTGCAATCTAACCCACCAATGCTCTTACAGCCAAGGTATGATGCTGATGAACGTACAGATATTGTAACAAACTGGGGATTGCTGCTCAGCTCTCAGGAAATGATTCCAGCTAAGCCCACTGGCCTGACAAACTGCTTCGACCCTCCACTGTCTCCGTGCCTGTTTGAACGAAGTGGGTTTTCCCACCCCAGGTTTCTGTAACACACTTACTTGCTTTTCTTGTCTGGTTTTATGCTTAGTGAAAATAGAGGCTCACACTAAGGTATGCCCTAGGATAAACCTGTATCCCTCTCCACATTGCTTCCGACGCCGCTATAACCCCTAGAGAATGTGCAAGCAGAGCAGAGGGAAGCTGTAGTAAAGCCATCACAGCAGGATCTGCACAGAAGAGAGGTGTCCGAGGGTGCTCGGCCTTTGTCTCCTGCTCACCGACAGGACACTCATTTTCTGGACACGGACATCTTTTTCACCCTACAGTTGTGTTCAGCCCTTCTGAGACAACTTCAAGGGAAGATTGGGGGTCCAGGCAGGAGGCTGTAGGTGTGTGTTGGGGCATGCCCTCTGCACCCAGGAGCTTCAGCGCTGCCTGCGCCTTCACTTCCTGCGTGTACAAGGAGGCCTCAGGAGAGCCAGCAGTGGAAGATGGACGCCCTCTCTGGTCTTTCCTGGGTTTCCACAGGTACAAAGTATTTTAGACTCCAAGGAATAGGCCAGAGCTCCTCAAAGCCCCCACGCACATCTGGATGCCCGGATTTTCCTTGCCAGGGGTGTTTTCCCCAGCTGAGATCACAGCCCCAGACAGCTGAGTCCTTCAACAATCCCCACTGACTGTTCTCGACAAACGCCTTGGAGACAGAGCTTTCTCTTTTTCTCCAACAGCTTTTAGAGTTTTCTCTCCTCTTAGTTGTCCCTGCATTTTATTAATCTATGTATGAGTGTCGCTCCCCCTCTTCATGGAGGAACGACACTAAACCCTGCCTAGGTTTCCTATCCGAGTCACGGTACCATTATGTCGCTCCCCCTCTTTGTGGAGGAACGACACTAAACCCTGCGCTGTTCTTTTGTCTGCTCAGCCCTCCCCGGGTTTGCTGCTGGTTCTTCCTGGGCTGGCTACCGACCCTTCCACCTCCGTGGAAGGGCGGTTCCCCCTGCCACTTTCCCCACTTCCGCGGGGGAGCGGCACACCGCCGGCCGGCTCTCTCGGGGGCTGCACAGGTGTTCCTTCAGATAGATGTTCCTGGTGCATGTTGTCTCTCTCCTCCTTTATAGTCCTCTTCCACCAATCCCAACTCTGCTACCCACACGCCGAGTACGCTGCTCTCCTCCAATCAGGAGCAGGTCCTGCTGCTTATTGGTTGAACTGGAGGCAGCTGTGTAGAAGCTGTTTCCTCCTCTCCCAGCGCCATATTGTGGGAGAGCAGATGCATAGAATAAGTCTTAATTCCAGTAACAGTCTAGTCCGAGTTGCTCCCCACATATGAGTTTCTTCTTATCTTCTTTGTTTGAAATCTATTGATTTCTTGTATTTCCTCTCATTTGAGAAGATTCTCCACTATTTCTTAAAATATTTGCTGTTCTCTGCTAGTTCAAGTCTTGGCTGCTCCACTTCCTATCCAGCTCCCTGCTATTGCTCGTGATAAAGCAGTGGAAGATGGCCCAAGCCCTTGGGCCCCTGCACCCACGTGGGAGACCCGGAAGAAGCTCCTGGCTCCTGGCTTCGGATCAGCTCAGCTCTGGCCATTGCATCCATCTGGGGAGTGAACCAGCAGATGGAAGACCTCTCTCTCTCTCTCTCTCTCTCTCACTGCCTCTATCTATAAGTCTTTCAAATAAATAAAATAAATCTTTAAAAAAATTTGCTCTTTTCTACCTATTTCTTCTCATTCTTTGGAGCCTCTATAGTTGTTGATTCTATTTATATTGTCTGCCCTTTGAACTCTTCCTAATCTGTAAAGTTCTTCAAGCTCATCATTAAAACTGACTAAAGTCCACTCCTTGTCCTATTCTGAGATGCCTTTTAATTATTTGTAATCATTTTATTATGAAACCTAAGAAATGAAAAGGAATGTCTAAAATATGAGTATCTAGCTGAACAAATTACTACAAAATGACTCTCATGATCAGCATCAGGGCCAGCTTCATGGGCATGCACACTGTGCAGTCACACAGGGCCCCACACTTAGCAGGGCCTCATGCTGAAGCGAGCATTAGGCCTAGCAATTAAAACTGGCTAAGGCACTGCATCCTATACTGGAGTACTTGAGACAGCACCCAGCTCCTGACCCCAGCTTCTTGCTAATGAGGACTCTGGGAGGCAGCAGAGATGACCCAAGTAATGGGGTTCCTGCCATGCATGCTGCCTCTTGGGGAAAGAGCCACGGGCAGGAGATCTCTTGATCTCTCTCCCTCAAATAAATATTGTCCTCTCTGTCTCTGTCATTATTTTTTTAAGAAAAATTTATTTACTTATTTGAAAGGAAGAGTTACAGGGAGGAAGAGAGAAAGGGAAAGAGGGAGAAAGAGAAAGAGAGAGAGAGAGAGAGAGATCTTCCATCTGCTGGTTCACTCCCCAAATGGCTGCAATGGCCGGAGCTGAGCTGATCTACAGCCAGGAGCCAGGAGCCAGGAGCTCCCACATGGTCGCAGGGGCCAAGCACTTGGGCCATGCTCTGCTGCTTTCCTAAGCACATTAGCAGGGAGCTGGATTGAGAGCAGAGTAACCCATACACGATGCCAGTGCTGCAGGCGGTAGCTTGACCCACTGCGCCACAGCGCCAGCCCCAGTGATCACTGTTTAAGAGAAGGACATGCTCAAGGGGTGGAAGGCATTTAAAGTGCTCATATGTCATCCAAGGTCAAGTCACATCCCCAGCTTCTCTGTTATTCTAATAGCAAGGCCCTTATCCAAACACGCATTTTTTATTGTTTGTTTCTCTCGTCATGACACATCAAATTCTCTTAGCATCAATTATTAAGTTAATAATTATCATCAAGTTAAAGTATGTTAAAAGTGTCCAAAGGATATGTAGAGTTGGTTCACAACTATAGATCCAGTGGAATTTCTGAATTCATTGCCAATGATTTAGGATATTTGTATGTGCTCAGGGACCATTATTTGAACCAAAAAATAAAATTTCTAATTATTTCCAACCATAAAGTGTCCACCCAAATGTTATGCTACGGAACAATGTGACAGATGTCACGAGCAGGCCACAACCGAGGCAGGACAAAATCCTTCACTGCAGAAGCTACTTTTTTGGCATTATCTTATTTCATTAACTATGAGCCCTTATCATTAAATAAGAAATAAGAGTATATAATCGGTTTACCTTCTCTTCTTCAGATTCTAAACCAGGTGCTTTCTGGGATACCTTGTTTAATCCTCACAACTTTATGAGGTGTGTGTTATCTGCATTTTACAAAGGTAAAATCAGAGCATATTCTTAAAATACACACCATGTCACAAAATAAATAAACAGCAAATGCACAACTTAATCCACTAGGTTTGAACTGCAGGATCTCTATGCATAGTAAGAGCAAAGAAAGCGGGTAATCTGTGTACCACCGCTGACAAAGGCTTCCCAAGACTTTCACTGCTGGTCAACTCTGGATCCTTTAAGGATACAGAAAACAGACAAGGCCCCAATTTTTTTTCACTGGTTCCTCTTCTTATTTAGTATAAAAATGCTTTCAGGCTGCAGAAAACTAATACCATGAAGCTATAACATCAGAGAAATGATAGTGGAACAGGGCTGGTGTGAATTATGCCGGCGAGCAAATGACTTCAGGATCTCCCCCCTCTCCTTGCTCTGTGTCCAGACTGCGACCACGTGTTTACCCCCTCATGGCACAATAGCATGAAGCAGAATCTCGTTTTAACAATTACTTTCTTTTTTGCCTATTTTATCATCAAAATGATTTGCTTGAGAATCTCTACTACAACCTCCATTTCCCACTCCTACAGTTCGGGGTATTTTTTTAAACGTTGGGCCTTTCCATCAAAGCCAGGAATCCCCTATTACATAAATTTGAGTGACACGAGATACTGAATATAGATTTGAATACAACGAGCCCTCAGAGAGTTAAATCAGGTAGGGAGGTCTCAGAGCACATCTTGCCATCCCCAGGAATATCAGCCGGAGACTCACAGGACCTTCAAGGTCAGTCTTCTTTTTGAGCTACACCTGTCGTCATCTTTCTCATCTGTTTTCACTTCATCCTGTGTGATTTTTTCAAATACATCTCATGTCATAATCCCTGCTTTCAGCTGTTTCAAACTGAATTTTTTGTGCTGCTACAAATGCGCCTTCCATTCATTTGTTCTTGAGTTTCTTGCATTAGCTCGATCTGACGAGCACCATTTAGTTGTTTTATATCTTCAAATGTATTCTTTTTCCCCCAGTTATTTTATAATGGAGAAAATTTAAACATACAAACAATTCGAAATAACAGTATAATAAACATCAATATCCACTACCTAGATCCAAAAATTACTAACATTTTGCCATTATTCGTTTCACCTGTGTGGATTTGTGAATTATCTGGAAATAAGATGCAGACATCATAATACTTCATCCCTAAAAATCTTACCAGGTAACTTTCAAGAGTCAGGACATTGTCTTCCATAACTACAACACCACCCCCAGACCTTAAGAAAACAATAATTTCTTATGATTCTTTAAGTTCTATTTATATTCACTTTCCTGCAATCTATTTTACCCTATTTTTCTCAAACCAGACTCTACTGAAGTCATACAACGCATTTGTTAGGTTTCCTCCAGCTCTTGTCTGGAATGGCTTCTCACTTTTCCCCGATGCACTGGCTTTGAGGAAGCCTGGCTTGTTTTCTTATAGACACTCCACTTTCTTTGTGGTGTCATCTAACTTATTCTGCCATGCCTTTCTTTCCTAATATTGAATCATCCTGGACTTTCTGGATAAACTCCATTTGGACATTTTTTTTTTAAGATTGACTTTATTTATGATTTGAAAGGCAAAGTTCCAGAGAGAGAAGGAGAGAGAGAGAGATCCTTCATCTCTGGTTCAATCCCCAAATGGCACAGTGGCGGCAGCTGCGTCAGGCAGAAGTCAGGAGCCTGAAACTCCACCCAGGTCTCCCACGTGGGTGCAGGGGTCCAAGCTCTTCAGCCACCTTCTGCTACTTTTCCAGATGCATTAGCAGGGAGTTGGAACAATTGAGACTTGAACCAGCACCCAAATAGAATGCTGGTGTTTGCAGACAGCAACTTAACCTAAAATTAACCAGCTGTTCCACAATGCCAACCCCTACAATATTATGTTTTAATGTCCCATAGTGATTTCATTTTCTAATATTTTATTTAGATCAATCTTGATCCCTTAGTCTCTGATCTATCTTTTTGATGTAAGGATGTGCAGGGAGCCAGAAAACAGCCAAAAAGCAGCCTTGAAATAATTTATTTCCAGGGATGGCGCTGTGGCATAGCGAGTAAGGCCACTGCCTGCAGTGTTGGCATTCCATATGGTTGTCGGTTCAAGACCCGGCTACTCTACTTCTGATCCAACTTTCTGCTATGGTCTGGGAAAGCAGTGGAAGTTGGCCCAGTGCCTGGGCCCCTGCACCCACATGAGAGACCACAAAGAAGCTCCTGGCTCGTGGCTTTGGATTGGCCCAGTAAGCAGCAGATGGAAGACCTCTCTCTCTGCCTTTGTCTTTCTATAACTCTGCCTTTCAAATAAATAAATTTTTTTAAAAAAAGAAATAATTTATTTCCCTACAAGACTGACCGATTCTCTGTCATGTGAGCACCCTGGTTTTGTGAGGGTCAGGTAGGACACTAGAAATTCTGGGTTATAGGAGCCTGGGACTAGGAAACAAACAGTAATGGCTGGGGAACACATGTCTCCTCCACATTATCTCCCTTGCCACCCTCTGGAATAGAGGCACACCCCCGTAGATTCTCCCTGTTTAACATCACGTTAGAGATTACTGTAGGGCTCTTTTCAGCCCACTGATCTGCATTTTGAACTCTGCCTCTTTCCCAACATCAGCTCTGAACATCCTTCTTTAGTTTGGTCCAGATGACATTGTTTCTAGGAGATACCCCCCCCCCTTTTTTTTTTTTTTTTTTTTGACAGGCAGAGTGGACAGTGAGAGAGAGAGACAGAGAGAAAGGTCTTCCTTTTCCGTTGGTTCAACCCGCAATGGCCACCGTGGCTGGTGCACTGCGGCCGGCGCACCGCGCTGATCCGAAGCCAGGAGCCAGGTGCTTCTCCTGGTCTCCCATGGGGTGCAGGGCCCAAGGACTTGGGCCATCCTCCACTGCACTCCCGGGCCACAGCAGAGAGCTGGACAGGAAAAGGAGCGACCGGGACAGATTCCCACACCCTGACCAGGACTAGAACCTGGTGTGCCGGAGTCGCAGGCGGAGGATTAGCCTATTGAGCCACGGTGCAGGCCGAGATACCCCTTATCTACAATGTGTATTTAGCTGTTTGCTAGTTTCACTGTAGGTAACACAATTTTCTTTCTTTTTTTTTTTTTTTTTTTTTTTTGTTGTTTTTGTTCATTTCTATAGGTTTCAGGGAGCAAAATAAGGAAAAACTACTCTCATTCTATCTTTCCAGAAACTTTTCTAATTTAAACATTTAAATTACTGGCTTGATACTTACCTAAATATTGGTTAAATATTAGGTACATACATAGGTAGAACTATATAGCTTTAAATGTCAAAAACAAAATACCAGAAATGCAAGCATGAACAATCTCTTCTGACAGTCCTGGCAAGAACGTTTTCCTAAGCTTTGATCAAAATGTGAACATTTGACACAGATTTGAGAAACCCTGTCACTCACCCTCTTCTCATTCCTTGTCAGGATAAGAACCTTGGCTTTCTCTACACCAGGCAACAGAGAAGGAAACTTTAAACTGCAGATCCTAAAGCAAGTAGCAACTAGCCAGCTGTGCTGCACAGGTGGGTAAATTAGTCTGAACTGTTGAGAGGAACAACAAATGATTAGTCTGCACACCATGGAGTAGAGAGTAGCAGCAGTATCTTTTCAGAGTGTGAGTTCCAAGGCGAGGTGCTACTTATCAACTGAACCCGGACCATAGGACAAACCAGCACCAATGATTTGGCCTTGGTCCCAGAACTCTTGCCACAGTGGACCACTTACTCTTTTTTTTTTTTCTTTTTTTTTTTTCTTTTTTTTTTTTGACAGGCAGAGTGGACAATGAGAGAGAGAGACAGAGACAGAGAGAAAGGTCTTCCTTTGCCGTTGGTTCACCCTCCAATGGCCGCCGCGGCCGGCGCGCTGCAGCCGATATGATGGCAGGAGCCAGGTACTTCTCCTGGTCTCCCATGGGGTGCAGGGCCCAAGGACTTGGGCCATCCTCCACTGCACTCCCTGGCCACAGCAGAGAGCTGGCCTGGATTAGGGGCAACCGGGACAGAATCCGGTGCCCCAACTGGGACTAGAACCCCGTGTGCCAGCGCCGCAAGGCGGAGGATTAGCCTAGTGAGCCGCGGCGCCGGCCTGACCATTCACTCTTATAAATGTCCCAGGGAAGTGCCTTTCCTCACGGGAGTCCCTCTACTGTCTCTCAACTTTTCCCATCCTTCAAGGTCTGATTCAAACGTTTTCTCCCTCAACAGCCTTTACCACTGTTTTCTCCATTTAAAATCAACCTTCCCAGGTGGGCACTTGGTGGAGCTGTTAAAATATCCGGTATGGGACTGCCTGAATTCACTTCTGGATCTGCTTCCAATTCCAATCTCCTGCAAATGTGCACCCTGGGAGGCAGCCGGTGATGCTCAGCACTTGGGTACCTGCCATCCATCTGGATTAAGTTCCCAGCTCCTAGCCTGGTCATGGCACAGCCCTGGCTATTACACGCATGTGGGGAATGAACCAGTGGATGGAAGATTCTCATTCTCTCTCTCTCATAAAGTATGAATAAATAGCATTTTATAAATGAACGTTACCTATTCTGTGTCTCAGTTTTATCTTCTAACCTGTATCCTCATTTATTCAATAATTATTGTCCAACACCTGCTATACGTCAAGCACTTAAAAATAATGGAAACAGCATGGCCCAGGTGATTGGGCCCCTGCACCTGCATGGGAGACTAGGAGGAAGCACCTGACTCCTGGCTTCGGGACGGTGTGCCACCGGCCGAAGCGGCCATTTGGGGGGGTAAACCAAAGGAAGGAAGACCTTTCTCTCTGTCTCTCTCTAACTCTGCCTGTCAAAAAAAAAAAAAAAAAAAAAGTGCAATTCCTGCTCTGTGGAGCTCATCCTCAAATGGATGACATAAAGTTACAAACAAAAATAATTTAATTTTAAATGAAATGTGGCAACATGAAGAAAAGCAAAGCAAGTAAAAGGACAAGACAGTTAGTGATTGTGTAAGAGGTCGGGAAGTGCATTTGAGCAGAGATCCAAATGTACTGTGGGAGTGAACATTATGATGTGAGGGGGAGAAGAACACATGGCCAGGCTGCTGCTGGAGGCCACCAGAGCCAGAGACAGGGACAGGGCACCCTGTAGGACAGAGAGCAAACCACTGCATCCTGTTTCTGTGGGCGTTCTGGGCATAAGCCATGGAGCCAAAAGGTTGCAGGTTGCAGGTGGGTTTCCATGCACACGACCGTCTGACTGGAGACTCAGTGCTCTCTGCACACGAGGGATGGACCTGAGAGAGGGCTCAGAGACACTACAGAGTGAGCCACTGCTCTGAGTGGTGCACATGCATAGGTAGAGTGCACTGGCACCATGAGCTCACTGTAAACCGTGAATCAGCTAGCTCACCCAGCACGGGGAGAAGCCGGGACTGTGAACACACTAGAATCAGCTAGCTCACCCAGCATGGGGAGAAGCCGGGACTCTGAACACACTAGCTGGTTCCAACCTCCCTTCCTTCACACTGACTGTAGCCACAGGCCCTCCACCACACCCCTTTTTGGTGTCACTTAGGACTCTTGCCTCGTCAACAAATGACAGTCAATGCAGCACACACTCCTGGAGATCAAGGGTAAGTCTTAGCATTCTACCGCGTCCTGTAAGACACTCAATAAAAAAAAATAATAAAAAAAGAATTGTCCTCTTCCAGAAGAGATAGAAATAAGAGACCCTCAAGATGCACAAAACTCAATGTAGAAACACAAAACATGAACAGGCAGGCAATGTGACTCCTCAGAAAGAACAGAACACATTGATATTGGGCTGTGAGGAAGGGGAGACTGGTGCAGTGCCTAAAAATGAATTCAAATTCTTTTGAAATCCTGAAAAGATTGTAAGCTTACTCATAATTACAGAGGAACAGTTAAACAAAACTAGGAAATCAATATATGACATGAATGAGAAATTCAGCAAAGAGATAAAGATATTAGTAGGGGAACAAACTGAAATATTAGAAATAAAGTATTCAGTAAGTCATATAAAAAATAAGTGGAAAGCCTTAACAACAGACTTGGTGAGACAGAAGAAATATCTGATCATTCGAAATATCTCTGTCAAAGAAAAAAAAGAAGAAAAAGTTAGAAAGAACGAAAACAGTGTTTGGAATCTATGGGATACTATCAAACAACCAAATATATGAGCCTGAGGAGTTCCTGTAGGTGTGGAAAGAAAAAGAACTTAGAAAACCTATTCAGTGAAATAACAGCAGAAAACTTCCCCAATTTGGAGAACAATATGGACATCCAAATACAGGAAGCATGTAGAACCCCAAATAGGCATGATCAGAAATATTCTCAACACGACACATTATAGTCACACCTTCAAAAGTGAAGCAAAGAGAATATCCTAAAATATGCAAGACAGAAACACCAGATCATCTTTAAAGAACTCCCATAAGATTGACAGAAGATTTCTTAACAGAAACCCTAAACACAGGAAAGAATGCAGAAATAAAGTTCCACTTCAAAAAGAAAACAAAAAATGCCAACCCAGAATATTATACCCAGCAAACTTCTCATTCATAAATGAAGGTGAAATAAAGATCTCTCAAGATAAGCAAAAATTGAAAGAATTTGTTACCACCAACTGAATCTTACAAATAAATGATACTTAAGGATATACTATACATAGAAACAGAGAAAGGCAACCACGATCATGAAAGAATATGAAGGCAGAAAATCTCTGTAGAAGAACAAAAGAGATTCAAAACAGACAATAGGAATATTCATGGGAAAATGGCAGAACCAAGTCATCACTTAACAATAATAACCTTGAATGTAAATGTACTAAATTCTCCAAGTGAAATATAGACTGAATGGATTAAAAAAAAAAAAAAGACCCACCTATATGCTACCTACAAGAAATACATTCCACCAATAAAAATACAGACTGAAAGAGAAGGGTTAAAAAAAAGATGTCCCCAGGCCTGCGCTGTGGTATAGCAGGTAGAGGCACCGCCTGCAGTGCTGGCATCCCATATCAGCGCCACTTTGAGTCCCGGTTGTTCCACTTCCAATCCAGCTCTCTTCTGTGGCCTGGGAAAGCAGTAGAAGATGGCCCAAGTCCTTGGGCCCCTGTACCCATGTGGGAGACCTGGAAGAAGCTCCTGGCTCCTAGCTTCAGATGGGTGCAGCTCCGGCCATTGCAGTCAACTGGGGAGTGAGCCAGTGGATGGAAGACCTCTCTCTCTCTCTCTGCCTCTCCTCTCTCTGTGTAATTCTGATTTTCAAATAAATAAATATCTTTAAAAATATATATATACAATGCTAATGGAAGGTAAAAACAAGCAGAAGTAGCCATCCTAATATCAGACAACATAGACTCTAAGATAAAAACTTTTAAAAGAGACAAATAGAGTCGTGATGCAACAATTAAAGGATCAATTCAACAAGATGTATCTTGTGTTAGTACACCAGTTTATAAAACAAATGTTAACAGATCTAAAGGGAGACATACAACAATAAAGGGTAACTTCTACACCCCCACTTTCATCAATGGACAGATCAACCAGACAAATATCAACAACAATAACAGAAAAGTTAACCTACACTACAGGCCAAATGGACCCAACAAATATCTACAGAACACTGCATCCCATAGCTGCAGTGCATGGAAAATTCTCAAGGACAGAGCATGTTCTGTGTCATAAAACAAGTCTCAACACATTCAAAAAACTGAAATCAAATCTTTTCTGACTACCATGAAGTGAAGCTGGAAATTAGTAACAAAAGAAACTTTAGAAAATATGCAAACACTTGGAGACTGAATAACAGGCTTCTGAATGAACAGTGGGTCATGGAAGAAATCAAAAGGGAAATCAAAAATTTCCATGAAATGAACGGAAATGAAAACACAACCTATCAAGATCTATGGGACACAGCAAAAGCAGTGTTAGGAGGAAAATTTACAGCAATAAGCACCTACATAAAAAAATGGAAAGGTATCAAATAAATGATCAAGAAAAACAAGAACATACTAAACCCAAAATTAGTACAAAGAAAGAAATAATGAAAGTTACATAAGAAATAAGAACAACAACAAAACTACAGGGAAGATCAATGAAATGAAGAGCTGGTTTTTTGAAAAAATAAATAAAACTGATAACCATTGGCCCAATTAACCAAAAAAAATGGAGAAAACCAAAATTAATAAAACCAGGGATGAAGAAAGGCTATGTTACAACTGATATCACAGAAATACAAATAATCATTAGGAATTACTATAAACAGCTACAAACAAATTACAAAATATAAACGAAATGGATAGATTCATGGACACATATAATTTATCAAAACTGAGGCATGAAGACAAAGAAAACCTGAATAGACCAATTCAAAACAATTGAAAGGGGAACCATTCCAAACTCATTTTATGAGGCCAGCATTACCTTAATTCCAAAAGCAGAGAAAGATACAACAAAAAGAGAACTATCAACCAATATCCCTGATGAACATCGATGCAAAAATCCTCAACAAAATGCACGACAAATTGAATTCAACAACAAGTCAAAAAGATCATCCACCTGGACCAAGTGCAATTTGTCCCAGAGATGCAGGGATGGTTCAACACATGCAAACCAATAAATGTGATATATCAACAGAAGGAAGATTTAAAAAACATGATTATCTCAATAGATGCAGAGAAAGCAGTTGATGAAATACAACAGCCTTTCATGATTTAAAAAAACCTTTAAAAAACTAGATATGGAAGTAACATATCTCAATACAATTAAGGCAATAAATGATAAACCCATAGCTACCACCATATTGAACGGGGAAAAAGCTGAAGCATTTCCACTAAGATACGGAACCAAACAGGGATGCAAGAGCCATTAGGGAAACCAAAAGTCTCCACTAAGATTAGACTATTAAAATAAAATTTTATTAGGAGAAATACAAAACTTTCTTAAGAGAATTCAGTACATTTACAGGACATAAAATTAACATACAAATATCGATAGCATTTTTAAAAGATTTATTTTATTTATTAGAAAGGCAGAGTGACAGAGAAGCAGAGATAGAGAGAAAGAGGTCTTCCATCTATTGGTTCACTCCTCTAAAGGTCACACCTATGGTAGGGGCTGAGCCTAAAAGCCAGGAGCCAGCAACTCCATCTGGGTCTCCCACAAGGCAGCAGGAGCTCAAGCACTTGGGTCATTTTCTGCTGCTTCCCCAGGAACACCAGCAAGGAGCTGATCAGAAGTGGAGTAGCCGGCTCCAGGAATCCTTCCACTCATGCAACTCTGCATTTTTCAAAAAGTACTTTTCTACGCAAAGTTCTCCCATAAACTTTGAGAGTTTCCCAAAGGTTCCTTGCTTATAAAGCATGGAGAGGAAACATGTGACTTCTAAACTTCCCTACCACCCCTAAACGACCTTGAAAATAAGCCATTCAAGCCAGTGAAGTGTCTCAGTTCACATCAAGGAAACTGGTGTTTGAAAGTATACACACCACCACCATCTAGTGGACAAAAGAGAGAAATACCAGCAACAATTAGTACAAAGATGACTCAACTGTCACAGGAGAAAAGAATTACATAGAAATTTCCATAAAACATTTCTTAACTTTTTGTAGATCACAGAGCTCTTGAGGAATCCAATCACACCTCCAAAAAATGCAGAAAAAATACGTCAACTTTCTGAAGACACCTTTAGAGAATGTATGACTTTCTTTTTTTTTTTTTTTTTACAACATTTTATTTATTTGAGAGGTAGAGTTACATACAGTGATCCTGATCCGAAGCCAGGTCTCCCACGTGAGTGCAGGGGCCCAAGGACTTGAACCATCTTCCACTGCTTTCCCAGGCCATAGTAGAGAGCTGGATCAGAAGTGGAGCAGCCGGGACTTGAACTGGTGCCCATATGGGATGCCGGCACTGCAGGTGGAAGATTAACCTACTGTACCACAGCACCAGCCCCAAGAATGTATGACTTTCTACAATCCACCCCCAATTATATGCATAGACCACATTCTTTAAATCATTAGGAAAATGAAAAATAATCTATAATCATCAGGAACCAATAAATGATATAGTACATCTGCTGTCTTTAAAAAAAAAATAAACTGGCCGACGCCGCGGCTCACTAGGCTAATCCTCCGCCTTGTGGCGCTGGCACACCAGGTTCTAGACCTGGTCGGGGCACTGGATTCTGTCCCGAGGGAGTGCAGTGGAGGATGGCCCAAGTCCTTGGGCCCTGCACCCCATGGGCCACGGCGCCGGCCGTGGCGGCCATTGGAGGGTGAACCAACAGCAAAGGAAGACCTTTCTCTCTGTCTCTCTCACTGTCTACTCTGTCAAAATAAATAAATAAATAAAAATTTAAAAAAATAAAAAAAAATAAACTAACTATAATCCAAGCCCCCTTCCTGTTTGAGGGTACTTTATTGTAGTAGGAGTAGCAAGGCTGCACCTTCCTCGGCAGAAGACGGCAGGACTTCTGCTTCCTGCTCTGGCAGCAAGAACACCTGATGGGGGCTCACTGCTCCCGTCAGACTGCGACTCTGGAGAGGCAGGGCAGGCTGCAGACTCTCGAACAAAGAAGAATCTAGCATTAGCGGTATACAGTGTCCAGTGGCAGCAAAGCCAGAGGTGAGGTCCAGGCCTGATCTTTCCTTGGCTCAAATTTCATCTCCCCACTCTCTTCCCATTTCAGGACCTGGTTCTTCAACCCATCAATCCTCTGAACTACTCAACAACCTTTCAGTAAACCCCAGTACTGCTTAAGCAAGGCTCTGAAGGCAATGTATTGCGCACAAGAACAAGAAATGCCTAAAACCAGTCAGGAAAGGGAGAGAGGGCACCAAATTCATACATCAAGGCCTAATTCTCGACATGATGGTGTTGGGAAGTGGAGCCTTCTTTCGGGAGCTGATCAGGTCTTGAGGGCAGAGTCTTTGTGAACGGGACCAATGCTGTTATGAGTGAGGTCTCAGAGTTCCCTCGACTCCTCCTCCAGGTAAGGACACAGCCGAAAGAGCCAGCAGTGAACCAGGAAGCAGGGTCTTCACCAGACACCAAAACTATCGACACCTTGGTCTTGAACTTCCCAGTCTCCAGAACTATGGAAAATAAATTCATGTTGTTTGTAAGTTATCCAGTCCATAGTATTCTGTTACAACAACCCAAATGAGCAGATAACACGGTAAGAAAGATTCTACAGTTTTCCCTCTTACATTTAGGGCCATGACCCATCAGCAGTTTTGAATGTTGTGTGATAGATGGATCTAAGTGCATTAGTTTCCATATGACTAAGCCAAATGTTTCATTGATTCAAAAGGCTATACTTTCTCCATCACAATGCCTTTGTGTTCTTTTAAAAAATCAGTTATCCATAGATGTTGAAAACCCAACACTTCTGGCACTCTTCATTGTGTTTCACGGATCTATTTATAATTAAGCCAGTACCAAGCTGTTCTGTGTACTATTGCTATGTGTCTTGAAATCGAGTAGTGTGAGCCTTCTAAAGCTGTTCTTTTTAACAGTGTTTTTGGCTATTCTAGGTCCTTTGCATTTCCATATGAACTCTGAATTGAGCTTGGGACTGTGACGAATGTATAGATGCTGCACAGAACTGACATCTTAATGATACAGTCTTCCAATCCAGCAAGTAAATCTGTTTCTCTAGGTCATCTGTGTCTGAGCAATATTTTGTACTTTTAAGTGTATGGGTCATTCACAGTTTTTGGCATTTATTCCTAGGTGCTTGTTTTATACTGCTGAAAACACTACTGTCTAATTTCTAATTGTTTGTTATTAGTATGTAGAATTACAGTTGATTTTTCTATATATTGATTTTGTAGCCTGTCAACTAAACTCACTAATTAATTCTAGTAGCTTTTGATACTGGATAGCTAATAATTTTGCCTGCCCCCTAATCATTGTTATGGTAACATAACTTTGATATTCTTTTGGAGAACTATTTCTGTTCTACTCTTAGTCCACATGTTGGGTGACTTTTTTTCAAAAAGACTTTGCCAATAGCACAATGACTGTGCAGACACAAGCACGTGACCACTGATCCAATGAGAATTAATTCTGGAACTTAGAAGAAAACTAGTGGCAATCATTGCTATTTCTAGCCAGTTTGAAGTAGGATGTTACCGATTTCCAATCCATGTCCATGGTGATCAGTCCATGTGAACATGATTTATGTGACTGGATCCTTTTAAATTTATTGACATTTGTTTTATGGGCTGCAATATGGCCTACCATGGTAAAAGTTTTGGGTGCAATTGAAAGGAATGTGCATTGTGTTGACTTGGGGTGGTAAGGTCTATAAATGTTAATTAAGTCAATATAGTTGAGAGTGCTCTTCAAGCTTTCTCTCTTTTATGCCTACATTTTGTATTGGTTATTGAAATCTGAATGTAATTCTGAACTTTTCTTTGCTTTCTATCAATTTTCATTTAAAGTATTGTGAATCCCTTTTATTACATACATCAGCATTTAGTATTATATTCACTGGTCCTTTTAGCAATACTAAATTAAAATCCCTGGTTATATTCTTGGCTCCAAATTCTCATTTGTCTGATATTAATATAATCATTTAGCTTTTCTAAAATTAATATTAGCCTATTATAAATTCTTCCATCTAAAAATTTGTAATCTATTTGATCTTTATAATGGAAGTGCATTTCTCAAAGGCATCATGAGTTGAGTGATGGCTTTTTACCCATTCTGACAAGTAATTCCTTTTGTTCAGAATTTTTCAACCATTACATTTAACATAATTATGCATTGTTAGTCTATCACCTGACAATTTTTTCTATCTGTTTTTGTTTCTACTTGTTATTTCTATCTGTTCTTTGTACACGTTCTGCTTTTTCTTTGATTTTTACGTCTCCTGTGGGGGGGCACTATTTCTGGTCTTTTTTTTTTTCTTTTCTTTTCTTTTTTTTTTTTTTTTTTTGACAGGCAGAGTGGACAGTGAGAGAGAGAGACAGAGAGAAAGGTCTTCCTTTGCCGTTGGTTCATCCTCCAATGGCCGCCGCGGCCGGCGCGCTGCGGCCGGCACACCGCGCTGATCCGATGGCAGGAGCCAGGAGCCAGGTGCTTTTCCTGGTCTCCCATGGGGTGCAGGGCCCAAGGACTTGGGCCATCCTCCACTGCCCTCCCTGGCCACAGCAGAGGGCTGGCCTGGAAGAGGGGCAACCGGGACAGAATCCGGTGCCCCGACCGGGACTAGAACCCGGTGTGCCGGCGCCGCTAGGTGGAGGATTAGCCTAGTGAGCCGCGGCGCCGGCCTATTTCTGGTCTTTGTTAAGCACCAGGAATTGTTCCCTTTCAGCCCTTCAGAAGGTTCTGGTGGCAGGGAGTTTCTGCACACTGTGCCTGATCAGCACTCTGCTGAGCACTGCAGGGGCCTCTGCAGCCATGTGCACTTCTCCACGCGCTTGGCCCCCTTCTGAGTTTCTGTTATATGAACTCTGGTCGCTGTGGTTTCCCAGTCTCAACTATGTCTCCTCAACTCGGAAATTGTCCAGTTCTGCTTCTCTTCCCCTTTCCCAGGCCATGGCCTAGAAACTCTCAGGGTGGTAAATCTGGGTAACTGAAGTGCTCATCTATTGGCATCACATGTCCAGATTATGATCCTTCACTGCCTAATGTTCAATCCCTTAAGAACTGCTGTTTCATGTTTTGGTGTCTTTTTTGTTTCTTGTTTTTAGCAAGAGAGTAAATCTGGTCCATGTTATGCCATCCTGGTGTTAAGTACAAACCCTCAGTACCCAGTTTTAATCCTGAAGCAGTATTAAGGCTGGCATTGTGGTAAAGTGGGTTAAGCCACCACTTGTGATGCCAGCATCTTGTGTTTGAATACTGGCTCAAGTCCAATCCGGCTCCCTGCCAATGTGCCCAGGAAAGCCGCAGAAGAAAGTCCAAGCACTTGGGCCCTGCCACTCATGTGTGAAATTTGGAGGGAGTTTCTGCCTCCAAGCTTCAGTCTGGCCTAGCCCTGGCCATTACAGCCACTTGGGGATTGAACCAGCGGATATAAGGTATCTCTCTCTCTTTCTCTCCCTGTATCCCTCTCTCTCTGCCTGTTAAACAAATAAATGTCTTCTAAAAAATATATAGTATTTGGAAAAAATCATGAAAATAAGACTTTTTTGTATTGGTATTTAATTGATGTTAGAAACCAAAATTAGAGAATAAGCAAGATTAACCCAAATCTTCGCTCTCTAAATATGTGCAGGAGACATAGGGATAATTCAAACAAATATCAAGATTCAAATACTAAGTTATCCACGTACTGACTTTCAAGGGAGTGCGGTTGGGGCTTAACGACTCCTATACTTTTGTGAAGCCTCCATAATCTCCTCAATATTTATCACAGGGTAACTGTTTTGCCATTAAATACTTTTTTTTAAAGATTTATTTATTTTATTTGAAAGTCAGAGTTACAGAGAGAAAGAAGGAGAGGCAGAGAGAGAGGTCTTCCATCCTCTAGTTCACTCCCCAGATGGGCACAATGGCCGGAGCTGTGCCAATACGAAGCCAGGAGCCAGGAGCTTCCTCCAGGTCTCCCACGCAGGTGCAGGGGCCCAAGGACTTGGGCCATCTTCCACTGCTTTCCCAGGCCACAGCAGAGAGCTGGATCAGAAGTGGAGCAGCCAGGACTCGAACTGGCGCCCATATGGGATGCTGGCACTGCAGGAGGTGGCTTTTCCCGCTACTCCACAGCGCTGGCCCAACCATTAAATACTCTTTCAGAATGATAAGAAGTCAGAGAATGTTGCCTTGAGAAATTGCTGAGAACAGCAAATTTTGCATCATTTTATGTTTGTCATCTCATTTTTACTATCAGTCAAGTGCTAAACTGCCAAGTGAAAACAGTAGTGTATATGAATCAACCTCACTGGGGCCAGCACTGTGGCGTATTGGGTAAAGCTGCCACCTGCAGTGTCGGCACCCCGTATGGGCGCTGGTTCAAGTTCTGGATGCTCTACTTCCAATACAGTTCTCTGCTATGGCCTGGGAAAGCAGTGGAGGTTGGCCCAAGTCCTTGGGCCTCGGCACCCATGTGGGAGACTAGGAGGAAGCTCCTGACTTCATGTCGGCCCAGCTCCAGCCATTGCAGCCATCTGGGGAGTGAAGCAGCAGATGGAAGACCTCTTCTCTCTGCCTCTGCCTCTCTGTAACTCTGCCTTTTGATTAAATAAGTAAATATTAAAAAAAAAAAAAAAAAAAGAATCCACCTCACAAAACACTCTTCACTGAATAAATATTTTTATCTATTCATCCATTCACTTATACAATCTCTAAAAGAGACATTTTTATTTCCTAAAATTGTTTTTTTCTTATAAGTATCTAGTGGATTCTTGTGTCTCAGTGTGAATTAGAACATGAACTACAGGGCCAGTGCTGTGGCGTAGTGGGTAACGCACCACCTGCAGTGCCAGTATCCAATATGGGTTCTGATTCTAGTCCCAGCTGTTCCACTTCCCATCCAGCTCTCTTCTGTGGCCTGGGAAAGCAGTGGAAGATGGCCTAAGTCCTTGGGCTCCTGCACCCACGTGGGATACCCAGAAGATACCCAGAAGAAGCTCCTGGCTCCTGGCTTCAGATTGGCGCAGCTCCGGCCATTTGGCCAACTGGAGAGTGAACCAGCAGATGGAAGACCTCTCCCTCTCCTCCTCCCTCTCCCTCTGCCTCTTCTCTCTAACTCTTTCAAATAAATAAAATGAACTTTAAAAAAAAAAAAAACAAAAAAAAAAACAAACATGAACTATCTGATCCATATACTAACCAACATCAGAAGCCTGTTTCTAGAACTGACTGACCATGGTGACAGTCTGGAATGTGGTATTTGCTCTTTTTTGCCACACTGACATTTATTCCAAACAACTTTGCCTACCACAAACTGCTCTTTTTAGTTTCTTTTGTGTGTGCACAATATATGCACAAGCATGTGTGTGTACATTTATGTTAAGTCTAGGTTTGATCTCTCATTTTGATAAATCACATTACAGTCATTTTCTTCCAATGACTCAATGAGAATTTTCTGAATTTAAGTGTGTTAAATAAATTGATAAGTAATCTTGTAAACCATTATTTACTTTCAAATTGCTGTTAAGACTTGGAAATATTTCTCAAGCATTAATTCACTGAATTTCAATGTGCATATGTTACCCTGACTTAATGTGTATAGTGCAGAAGTACACAGAAAGAGGGACAAAACTTGGAAAAAATAACCCCAAGAGTTTCTTTCCATTAGTATCTATGCTCAGATGACTTGATTCCACTTTATTTGTGTAACACTGAAAGCGGTGATGAGGATATTAGCATACAAATTATTTCCTATTGACTTTCATTTTAATTTAGACTAGGCATTTCTTCCAAATAAAAGGTCAACTGCCTAAGAAAAATACAAAGATGGAGAAGCCAGGAAGAGATGAGCTGAGCACACACAGTCCCTTTTCCCACAAGAAACCACCCAGTTAACTCATACTTCCTGCCTTTCACAGAAACTGAACAAACAAGAACAGTGCCTGAACACTCACTAAATACTCGGGTAACCCAGATTAGACCAGACTCCATAATAGGTAGTCATGACACATTTCACCATTAGAGGACACTCCAGGTGGAGATTTCGTTCAGTGGATGCACAAGTCCCTCCACTTGGGATGTAGCAGGTGACAGCCCAAGTACTTGGCTCCCTGCCACCCACATGGGAGACCTGAATTTCGTTCCATGCTCCAGGCTTCAGGCTGGCCCAGCCCTGGATATTGTGGGTATCTGGGAAGTGAACTAGCAAATGGAAGATCTGTCTCACTTCTTTTCAAATAAAATGAAAACAAACATTTTAAACATAAATAAAACTCAAAAGAAATAATCTGTTCTGTAAATAACAACAAAAAGAATACCCTGTGACCTAACCTGCACAATAACTGACAGGCATCAGACGGGTATCTGTAAAATCCGTGTGGGAGACCAGGAGAAGCACCTGGCTCCTGGCTTCGGATCAGCACGGTGCGCCGGCTGCAGCGCACCGGCCGCAGCAGCCATTGGGGGGTGAATCAAGGGAAAAGGAAGACCTTGCTCTCTGTCTCTCTCTCACTGTCCACTCTGCCTATCAAAAAAAAAAAAAAAAAAAAAAAAAAAAAAAAAATCCAGTGCTACAGCAAATAGGACCAACTCTTAGCACTTTGTACCTTGTGCTTGGCATTGGTTATTCTGGTTTCCTTCTACTTGAGGGCAACCCTGAGGAGAAATGCACGTACCTTCTCTCCCCTGCAGAGCTCCTGCTTGGGCCAAGAGCATTTCAACCTTTCTTTCCTTCCTGTCCTTGCTGTATTTTCTTTTCAAAGTGTTCTGCCTCAGATGCAAATGCTCTCTTCCGCAATGACTTGATATGTGGCCAGGGAGGCGAGGCCTACAACCACAGGATTTAGTTAAACAGAGGAGAGATGGTTTGCATTTAGGAAGTCTGTGTGGCCAGGAGTCTAAGCCATGATCTCTACTTCAACCTTATTAACAATAAAGGTAATATTTTTATTTTTTCCTTTTTTTTCTTAATTGACTTTGAAGTTAGTAGAGGGAAAAAAAGGGTGAATATTGCCCCTCAAGTCCCAAAATTATGTTTTTGTTGATGACTACAAAATATACTAGTCCAGGCCTCTTTACCTGCACATCATGTTCCTAAGGGATCTGTGGTCTTCTCATTACTGTGTACATAGGACACTTTCCTGTGTATTATGGGGTTATTCAAGGTAGTTTCAGGACATATTCCACTATAAGACAAGCTATGCAGGGTGGGATGTACTCACGACCTTACTCTAGTGTCTGAAACAATGGACACTGTTAAGTAATATTAAGTACTTAGTCCACAGTGCTTTCTTAAAACAGCCTCGTACCTCTTGAAACAAGAAAATGCTCATTAAACACCTCTACATTTAGTACTCCAGTCACCTCTACTATTTCATTGCACAATATGAATAACAATGTGAATATTTCATGCTACTGTCACTGGAATTTTGATTTTATCAATCTGTTTCAGTATGATGAACGGTCCATTTGAACCAACAATACTCAGTGTGTTGCTCAACATGCAGATTTGTAAGCCCTATTACAAAACCACTGACCAAGTGAGCAGACCCTGTGTAGGAGCCAAGGGAGTCTTTAACAGGAACCCTATCTGTACACCAAAATTCAAGATCCCATGGATTCAATTATTACTTATTTTTTTCTTATACACACGGTTTTCCACATACTAAATCTCCTACATAAAAGTTTGCAGGTGACTACTGTATATTCTATACAGTATACAGAGAACTGTATATTCTCCCAAAATGCCTCGTTCCTTTCCAGCTTTTAACTAGTTCTAGCTTTCCATCCCAAAGCTTTTACAGTTCTATCCATTCTTTAAGACATGTGGAAATGCAACGCCACCATGAAGTAAGTCTTCAATGACTGTCTGCCTCTTAAATGTCTTTGCACTTGGTCTAAATCAACTTAATTGTTCTCTAGGATGCCAAATAAAATTGTCAACCACAGAATATAAGCTCCTCCAAGACAGCAAGAGTTTCAACTGATCTATTTCAGTATGCCACTGTAAATGATATTAAATAAACACTATGTGGCTGGCGCTGTGGTTCACTTGGCTGGCGCTGGCACCCCAGGTTCTAGTCCCAGTTGGGGTACCGGATTCTGTCCTGGTTGCTCCTCTTCCAGTCCAGCTCTCTGCTGTGGCCTGGGAAGGCAGAGGAGGATGGCCCAAGTGCTTGGGCCCTGCACCTGCGTGGGAGACCAGGAGGAAGCACCTGGCTCCTGGCTTTGGGTCGGCGCAGGGCGCCGACCATAGCAGCCATTTATGGGGTGAACCAACGGAAGGAAGACCTTTCTTTCTCTCTCTCTCACTGTCTAACTCTGCCTGTCAGAATGAATGAATGAACAAATGAATGAATAAATACTATCACAAAACACAACAAACTACTCCCATTACATTAGTGAAAATACAAGATTTCACCAGGTGAAAGCATATGCGAACCAAGCATCTAAGATACTAGTACTTTCTAAAAGAAACACTTCAACAGTTATTTTGAAAACAGCAGGTGCTCTACATTTTCTGAGCAGATAATTCCACTGGCTGAAACAAAATATGAACCAGGTCACAGAACTAAATACTCTGGAAAAAGAGCAGTATTAGCCATCTAGATATGATATTATAAATCACTATAAGTTACTTTCTCCTATGTGTTTAGAAAAGAACTTTATATTAAGGTTGGAAAAATACTAACATTGAAGTACAAGGCACTCTTCATAATACATAGAAATGTTTACATTTCTACTTCTGCATGTTTTACCAATATTTAAAAACCTTACCACTAAACACAGCTTGAAGTTTTGTGGGGGTGGGGAGGGATACTGATATGAAACCATTACCTTCCGTATCGATTCTTCAGTGTGTCTGAAATCATTAGTAGCTCTGGAGATATTACTGATCATTATCCCCTTAGTTCTTTTAGACAGTATCAGAAATAGCAAGATGTGAATAATTTAATAGAATTGCATTTATTAAGTATATTTAAAGTTCATATCTTCCAAAAACAGTATTTTAATTACATTCAAATTATATTCATTTTAAATACTAACAAATCCATCATTTACATACAGGGCTAGATATCAGAAAACAGATGAAAATTAAAACAAGTTTTATATTTTAAAAGTCATTCCAAATTTAGAACATTGTGACTATATACCTAAAAAAAGGTACACATTATCAGGAAAACACAAGTTGGTTGCTCTAATAAGAAAAGTTCTGTAATATACATACAATAGAACATAATTCACATAGGCTCAATTTACAGGTATGGCTCAAAGTCCAAAACAAACAAACAAAACCTAATAACTACAAATACAGGCAAAAATCACAGTTGACATTCTAAACTAGTGCACCAATATACAGTGCTTTCCCAGAGAAAATAGAAGGGCTCTTGAGATTTTATGCTGACCCTGATTTTTCACTTCTTTGTTCTGAAATACAGAACCAGAGTTCTTTGTCTTTAAATGAGATTCGTGTTTTTTCCTTATAACAAGGACCCCATGTGTTATAAGAAGTGATAAGAAAAACTGTTCTATCTAGAGTTCAGTAATCAAGACATTTCTTTCATTTTTCCCCATACTTCTATTTTTCCTTCAAAAAGTCTCTAAAGAAACTTTATGAACAGTGGTGGTAAAAAGGTCAAGCCAAATTGTTCTGAGATGACAACATAATGTATGAGACTGTCCCTATCACAGGTTTACCAAAAAAAAATATGTCCCACTTATTAAACCACAAATAATAAAAAAATGAGAAAATCATACCTGAACATGTAAGTTGGAGAAAAGGAACTGAAGAAATGGAAGAAGGCATTTAGAATTATGGTGCTTGTGGGCTTTTGTTTCGAAGATACTCAGCAACCAAGCTACCAATAACTGCTGAACATTATTTTTAAACTATATGAACTTTAAATTTTTAATGTGTCTAAATCAAGTTTCTGTAGCCAAAACAAAAGTAGAGTCATCATGACTATTCATCTGAGACGTGCGAAGGTGGTTACCGTGAGGGCAGGTGGAGGGAGTACGGTATGTGCCAGCTGAAAGAGGTGGGACAAGAACACGGTGCAGGCAAGGGCAACTCTTTGCCTTTCTTCAGATTCTACTGCATTCACAATCCCAGGGAAGAATATCCCTCCTTTTTGTGTTAACGTGTATTAGGTTAAAATGGTAATGTGAATAGCCCTTAATCAATACATAGTATTTTTCAAAGTACTATTTTTAGAATTTGATTGGTTTTTTAAATACTAACTCTTGAGTTGACTCCTAAAATGGTGCTCAGATGTACTGATGTATTCACAACTTTCTGAAAAGTAAACAATTTACTTTGCATTAAAAAGTCATCAGTAAGAGTTATAATTCAGTGTTTAAGGAAATGAAATGTTGAACTTCAACGCTGTTGTATCAAATGACAACACTACTTTCTTCATAAACATACAATTAACAGGTATTACCTAATCATACTCTGTGATCATTAGAGAAATTTAAATAATCCTTTTCTCTTGTATATGAAGACGGTCGTTCTGAAGCAACACTCTAAACCAGAAAAGTCCATTCGTGACACAGAACCTTATCTCAGTTTTTGGAAGTCAGTGCATTCAATGGTTATAAATAGGTATAATGTTCTAGAAGGGTAAGAAAAGAAAAAGGGGGGGAAAAAGTAAAAAACCTGAAAGGATCCTAATGCCCACAAATAATGACAGCTTTCAGTGTCAAGCATGATACCTAACCTGATTGTCAGTCAGCTGTGGTTTTTTCTCCCAATGGAAGGCGTTCCCATAACTGGAGCAACTGTTCACCAACCTGAGGTTCCAGTTCCTGGATAAATCAAAAGTCAAAATAAACATAAAAAGAACTGTACTGAAATTTTTTCAAACATTAAAACCTATACTGATAAAAAGGTAAGAAAATCACTATGAATTTCATTTTTTCCAGCAAAACATGCTGAAATTATATGGAAAATATTGTTATAATTTATTGCTTTAAGGTGTATAGAGTTGAATGACTTAAAAAAAAATTCTTCTTCAAGTGAGAATGCCACATTTTAGTCCTCCCATAGTACTTTTTCCAAAGTGATTTGAAGTGGGCCACACTGGTCCAGATAAATCAGAAGCTGTGTGATGCTAGCTAAATTTATCTGAGTCTTTTTTATCCTGCATAAAACTGTTCAAATATTTCATTTTATTCATAAGGATTAAATTATATTTTATAAAACAGCTAGTATAGTACTTTGTCAATATGTAAATTGATACCACCTTAACTAGTTTTGTTTTGTTTTTTTTTTTTTTTTTTAATTTGACAGAGTTAGTGAGAAACAGAGACAGAGAGAAAAGTCTTCCTTCCATTGGTTCACCCCCCAAATGGCCGCTATGGCCGGCACTATACCAATCTGAAGCCAGGAGCCAGGTGCTTCCTCCTGGTCTCCCACACGGGTGCAGGTGCCCAAGCACTTGGGCCATCCTTCACTACCTTCCTGGGCCACAGCAGAGAGCTGGACTGGAAAAAGAGCAGCCGAGACTAGAACCCGGCGCCCATATGAGATGCCGGCGCCGCGGGCAGAGGATTTAGCCAAGTGAGCCACGGCACCAGCCCTCTTTTTTATTTTTTATTTGAAAGACAGAGTTAGACAGTGAAAAAGAGAGACAGAGAGAAAAGTCTTCCTTCCATTGGTTCACCCCCCGAAATGGCCGCTACAGCAATCCAAAGCCAGGAGCCAGGTGCTTCTTCCTGGTCTCCCACACGGGTGCAGGGACCCAAGCACCTGGGCCATCCTCCACTGCACTCCCAGGCCACAGCAGAGAAATGGACTGGAAGAGGAGCGACTGGGACAGAATCCGGCACCCATATGGGATGCCAGCGCCGCAGGCGGAGGATTAACCAAGTGAGCCACGGCACCGGCCCCCTTAACTAGTTTAAAATGTATATAAGTTAACACTATGAAAGGAAGGCAAAAACATAATAGAAATAAAACAAGACACTAGATTATAAGAAGGTTGTCACTGACAGTAACTAGAGCTGCAAGGAAGTTAAACACTGTTGTCATCTTAAGACTTTACCAAATTACCTCAGAAATGCACTCAGTTCTGAGCAGATATTTAGTCAGACAACAGAAGCTTCCATGAGGGATTTAGAAAGATTTATATAAACAATACCAGAGAGACGCCAACTCTACAAAATGTTAAGTAAGCAATGAGCTGTATGACACATTTGCAAGTGGGTTTTTCTAGCTCTTCCACAAACTGCAACCACTGTTTCTCAAGTGTGGAATGAACACAATTTGTGTTCTTACATTTCCTCCTCTAAGCACTACACAACAGCAAAACTAAACCAAACCAAAAGTAAAAGGAAGACTTTAATGCTATTGTGTACCTGCCCATCTCTGCTTATCTGGACTTTCTTGTTGTCATTCCAAGGATTGAGTAAATGGTGTGCAAACTGAAAGGGAAGGCTTTCCTTTCGTATCCACTCCACCTTAAACACTCCTCCTAGTCCAGCTGAGCCCCAGTCCTGGCTCTTCTCCCTTCCTATCTCTGAAGACATCCTAGAGAATCCCTGTGGGAATAATGAGAAAGGGAGGAGGCAAAAACGTTATTAAATTCACCTACAGCTAAGTTTTTCAAAAGTTTAAGGTAACAATGCAGTATGAAAGTAATGGATACTTAACAAAAATGTACAATAAAGTATTTATTAAAATTTTCATTAAGAGCTATTAACAAATTTGAGAGGAAAGACCAAGTCTAGCTTTGTAACATGATTTCAAATATCAACATAGTTCAAAATAATTTAAGTCCACATTTATTATACAAGAAATGGATACCATCAAATCTTTAAGCCTTTATCCTCAAATATTATAATATCAAATAAATAACTGTTTTGTAAATTCAGATATATATTAAGTCAAGCTACATTAAAAAGAGCACAGTATCGTGGCACAGCAGGTAAACCCACTGCCTGTGACACCGGCATCCCACATACATGCTGGTCCCTACCACCCACATGGGAGATCTGCATGAAGCTCCTGGCTCTGGGTTTTGGTCTGGCCCAGCACTGGCTGTTGCAGCCATCTGGAAAATAAGCCATTGGATGGAAGATCTCTCTACCTCTTTCCCTCTAATTCTGGCTTCCAAAATAAATATTTTCAAAAAATGTGTTTTTTAAAAAAAAACATGCTTAGTTTCTTGATTGGCAATACTAACTTTCTTGGGCCTATTTAAATAAATATTTTATCAAAAGATCAAGCTTCTCATTACTTTTAATTCACCTGAGAATTAGTAATTCTAAAACTGTCTTCAGAAGGAAAAACTGCTTATATAGAAAGGTTCTCCTTAAGACAGGAGAAAAACAAAGGGACCCTAGTTCTTTGATTCCCTTGAAGAGACAAGACATCCCTTATTCTCAATCAAGTGAAAGGGACTCTCGCATTCCAAAGCAATGGAAAGCCAGCTTTGCTCACCTGGCTTTTGTCTCCATGGTCTAACCTCCAGCCAGAACAACCCCACTCCATCATCTGAGGATGGCCTACCTGGAAATGTCCAGACCCCTGAACAGAAAACACCAAGTAAACCATGCTGCTTTCCCAAAAGGCTCGATTCAGCTTCCGCTCATTACTAGGGGTCGTAGACCAGATGCCCTTCTGCTGAGAAATTTCAAGGTTTCTCAAATTACTGCTCTTCATTATGAAGTATCGAACAGGCATGTTTGGTCTTGGAGAAGGAGATTTTGAGCCCTAAAAAAGAATGCATACATACCTAAAATGTAGTTTAATCTTTCAAAACCAATAGCATCCGTATCTTCATAAAACACATAAAGTGAAATAATTTACCAAATATCCAACAAATGCAAATAGCTCTAAAATGCCTGGAAACTTATACCTGTATAAGGCTCAATCAAACGTAAGCTAAAGAGGAAAAATTAAGTACTCATTTTCAAAGCATTCAAAAATGCTTTTTCAAGAAAGGATCTTGAATTATCAACTTTGATTAATTCTCCAAATCTATTTTCAGAATATATTTCATAAATTTTCAAAATCTGAAAACAAAACAAAAAATAGTGTCCATGTGACAAAGTAAAACACAGAGCCAGGCAGTCTGAGATGTAAAGACAGAGACAGGGGTTTAGAAACCAACACAGCTAGAATCTGTCTGGCAGCACACTACACAGACCCACTCTAACAATGCTTATAAGCAAGCCTCTTAAGTACTGCCACTAAATTGTGTATCAGAACCAAGTCCAACACTATTTAAAGGAATACAACAAAAATTTAACAGCAACACAAAATTATAAGAAATGCAAAGAAATAGGAGAATATGACCCACAACCAGAGGGAAAAAGTAATCAACAGAAACAGACTCAGTAAAGGCAAGTTTAGGAGACAAGAAATGTTAAAACAGTTATTTGTCTACTTCGTTCAGGACATGAAAGAACTTTGTTCAAGAATAAACATAATGAGAAGAGAAATGGAAGACATATATTTAAAAGACCAATGGGAACTTCTAGAGACAAAAATATACTATCTGAATACACATTAGAGAGAATGAACAGAAGATTAGACACTAAAAACATCAGTAATAGAAAGGCACAGCCACAGGAACTATCTAAAACAAAGACAGAAAAAAGGCTGAAAGCAATGAAGAGAACATCACTGATTTATGGACAACATCAGGCTGCGCTTACATTATGGTATCCACAGTCCCAGAAAGGAGAGAGGAGAGACATTAAAAATAAGGGAATAAACACTAGCTTTCAGTTTTCTAAAACTGATGGAAATTACCAATATGCAGGTTGAACAAGAAATATAAAGAGAACTAGATCAAGTCTCATCAATATCAAATTACTGGGCTGGCGCTGTGGCATAACGGGTAAAGCTGCTGCCTCCAGTGCCAGCATCCCATGTGGGCACCAGTTCGAGTCTCGGCTGCTCCACTTCTGATCCAGCTCCCTGCTAACACACCTGAGAAAGCAGCAGAAGACGGCCCAAGTATCTGGGCCCCTGTCACCCATGTGGAAGACCTGGATGAATCCTCTGGCTCCCAGGAGCCATCTGCGGAGAAAGCTAGTAGATGGAAGATTTCTCTTTCAGTAATTCTCCCTTGTAAATAAATAAATAATCTTTAAAAAATAACAACAAATGGGCCTACACTATGGTGTAGTGGGTAAAGCTGCCACCTCCAGTGCCAGCATCGCATATGGGCATCAGTTCAAGTCCCGGCTGCTCCACTTCCAATCCAGCTCTCTGCTGTGGCCTGGGAAAGCAGCAGAAGACGGCCCAAGTGCTTGGGCCCCTGCACCCACGTGGGAGACCTGGAAGAAGCTCCTGGGTTCTGGCTTCGGATCTGCGCAGCTCCGGCCGTTGCAGCTTCTGGGGAGTGAACCAGTGAATGGAAGACCTCTCTCTCTCTCTCTGCCTCTCTTTCTCTCTGTGTGTATCTCTTTCAAACAAAGAAATCTTAAAAAAAAAAAAAAAAACTATGCAATTCAGGAAAAAAAAAGGAATGGCTTCTTCACTTTAATGAAAGAAAACCACCATCAATCTAGAATTCTATATACAGCAAAAATACCTTCCAAAAATAAGAATGAATGGACTTTTTAGAGAAAAGCTTGAAGAACTCACTAGAAGAAATATTAAAAGAAAGTCTTTCAGGGGCCGGTGCTGTGGCGTAGTGGGTAATGCCACTGCCTGCAGTGCCGGCATCCCATATGGGGACTGGTTTGAGTCCTGGCTGCTCCACTTCTGATCCAGCTCTCTGCTATGGCCTGGTAAAGCAGAAGATGGCCCAAGTCCTGGGCCCCAGAAGAAGCTCCTGGCTCCTGGCTTTGGATGGGCACAGCCCCAGTCACTGTGGCCACGTGGGGAGTGAACCAGCAGATGGAAGACCCCCCTCTCTCTCTCTCTTCTCTCTCTCTCTCTCTGCCTCTGCCAGACAGAAGTAAATGATACAGATGAAAATACTTATCAATACAAAAGAATAGAGTACAAGATTGATAAACATGTGAGTAACTATAAGACATTTTTATGACTTCTAAAGCTTAGTAAAAGATAATTTACTAAAATAAAAATAATACATTTTAGATTTATATATGGTAATAAAAGGTAAAAGAACAACACAAGGGATCAAGTGTTAAAGGAACAACCTCTGAAGGTTCTCCAGCTGTACAGGAAGTATAATACTGATAAAAGATACACTAGGGTAAATCAAAACGGCTTCACGAGTAAATTCTATGAAAGACATAAGGAAGACATACTACCAATTCTACACACCTCTTCTGAAATACTGAAGTGGAAGGAACACTTCCAAACTAACACGAGGCCAGCACTACCCTAAATGATAACCACACAAAGGTAACAGAAGAAGGAGAGCACAGTGATGTCCCTCCTGAACAGATGAGAGGGTATAGCTATTCACACAGAGTATCCTGAGACACGTACGTGAGGAGCTGACAGAACACCCAAGTAAGGTCACGGCACAGGGGCACAGGGCAAACAGAAACCAAATCTATTTCCATATACTAGAACTGAACATTTGGAAGCTGAAATTCTAAAAAGCATCAAAAATATGAAATACTTAGGGATAAATTTAACAAAAAGTAACACTTGCACACTGAGATCTGCAATAATTTTTATTGAGAAAAATTATAGAATACTTAAATATTTACCTGTGTACTAGAATACTAAAATTGTTAATCATCAATCTTCTTTAACCTGATCTATAGATTCAGTGCAATCCCATTCAAAAATACTAAAAAAATTTTTTCTATAGATTTTGACAAGTTGACTTTAAAGTTTCTACCAAAGTATTAAGGACCTAAGAATAGCCAAAATAACTTTCAAAAAGATGACTGAAGTTAGAGAACAAACATTAACTAATTTCTAGAGTTAATACAAAGTTATACAATCAAGTCAGTATCATTGGCAAAAGGAGAAATACATATATCAATTAAACTTAGTAGAATCCAAGAAACTGACCACAAATTTATGGTGAGCTGTTTTTTTTCTTTCTAGATTTTATTTATTTATTTGAGAAGTAGAGTTACACACAGAGAGAGGGAGAGACAGACAGAAACGTCTTCCATCCACTGGTTCACCCTTCAAATGGCCGCAATGGCCAGAGCTGAGCCCATCCAGAGCTAGAAGCGTCTTCCAGGTCTTCCACGAGGGTGCAAGGGCCCTAGGACTTGGGCCATCTTCCACTGTTTTCCCAGGCCATAGCAAGGAGCTGGATTGGAAGATTAGTAGCCGGGACATGAACCAGCGCACATGTGGGATGCCAACACCATAGGCAGAGGTTTAGCTCACTACACCACAGCGCTAGTCTCAGTGAGTTAGTTTTTGACAAAGGTGCCACAAGTAAAAAATGGAAAAAAATGTCATCTTTTCAATAATCATGTAGGCAAAAGCAAAAAATATGACCCTTGAGTCACTCACACAATAAAAAAATTAACTTAAAGAAAATCTTTGTGATTAGTAGGCTAGGTAAAAATTTCCTAGGACACAAAAAACGTGAACCATATAAAAAAATTAAAGAAAGAGACTGTATCAAAATTAAAAGCATTTGCTCTTCAAAAGGCACTATTTAAGAAAATGAAAGTCAGTCATAGACTGTTAGAAAAAAAATCTCCAAAACCGATATGATTAAGACTTGTACCCAGAATATTTAGAAAATTCTTGTAACTTCAAAAGGCAAAAAAAAGTGACAAAAAAGTGAACAAAAATTTAGACACATATTTCACTAAAGACTATACACAGAGCAGCAAATAAGATACTCAACATTATAAATAAACAGGGAAACACAAATTAAAATTACAATGAGTTATCACTACAAGGGTACTTTAAAATGTTCATGGAAAACGAAATTAAAAGGGAAGTTTATTTTGGTGCAAAAATTTCTGAAACCACGCATACTGACATCTTCAAAAAGTTCTTGAAAAATTTGTAGTATGTCAAAACTATGCAGGAATTTCAAACAATTTTTACATCAAAACAAGCTAATCTTTTAATTCCATTTTTCTGTAAGCATTTTGAAGTCCCCTCATATATACCCACTAAAACGGCTAAAATTACTAAGTCTAATAATGCAAAGCATCACCAACAATATGGAACAAATAGAATTCTTAAGGATTATTGAAGGGAATGAAAAGCAGTACAGCCATTTTTGGAAACAGTGGTGTAGTTTCACATAAATTTACACATACATTTATTTTATAAACCAACAATTCTACTTCTAGGTATTTGCTCAAGGATAGAAAACATATTTAATGCAAAGACTTGTGCTTGATTCAGCACTGCAACATTCTAACAGCTTTATTCGTAATAGCCAAAAAAGTAGAAATAATCCAAATGTCCATCATGTGGTGAAAGAACAAACAGTGGTATATCCATGAAAGGGAAAAAAGCAATTAATAATAAATTCTATGGCATAGTGAGTAAAGCCACCGCCTGCAGTGCTGGCTTTCCATGTGGGCACCAGTTCAAGTCCTGGCTGCTCCACTTCCAATCCAGCTCTCTTCTGTGGCCTGGGAAAGCAGCAGAAGATGGCCCAAGTCCTTGGGCTCCTGCACCCACATTGGAGACCAGAGGGAAGCTCCTGGCTCCTGGCTTCGGATTGGCCAAGCTCTGCCATTGCAGCCATTTGGGGAGTGAACCAGTGGATGAAAGATCTCTCTCTCGTTCTCTCTCTCTCTCTCTTTCTCTCTGCCTCTCAAATAAATAAATCTTTTAAGAAGTTCATTAACAGTAACCTTTTTAAAAAATAATGAATTCCACAATACAGATAAATTTCAATAGGATTATTTTAAGTGAAATAAGCCAGACACAAAAAAGCTACAAGCACATGATTCCATTTACAACAAATTCAAAAACTCCAAGAACAGAAAGCAGATCAGTGATTAAAAGGGACTAGGTATGAAGGAAATAGTCTGTACAAAACTGTGGTACAGTTACATTGTTGTATACATTTGTCAAAATTCACTAAATGAAGGTGGAGGGGTGGGGTTCGGTCTAACAATTAAGAATCCCAACTAAGACACCTACATCCCCTACTGAAATGTCTGGGCTCAAGTCCAGGCTCCACTTCCAATTCCAGCTTCCTGCTAATGTGCACCCCGTGAGGCCACAGGTAACGGCTCAAGTTCTTGGGTCCCTGCCACCCACACAGGGCACCCAGATGGAGTTCCTGTCCCCTGGTTTCATCCTGGCCCAGCCCTGGCTACTGAAGGCATTTGAGAAGTGAACCAGCAGATGGAAGATCTCTCTCTTTGTCTTTGTGTGTATCTCTCTCTGCCTTCCAAATAAATAAATATTTTTTAATCACCAAACTGTACACTTTAAACTGGTAAAATCTATTATGTGTAATATGATAATAAAAGTACCTAAAGATAAAACAAAAAACCTCTAAACCCAAGAATGCATATCCACAAAAATATTTCTTTTCATCTTAGGCCTAGTGTTTTGGCAGGCATTTTCACCAAAACACATTATGTAGCTAAATAACTCCTTACCAAATACTCAGATATTAACTGCAAAAAACTATATGTAAACATATTCTGAATTTATACAATCATCCATATCACAAACTTTTAAGTTTTTAATTTCACATCAACATTTCTTACTTTCTTGACCCCATATGCCTTGGTATTACAATGTAACTACTGAATTGAGAAATCAATTAATAGTGCAAAGAAACTACTGTTTCCAATTCTGAAATTTTAAACCAAAATTATTTTTAAATTTTTTTAAACCAAGAAAGTTCTAAAGAAATAATAAAGCACCAAGCTACACCCCATTAGTGAACGATGCGTTAGTTTTAAAACACCCAAAAGTGGGGGCCAGCGTTGTGGCACAGAGGATGAGCCACCACTTGTGATGATGGCATCCCATATCAGAGCACTTGCTCAAATCCCAGCTGCTCTGCTTCTGATGTAGCTCCCTGCTAATGGCCTGGGCAAAGCAGGGAAAGATGACCCAAAGGTGTGGGCCCCTACCACCAGATTAAGTTCCTGGCTTCTGGCTTCGGCCTGGACCAGCTCCAGCTGTGGCAACTTGGGGAGTGAATCAGCAGATAGAAGATCTCTCTGTCTCTCTTTCTCTCTCACTCTGCCTTTTAAGTAAATAAATAGGCCGGCGCCGCGGCACCAGCATCCCATATGGGTGCTGAGTTCTAGTCCCAGTTGGGGCGCCAGATTCTGTCCCGGTTGCTCCTCTTCCAATCCAGCTCTCTGCTGTGGCCCAGGAAGGCAGTGGAGGATGGCTCAAGTGCTTGGGCCCGCATGGGAGACTGGGGGGCCACCTGGTTCCTGGCTTCGGATCAGTGCAGTGCACCAGCCGTGGTGGCCATTGGGGGGTGAACCAATGGAAAAGGAAGACCTTTCTCTCTCTCTCTCTCTCTCTCACTGTCTAACTCTGTCCAAAAAATAAAGAAATAAATAAATCTCCAAAAAAATAAAAATAAAGCACTTGAAAGTGGTAATAACTAGAAATACCTGGTAAACAAGAAAAATTTAAAAATTTACTCTAAGTCTCGCAAGTTTACCAGCTTTAACCTATATATACAACAGAGGCCACAATTAGAAAAGTAGAACTGTCTTATTATTTTTGCTTAAATGTGTAAGATTAGATGTGTTGCAAATCGTTCATTACCATGTCTGCTTTCATATACTTTACCTTTCCTGAGGACGGAGGAGAAGGACTAGCGCAAGGACTAGGGTAACTACTGCTGTCTGTGGATTTCACAGAAGACTGATCCGATCGGTCATCAGTGCTTCGTTTGGGATGCAAAATTCCTCTATCCTTGTACTTCGGAGGTGGGTGTAATGCTGGAGACGGAGACTTCATCAATACTCTTGAGCAAGAAGGAGGAAGCAAAGATTAATTACAAGTATTTGTTAAACAAAGCAGATGCTATTTCAATCTAAAGTCCCAGACATTACTATTTATAGAATAATATTTAAATAGGGAAGTTCATTATTCTGTTACCTATGAAGGCAAGAAACAGCTGGTCTATAAGGGTACTCTTAAAAAACAGCAGGCAAAAATACATTTTAAAAAATCCACAAAAATCTGCGGCAGGCATTTGGAGCAGCAGTGAAAATGCTGCTTGGGATTCCCACATCCTGTACTGGAATGCATGGCTCAAGTCCCAGCTACTCTGCTTCTGTCCCAGCTTCTTGCTAATGTGTACCTTGGAAGGCAGCAGATGATGGTTCAAGTACCTGGGACCCTGCAACCCATGTGGGAAACCTGAATTGAGTTCCTGGTTCCTAGCTTTGGTCTGGCCTACCTCTAGCTGTTGTCTAGCCATTTGGGGAGAGACCCAACAGAAGGAAAATCTCTGTGTTTCAAAAATAAAATGAAAACTAATTTTTAAAATAATTCACAAAAATCAGAAAGGCTATGAACTTCAGGTAATATAGATTTTCAAAGCATATTCAAAATTTCGGTGTGGTAAAGTGGAAAGAATACTGAAACAGAATCAAGAAATACGAGATTTCCAGAACATCAGCGGTAAATTCACAACTGATCCTGAACAACTCTCTTCCCTTATCTCAGCTTTGATGTCCCTATCTATTACATGAAACAATTGTACCAAAAACTACGATTCTTCTGTTTCTTAGATTCTCAGAACAAATGTCACAAACATGGCAATCAAAAACTTTCTAATTCTTAAAAATGTATGTGTGTTTGTAATATATAACAAGAGTTGACAAGTTAGTTCCTGGTATGTGGCAGTGTTAGGTTCAAAACACCACCTATAAAATACTCTTGTCAAGAACACTAGATCTAATCAAATTTTGCAGCCAACTACCAGATTACATACAATACATGGAGCAGAGTAGTAAATGCCAACCGCTTCTCGGCCTTTTGGCTACGATCAAGTGTAGGCGGAAATGACAGGCAGAAACAGACAAATCCAGAATGCAGAGACCTCTCAGTACTACCGACCCTGCTTCTTCAAAGATCAGGAGAGGAGCTACTTGAGATCACAGTACACTGCAGGAGTCTTCCTGCATGCTGATTCAAACAAACAACATTTAGCACAACTCGGAAAATGACTATTTTATAGGGGTTAGTAACTGCACTGTGGTTTTGTAGGGAAAAAAATGTAACTGCTTTTAAGAGATGCACATTTGAACATGAAATGGCAAAATGACCAGATATGGGGATTTACTTTGAACTCTATAAACAAAAACAAAAAGGAAGAAAGAAAAAAGTACTCTGGAGTGGATAATCAAGTAGCTGAAAATTCTGGTAAATGATGAATCTGGTCTACGGTGTCCACTGTCATACATTTACTTTTTAGCATTTCACAATATTTATAATAATTTTAAAACAAAAAAAGATGCCTTCAATAATTTATAAGCTTCCATAGTCTTGCAATTATAATTACTCTATCTTCAAGACCAATGAAAGTAGCTTATCCCAAAAATTTGCTTCTCTTAAAATAAATTCAAAATTTTTTCACAAATGAAATAAAAACTAAAACAAAGCTATTAATATTAAAATGTATACTGAATGCACATTTAAATCATTAATAAAAAATTGGCAAGAAGTGTGAAGACAACTTTTCAGGGTTTTTTAAAAATTCTATTTATGTTGATTTTATTTGAAAGGCAGAGACAAAGATCTTCCACCTGCTATTTCAGTCCCCAAATACTGGCAACAGCCAGGGCTTTGCCAGGCCAAAACCAGGAGCTCAAAACTCCATCTGGGTCTCTCACATGGGTAGCAGGGACTCAAGTACTTGAGTCATCACCTACTTCTGCCTCCCAGAATGTGCATTAGCGGGAAGCTGAATCAGAAGCACAGTAGCTGGGACTCAGACCAGGCATCAGCTATGGGATGTGGGTACCCCAACAGGCAAATTAAACCACTGTGCCAAACGACTGCCCTTCAGGAATTGTTTTGCCAATGAACTGAGATTCAGTGAGTTACCTGATCACAACCGCTAAATCCCATCATTCTCGTACTCAAACCTAACTGACCTGAAAATCAGGTGACAGCCTGAATGGGAGTAAAATTTTACTAAAATTAAAATGATGTTGTTAACAGAACTAAATGTCTAGTATTGTGGTTTTCAAATTTGTCTTCTGCTCTGAGATATAGTCTAGTTTTTCTCTCTCATGTAGGGCCATCCACCAAAATTTCACTTATAAAGAAATAAGGTTTTCCTCAATTCTTCTACCTAAATTTTCACTTCAAAAGAACAAAGAGTTCTAATATAGATAAAATGGCAAATTTACCTTAATTTCAAGTAGAAAAGGTAAGCTTGTCCCCTGCTATCCCACTACTATTTAGAAAATAATATTTAAATAAACTGGTTTAACTTTAGGATAGAACATGACAGTGAGAGAGAGAGAGAGAGAGAGAGAGAAAAGTCTTCCTTCCGTTGGTTCACTCCCCAAGTGGCCGCAATGGCCAGAGCTGCGCCAATCCGAAGCCAGGAGCCAGGTGCTTCCTCCTGGTCTCCCATGCGGGTGCAGGGCCCAAGGACTTGGGCCATCTCCCACTGCACTCCCGGGCCACAGCAGAGAGCTAGACTGGAAGAGGAGCAACCAGGACTAGAACCAGGGTGCCTGAGCAGCAGGCAGAGGATTAGCTAAGTGAGCCGCGGCGCCAGCCTAAAGTTTTTCTTAGAAGAAATTGTCATCTAAATCTGCACGTTACCATCCCAGGGTGAAAACTCTAAATATCTTTTCCCAAGAAGTAATCCTACAAAGATTGTAATTTTTTCCTTTAAAAATAAATTCTCCCAAGAGTCCTCACTGTATTTCTTATCAGAATCAACCTACCTGAACTCTACGGCTCATCTATCATTAACACAAAAGACTCGAAGCCGATGAAACCTTATCTTTAATTGTAAAATACTATAAACAATAGAATGTAGTTACACTGTAATAGTAATATGGTCATGTGGCAGTAAATATGTTTACGTGGTTACAACATGACTCCCTTCAATAAAATGTAAATTACTAGGCTAATCCTCCACCTAGCGGCGCCGGCACACCAGGTTCTAGTCCTGGTCGGGGCGCCGGATTCTGTCCCGGTTGCCCCTCTTCCAGGCCAGCTCTCTGCTGTGGCCAGGGAGTGCAGTGGAGGATGGCCCAAGTGCTTGGGCCCTGCACCCCATGGGAGACCAGGAGAAGCACCTGGCTCCTGCCATCGGAGCAGCGCGATGCGCCGGCCGCAGCACGCCAGCCGTGGCGGCCATTGGAGGGTGAACCAACGGCAAAGGAAGACCTTTCTCTCTGTCTCTCTCTCTCTCACTATCCACTCTGCCTGTCAAAAAAAAAAAAAATCACTTAAGATATATGAACTAAAATATACAATTTTAAAATGTTGCCATTTTTCTTAAAGAGTCTAAAATTGTGAATTCTGGAAATAAAGCATTTTGCATTCTTCCTGACAAACCACCACCACCGTATTAAATAAAATAATTCACAGATACCAGTAGCTCAAAATATGTCATATCACCTTAATACATGTAAGAATTACATCTTACAAGTAAAAAACACTTGTGTTGTTGTAACCTTTTTATGTATCTTAGATTGTAAGAAAGTAATTTTTAAATACCATAAAAGCACATGATTCTATGATACATAATTTTCCTGGAGAAAATATCTCCTATTTTGATAAAATATTATAAATTTACCTTTCTGCAGCAGTCGATTCATCAGAAAATTCAGTATCTGCTGTACTTTTCCTACTATTATTTGACCTCCAAGATGATGCCAAGGGGAGTTCTTCTGAAGACATGGGTCTGGGCCTTTGGCCAATCCCAGAGGGCTGCTGTAAACCTGCAGACTGCTCTTCAGTGCTCAAAACAGCTATGATCGCTCTTATCGTGGCTTCATCAACTTGGGACCAAGGTTTAGATGGAGCTCTCATTCGGCGTAAAAATAAGCTATGCCACTTTTGCCTGAGCTGCAGCAATAAACTGGCTGCCTGTAATAAAACACTTTCCTCAGTTCAAAAAGACACAAGCAAAATTTGTATCACAAACAAATGACACCTGTTTGTTAGTGAAGGTCTACAACTATTTCCAAAGAATTTAAGTCATGTTTCCTATAATTCCTTCTACTACATAAATTAAATAAGATTTCTCATTTGCCATATAATAGGCACCAGAAACACAAAATCAACAGTCTAATAAGAGACAGTAAACAACAGCTGTCATAGAGTGTAAACAGCACCAGAAATGTAGCAACAGGGTAAATAAATAAAAATACCTAAGGGGCCAGCATTGTGGTGCAGCAGGTTAAACTACTACCTGTGATGCCAGAATCCCATACGGGCAGTGGCTCAAGTCTCAGCTGTTCCAGTTCTAATCCAGCTCCCTGCTAATGCACCTGGGAAAGCAGCAGAAGACAGCCAAAGTAAGTGGGCCCCTGCATCCACATGGGAGACTTGGAAGAAACTCCTGGCTCCTGGTTTCAGTCTGGCCCAGCCCTGGCCATTACACCCATATTGGGAGTGAACTAGCAGATGGAAGATCTCTCTCTGCTTCTGTAACTAAGCCTTTTAAATTAATTAATTAATTAATTAATTAATTAATCTTAAACCAGAAAAGGAAACAAAAAGAAAAATACAGAAGGCATTGTGGCACAGTGTGTTAAACCTCTACTGTGGAGTGCTGGCTCAAGCATTGGCTTCTCTGCTTCTGATCTGGCTTCCTGATATTGTGCCTGGGAAGGCGATGAATGATAGTCCAAGTACTTGAAAATCCCTGTCACCCATGTGGGAGATCCAAGTGGAATTGCTGACTCCTGGATTTAGCATGGACCAGCCCCAAATGTGGGCATTTGGGGAATGAATCTGAAGTTGGAACATTCTCTCTCTCTTTCTTTCAAATAAATAATTTTTTTTAATTTCATTTACTTCCATTCATAGTGTATTAATTGCCTCTATTCAAACCACAATGTCCACAAGGCAAATGGATCCATAGAAAGGCCAAGAGATAGAAACTTCAGAGTCATCAGTGTATAAATGGTTACTAAATCTATACATTGGGACAAAGTACCCAGGGGTCGTGCAAAGAAACTGAGAACAGCAGAACAAGGCATGGAGTACTAGAGAATTGAGATTTTAAGATATAAACGCATACAGAGGAGTCAGTGATGCAACCTAAGAAGGAATGACCACAGAAGAAGAACTGGGGAAGATTCACCTCACAATAACTAGTACAGAGAAGCTGGGGCAGGGGTGAGGTGAGAAGACAAGATTACAGACAGGAGTGTATGAACAACAGTGGCAGCTACTAGAGAGAGGTCATGCTCATCAAGGGCAGCAGAGTGGGTGTGACGACAGGGAAGATAGAGTTGACCTTGGCAACTATAGTTCAGTGAAGTAAAGGGATGGTGAGAATGGAAATGAGACTACAGATAGCAGTGATGATAAAGGAGCGGAGGGTAAAAACAAAGTAACCCTGGCCTATGTCCACTACAGCTAGGCTTCCAAAACACTGTCCTCCCAGATGGGTACAGAAGCATTTTATTTTTTTTAGATATATTATTTATTAGAGAGGCAGAGTTACGACAGAAAGGCCTTCCATCCAAGGGTTCACTTCCCAAATAGCTGCAAAGGCTGAAGCTAGGCTGATCTGAAGCCAGGAGCCAGGAACTTCTTCCTGGTCTCCCATGTGGGTGCAGGGGCCCAAGGACTTGGGCCATCTTCCACTGCTTTCCCAGGCCACAGCAGAGAGCTGGATGTGAAGAGGAGAAGCCCAGACATGAACCAGCACCTATAAAGGATGCCAGCACCACAGATGGAGGCTTAGCCTACTGTGCCACGGTGCCAGCCCCCAGAATCATCTTTAAAAGGAAAGATGGGGCCCGGTGCTGTGGCATAGTGGGTAAAGCTGCTGCCTGCAGTGCCAGCATTCCATATGGGCACCAATTCAAGTCCCAGCTGCTCCACTTCCAATCCAGCTCTCTGCTATGGCTTGGGAAAGTACTGGAAGACGGGCCAACTCCTTGGGCCCCTGTACCCACGTGCGAGACCCAGAAGTTCCTGGCTTCTGGCTTCGGATTGGCCCAGCACCAACGGTTGTGGTCATTCAGGGAGTGAAACGGCAGATGGAAGACTTCTCTCTCTGTCTTTGTCTCTCTGTGGCTCTGCCTTTCAGATAAATAAATGAATCTTTAAAAAATTAAATAAAAGTAAAGATGGAGGAGCTGGCATTGTGACGTGGTGGGTAAAGCTGCTGCCTCCAGCACCAGCATCCCACATGGGCACTGGTGTCCTGGCTGTTCCACTTTCCATCCAGCTCTGTTAATGACTTGGGTGAAGCTCCTGGGCTCCTGGCTAGAGCCTGGTCCAGCACTGGCCATTGCAGCCATCTGGAGAGTGAATCAGTAGATGGAAGCTCTCTCTCTCTCTCTCTTCCTCTCTCTCTGGAACTCTGAACATAAACAAATACATCTTTAAAAAAAAGATTGGGAAGATTTTTGTCAAAAAAATTTTAATTCGAAAAACATTTCTCTCTCCCAATTCAGAGGCATATGAAAACAGAATGAACTCATATCTTTCTCTCAGAATTATACAAAAAAAAATGAAGTTTTCACATACTCAGTAATACTCAGTACATACATATTTGGAAATACTCAGGTAATACTCAGTACATACATATTTGGAAATATTCAGATACTACTGTTATAGTTTGGAATGCTTTTGGTCCCTCCAAAAATGGTCGCTAATGCAACTGTACTGGGAGGCATGGTCTCTAGGCAATGACTGAATCATGAGGGCTCTGCTCCCATGGATGGAATTAAATCCCTTCTCAAAGAGCCTGACAGGAGCTGTCCCTTCTCACCTTCTCAGCCCTCTGCCTTCTGTCCTGTGAGGACAGTGTTCGTCCGCACCAGAGGACACGGATTCAGAGTGACTTCTGGGAAGAAGACAGCTGCCCTCATCAGATGCGAGCACTTTGAACTTGGACTTCCCAGTATGTAGAAGCGTGAAGGGAAAAAAATCTGTTCTTTATAAATTACCAGACTGGGATATTCTGTTACAGCAGCCAAAACGGACTAAGAGAATTTTATTACGCTTAAATACTGAGCCAATGCAGGCATCGCAGCACAGTGGGTTAAGCTGTCACTTGGGACGCCCGCACCCCAAATATCAGAGTGCTGGGTCACGTACTGGCTGCTCTGCTTCCAGTCTGACTGAAGTGCCTGGGAAGCAGCAGCTGATGGTCTAAACAGCGGAGTTCTTGCAGCCCACATGGGAGAACCATTCCTGGTCCCTAGCTTCAGTCTGGCCCAACTCTAGCTGCTGCAGCCATCTGGGGAACGAACCAGTTGATGGAAGGTATCTGTCTCGCAGTCTGTGTGTGTGTCTCACACTCTCTGCCACTTTGCCTTTCAGATAAATAAATAAATAAATCTTCAAAAAAAATACTGAGCTACACCTCAGTTTTTCAAGTCTATTGTAATAAACCTCTATACAATAAAAATGCATAAAGGTCCTATAAAAACTGAAAAACAAGCAGCATTCTCTAATACTAAGGGCTCAATATTGAAGATAAAAATTTTTATAACCAATTCATACTAACTGAATGAAAGAAAGTTATCACCTACTTACAAGCTACTTACCTCGGGCTCCAGCTTGAAGTTGAGCCACTCATCAAGTTTCAGAGCTGCTAAATGAGCCGTAGTCCTGTCTTCCACCTCACTGTCACTACTGTCATTGGGAATGCCATCCGCTGTCCCAACACATATCAAAGAATAAACCTCTGTTACCATCTTACAGTACAGCAAAAAGCTAAGCAGAACGATCATCCCCAGGTACAGAAAGCCTGCCATACCAACAATTTATGTGCAAAGTTCTTGAAACCCAACAGATCATAAATTATATCCCAATATTTAAAGAGAGAAAAAGAAGACATTTTAAGATTGCAATCTCTAATCACAATGCACAAAACAGAACAAAAAACAGGAATTTTGAAACTAAAGCACGATCTTCAAATAGTAACTGAAGAAGTAACTAAGAACATAATTAAAGAACGGTATGACAACACTATATATCAAGAGCTCTGGTAGATGCTCAAAGCAACACTCGCATAAACTCATTTAAACCAATTTAGAAAGTTGAGAACTGTATGGTTAAATACATCTTAGAAAATCTGCATAAAACCCAAAGAAAAGTAGAAAACAAAAATTAATGAATTGGAGCTAAAATGTTAACAGTTAATATTATAATCCATTTCTTTGCAAGGACTAACAGACAACCTCTGTAATTTTAATAAAGGAAGAAGCACAAATATATCTACAAAATCAGAAGTGAGAATAAGATTATAAAAATTAATCTAAGATTGGGGCTGGTGCTGTGGCACAGTGGGTTAATGCCCTGGCCCAAAGCACCGGCATCCAATATGGACACCGGTTCGAGACCCAGCTGCTCCATTTCCAATCCAGCTCTCTGCTATGGCCTGGGAAAGCAGCAGAAGATGGCCCAAGTCCTTGGGTCCCTGCACCTACATGGGAGACCCGGAAGAAGCTCCTGGCTCCTGGCTTCGGATCAACACAGCTCCAGCCGTTGTAGCCAACTGGGGAGTAAACCATCAGATGGAAGACCTCTCTCTCTATCTTTCTCTCTCTCTGCCTCTCCTCTCTCTGTATAACTCTTTTATATAAATAAATAAATCTTTAAAAATTAATCTAAGATTATAAAATATAAGCTGAAACATAAAATATACCTAATTAGAGAGTAAATCTGAAATCTTTAAAAAATTATTCATAGTCTACCAAGAAAATTACTAAAACAGAAAGAAAAAAGAACTACAAAAACATAAAGCTATTTAAGAAAAACAAAACTAAAGATGACTTAAAGAACAGCAACAAAGTAAATCAGAATATCAAGTCTCTCAAACTTTGAGGGAATCAGATAATAACTAGTTCCTTTAATGATATAAATTTGAACGTAACCCTAAAACCTGATAATACCTAAAATCTAAAAATACCTGAAAGCACACAAGAATACTCCACAAAACCTACAGCTTCACTAATAAACATATATATAACACTCTTAAGTAAAATGCTAGAAAAACATGCAGCCACATAATAAGTACTACTTAGTCCAAGGAAGGTTTATTCTAAGAAAAAAAAATAGCTCCTTAAGAAAACCTATATACAACATCAACAGGCTAACCAAATTCTGACTGCATGGACAAATCCTCAATAGCTATTTGATAAATTCAAGACATTTTTCTAAAAAACAATACTTCCCTGTTAATAAAACAAAAATTAACATTATGATCAATAGTACATTTAGAATTTAAACTTTTAAAATTCAACAGTGGTAATTAATATAGTTTTCCAAACTTTTGAAAAAAGAATCAAAAGCAAAAGTTTTGGTAAAAAATGTAAGTATTATCACCTAAAGGTAGTACAACATAATAAATACAAATTCCCCAAAATTAGTAAGAAATTGGTGAAGTAGCAGGGCAAATAAAACATGCTAAAATCCATTGGAGTGCACCTATTAAGCGAAATCAGCAGTAAAATGACTTATAACCACAGAAAGGCAGCAGAGTTACAGGCAGACCTTCCAACACCAGGTACTAACACTTATTAATAAACAAAACTGCTACATAAGACCGGCGCTGCGGCTCACTAGGCTACTCCTCTGCCTTGCGGCGCCGGCACACCAGGTTCTAGTCCTGGTCGGGGCACCGGATTCTGTCCCGGTTGCTCCTCTTCCAGGCCAGCTCTCTGCTGTGGCCAGGGAGTGCAGTGGAGGATGGCCCAAGTGCTTGGGCCCTGCACCCCATGGGAGACCAGGATAAGTACCTGGCTCCTGCCATCGGATCAGTGCGGTGCGCCGGCGGCAGCACACCAGCCGCGGCAGCCATTGGAAGGTGAACCAACGGCAAAGGAAGACCTTTCTCTCTGTCCACTCTGCCTGTCAAAAAAAAAAAAAAAAAAAAAAAAAACCTGCTACATAAGAAAGAACAATAGGCCGGCACCCCAGGTTCTAGTCCCGGTTGCTCCTCTTCCAGTCCAGCTCTCTGCTGTGGCCCGGGAAGGCAGTGGAGGATGGCCCAAGTCCTTGGGCCTTGCACCTCATGGGAGACCAGGAGAAAGCACCTGGCTCCTGGCTTCAGATCAGCGCGGTGCGCCAGCCACAACGTGCAGGCTGTAACAGCCACTTGGTGGGGTGAACCAACGGAAAAAGGAAGACCTTTCTCTCTCTCTCTCTCTAACTCTGCCTGTCAAAAAAGAAAAAAAAAAAAAAAAAAGAAGAAGAAAAAACAATAGAAAGGAAGAACTGTAAAACGTGTTCAGAAAGCTTACACAGGCCAAATTTAATTTGTAAACAAGTAAGTTTTCTAAAGCAGAATACATACAATCTAACAAATAGGGTATATAAAAAGAAAGTATTCAATAATAATTAGTCCTAATATGTTTTGGTATAGAGGAAGAACCATAAGTCATATTCATATACATTTATCAAGTAATTCCACTTCCAAGACTTTTAAATCAGGAAAATATGAAATGAATGAGAGTAGGACACCCTGATGAAGACATCCACGTGCCAACGCCCCTGTCTTGTCCACAGTCTCATGAGTGGCCCATCACAGGGGCACTTCCACTCTCTCCACACACCCTGCTGCGGGCCCACCACCTCACTGAGACTGCTCTTGTCAAGCTCACTGATCACTGCACACACTGCCAAATACAACACAAAACTTTCACCTTTTTCATTATCTCAGAGTAACGATTAATAGTGTTGACTCCCTTCTTCAAGCATACCTTCCTCCAACACTGGTCCACTCTTCCTTCCTGTGCTCAAACATACTTACTCTTCAGGCAATCCACACTGAAGTCTTGAAAGACCTTCCACAGGCTGATGAGGTCCACATCTGCACTGCTCAGGCCTCTTCCCGCCCCCTCCCCCGATCACCAGCATCTCATATCAGAGTGTCAGTTTGCATTCTGGCGACTCCACTTTCAATCCAGCTTCCTGCCAATATGTGCCTAGAAGGCAGTGGATGATGGCCCAACTACTTAGGTCACTGACACCTATGTGGGAGATGTGGATGGAGTTCCAGGCTCCCAGCTTCAGCCTGGCCCAGAGCCAGACACTGTGTCCATTTTGGGAGTGAACCAGTAGACACAGATCTGTCTCTGCCTCTCTCTCTTTCAAATAAGTAAGTAAATCTTAGTGAGGGGAAAATGTCTAAAACAGAACTCTTGGATGCCCACCCGTACATCCTGCTCCTCCCAATCTCAAGTAACTGGCATCACCATCAGCAAGCTACTCCAGACAGAATCTGCAGGTACACCTGATTCCCCCCTTTCCCTTACCAACTACATTCAATGCCCTAGTCACCAGCTAATCTAAAATAATTCTGAAGCTACTGCTTTTCATATCAGCTGCCATCATCCTCTTCTTTTTATATATATATATATATATATATTTTTTTTTTTTTTTTTTTTGACAGGCAGAGTGGACAGTGAGACATTGGTTCACCCCACAATGGCTGCTGCAGCCACTGGGCACTGAGCTTATCCGAAGGCAGGAGCCAGGTGCTTCTCCTGGTCTCCCACGCAGGTGCAGGGCCCAAGCACTTGGGCCATCCTCCACTGCCTTCCCAGGCCACAGCAGAGAGCTGGACTGGAAGAGGAGCAACTGGGACAGAACCGGCGCCCCAACCGGGACTAGAACCCGGAATGCCAGCGCCGGCCACAGGCGGAGGATTAGCCTAGTGAGCTGCGGCGCTGGCAGAAATCAATTTAAAGGAGAGTGGTTCTTGGAGCCGGCATTCTGGCACAGTAGGTTAAGCTTGCACCTGCAACATCAGCATCCAATATGGGCTTCAGTTTGTGTCCCAGCTGCTCCACTTCCATTCCAGCTCCTTGCTAATACGTCTGGAAAAGCAGCGGAAGGTGGCCCAAGTCTTTAGGCCCCTGCACCTTGTGGGATACCCAGAGAAGTTCCTGGCTCCTGGCTTCGGCCTGGCCCAGCCCTGGCTGTTGCGGCCATTTGGGGAGTGAACCCCTAGATGGAAGATCTTTCTCTCTGTGTGTGTGTCTCTCTGTAACTCTACCTTTCAATAAATAAAAAAAATCTTAAAAAAAGGAGAACAGTAGTTCTTGCTATTTCCTAATAGTGTCACAATATCAAAAGTATGTTGCTACGACATAAATTCTTATAACTTTACAATTTTGGGGTTTAGTAAAGAAGTTTTGCTTCAAACAGATATTTATTTCATTTTTAGTACATTTACCTCTAAAGGAGGAGGGTTCCTGGAGAGCATTACTTGCCAACCTAGCAGGTCCACAGAATACCAACACAGTGACAGGCGTCACTGCCGAGCAACACCTGATATTCGCTATTCTATGCGCTCTGGTCATCTCATCATAAAGAAGCCAGTCTGTGGGGAGTGCTTGAATTGCCGCAGCTTGGCCATTAGCTGGAGGAATCTATTACAGAAATAAGTGAGAAATCCCCTCATTGTATTGATCACCAAAGTGACTGGGAATACTTTTAAAACATGCAAAGTTGTTCAGTTAAATAGAGGATGTAGTTTAGTATCCAGGCAAAAATTAAAGAAAATCACAGCTAATAAACTTAATATAAAAATCTTCATTACTTTTCCAATATTATCTCTTACAACTCTTAAAATTCAAACAAAATTTTGTTCCAATGTTTTAATTTTACATATATGATTAATATCAAACCAGGCAGCTATCTAGAACATTTTTTTATTGATCTCCAATGACCAAAATTAATTTCACCTCAAGGCCTGAGAGTATCAAAAATGGTTTACCTTTTTATATTGAGGCTGACTGAGAACTGAAGTGGGATGAAAGCGCACTTTTTTCTCTTTTGGCCCTGTCAGTACTACATTCTCTCTGTCCACATGGACTAAATTAGGATACATGCCTGCCACCAATGCAGCTTTAACAACAGCCCAGTTCTCAGAATTTGTGTTAACATCGCGAATGTCACCACCACCTCGTGCTCTAACGAAACCTAGAGAGAGGAAAAACCCACAACAACATTTTCTATTGTACAAAGATCCTTTTAAATTACAGCGTTTTTTACCAAAAGTTGTATAACTGATGTAACTTTAATGATATTCCAATTCCACAATAATTAATGGAATCTGCTCTGGGAAGTTTGAAATACAAAACCAATTATGATAGTTTAGATCTGCCTCAGATAAAGTACAATACCCACTGGAGGCTTAAGGGGTTTTTTAAAAGCATATTACAGCAATAAACTTCAATAACTGTCAGAAACACATTAAGTTCACAGTTGAAAACCTAAACCATTCTTCTGACTGGTATTAGTAACATTCTGGTTATGACATTAATTCTGGAGATAAGTCAATCTATAGCATTCTTGATTCAATTTTAAAACATTTTGTATTTCTCCACATTGAAGAAAACTGCAACTCCTCTGGTTCCTTCCTTCTGTTACTTTGGCACTTCAGCTAACCCATGAAATTAGACTCTGGTACTTTTCTTCTGACCAATGCACTTCAACATCTATGCTACTCAAATAATAATAATAATAATAATAATTATAATTATAATTATTATTCAAAGAAGCAATTAAAAAAATCAAGTGTCAGGGCCAGTGTTATAGTACAGTGGATTAAGCTGCCACCTGCCACACTGGCATCCCATATCAAGTACCAGTTTGAAGGCTGGTTTTGTAGCTTCTGTTCCAGCTCCCTGATAGTAAGCCTGGAAGGGGGTGGAAAATGACCCAAGTAACTTGGGTCCTCACTGTCCATGTGGGAGACATGGAGGGAGCTCCAGGCTCCTGGCTTCAGCCTAACCTGGCTCTGGCTCTTGAGACCATTGGGGGAGTGAATCAGTGGATAGATGATCTCTTTCTTACTGTTCCTCCTCTTTCTGTTATTCTGTCTCTCAAATAAATAAAATAAATCTTAAAAAAATCAAGTTTCTTCAAATGATTATCAGTTGTTTTAATATTCCAAGAATATGAAACATAGCACTCACATCAAGCAGCTTAAATTTAGGTAACTCCTATTTCACAGAACCACTTTATATCACTACTTCATTGATAGTGATATAAGAAATTATAATAACAACAATATCTAAATGGATCTTCACATACAAATATAAATTGCTCCCTGCTAACAGTATCAAAAAGGTATCAACTCTGTTTATGTACTTCTCAAATACAAATTCTTCAATATCATGTTTTTCATCAACAAACAGAAGTTGCGGTCATGCAGAAGTCTACAACTCGGTTCATGAACATGAGACACACAACATGATGTCATAAAAATCCCAAGAGCATCAATTAACACTAGAAAGAGGATGAGACACGGTCAGCAGACTCTAAACACTGTAAAGAATTTCTTTCATGGAAAAACTTTACCTGATGCTCTAAGTTGACCAAGCAACTGTGTTCTCATGCCTATAATTATTTCCATGGTAGCTTGTGAAAGAAAATTCTTTTCACAAAAGGCTCGCTCCCACCCATCACTTCGAGCTTTCTGCCAAGCCTATAAAAACAGAATAGTTACATAACAAGACACATTTACCACCAATCACTTCTTGGAGGCAACAAAGTAGCTGAAAACCACCATTGGTAATCACTCAAAGTCAATTCTCCATATTCTAATTATTCTATAAAATCTAACACTTTATGATCAGATAAAATTGATATTAGGGGCAGGTATCTGGCACAGTGGATAAGCTGCAGTTAGGAGGCCTGCATCCAACATCAGAGTACCCAGGGTACATTCCCAGCTCCAGTTCCTGACTCCAGTTTCTGCAAATGTGGACTCAGAAAGGCAGCAATGATCGATCAATCAGCTGGGTTCCCACCACCCATATGAGAGACCTAGCTTGGGTTCTCAGGTCCTGGCTTCAGCCCCCCAGCCCATAGCATTTCAGGAGTGAACCAGTGAATGGGGGCAAGCTCACTTGTATGAGCTCTCTTCCTGGCACTCGCTGCCTCTATTTCTTTCTGCCTATCAAATAAATAAATTTCAAATTTATCACCAATTCATACTCAAACACTATGAAAGTCATTGGGTTTACAAAACCCCTAGGAGAACTAAGTGTCAAACAACCTAAATGATCAGCTATGAGATATATTCACATTCTCAGGTAAACCTGCCAATTTTATTCCACACAAGTGTGAGTAGTTTCAATTACGCCATCCTAATCCACTTGTATCTAGGAATTCTGCCACTGTAGTCTTCCAATCATAGTCTCTGTATCAACCTCCTGATCTGAGAATGGAAACTTGGATTTCTAGGAATGACCCTCTATGCAGCATAAAAAGCTCCCTTTTGAAAATCAGTTTTCTTGCTTTAGGTGTAATTCGAAGACCAAAGCAATAATTATCCTGTTTTAGAAGAAGCAGGGGGAAAGCAAAGAACAGATAGGAATTCTACTCCAAATATCCCAGTAATTACTATTCAACTGCCATACTATAATATATAGTATTTAACACCCAATTAATAGCAAACAGCCATCCACTGTTCCATAGCACTCATAACAGAACTTTTGATTATTTTTAAGAATTATGTACGTGAATATATGCATATTATGTATGTGCATATATGTATATGCAATACTGGCATACCGTATGGGCACAAGTTCTTGTCCCAGCTATTCCACTTCCAATCGAGTTCCCTGCTAATGGCCTAGGAAAGTCAAGTACTTGGGCCCCTGGCACCCACATAGGGGTAGGGGATGAAGTTCCTGGCTCCTGGCTTCTGCCTGGCCCAGCCCTGGAGGTTGTAGCCATCTGCGGAGTGAACCAACAGATGGAAGATCTCTGTGTGTGTGTGTGTGTGTGTGTGTATACATGTGTATCTCCCTCTAACTCTTTCAAATAAATAAATCTTAAAAAAATAATGTATTTTAGAAAAATCTTACATGCCTGAAAAAGTACTTTCAACACAAAGTTGAGCTCTCTCTGTATATACTTCTTAAATTTTAAAATAAAGAGTAAAAAATCAATAGATATTAAATTCAAGATAATTTTCTTCCAACCTTTGTTCTGTAAACTTTAGACAACGTTCAAATAAAATTTTAGAGCATTCTCTGTCCAATATATGATTTAAAGATAAGGAGCTCAGTATGAAAAAATAAGCATGAGTATTAAATATAATATTCATCTAAGGAGAAAATGAGGGGAAAACATGTAAAGAAAGATTGATATTTTTAACATATTAACAGCAAGAAGTATTTTTCTGGGCTATTAGTTAAATGTGACCTCAGTTTAAAAGTTTACTGTATATGAGTGAAACACACATCTTTGTGATTTGATTACTGTTTAAAGCCCTTGCCTACATTCCTGCTGAACTATGGTCTTTTTATTTCTTATTTGTTAAACTCTTTATTTAGCGGAGCATTAAGGTTTTGACTATAATAATAATAATTAAAATAGAAAACTAATGAAATTATTTTCTATCTCTTTAAACTGCTACACTTTACCCAGAAATGCGTTCAACACAGCATTTTCAGAAACAAGCCCCAGCACTAGTACCTGGAAGGCTCTGAGAAGCGCCATGTGGTCACTGAAAGTTCCTGCAGTGAAACGCTTCCTGCAAAGCATCGCTGCACGCTTTTGAGAGGCCTGGGTGGGCAGCACAAAAGGATCTCGGTAGGCCAGAGTGCAGGCAATTGTAAGAATGGGATCCAGACACTTCAGAACAACAGCGCACAGCACCATTTTGCCAAGATGTGGCTCGACTGGCAAGTCAGCCAAGTGATATCCAAGTTCAGTCAGATCTTCCCAGGCATCCATTGCATCTATTGTCTAAATAAAAGGATACAGAAAAGAAGCTGACATGACCAAACACTGTTTAACCACACCACATACTTAAAAATCCATAAGTAAAAAAATATAAAATCTTTTGTCACATAAAAATATTTCACTTCAAATATATTATACTTACATAAAAGAACAATACACTGTATTACCTACTATTAACTACTGTGACAGTATTATTTAGAGTGCATGATACACTAAAATGTTTTCAAAGTATAAATAGGTTATATATCCTCATTCAGTTTAAATCTTAAATTTAAAAAAAGCTAGGAACTATTAAGACACTTACCTTCAGCATCTGTACAGCATTTCTTACAATCAAAGCTGGCGGGGGTTCAGGAGCTTTCATAAGGAAGTCAGCAACGGCACAATTAACTGGGGCTAACAGCTTGGTATGTAAACAAAGTTCCTTTAAATCAAAACAGTAAAGAATGTACTTTAGACTTTTACCTGTAAATGAATTACACAAACTACAGCTCCCAAACACAGACTAGAAAGCTTCTTATTAAACTGAACAGCAGAAGGAACAACATCTTCCTATGAAACATGGGCTCACAACTAGCCTGATCGGCCAGAATCCTCATCAGCACCATCAGTCAACTCGTACCATTGTCCCTTCTGGCTACATCTCCTCACAGAATTCTTAGATACAGGGGCTGGTGCTGTGGCTTAGTGGCTAAAGCCACCACCTGCAGTGACAGCATCCCATATGGATGCCAGTTCAAGACCCAGCTGCTCCTCTTTTGATCCTGCTCTCTGTTATGGCCTGGGAAAGCAGTAGAAGATGGCCCAAGTACTTGGGCCCCTACATCCACATATAGGCCATTTGGGGAGTGAATCAGCAGGTAGAAGATCTCTCTGCCTCTGCCTCTCTGTAACTCTGCCTTTCAAATAAATAAATAAAGCTTAACAAAAAAAAAAAGAATTCTTATATACAACTGTTAGAGCACTATTCAAAAAATAAATCTTTTCCCTGCTTTTTTTATACTTACTACATCCTAGAATCTTTTATTTGTTCAACCATACTTAAGTGCTCTCTAGGTTCATGGCATTATGCAGCAAGTTGTAGAAGAGGAACACAGACAAGTGTCTGTACTCATGGAGTTTACACTGTTGTGTAAAAACAGACCTGAAATAGCTAATTATATAATTAACAACTTTATTAGAATTGTGGTAAGTGCTATGAAATTACAGGGAGGCAAAGAGTGACCGAAGCAAATTCAAGAAACAGCAAGGGCCAGCACTGTGGCACAGTGGGTTAAGGTCCTGATCTGCAGTGCTGGCATCCTCTATGGGTACTGGTTCGAGTCCCGGCTGCTCCACTTCTGATCCAGCTCCCTGTTAATGCGCCTGGGAAAGCAGCAGAGGATGTTCCAAGTCCCTGGGCCCCTGAACCCACGTGGGAGATCTGGAAGAAGCTCCTGGCTCCTGATTGGCTCAGCTCTAGCCGTTGGGGCAATTTGGGGAGTGAACCAGAGGTTGGAAGACCTCTCTCTCTCTCTGACTCTACTTCTCCATGTAACTCTGTCTTTCTAATAAATAAAATAATTCTTTAAAAAAAAAAAAAAAAAGGAACAGCAAGAGGAGGGAGCTCTGAGAAATAGGAAATAACCCTTACACTAAATGCAAAGATTGAGTAGGAGTCAATAACAAAAGAAATTGGGAGGTGAAGGGGAGGGATCCTACGGAGAAGGAACTGCACATGTGAAGACCCTAATGTTAAAAAAATAAATAAATAAAAGATATATTCAAGAAACTGAAATTGCTAGTTTAAGAACAGAAGGCAGGAAATAAAACTGGAGACACAGGTAAGAACAGGTAACTAAGGCTCTTGTTAAGCTTAAGAATACTGGACTTGGGGGCTAGTATTGTGGCATAAATTCGCTGCCGGCAGTGCCAGCAACCCATAAGGTGCCAGCTCGGGTCCCAGCTGCTCCACTTTCAATCCAGCTCCCTTATAATGGCCTGGGAAAACAGGAGAGGAATGGTCCAAGGGCTTGGGCACCTGCAACCACACGGGAGACCCAGAAGAAGCCTCTGGCCCCTGGCCTCAGCCTGACCCAGCTCTGGCTGTTGTGGCCATTAGGGGAATGAACCAGTTGGAAACTCACTCTCTCTCTCTCTCTCTCTCTCTCTCCCTCTCTCTCTATCTTTCTACCTCTCTACCTCTGCCTCTCCTTTTCTGTAACTCTGACTTCCAAATAAATAAAATAAATCTTCAGAAAAAAAATTCTGGATTTTATCCCAGGAGGGACAGAAAATTGCCACAGGCTGGGGGCCGGCGCTGTGGTGCAGCAAGTTAACACCCTGGCCTGAAGCGCCTGCCTCCCATATGGGCGCCGGTTCTAGTCCTGGCTGCTCCACTTCCGATCCAGCTCTCTGCTATGGCCTGGGAGAGCAGTGGAAGATGGCCCAGATCCTTAGGCCCCTGCACCCGCTGGGAGACCCAGAAGAAGCTCCTGGTTCCTGGCTTTGGATTGGTGCAGCTCTGGCCATTGTGGCCATCTGGAGAGTGAACCAGCAGATGGAAGATCTCTCTCTTGGTCTGTACCTGTCTCTGCAACTCTGTCTTTCAAATAAATAAAATAAATCTTAAAAAAAAAAAATAAAACTGCCATAGGCATGGGGAAGTAAGAGATCTTTGTAGGATGTGGATGTCAAAAACATGATTCTGCATCTCTTTAAAGGTTTGGAAGTTAGCATCTAGCCCAAAACACTGAAGAATCAATCAAATTAATGCATTTCTGGTAGCTTTCCCTAGAAACTGCAGTATATGGCCATGAAGTCAGAAAACATAAAGGAAAACAGTCAGTAAAGACAGGAAATTTAATGAACTCAGTTCCAAAACTATCAAAGTAACTTCAGCATCTTACACTGAGGTTTACATTGTTCTGCAGACCTAGTACTTTATTTTCCAATCCTATTGAGGACATGAAAGGCAAAACAACGTAGCTGTCTCCTAAAACGTCACATTAAAGAGGGCAGCACAATTTAAATATACTCAAATAAGTCTTTTCTTTTCTTTTCTTTTCTTTTTTTTTTTTTTTTTGACAGGCAGAGTGGACAGTGAGAGAGAGACAGAGAGAAAGGTCTTCCTTTGCCGCTGGTTCACCCTCCAACGGCCGCTGCGGCCGGTGCACCGCGCTGATCCTAAGGCAGGAGCCAGGTACTCATCTTGGTCTCCCATGGGGTACAGGACCCAAGTACTTGGGCCATCCTCCACTGCACTCCCTGGCCACAGCAGAGAGCTGGCCTGGAAGAGGGGCAACCGGGACAGAATCCGGCGCCCCGACCGGGACTAGAACCTGGTGTGCCAGTGCCGCAAGGCGGAGGATTAGCCTAGTGAGCCGCGGCACCAGCCTCAAATAAGTCTTTAAAATTTTCAAAGTTTGTGAATCAATGTGTCTTGTATAGATTTTTTGTTATAGACATAACCATCGTCCATAATATATATTTTACAATTTTGCTTCATAAATTAATGTTATAAATTGTTTTTAATTCTTTTGAGAGGTAGAAAGAGAAAGAGAGAGAGAGAATTCTCCCCTCCACCAGCTTCCTCTCTAAATGCGTGCAACAGCTGGGACTGGCTCAAGTCAAAGCTAGGAGCCAGGTACCCAATCCAGTTCTCCCACAAGGGTAGCAGGAACCCAATTACTTGAGCCATTACCATTGTCTCCCAAGATCTGCATTAGCAGGAAGTTGGAAGCAGGAGCCAGAGCCAGGTATCCATGTACTCCATTCTGGTGCACAGGCATCTTAACTACTGCACTAAATATGCATTTCCTAAATTGATTTGTTTAAAGTCCAATTGCTATCATGCTGAAATGGCCCCTCATCTCCCTCATCCACAAGAAAATGACTTTTACAATTAAATAAATTTCTACCTGTAATGGCATTCTCAAAAGTTCTGGGGTCTGAAATTCCAACATATTCTGGAATCGGAGCCTACTGAACAGACGAAAACAAATTCCAGGTCTACAACGCCCAGCTCTTAAAAACAAAATACATAATTAAGATTCAAAAAAAGAATAAAGTCTGTAATAAACAAACTACAAAAGCAATGTGATTTAGAAGACAGCGAAATGAACAAGAATCAAGACATTTGAGTCAGAATCCTTACTTTTCCTCTCCGAATCCTTTTAGAATGCAATTCACTTGTCTGCAACTCAATTCATTTATAGACTAGATAATAAATGACACTTACCTGATATGCCTTCTAGTGTTATGGTACAAATCAAAACACATTAGATATGAAATCAAGTAAAAAGAAAATCACAGATAAATGCTTGGAAATTCAAATTCAAACAATTTTACTGAGCTGATATCAAGCACTGTGTTCAGACTCACGCATTATACAACTTTAAGGGAAAACCAATTATCCCATTATATTATGGGAAGCAGCAGAAAAATATCAGCCATGTCACTGTAAAGCAAGTCAGGGATGCATATTCCGAGTGACAGGGATATAGGACTATCCGGAACCTCAGAGAGTTCAGAAGCCAGAGAGGAAACATAACTTAGGCAGCTCTACTTGGATTTTCCACAATCAACTCAATCTCAACACAATCAAGTTAATCCTTCTCCTTAACTTAAGTACTTCCCATTATCCCTGTGTGACACTGTACCACCATCCAATTCTCTAAGACAGAAATCTGGATGACATCCATGATTCCCAAGCCATGGATATATAATCTATCACCAGTATTACACTAATATCTTTTGAATCAATTATCTACTTTATTTCCACCACTGTTCTAACAATGTATGTTACTCTCAACTCTCTGCTATGTAAAAGAAAATTTTAATGGAAGAACTTCTGCTGGGGCCAGGGCATAGCAGGTAAAGCCGCCACCTGCAGGGCAGGCATCCCATATGGGTGCTGGTTCGAGTCCCGGCTGCTCCACTTCTGATCCAACCCCCTGCTAATGTGCTAATGGGAAAGCAGTGGAAGATGGTCCAAGTCCTTGGGCCCCAGCACCCATGTGGGAGACCAGGAAGAAGCTCCTGGGTTCAGATACGTCCAGCTTTGGCCAATGCCGCTATTTGGGGAGTGCACCAGTGGATGGAAGATCTCTCTTTCTCTGCCTCTCCATAACTCTGCCTTTAAAATAAATAAATCTTGGGGCCGTCACTGTGGCACAGCAGGTTAATGCCCTGGCCTGAAGCACCTGCATCCCATATGGGCGCCAGTTCAAGACCCAGCTGCTCCACTTCCAATCCAGCTCTCTGCTATGGCCTGGGAAAGCAGTAGAAGAGGGCCCCTACACCCACATGGGAGACCTGGAAGAAGCTCCTGGGTCCTGGCTTTAGATCGGCGCAGCTCCGGCCATTGCTGCCAACTGGGGAGTGAACCATTGGATGGAAGACACCTCTCTCTCTCTCTCTCTCTCTCTCTCTCTCTCTCTCTCTGCCTCTCCTCTCTCTGTGAAACTCTGACTTTCAAATAAATAAGTAAATCTTAATAAATAAATAGATAGATAAATCTTACCAAAAAGAGAGCAGGGGGGGGGAGAGAGAGAGACAGCGAGCGAGAGCGCTTCTGCTGGGTCCTCCCACCATCATTTGTCTCTACTAATCCATTCTCTAAAAACCTTAAAGAATGCTATAGTCATGTCATCTATCCCCTCTTTTTCATATTTGAAAAAGAGACAGGAAGAAAAAATGATCCATAGGTCTGCTCCCGAACTTTCAGCTCATCTTTCACTATTCTTCACTAAAATAAACTGCAATAAAAAACTCTCCTGCTCACTCCTATCGCAGGCATTTGCCATTCTTCTGTGCCCCTCAGAAATGCCCTTCTACAATCTTCTACAATTCTTCTTGATTCATATCTCAGAATCGATGCTAACACTCTAGAAGCATTATCCAGCTGTAGCACAGATCACAAAGCACTGTAATTGCTTAATTACTGAACCCCAACATGAAGTGTAACATTTGCCCCCACTTAAACCTCACCCATCAGCTATAGTTTATTAATTACTTGCAGAATAAAGGTTTTCAACACATGGTTGTTGAAAAAATGACAAAACTTCCATAATTTCTGACCTTTATCATCCATAATACAAATCACATAGTAAAATTAGTAACTACAAACAAAACATAAAATGAATACAGTATCTTCTCCCAAGAGCCCAACAAATCCCCTTTCTCAGAGTAATCAAACTCAGTTTTTAATGTGTCTCCCAAACTTCGCACTGTATTTGTATCTGAGTACGTACACACACACATACCCCTATTTTTTCACAAGAGACTCCCAAATGTGTGTTCAGTACCTTACTTTTACCAATACATCCCGAAAATCCATTCCGAATAAAAACACGCAGCTCTACATCTTCCCTTCTAACAGGTGCCTCATAGGCCACTGTAGGTCACAATACAACTTATTTAATCACATCCCTGCTGATGAACACCACACCATTCCCACAGCTGTAATTATTACAAAAAACAATGCTGCAGAGAACATTCTTAAACATACATCTTTGTGCATTTGTGCAAGTATAACCAGGACAAATTATGAGAAATGGAATCAACAATCAAATGGTAGTTCTGGGCTTTAAAAAAGTTAAAATTACCCTCTAAAGAAGTCAATCAATCTACACTGCCATCAGCAAAATATGAAAGCCTACTAGCCCATATTTTTGCCACTATGTTGTGTGTACTGTGAAACACTGTGATCAACACCAACCTGACAATCAAAAGAATTGCTTCACTCGCATTAATTCTGGTATTTATGAGAGCACACGTGAGGTTAGTGTATTAACAGGACATAAACACATTTTTGTTAACACATTTTGGTTAACTGCCCATTTATGCCCTTTATCCATCTGAATTGGATTATTGTTTTTATTGGATTATTATTTGATTTTAAACAGTTTTCTTAATATAAAAACATATTAGTACTTTATCCTATATTTCAAAGGTTTAGAACCTTTACTTTTGTTTTTTAAACTTCTTAAATCTTCTTAGGGTAGATTATTGGGTTTTTAATTATAATCTAAATTTGACCTGTAAGAAAGTATTGGCATTAAGCTACATGCGGCTGCTCAAAACCATATGCTTGTTCCACTTGGCTCGCTCCTGGCCTGCTCTCTGCTTGGTATGGATCCAATCCAACTTAGCCTCTAGATTTCCCCTCCTCCCCTAAATAAAGCCCTCATTTTCCTGCACATTTCTCTCACTGAATAAAAAGCTTAAAACTTTTTAAAAAAGTATTAAAATAGGCCGGCGCCGCGGCTTACTAGGCTAATCCTCCGCCTTGCGGCGCCGGCACACCGGGTTCTAGTCCCGGTCAGGGCGCCGGATTCTGTCCCGGTTGCCCCTTTTCCAGGCCAGCTCTCTGCTGTGGCCAGGGAGTGCAGTGGAGGATGGCCCAAGTCCTTGGGCCCTGCACCCCATGGGAGACCAGGAGAAGCACCTGGCTCCTGCCATCAGAGCAGCGCGGTGCGCCGGCCACAGCGCGCCAGCTGTGGCGGCCATTGGAGGGTGAACCAACGGCAAAAAGGAAGACCTTTCTCTCTGTCTCTCTCTCTCACTGTCCACTCTGCCTGTCAAAAAAATAAATAAATAAATAAAGTAAATAAAAGTATTAAAAGAATCCACTTTGCAAAAATAATAAAAATTAAAGCTAACATGAAAACTAATATTTTATAGAACATAGAATATACAATGAAATACATGAAGATGTTTCCATTTTATAAGCAATTAAAAGAATACAAATTAAAGATACATTACCTGCCTTTTCGCTGTATGGCACTAGCTTTGGAAATCCATACCATTTTTAACATTGTAACAAAATTCAGTGCATCAAAGGATTTCTGTAATATTTAAATCATTTTTGTGTTAAAGCATAGAAAGTATTTTAGAGGAAATACCAAAAAAATGCTATCAACATGTTTTTAAAAGATCTATTCATCTGAAAGGCAGGCAGATCAACAAAGAAAAAAGGAGAGACAGAGAGAGAGAGGCATCTTCCATCTGCTGGTTCATTCCCCAAATGGCCGCCAAATATCAGGTCTGGGCCAGGCCGAAGCCAGAGGCCAGGAGCTCCATCTGGGTCTCTCAATGGGTGGCAGAGACCCAGGTACTTGGGCCATACTCTCCTGCCTTCCTAGGAACACTAGCAGAGAGCTGGATGGGAAGCAGAACAGTCGGCACTTGAACCAGCACTCAGATATGGGATGCCAGCTTCACAACTAGTAGCTTAATACACTGCACCACGATGTGGACCCCTGTCATCAACATATTTTAACAGGTCAAGTTTAATTCAAAACCCCTCTTGATTACAAAAGAGTACTGATTTTTTAAAATCTAGATTTTTTGGTAATAAAAATTGTAAGTAAAAAAAAAGTAAAATAAAACTAACAGAGCTACAAAACGTCCCCATTCTGTGCTTTGCTGAGCTATCTGCTGTGCCAGCCACAGCTGGGAAATGGCAGGCAGTTCTCATCAGAGGTCAAGACCAGAAGAGAAGTGACCGGTTCTTCTGAGGTCACATTTCTACCAGATTCACACCATTGTGGGGAACAGGAGAGACCACGGAAGGACATTTCTGAAACACTTTTCAGGGAGCTGACCTGAAAAAGTGAGGATAACAACAATCACTAAACTAATCTTATCCCAAAGCAAGGAATTTTTAAACTCTTCTACTTTACCTGATGGTAGACTATTAATGAAGTTAGCCTAGCCTGAATGTCATAAAGGAAAAACTATAAAGACCCATTAGTACCCCCACACTTCCTTAATGGATCTAAAATGAAAATCTGTAGAAAAGTATTGTAAATGAATACATTCCTAACAGAACATATACTTCAATCCTCTATAACTTTTTTCTTTATAAAATAACTACACTGAGCAAATAAAATGTATTCTCATAATAGTTTAATTAAAGAACTTAAAAAATATATTGCTTATTTAGTTTTATATAAAACACCACACTTGTCATTTTTGTACAGAAAATGACTTTTGGCACTACCACCATGCTTAAACTGTGCTTTACTAGATAATTAATACATAAAGGAATTAACATCTAAGATATTCAAAATTTCTTTCATCAGCACTATATCATTTTAGAGAAATAAAACCTGAATCCTCGTTAGCTCACCAATCAGAGAATTAGTGATTATATTCACTACTGTCTTATTACCAAAAAAAGTATCCCTCTTTTATAGTATCCAGCTGTAATGAGCATGATCATATTTTATTCAAAAATTAGATCCTCTGTAAGATATTCCTAAAAGTTACATTGACCTTACAAAGCAATTCATTTTTCACATTAAAATGATGATTTATATCCACTAAACAAGAAATATACTGTTTTCCACAACATGAATAGTATCTCTCCCCTTGGATAAATCAATTACTTCTATCATTTTTTTCCTCCTTTGTGAATGGACAGATCAAAAGTTAGGGGTTGGGGCCGGTGCTGTGGCCCAGCGGGTTAACACCCTGGCCTGAAGCACCAGCATACCATATGGGCACCAGTTCTAGTCCGGACCGCTCCTCTTCCAATCCAGCTCTCTGCTGTGGCCTGGGAAAGCAGTAGAAGATGGCCCAACTGCTTGAGCCCCTGCACCCACATGGGAGACCCGGAAGAAGCTCCTGGCTTCGGATTGGTGCAGCTCCGGCCATTGCGGCCATCTGGGGGGTGAACCATAGGATGAAAGACCTCTCTCTTTCTTTGCCTCTCTTCTCTCTATGTAACTCTGACTTTCAAATAAATAAATAAATCTTTTTTAAAAAAGGGGCACTGAGAATTTCTGGACATTCCAATACTGAAGAGAAATAAACACTGCCTTTTATTTATATCAAGGGTTGGTAAATTGTTTTTGTAATGGGGCAATTAGCAAGTATTTTGGGCTTAGAGAGTGCCTTAATTGCAATTACTCAAATCTTTCAAACTGTAGTATGAAAGCAGCAATATAATACGTCAAAGAGTACAGGTGGGGAATCCTATTTTACTGCTTAGCTACAAACTCTTGACACCTAGCTTATGTATTTGCTTCCTTCAGCACAGTTCTAGGGTTTTTTTGTTTGGTTTTAGGATTTATTTATTTGAAAGTCAGAGTTACAGAGAGGGGGAAAAGAGGGAGAGAGCTCTTCCATCTCTTGGTTCACTCCCCAAATGGCTACAATGGCCGGGGCTGGGCCAGGCAGGAGCCAGGAGCAGGAACTTCTTCGGGATTTCCCAAGTGCTGCAACAGCCCCAGCTGGGCCAGGCAAGGGCCCAAGCACTTGGGCCATGTACTGCTGCTTTCCTAGGTGCATTAGCAGGGAGAACTGGAAGTGGAGCATCCGGGACTCAATCTGGTATACATAAGGGATGCCAGCATCACAGGCGGTAGCTTTATCTGCTATGCTACAACACTGGCCCCCAGCATAGTTCTCTCAATATTTTATGAATACTTACTATTTGTGAGGCACTAGGGATATGAACAACATAGACATAGTCTGCATCCACACTAGCAAGAAAACACACAAAATACGAAATAATCTATGGTGGACATTGTGACACAGCAATTGAAACTGCTAATTAGGATGCCCAAATCCCATACTGGAGTGCTGGTCCAAGTCTTGCCTACTTTGCTTCCAATCCAGTTTGTGTTAATGCCTGAGAGGCAGCAGATGATGGCCCAAGTACTTGGGTTCCTGTAACCTACATGGAAGATACATATTAGGCCGGCGCTGCGGCTCAATAGACTAATCCCCCACCTAGCAGTGCCGGCACACCGGGTTCTAGTCCCAGTTGGGGCGCCGGATTCTGTCCCGGTTGCCCCTCTTCCAGGCCAGCTCTCTGCTGTGGCCAGGGAGTGCAGTGGAGGATGGCCCAAGTGCTTGGGCCCTGCACCCCATGGGAGACCAGGAGAAGCACCTGGCTTCTGCCTTCGGATTGGCGCGGTGTGCCGGCCACAGCGGCAATTGGAGGGTGAACCAACAGCAAAGGAAGACCTTTCTCTCTGTCTCTCTCTCTCTCACTGTCCACTCTGCCTGTCAGAAAAAAAAAAAAAAAAAAAAAAAGATACACATTAGGTTCTAGGCTCCTGGATTCATGACAACCCTGGCTGTTGTAGGCATTTGGGGACTGAACAAGTGAACAGAAGATGTCTGTCTGTCTCCCTCTCTGTCACTCTGCCTTTCAAATAACTAAATAAAAACTTTAAAATATACATGTAATTGAATTCCCACACTGTGTGGCACAATTTTCAATGTAACTAGTCAAATCCCTTACTTTTTCATATTATTTAGTGAGCAAAAGCTAAATTTTTGCACACTTTATTAAAATAACAAAAGAAATCCTATATACTGAACTATTTACGGTAGAATATTTCCTACAATGAAATCAACATTTGCTAAGTTAAATTTATCTAGAAAAAGAAATGTCTCTAAAACAGTGAATTCTGCAGCCGGCATTGTGGCATAACGGGTAAAGCTGGCGCCTGCAACACCAGCATCCCATGTGTGCACCAGTTCATGTCCCAGCTACTCCATTTCTGATCCAGCTCCCGCTAATGTGCCTGGGAAAGCAGCAGAGGGTGGCCCAAGTGCTAGGGTCCTTGCACTCACGTGGGAGATCAGGAGGAAGCGCCTGGCTCCTGGCTTCAGCCTGGCCTAGCCCTGGCCTTTAGGGAGTGAACCAGTGGATGGATGGATCTCTCTCTCTCTCTCTCTTTCTCTGTATGTGTGTGTGTGTGTGTGTAACTCTGCCTTTCAAATAAAATAAATGTTTTATTAAAAAAAAGTGAATTCTGCTTATAGACAAGCAGTTGTTGTACTGGAACTGAACCTTCCTCATTTAAGTAAAAATATAACTTATCCATACATACCTCTTTTACCTTGCCAGAATCAATAACAAAGACAACATCATTAACCGTGATGCTGGTTTCAGCAATGTTGGTGGAAAGGATCTACAAGATATAATTTTATAATTAATATTAAAATAGAACCAATGACTAAAAATATGCAAAGATTTTATGACACTTACTATTTTTCGAACACCTGCTGGTGGGTTTTTTAATACCTTCTTCTGATCAGATGTTTGCATATTTGAATGAAGCATAAAGACTTGATATCTGTTAAAAATTCAAAGAAAAATATATACTATAGTACCTTTCCACTGTCTTCAACAACATATATAAAGTTTTAACTTTTACCTATGTGTATTGTCAGCAAATCGTTTGTCATCAAAGAGAATACGATCCCTCAGTCCAACAATTTCATCATATCCAGGTAGGAAAATTAATACTGCACCTTGGGGAAGAATATTTTTTAAATATTAAATTTCTCTGTGAAATCAGAGACAATCAAGAGAACTAATTATAAGGAACTCTATCTTAAGTCTTAGGTGATGGTAAACTGTCATAAACATTATCAGTGAAATTATATAAAATGTGTACAATCAAAATATTAGTTTTTAAATCAGAATATAGGCCAGCGCTGTGGCTCACTTGGCTAATCTTCTGCCTGAGGCGCCAGCACCCCGGGTTCTAGTCCCGGTTGGGGCGCAGGATTCTGTCCCAGTTGCTCCTCTTCCAGTCCAGCTCTCTGCTGTGGCCCAGGAAGGCAGTGGAGGATGGCCCAAGTGCTTGTGCGCTGCACCTGCATGGGAGACCAGGAGGAGGCATCTGGCTCCTGGCTTCAGATTGGCACAGCGCCGGCCATAGTGGCCATTTGGGGAATGAACCAAAGAAGGAAGACCTTTCTCTCTGTCTCTCTCTCTCTCTCACTGTCTAACTCTGCCTGTCAAAAAAAAAAAAAAAAAATCAGAATATAGCTTTTGTTCCAGCCCTTTCAGAAAATACTTACCAGCATCACAACTATGGCAGATATTGTACAGAAGATGCATGATTAAATCCAAGTCTACCTTTTCATCATCAAAACTATGATGATAAGCTTTCAGGAGTTCTCTGTCTTCTGCACTGAGGTCATTTCCATTGGTTTGAACCAGAGAACTTTCATCCAGATTTCCAAATTCCAATGAAGCACTTAAAAAATAGATAAATAAATAAAAGGCCAGGTCTATTTTCACTAAAAAGATTAACTCTTAAAGGTCAGTAATTCCTATTTTGTCCTTTGTCAAATTTCCAATATATCTTAAGGAAGGTAAGTGACAATGGCATAGCTATAATATGTTTTTGCCTCTAGTATGCTATTCAAAGTAAAACTTGGCAATGAGTGCTTTTAAAAAAACACAACTTGAACACATTTATCCAAAGAAAATAGACAAATGACCTATCAAAACATGAGTAGATGATCATTATCAGTAGTCATCAAGGAACACAAATCAAAATCAGAATGAAATACCATTTCACATGGACTAGGATGGCTACAACTAAAAAGACAGATAGTCACAAGCGTTGCAGAAGATGTAGAGAAATAGGAATTCTCATACAGTCCTTGGGGAGGGATGTGTAAAAATGGTGCACCTACTTTGGAAACAATACAGCAGCTCCTCAAAAGGTTAAGCACAGTGTTACCATATGCCCTGGCAATCCTCTCCTTTATAACAAATTAAATGAAAAACAAAAACACCACCAGAATCCACAAATATCTGCCAGTTAGAAAAATTTTGTATACAAATGTTCATATCAGAATTATCCCTAATAGTTAAAAAGTGGGAACTGCCCAAATGTTCATCAGTTCACAAACATACAATCTGTGGTATATCCACAGACTGGAGTATTTTTTACTCAGTCACAAAAAGAATGCTACAATACAGGTGGATCTTGAAAATGTTGTCGTAAGTGAAAGACAGCCACAAAGATCACATGTAATGCAATTCCACTGACACGACATGTCCAGAAAACACAAACCTAGACAGACAGGCGGTAGGTTAGTCGTTGGCTTACGGCTGGGAGATGTGGGGGAAAGGGGAATGACTGCTAACGGATAGAGGCTTGCAGATTGTGGTGACAGCGCCCAAGACTGAACATATGAAAAACCATCAGACTGTACATTGAAACTGGCAAAGTTTAAGGTATATGAATTCTATCTCAATAGAATTATTTAAAAACAAAAACTTTGTGTTTTCATTTATATTTTAATAGGTTGTTCCTAATTATTCACTATTATGAACTAGACTCTGATGGATAAGTTACATTAAAAACTCTATAGACACTAGCTTAATAGGGCTGTTTACTAACTAATTCTATATGAAATGTAGGTTGATTATGCTATCTTTCCAAAAGCCAGAATCAGCATAAATTTCTAAAAAAGGCCGGGTGTTTTGGTCTAGCAGTTCAGCCACAGGTTGGAGTACCCAGTTTGAATCCCAGCTCTGTCCTCACTAACTTCCTGCTAGTGTGCACCCTGGGGCTCAACAGGTGATGCTCAAATAGGTAGGTCCCTGCCAGCCAGTGGGACACCTAAATTTAGTTTTTCTGCTCCCAGTTTTGGCCTGGCTCAGCCTTGGCTATTGCAGGCATTTGGGGAGTAAACTGGAAGCTCTCTTTATCTCCTCTCTGTCTCTAAAAGAAAATAAAACATTGCTAAAATAAACACCTTGCTTCTCCATCCTGTATGTAAAAGTATGAACTACTGTTACCATCAGTAATTATCAATAGCATAATTTAAAAGCTCCACAAGATTTCTAACTTCAGTTCTGCCTAACCTCTCTCTTTCTTTTTTTTTCCTAACCTCTCTTAAAGAGCTTGCCAGAAAAATAATGTCTGTTTTCAATAGGGAAAATATTAAACTTAGGCAACTTTACACTTGAATTTCAAAATCTATTGTAAAACACTCTAAGTTTCTTGTTTATTACTCTTTCATAGATGAAATTAGAAGACATATTCTTTGCTTAAACATATAAACTTTAGATATCAATTACAGATTATGTAGCAAACTTTAGCTTTTTGAGGCAGGTGTTTGGCCTGGGATACCCACTAGCACCTAGGTTCAAGTTCTGGCTCTGTTCCTAATAAAGCCCAAGTTGTGAGGCTGCAAATAACAGCTCATGAGACTTGTCAGTTCCTGGCTTCCAGCTTCAGCCTGGCCTAGCACTAGCCTATGTTACGGGCATTTAGAGAACCGAGCCTTTTCTATTTCTTTCTGTCTCCTTTTCTCTGTCCTTATTTCTCAGTCTCCTAAAACAATTTTTAAATTTAACTTAAAACTATGGGACCGCCGCTGTTAGCAGGTAAAGCCACCGCCTGCAGTGCCGGTATCCCATATGGGCGCTAGTTCAAGTCCCAGCTGCTCCACTTCCAATCCAGCTCTCTGCTGTGGCCTGGGAAAGCAGTAAAGACGGCCCAAGCGCTTGGGCCCCTGCACACGCGTCGGAGACCCGGAAGAAGCTCCTGGCTCCTGGCTTCGGATCGGCTCAGCTCCGGCTGCTGCGGCCAATTGGGGAGTGAACCAGCGGATGGAAGACCTCTCTCTCTCTCTCTCTGTCTCTCCTCCTCTCTCTCTAACTATTTTTTTTTATTTTTTTTTTTTTTACTATTTATTTGACAGGTAGAGTTGTAGACAGTGAGAGAAAGAGAGACAGAGAGAAAGGTCTTCCCTCTGTTGGTTCACTCCCCAAATAGCCCCTACGGCCGGCGCTGCGCCAATCCGAAGCCAGGAGCCAGGTGCCCCGTCCTGGTCTCCCATGTGGGTGCAGGGGCCCAAGCACTTGGGCCATCCTCCACTGCCTTCCCAGGCCACCGCAGAGAGCTGGATTGGAAGAGAAGCAACCAGGACTAGACCCCGGCGCCCATATGGGATGCTGGTGCTACAGGCGGAGGATTAACCAAGTGAGCCATGGTGCTGGCCGCTCTGTGTAACTCTTTCAAATAAATAAATATTAAAAATAAAAACTAAATAAACCTAAATATGTGTGTATGAGTAACTTTAAATATTTGAAATTACAATTGATAACATCACGACCAAAAGAATAAAAAGAAAACCCAGGGGCTACACTGTGATGTAATGCGTTAAGCTTGCAATGCAAACATCCCATATCAGAGTGACTGTTCCAGTCCCAGCTACCCCACTTTCACTGCAGCTTCTTGCTGATGCTCCTGGGAAGGCAGTGGAAGATGGCCCAAGTGCTGGGGCGCCTGCCTTTAACCTGGCCCAGTTCTAGCTGTTGTAGCCATTTAGGAAGTGATCCAGCAGATGAAAGATCTCTATTTCTCTCTGATCTCTTTTTCTCTCTCTCTCTTTACTCTCTGTCACTCTGCCTTTCAAATAAATAAATCTTTACAAAAAAAAAAAAAAGTCCAGTTAGCCACGATGATTGTTTTACTTGGTACTCTGTAGTGTCTACTGAAAGAAGGTAAAGAACAGGGGTTGGCACTGTGGCACAGTGTATCAAGCCACCATTCGCAACCCTGGCTTCCTATATCAAGATTGCTTGCTTAAGTCAAGGCTGCTCCTCTTCTGACCCAGCTCCCTGCTAATGTGCCTGGGAAAGCAGCAGCAGATGATCCAGGTACTGGGGCCCCTGACACCCATGTGGGAGATCAGCATGGAGTTCCAAGGCTCTTGGCTTCAACCTGGCTCAGCCCTGGCCACTGCAGCCATTTGGATGGTAATCCAGTAGACAGAAGATCAATCTCTCTCCCTCTCTCTCTCTCTCTCTCTCTCTGCCCTTTCTCTGTGTCGCTCTGCCTTTCTAACAAAATAAATCTTTAAAAAGAAAAATACAGAAAACATTCAAAGTGTTAGCATTAAAAGGATTGCAAGCTCTCAGTGTGATTATTAAAATGATCACAAAATCGACCTTATCAGAATTAGTAACTGGATCTATCATTATTACCATTTCATAAAATTAAAATACACAATTTCATACTTTATGCATTTATTGTTGTGGGCATTTGGTGAGCTAACCAGTAGATGGAAGATATCTGGCTCTTTCTGTCTTTCCATCACTTTTTTTTTTTTTTTAAAGATTTATTCATTTGAAACGCACAGTTACAGAGAGGCAGAGGCAGAGAGAGAGAGTGGTCTTCCATCCACCAGTTTGCTCTTCAAATGGTCGCAATGGCTGGAGCTGCACCAATCTGAAGCCAAGAGCCTGGAGTTTCTTCTGGGTCTCCAATGTGGGTGCAGGGGCCCAAGCACTTGGACCATCTTCCACTGCTTTCTCAGACTATAGCAGAGAGCTGAATCAGAAGTGAAGCTGCCGGGACCAGAACCAGCGCCCATTTGAGATGCCAGGACTGCAGGTGGCAGCTTTACCTGTTATGCCAGGGTAAAGCTACCTTTCAAATACATAATAAATTTATCCCAAAATCTGTAATCATTTAAAAGATAATTAGAATGGGGTCACAGGATTTTTAAAGTGCCTATACAGCCTTTCTGATTTTTTATAATGAAAAATACATATTCATAGTGTTAATTTAAAAATGGTCTCATAAAAGTTATAACAGGGGCTGGTGTTGTGGAATAGTGGGTTGGGCCACTGCCTGCAATGCTGGCATCCCATATTGGAGCTCTAGTTTGAGTCCCTGCTGCTCTGCTTCTGATCTAGCTCCCTCTGATGTGCTTGGAAAGACAGCAGAGGATGGCCCAGTTGCTTAGGCCCCTGCCAACCACGTGGGTGACCTGGATGGAGTTCCAGGTTCCTGGCTTTGGTCTGGCCCAGGACCAGCTGTTGTGGCCATTTGGGGAGTGAATGAGGGAACGGAAGATCCTTCTCTCTCTCTGTCACTTCCTCTATCTCTCACTCTGCCTTTCAAACAAAAAATAGAATAAATGTTTCTTCAAAAAGGTATAACAGACTAGGACTTTTTCAAATGCTTTAATCATTTTAGTATTTAATGGCAAATTTTTAAGCAACATGTATCTATTTACTGATTTAATCAATTAGTCATTATCTGTGAACCTCTAACTAATGAAAAATGAGGTTACTCAGCCAGCACTGCAGCTCACTAGGCTAATCCTCCGCCTGCGGCGCCAGCACACCGGGTTCTAGTCCCAGTCAGAGCACCGGATTCTGTCCCGGTTGCTCATCTTCCAGTCTAGCTCTCTGCTGTGGCCCAGGAGTACAGTGGAGGATGGCCCAAGTGCTCATATCTAGGCACTGTTCTTGAACAAAGCAGACAAGATCACTACATTCTAGTGTGGAGAAGAGACAGACAACCAACAAAAACAATAAATACACAAATTACATCATATATCAAAGAGTGGTAGGTTCCAAGAATACAAAAAAGAGTCAAGCAGGCTAAGGAGGATAAACAGTGCAGAGGTGGACTGCGGTACTGAGCAGAGGAGATCTGGGGGCCATGAAGACGGAATCTGGACAAAGGTCTGTGCTCTACTCCTGTCGCCTAGCATACTGACTGTTTCAGGAACATAATATCTATTACGGTTTTTGATATGCTTTCTTCTGGTCACTGATCCTTAGTTACATCCTACTTCCAAGGTTTTATGTCACTACTGCTGTTTGTTTTGTTTGATTCGTTTGAATTATGGGTGTTTTCCCGCCTCAAACGTCTGTTGATCAATCCTTAGCAGTTTGTTCCTTTTTAAAGAGTAAAGAATCAAAAAAAAAAAAAAACTCTGTGAGTACATATTACTGAGTCATCTGATTTAAAGATGGTCACATCTTGTGTTTGGAAAACACAAATCACCTAAAATTCTAAATAGGCCTGGTCTAGTTTTCCAGGAAAGAATTCTCAAGTTTTCTTTAAAAGAACATGAAATTCTAACAGGGAAAGGTAAAGTGGGTGGTAGAAAGAACAGACCCTATTTCAAATTTCAGTCTAGAGATTTTCACTTAAATCTTTCTTATTTTTAAAGTTTTATTTTATTTTACTTTATTATTTTCTCATTTATTTGAGATGCTGAGTTATAAAGAGAGGGAGAAACAGAGAGAAAGGTTTTCCATTCTCTGGTTCACTCCTCAAATGGCCGAAATGGCTGCAGCGGGGTCAATCCAAGGCTAGGGCCTCCTCTGGGTCTCCTGAGCACAGGGACCCAAGCACTTGGGCCACCTTCCACGGCTTTCCTGGGCCATAAGCAGAGAACTGGATCAGAAGAGGAGCAGTCAGGACACAAATGGGCGCCCATATAGCATGCAGGCACCACAGACAGAGGCTTAGCCTACTACGTCACAGTGCCAACCCTAATCTTTTAAAGATTTATTTAACTGAATGGCAAAGTGACACAGGGAAAAGGAGAGAGAGCGTGAGAGAGATCCGACATCTGCTGATTCATTCCCCAAATGGCCCAACAGTCATTTCTGTGGCAGAAGTCAGCACACACGTGAAAGGGGCCCAAATAGCTGAGCCCTCTTCTACTGCCTTCCCAGGTGCATTAGCAGGAAGCTGGACTGGAAGTCGATCTATGAGGCATTCAGTTATAGGATGCTAGAATGGAATGTGACACTGGGGCACAAAATCCTTTCCCTGTATGGTACCTTACCCCTACTTTTCCACTGTGCCTGGGAACCCCACGTTCAAACCCTCCATGGCTAATTATTTAATAACTCTGAGTCCAAAGCCTCTGTAGCTTAATTTTTTATAAACCTATTTCTGACCAAAGTGAGGAAGGGATATCACCTGATGGCGAGGAGAAGGGGATCTGGAGTTCTCAATGCTCATCAGAGAGAATTTCAACCCTTTCTGCTATTTTTTAGCATCACTCTCCCCTTTAAGAGGTATCTGCTTCTTTGAAAGGTCAGTGACAGAGAAACAGACATATTTCATCTGCTGGTTCACTTCCCAAATGGCTTCAACAGCCAGGTCTTGGCCGGGCCTCCTGGTGTCCCACACGCATGGCAGTAGCCAAAGCAATTGGGCCATCTGCTGCCTTCTCAGGTGCATTACCAGGAAGTTGCACTGGAGGTAAAACTTCAGAGATTGAATCAGCACTCCCACATGGAATGCAGGCATCTAAGCCCACGCAGTGGCTTAACCCACTGTGCCTAACATCAGCCCCCAGCCCCTTCTTTCACTGCTTGCTTCAAAGGCAGCCAGATGACTCTCCAGGATTCTAAAGCAAAAGTGAGGCGTTTCTCATTACCACTGTGAGTTTTTTTAATCCTGCTGATCTGATTATCACTGATTTGTTAGCTATTTATCATCCAAAACTTAACTACATCTTCCATCAGCTGACGTGTCCTCTTCCATTCACTTTGTCTCTGTCAGTTTATATCTTTAATATTGCTTCATTTTAGTGAGTTAGTGAGTAAGTTCAGAGAGAAACGCATTTGTTGTATCTATTAACTTCTGTTTGTTTTTTTGTTTTTTTATTTTTATTTTTTTGACAGGCAGAGTGAACAGTGAGAGAGAGAGACAGAGAGAAAGGTCTTCCTTTGCCGTTGGTTCACCCTCCAATGGCTGCCGCGGCTGGCGTGCTGCGGCCAGCGCACCGCGCTGATCCGATGGCAGGAGCCAGGAGCCAGGTGCTTTTCCTGGTCTCCCATGGGGTGCAGGGCCCAAGCACCTGGGCCATCCTCCACTGCACTCCCTGGCCACAGCAGAGAGCTGGCCTGGAAGAGGGGCAACCGGGACAGAATCCGGCGCCCCAACCGGGACTAGAACCTGGTGTCCCGGCGCCACTAGGCGGAGGATTAGCCTAGTGAGCCGCGGCGCCGGCCCAACTTCTGATTTTTTTAAACAAAACTGAAAATAACAGAACTATAAAACACAATATAAAAAAAAAGGGGGGGGGGGGGGCGGCGCCTTGGCTCACTTGGTTAATTCTCTGCCTGTGGCGCCGGCAACCCAGGTTCTAATCCTGATTGTGGTGTCGGATTCTGTCCCGGTTGCTCCTCTTCCAGGCCAGCTCTCTGCTGTGGCCCGGGAAGGCAGTGGAGGATGGACCAAGTGCTTGGGCCCCTGCACCCGCATGGGAGACCAGGAACAAGCACCCGGTTCCTGGCTTTGGATTGGCGTAGCACCAGCCATAGCGGCCATTTGTGGGATGAACCAACAGAAGGAAGACCTTTCTCTCTGTCTCTCTCTCTCTCTCACTGTCTAACTCTGTTAAATTAAAAAAACAAAACAAACAAACAAACAAAAAAACCACACGAGAATCACAAAAAAAAACAAAAAATCACAAAAAAAAAACTTAGAATCACAAAAAGAGAAATTCTAGCAAAGACTACAAATATTTGTATATTCTATGATTTACATGATTATTTTTAAAAACAAGTAGGATTAATTAAAAATAGTATGAACTTTTACCTGTAAGATTCCAGAAGGTCCACAACTTCAGTCTGCCCAAAGTGTTTAGCCCAATCTAAAGCCATCCTGTCAAATTCAAAATTATAAAACTAATCACCATTTATTCAGCCATTAGTGACGTGCAAGCACTCATTACACAAGAGCTTTTATTATAAAGACGAATGTAAGAAATCAAAAAAGGCCTGTGCAGCTCTACAAGAACTACACAGAAAGGATGGAAGGTAAGTTTCCAATCACCAGCCATTTGACGCTTTGCTGTGGACGTTGGCTCCCATGCTAATTAACTGCTCCACTTGACTGGTGAAGCCTCGTCCTGCAGCAACCATCAGAGCTGTGGCGCTGGTCTCACTGTGTCTGTAGTCAACTGAAAGAAGGAAAAGGTAAACAGAACTGCTGAATGTCCAAATTCTTAAATTATTAAAACATTTCAGTTTTTATAAAAATTTAAACAGTAAAACTGAATAAAGAATTAACCCAGGACTTGTTCCTTCACTTTTCAATATAGCATTATTTAACTAACCCCTAACTCAGATCATTCAAGCAAATCTGTTATTAATACACCCTCAGTATAAAAAGGATGCAACAGGGGCCGGCGCTGTGGCTCAGCGGGTTAACACCCTGGCCTGAAGCGCCTGCATCCCATATGGGCGCCGGTTCTAGTCCCACTGCTCCTCTTCTGATCCAGCTCTCTTCTATGGCCTGGGAAAGCAGTAGAAGATGGCCCAAGTCCTTGGGTCCCTGCACCCATATGTGAGACCTGGAAGAAGCTCCTGGCTTCTGACTTTGGATCGGCACAACTCCGGCCGTTGCAGCCATCTGGGGAGTGAACCAGAGGATGGAAGACCTCTCTCTCTGTCTCTACCTCTCTCTGTCACTCTGCCTATCAAATAAATAAGATACATCTTTAAAAAAAAAAAAAAAAAAAAAGGATGCAACAGAAACTGTTAGCTGCAAGGCAGAAGAAAAAAACAAAAGGTTGTTTAAATGGAAAAGGAAAGATATTAACTCACAGAATCCTTAAGAGTCCTTCTAAATTTAAATGTCATCTTGATCACCAAGTGACAATACATAGAGAATTAAAAATTTAATTTTATGAATAATTAGTAATGAATCCTTCAAAACTTACAAAGCAAAGTTTGAGATAATTTTGTTGTTTTTTTTTACTTTTAATCTTCCACTATTCCAGGCTATATTTTCCAAAATGCTTAATTAGACTACCTTCTTCTCAGAGAGGACTTTTATAATCACCGGACTAAAACTGAAACTTTTTCATTATTTCTGCTTATCCTGCTGTTATTTATAAACTCATACTTTCATTATCTGTCATCATACTTTTTTTAAAGCTTATTTTCATCTTATTTGGAAGGCAGAATAAGAGAGAGAGAGAAAGATCTCCCATTCACTGGTTCACTCCCCAAATGCCTCCAACAGTCAGGGACAGGACAGGCCAATGCCAAGAGCCCAGAACTCACACCAGGTTTTCCCACATAGGTGGCAGAGACCCAAGTATTTGGGCCACCTTCCACTGTTTTCCCAGGAACATTAGCAAGGAGCTGGTTTGGAAGTGCAGCAGCCAAGACTCAAACCAATACTCCAGCATGGGATTCCACATAGCAAGCAGCAGCTTAACCCACTGCACCACATCACCATTTTCCCAGTAACATTTTTGAAAGATCAATCTGATTGTTCTATGGAGAACAGACAACAATAACATAAAAACAGAAGCAGTTAAAGGACTGCTACTGTAGACCAAAAGAAGAATTTGGGCTTTGCAGGACAGTGCAATGTAGTCAGATTCAGCATTTATTTCAGCGAGTGAAGCCATCAGGATTTGCACATGAATTTTATGCAGAGTGTGACAGCCAAGTCAAAGAGGAGCAAATGTACGCTCCAGTGCTTTAACAACTTACTGAAAAGGGAAACACAAAAGGAAAAGTAATTGAAGGAGGTTAGTGTGGAGGGGATCAAAAATTGTTTGGGACATATCCAACTTTATTACCCTAACAGGCATTAAAGGCAATGCGGATGTCAGGACTGGAGAGCGGAATTAGGGTCATTTAAGATAGATACATATAGGACAGGTATTTGGCTCAGCAGTTAAGACACTGCCTGAAATGCCCACATCTCCTGGATTCAACTCCTAGCACCATCTCTAGATTGCAGCTTTCTGCCAATGTACAGAAGGCAGCAGGTAAGGATGGTTCACGCACTTGGATCCTTGAACCCACACAGAATACTAGCATTGAGTGCCTGTCTCCTGGCTTTGGCCTGCCCAGCCCTAACTGCTACAGGCATCTGGGGAGAGAATAAGTACAAGATCTCTGTCTCTGTTTCGGTCTGTCTGCCTCTCTCTCTCTCTCTCTCTCTGCCTTTCAAACAAATAAATAATAAAACTAAGATAGATATTTAAAGAAATGAGTAGGTGAGATATATAGGTAGTAAGTAAATATATAGAAATAAAGCCAAGGATTTCATATTTAAAAGTCAGAAAAAAAGGCCGGCGCCGCGGCTCACTGGGCTAATCCTCCGCCTAGCGGCGCCGGCACACCGGGTTCTAGTCCCGGTCGGGGCGCCGGATTCTGTCCCGGTTGCCCCTCTTCCAGGCCAGCCCTCTGCTGTGGCCAGGGAGTGCAGTGGAGGATGGCCCAGGTGCTTGGGCCCTGCACCCCATGGGAGACCAGGAAAAGCACCTGGCTCCTGGCTCCTGCCATCGGATCAGCGCGGTGCGCCGGCCGCAGCGCGCTGGCCGCGGCGGCCATTGGAGGGTGAACCAACGGCAAAGGAAGACCTTTCTCTCTGTCTCTCTCTCTCACTGTCCACTCTGCCTGTCAAAAAAAAAAAAAAAAAAAAAAAAAAAAAAAAAAAAAAAAAAAACAGAAGCCTCCTGCAAAGGAAACCAAAAATTAGAGCCAGGGAAATGAAAAGAAAATAAGCCAAGGGTGGAATATCATTAAGTCGACTGAACAGAATGTTTGTAGAAGGAGTGATCGATAAAGCTATAGTGATATGAACGCTGAAGGGTCTACGTGAGGAAACAGACTAACTGACATCTAAATCCCTTTCCAGAACTGACTTCCTGCCTCCTGCACAGAAGCCTCAGGATTCTCACTTACCTCTGGTTGCCAATATCTACCTTAATCAACTACTAAAATCAGGGCAACTCATCAGTGAAAACACAATACATGGCATAAAATATATACAAGTGAAGGAGAACTTGGGCCCATATAACAAAAGATGTACCATAATTTTTCATTTACTAAATTAATAATCTAGAACAAAGGTTATTAACCACTTATTCTTCCTTTTTTTGAAATAATAAATTTTGAGAATCCAAGAGACAATTTCCCTCAAGGGGACCAGAACATATGTATATACACAACACATATACATAAAAGCATTCTTGCAAAAAACGGTCATGTATTTATATACCACATGTATATACTCTGGAGATACTTGGCTACAAACCCCTGATTTAATACAGTATCTACTCTACTATGGTATCTACAAGATTTGTTTGCTCATATGAAATAAATCATCTAAAAGAATAAATTATTGTTATGTACAAAAAATACAGTACATATATCTTGCATTAAACTATACTTCTTCCATGAAGAATTAAAACAGCAATAAAAGAAATTAAATAAACTCACCACTAACATTTTCTGTTAAAATAAGGTGAAAAACCTGAGCAAAAGCATCAATATCTTTATGTAGCCATATATCAGAAAGACAGGCATCCATTTCCTTTATTAACCATGGCTCAAGGCAATTCACATCTTTTTCTGTCTTTTAAAAAAAAAAAAGCAGTGATTATAAATTACCTCACAGCTTAACACTGGCATTCAAAGAATGTTCAATGGCCACAAGAGCTACTCACCAAATAATATTATAGCATTTAAAGTTTCGACACAGAAGTTTCTCGTTTCATCACAAACATTATCATTCACAATACTACATCCTGTCCTTACACTCATCCTTTAGGTGAGAATGAGCTTGTCAACAAAGGACTATGACCTGGTCACAATACTAACTGTGCTTCACATAGATGTGTTTCTGATAGATGTTGCTAAATGGACCAAACACACCACTGGTTCTCTCTTCCAACTGGACATCAGAGGAAGCATCATCTAGACCTTTTAAAAACGGATGGTAGGCCCCAGCTCAGAATCTCTGGTGCTGGGGGCCCAGATCGCACAGGGCTTATAAAGCTCCTCGGGTGATCTAATGTGCAGCCGTGCTTAAGAACCACTGATTTATATGACAGAACGCTATTCACTGACCCAGTGGGTCTTCCTCATACTAAATATACCTTTTAGACATTCTTTAGAAGTATTTTCTAAAGCACTTACATAACTCATTTGTTGCAACAGAACTGTTAAAAACTGTTAACAGACTACAAGCATCTCTGCATTAAGTTCCTTTCCACAGAGTCATAAAATTATTTTCCAAAACATAGAAAAGTTGCTCTGGAAAAATCTGTTGTAGCCTAGGATAATCTAAAAGAATTACCCTTCAATTACGAAATAAAGAATTGTAATCTCATAAAATGTTCTTTAATCTATACAATTTTCACTCAAAGTATCAGCGTGAAGCCAGTGAGGTCTTACCAGCTGGCTAAAGGCAGCATCACCACCATCATCCAATAAATCATACTCCTCAGTCACATTTGGAACAGTTCTCTGCCTCTGAGACTCAGGCTTGAGAGTATTCTCTTGAGCCGAATACCATTCGGTAAGTGTGGTCTGTTGTTTCTCTTCTAAATTAATCGCCAAAGAAAGAAATAAGTGTATCAGTTCTTTCCTTTTTGAAAAGTATTCCCTTATTTTCAAAAATTAAAGTGAATCTTTAAGTTGGCCTTATTCTGCTGTTACTTTTTTAAAAATACATTGAGAATATTCAATAAAATATACTATGCTGAACCATAAGGACACATGAAATTGTCCCTTAATTCATCCTGAAGTAAGGAGTGACTTCTAAGAAGCCCAGAATTAAAAGTAATCTTTATCTGTATTGTTGAAATCAAGTACTAACGTTCATATATCACTTTGTGGAAAACCATTTATTGAACTTCTACCACAATGCCAGTTGTCTGAGATACAACAATTATATGCAATTTTCATCTTCAAAAGTTTCAAGATCTAAGATTTCATAATTTCCACATCAGAGACTCCACACTAGCCAGTGAAATATGCATTGCTAATTATATTTTTCAAGCGAAGGATCCAAATAATTATTTATTTGTGGAAGGTCATATAGAGGAAACAAAAGAATCAAAACATCTTTTGTGATAAATAATGAAGCTCAAGGTAAGTAAAAGAAATGTAAGCCCTAATTTAAAAGCTGAGATACAGGGGCTGGTGCTTTGGCCTAGTGGGCTAAGCCTCTGCCAGTGGCACCCGTATCCCATATGGGCGCCAGCTCATGTCCCAACTGTTCCTCTTCCAATGCAGCTCTTTGCTATGGTCTGGGAAATCAGTAAAGATGGCCCAAATGTTTGGGCCCTCGCACCCATGTAAGAGATCTGGAGGAATCTCCTGGCTCCTGGCTTCGGACTGGCTCATCTCTGGCTGTTGCAGCCATCTAGGGAGTGAACCAGCAGATGGAAGACCTTTCTCTCTGTCTGTAACTCTACCTCTCAAATAAATAAATAAAATCTTTAAATATGAATAAATAAATAAAAGCTGAGACACAGGATAAGCCAATAAAAGACATTTTAAATAATGACACTCTCAAAGTACAGATGCAGGGAGTTAAGACACCAGTTAAAACACCTATGTCCGATATTGGAGTGCCCAAATTCAATGGCCAGTCCAGCTGCTGATTCCAGCTTCCGGCCAGTGGTCTTTGGGAGGCAGCAGGTGATGTCTCTTGTAGCTGGATTCCCACCACTCCCACAGGAAGCCTGTTTAGCATTCCCAACTCTCAGTTTCCAGTTTGGGCCACCCCTCATACCCCACCCCACTCCCACCACTGCAGGCATCTGGCAAGTGAATTAAAAAATAAAGTACACATGTAATCCTCTAACAAAAGCAGGATTTAGAAACCTTGACATTTCTACGAAAGATAAGGCTGTCACTGCTCACATGCTCTTTTACTTCCTCCAATCTACTTCCCTTAAAATGCTGGTTCCACCTCTGGGTGCAGACACTCAAATCTTCAATTCTGGCAACCTCTTGCAGTTCTTCTCCATACATTGTAACTTCTGGACATAAACCAGAATGCCAGGGTACATCTGGGACATTATAATAATTATGCACAAGAAAAAATATACTTCTACCTCCATAATTTAATATTCCAAATACTACAAAAAGTCACTATCAATAGAAATTTCTTTTGTATTTGAGTAAAATTCTTACCTCGCTGCTTTTCCTTTTTGTACTTTAACATTTCCTTGTTTGTATATCCAGTAGTTCTTAAGATATCTTCCAGAAACATTTCTTTCACTTCAAATGGTCTTCCCTGTACTAAATAATAGAAATAGTTTACTTGTATCAAGATAATTTACATAAAGACAAGAACCCAAGCTCATGAACCTAAGTATACCAAAAAAAGTTCTAAAATTTAAGATTTTCATACCATACGTTAAAAATATAACTTTTGGGGCCAGGGCTGTGTCTTAGTGGGTAAAGCCACTGCCTGCAGTGCCAGTATCCCATGTGAGTACCAGTTTGAGTCCCGGCTACTCCACTTTCAATCAAGCTCCCTGCTAATATGCCTGGAAAAGCAGCAGAAGATGGCCCAAGACCTTGGGCCCCTACACCTACATGTGAGACCTGGAGGAAGTTCCTGGTTCCTGGATTCATATCAGTCCAGCTCTGGCCGTTGCAGCCATTTGGTGAGGGAGCCAGTGGATGGAAGGTCTCTCTCTCTGCCTCTACCTCTCTGTAACTCTGCCTTTCAAAGGAAAGAATAAATCTTTAAAATATATATATATATGTATGTATATATGTTTGTGTGTGTGTATGTATGTGTTTGTGTGTGTATATACATATATATGCATGTAACTACTTTGGGGGCCACAACTGTGGCAATGGTTAAGCCACTGCCTGCAACACCAGTATCCCGTGAGCACTGGTTCAAGTCCTGGTTCACTTCAGATTCACTCCCTGCTAAAGCGCTTAGGAAAGCAGCAGAAGATGGCGCAAGTGCTTGTGGCCCTGTCACTCCGGAGGGAGACCTGGATGGAGTTCCAGGCTCCTGGCTTCGTTGCAATCAAATGGGGACTGAGCCACCGGATGGCAGATTTCCCTCTCTGTGTGTCTCTCCCTCCTCAGTAACTCTGCCTTTCAAATAAAATAATTTTTAAATATGTATATATATGTAACTTTGATTTACAAATAATTATAACAGACAACTGTTAACAGATAACTGTCTGTTATTTAAAACAATGATTAATTTTTCTTGGTTATTTTCCAGTATGTATTATCTTCTTATACAGCGTGTATTATCTACTTATGGCATCACGTTGGGCACCAAGAATACAAATGTTAAGTAGAAACAGAGCTACCTCCTGCCTGCTTTACAGTAAATGAACAAAAAAGACAAACATTAATTCAACAATCAAGAATATAAATGAAAAATTAGAATTTCAAAATGTTCTATGAGAGAGTTCTATAGAGAAAAATATTAGGTAGTATATAATAGTGGGACTTTACCACATCAAGAGAAGGGGATGGGGGCCGGAGCTGTGGCATAGCAGGTAAAGCCATTGTCTACAGTGCCAGCATCCCATATGGGCACCGCTTCGTATTCCGACTGCTCCACTTCCGATCCAGCTCTCTGCTATGGCGTGAGAAAGCAGAAGATGGCCCAAGTCCTTGGGCCCCTTCACCCGCGTGGGAGACCCGGAAGAAGCTCCTGGCTCCTGGCTTCGGATTGGCTCAGCTCCGGCCATTGCGGCCAACTGAGAAGTGAACCAGCGATGGAAGACTTCTCTCTCTCTCTGCCTCTCCTTCTCTCTCTGTGTAACTCTTTCAAGTAAATAAATAAATATTTTTAAAAAGAGAGAGAGAGAAAAGGGGATAGGAGCTAGTGTTGAGGCACAGCAGGTTAAGTCTCTGCTCGAAATGCCAGCATCCCAAATCAGATTGCCAGTTGTCTTACTAAGGGTTTAGGTCTCTCCTGAAATAAAGGCCGAAGAATTAAACTCTGGAGAATCTCAGCACCACCAGAATTCCACTTTGGAAAAGGCCGCCGCTACAATGTAACGGATACTACAGACAGGAGAAGGGGTGCATCAGACCAGGGAGGAAGCAGTGCAACAGTTCAGGTGAAAAAGGACAACAACTTGTATGAGATTAGTTACAGTAAAAGCAGAAAACAGGCAGATACACAAAGACAGGAGGTAAAATCCACAGAATTTACCATCGTATTAAATAAGAAAGGAAAAAAAAGAAGGGTAAGTTTTCTTTTTTTTTTTTTTTTTTTTTTTTGACAAGCAGAGTGGACAGTGAGAGAGAGACTGAGAGAAAAGTCTTCCTTTGCCATTGGTTCACCCTCCAATGGCCGCCGCGGCCGGCGCACCGCGCTGATCTGATGGCAGGAGCCAGGTACTCATCCTGGTCTCCCATGGGGTGCAGGGCCCAAGCACCTGGGCCATCCTCCACTGCACTCCCTGGCCACAGCAGAGAGCTGGCCTGGAAGAGGGGCAACCGGGACAGAATCCAGCGCCCCGACCGGGTCTAGAACCCTGGGGTGCCGGCACCGCTAGGCGGAGCATTAGCCTAGTGAGCCGCGGTGCCGGCCAAGAAGGGTAAGTTTTACAGTTCTCGTCGTAAGGCTTGCAAACACTGAAGGACGATGATGTCATTCTCTGAGGTAACAAGGACAGCTGAAAAGAACAGGCCAGCTGGCAGGAGCTGGAGTTTGGTTTCAGGCATCAAAGTGAGGTGCCAAAACAGACTCAACTAGGGGTCGATTAGATTTTATGTGCCTAATCATTCAAGAACACTGTTGGGAGAAATAAAGAACATACAGGTTTGTGACTTCGGTGATTAGGTTAGTATTACATAGTACGGCTAAGCAAAACAGGCAACACACCAAAAGAAGCAAATTTTGTAGAAAAGATCATTCCATTTGGGCCCTATTAGAAGTGAACTGCTTGTATCTAGATCCGAAACTGCGGAGAACGGTATGAACTGGAAATGAAGATTCAGAAGTTACAAACATGAAAGAAGAAGTAGAAGCCAAGGCCATGAATGGAAGCCTCCAAGGAAGTAGAGTAATAACTAATTAATTAATTAAGGAAAGGAGGGAGAGACAGAGAACAGGAATGAAGAAAGCTAATGGGGGTGTGCACTGTGGGACACTGGGTTAAGCTGCCACTGGGGACACCCACATCCCATATCAGAGTACCTTCCAAGTCCCAGCTCCTCTGCTTCGGATCCGTTTTCTGCTAATGTGCCTGAAAAGGCAATGAATGATGGCCCAAGTGTTTGGGTTCCTGACACCCACTTGGGAAACCAAGATAAAGTTCTTGGGTCCTAGTTTCAGCCCCAGCAGTTATAGGCATCTGGGCAGTAAACCAGACAGAAGAACTCTCTCTTTCTCTCTCCCTCTTTCACTCTCACTCTGCCTAACAAATAAAATAATACCCCCCCTTAAAAAGGGGGGAGGGGATATAAAAAAGGAAATGGATCAAGGGAACAATTCTAGAACACATCAATATTTAAGCACTGTGTGGAGAGCAGAGCCCCTGCACGCTGTGACTGTACGTTCTAGAAATAGGTCACGGGGCTGACAGGGACACAAGTGTTACCTGGGTTCCTGTAGACCTGCACAGTCTGCAGAATCTCAAGAGTTCCCTGCGTGCTGGGGACAGGTCGGCAGAAGGCTCGGGGAACACAAAACGAGGTGGATCAGTGTTCAGTACGTACGTGCGCTTGGTGGGTGGAGTGCACCGGCTCTGTAAGTCCACTCTAAGCAGTGACCACTCTAAGCAGGTTCACCTTGGAAAGGGCTGGGATCTGAACACACTAGCCAGCTCTAACACCCCCTGGTGCCACAGACTGGACAGAGGCATTCCACCATGCCCAACATAGGTGTCACTCTGGACTCATATCTCACCCACAAACAGTGGCCAGAGCTCCCTGGCTCTACTCAGCACACACAGGAAAAAATGCTTAGGGTCAGTAGCCGCTAGAGAAATGCAAATAAAAACCACAATGTAGTATCACCTCACCGCAGGTGGAATGGGTATCATCCAAAAAATCAAAAAATAACAAATGCTGGCAAGGATATGGAGAAAAAGGTACCCTAATCAGTGTTGATGTGAATGCAAACTGGTACAACCAGTATGGAAGACAGTACAGAGATTCCTCAGAAAACTAAAATAGAACTACCATATGATCCAGCCATCCCACTCCTAGAAATATATCAAAAAGAAATAAAATCAACATATGAAAGAGATACCTGCACTCCCATGTTTATAACAGCTCAATTCATGATAGTTAAGATATGAAACCAACCTAGATGTCCATCAACTGATCTTGACTGCATCAAGAAAATGCAGAATTGGCCGGCGCCGCGGCTCACTTGGCTAATCCTCCATCTGTGGCGCCGGCACCCTGGGTTCTAGTCCCGGTTGGGGTGCCAGATTCTGTCCCAGTTGCTCCTCTTCCAGTCCAGCTCTCTGCTGTGGCCCGGAAAGGCAGTGGAGGATGGCCCAGGTGCTTGGGCCCTGCACCCGCATGGGAGACCAGGAGGAAGCACCTGGCTCCTGGCTTCGGATCAGCGCGGTGCGCTGGCAGCAGCGTGCCAGCTATAGCGGTCATTTGGGGGGTGAACCATTAGAAAAAAAGGAAGACCTTTCTCTCTGTCTCTTTCTCTCTAACTCTGCCTGTCAAAAAAAAAATACAGAATATATTCCTGATAGAATATTATTCAGCCATAAAACAGTGAATGACATTTGCAACAAAATGGATTGCAACAACTGGAGATTATAATGTTAACTGAAATAAAATAGGCCCAAAAAGAAAAATATCACATTTTGTCTTATGTGCTGTAGTAAATACATATAGATATACTAACTACCATAGTTTCAATGATCTATAATTATTTTAAAATTTACTACATGAGCAAAATGAACATTTTTTTCTTCTCATTACTTTTATATCGCTTGCCTATAGTGCTGCTGAAGTATGGTCTTTTCACTTTAACTCTTTATTTAGTGCAGCAGGAGGCTTTTGAGTATAATATAAATTAAAAATGTAATCTCAAAACTTAAAGCAGGAAGGAAAGAAGGGAAGAAGAAAAGAGAGAGAGGTAGAGAGGAAGGAAGGAGGGAGGAAGGAAGGAGGAAGGGGCGGGGAGGGGAGGGGAGGGGAGGGAGGAAGGAAAGGAGGAAGGAAAAAAGAGGCAGGCAGGCAGGGAAGTGAAGCATCATTATATTCCTAGAATTTTATCTATGAACTACAATGAATGTATTCTCTTTTATTAATACCACTTTAACATGAGAATTATAGTATAATTATCATGCATTTGCTGTGACCCTGAGAATCTAACGTAGTAATAAATTAGTTTTCCCATTTTTTGTGCACTTGTGAATTTTTTAAGATTTTTTTTTATTTGAAAGGTAGAAAGGGAGGGAGGGGAAAAAGGAGGGAGGGATGTGGGGGGGGAGAGAGAGAGAAAGAGAGAGAGAGATAGGTCGAGATCTGTGCTGGTTAAAAAGGAAGAACAAGTACAGGTTATAACATAGAGTAAGACTCAGGAGGCATTGCTACCAAATAAATGAAGGGATCTGAGCATTTCACACAAAAAGGAGGGCCAACCATGAGAAATACCACAGACAACTCAACAAGATTTTTTTGAATATATCAGTTTTGGCCACCAAAACAATGTCAAACACTGCCAGTAAGAATTCACAAGTTAAGGCCGGCGCCGCGGCTCACTAGGCTAATCCTCCGCCTAGCGGCGCCGGCACACCGGGTTCTAGTCCCGGTCGGGGCGCTGGATTCTGTCCCGGTTGCCCCTCTTCCAGGCCAGCTCTCTGCTGTGGCCAGGGAGTGCAGTGGAGGATGGCCCAGGTGCTTGGGCCCTGCACCCCATGGGAGACCAGGAAAAGCACCTGGCTCCTGGCTCCTGCCATCGGATCAGCGCGGCGCGCCGGCCACAGCGCACCAGCCGCAGCGGCCATTGGAGGGTGAACCAACGGAAAAAGGAAGACCTTTCTCTCTGTCTCTCTCTCTCACTGTCCACTCTGCCTGTCAAAAAAAAAAATTACTGGAAAATAAAGCTTTAAAAAAAAAAAAAGAATTCACAAGTTAAGGCGTTTGTTGTGGAGAAGCTGAGCTGCTACTCGGGACAGCTTTACGTCACACTGGAGGGCTGATCTGAATCCCAGCTACTGTGTTTTCAACCCAGCTCCCTGCTAATGCACCTGGCAAGCAGCAGCAGAAGGCTCAGGTACTTGAGTTCCTGCTATACACCTGGAAAGCCCAGATGGAATTCCTGACTCCTGACTCTGGCCAGGACCAGCCCTGGCTGTTGCAATCATTCAGGGAGTGAACCAGCACAGATCTCGACCTATCTCTCTTTCTCTTTCTCTCTCTCTCTCTTTCTCTCTCTCTCTCTCCCCCCCACATCCCTACCTCCTTTTTCCCCTCCCTCCTGTTGCTCCCCCTCTTCGTGGAGGAACGACACAGGACCCTGCGCTGTTCTTTCGTCTGCTCGGCCCTCCCCGGGTTTGCTGCTGGTTCTTCCCGGGTTGGCTACTGTCCCTTCCACCTCCGTGGAAGGGCGGTTCCCCCTGGCCACTTTCCCCACTTCCGCAGGGGAGCGGCACACCGCCGGCCGGCTCTCTCGGGGGCTGCACAGGTGTTCCCTTAGATGTTCCCCTTAGATGTTCCTGGTGCATGTTCTCTCTCTCCTCCTTTATAGTCCTCCTCCGCCAATCCCAACTCGGCTGCCCACACGCCGAGCACGCTGCTCTCCTCCAATCAGGAGCAAGTCCTACAGTTTATTGGCTGAACTGGAGGCAGCTGTGTAGAAGCTGTTTTCTTCTCTCCCAGCGCCATATTGTGGGAGAGCAGATGCATAGAATAAGTCTTAATTCCAGTAACTTAGTCTAGTCCGAGTTGCTCCCCACACCTCCCTTTCTACCTTTCAAATAAAAAAAATATTTAAAAAATTTACAAGTGTGCAAAAAAAATGGAAAAATCTATTAACATAAAAATATTTCTTTAGTCGGCAATTTCACTTCTAGTAATCACCCCTAGAAATAAGAGAATATATGGATATTTGTGTTCATTACAATACTGTTTATAGTTGGGGGGAGGGGGATCTAGAATCAATTTGAATGTCCAAAAGAAAGAGTTAAGTAAATCATAGTACATACATTCTCTGAAATACTAAAAGCACTGCTTAAAATGATTAACTAGATCCAGTTACTGGAGAACTGTTTATGATGCACTGTTATACAAATAAAGCAAACTGCAATGTATTATGTATATGCTCATTTTTGTAAAGTCGGTTTTTACAAACCACATATATGTTTGTATGAGCATGAACAAGATAAGAAAGGAGATAAACAATGTTTTTAATATCGTTAGTATGGGGGGAGGGGCCCGGCGCTGTAGTGTAGTGGGTGAGGCCGCTGCCTGCAGTGCTGGCATCCCATATGGGCACTGGTTCGAGTTGCGGCTGTTCTACTTTCAACCCAGTTCTCTGTGATGGCCTGGGAAAGCCGTGAAAGATGACCCAAGTCCTTGGCCCTCTGCACCTACACGAGAGACCCAGAAGAGGCTCCTGGCTCCTAGCTTCGGATCGGCTCAGCTCTGGCCATTGCGGCCATCTGGGGAGTGAACCAGTGGATGAAAGACCTCTCTCTCTCTCTCTGTAACTCTGACTTTCAAATAAATAAATGATCCTTTTTTTAAAAAATCCTTAATATTGGGAAAATAGAACACAGAACAAAATGACGATAGGGACAACCATGAACTTTTTCCCTATAAATGTCTATCTTTGTACAAATTTTGTTTCACTGAAGTAAACACAACTTAATAATTTTCAGAAAGTTATTTCAAATATAAGGATTGATGGTAAAATCAGTTTTTATTAAAGGACAGAGAGAAAATTTAAGTCTCAGCATATTCAGAAGTGAAAATTAAGTAAATATGGGAACACAGAACAATTTTCCAAGGAATCTAACAATAATAGGAAGAAGTGACAAGAGGAACACAGATCAAAATAAAAACACATTTACTTCTAAGATTAGAGAATTAGGCTCCAACACAATACCAGAGAGCTATAAATGGAAAAGGAGAAGTTGAAAACAGGGAGATCGACCATGAAATCTACCTCAGAATAAGCAGACATGGATGCCCTGTACCTGAGAACATTCTCCAATTTTTGAATGAAATAAATAAAATCATAACCCAAATTACTCTTTCATAAAAGTTATAAAAATTTTATAATTTGATAACTTACTATATATCACTGGACAACTCCCAAAATATCTTATAAAGAGATTTACATCCAAGGCAGCACTAGAAAGAATTAGTTTCAAAGATGGGTGCTTTTGCAACAAATCTCTTAACTTCGTAAGTAAAAAATCACTAAATCGATCCCTTTCATGCACTTCATCCTGCAGTAAACAGAAATAAAACCATGGAACAGTTAAAATATTATGGATGACTAAATCTTTAAAATGCCATTGCTAGGTTTTATATTAATTTAAGCTAAATGTGGACAAGGCCTATCAATATTAGTGGAAAGCTTGTAGATGAAATTAGGGACAATTCAGAAATAATCACACATTATAACAATCCACCATGGATGAAAAAATACTGCCTTTTTCCCCCCTACAGAATATAAAACCTCTATAATGAGTTCTAGATTAGTGGAAGTCCAAATTGATGTACTTTCAAAGTAAACAAACTCAAGTAAAATAGGCTTCTGTTAGCATTAGTACTTAAAAGCAACCTTTGGTTTGGGTACGTTTCTAACAGTTGCTTATTGTAAGCTTATAAAACAATGTTTCTCTTATAGAAAACTGCACAGAAGCTTTGAATTCTTTAATAAGAGGGCAATTCAGCTACTTATTTCATCAGCTGTTAATTAAGCAGCTTAATCATGAACTTAAATGACAAGAGTATAGCAGTGCAATGGGGAAATACATGGTATGGGAGGACAAGGTGAGTAGGCATAGAGGTAAAACTTCTACATTTCAGGAAAACTCTAAGTACATGAATCATGCTCACATGAAAAGCACATTTTTTAAAACTACCTAAGCATTTGATTTCCTTCAAATAAAACCTGATGGTAAGAATATCTTTAGGGCCGGCGCCGCGGCTCACTAGGCTAATCCTCCGCCTAGCGGCGCCGGCACACCAGGTTCTAGTCCCGGTTGGGGCGCCGGATTCTGTCCCGGTTGCCCCTCTTCCAGGCCAGCTCTCTGCTGTGGCCAGGGAGTGCAGTGGAGGATGGCCCAGGTGCTTGGGCCCTGCACCCCATGGGAGACCAGGAAAAGCTCCTGGCTCCTGCCATCGGATCAGCGCGGTGCGCCGGCCGCAGGGCGCCGGCGGCCATTGGAGGGTGAACCAACGGCAAAAGGAAGACCTTTCTCTCTGTCTCTCTCTCTCACTGTCCACTCTGCCTGTCAAAAAAAAAAAAAAAAAAAAAGACTATCTTTAATATAAAAGTTATATCCAATAATTTTACACAACAAAAATAACTTGATCAAAACAGCCTGTTCATAAGAATAAACTGATTTTTATTTTTACCCTATTCTAAAAGTATAATTATATATTTAAATCTTAAGCAATCTGAGTTATATATTATAAAGTCTCAATAACCTTACCACAATAACATGTGTCACCGTTGACAATGTACTATCTCCTGCCATCAGTGTACGAAGCAATACCCCATTAGTGCAAAATGTCAGAAGTGTCTTTGGTGAAACCCTTTTAAAGAAAAAAAAAAGTGAAAAAAGTGCACAATTATACATTTTACACATCTTTTATGTACTTAAAATATAATCACATTAAATGCTGGTCTTGTATATACTCTAATAAATTAGACAAATATATTAGTAAGTATGGCTTATTAAAGTTTTGTGAAATACAAAGGATCTTCAAAAAGTTCATGAAAAATGTGTATTACAAAAAAAAGAGGATGGATTTCAAGTTTTTTGGGTCAAAATAAACTTCTTTATATTTCATTTTCTACAAACTTTTCAAGTACTCTCATGTATTTCATGTCTTAGAACTTTACAAAGTTACTGATACCAACTTTTTATTAGTTGATATATCTAGTTAAAGATCTTAAATGGGTTTGTAATAAAAAAAACTAAAACAGTTTTTGCTTGGGTAAAAAACACATCTCAAAAGGAACCAGTTTTTAAATCATTATTCAGATCAGAGAACTACCAATACATGTCAAGAAGATAATACTAGTATTACTCTAGGTTGGGTATTCCTAACCCAAAAATCTAACACCTGAAATGCTCCAAAAAGCTGAAACTTTCCAGAGCGTTCTGGACTAGGCCTGTTTAATTGGTAGTGCTTATGACAGCATTCTGAAACCTAAAAATCCCCAACATCTGAAATTCTTCTGGTCCCAAGCACTGTGGCTTAGGGATACTCAACCTGCACTAATGATATTGAATTCAGCCACTAGCACTTGCTGAGTGATTACTATCAACATCATCACATCAGACCTGCACTCCAGATGCTTTTATCAGCCTCATTTTATGGAGGAGGAACTGAGGCTCAGTGAAGTAACTTGCACTTAGTATGAAACTACGATATGCGATCAATGTAAGTCGCTGTGCTGTAAGTCGCCTTCAGATTATTTACTCAAACCTGCACTGAGTTTAGACATGACATCCTGACAGTGACTGCTGGCAGCAAAATGATTACCTCACATTTCAAATAACACACCATCTATTTTTAAATAAAAGAGAACATGGCCTTTTCTAAGTAGGACGAAATACAGGATAGAGGAGGACTGTCTTTACCTGCTTTCTAGTCGGATCTGATAACCAATCGTTTGACCAATCCTTTCCCTTCTCTCTGCAGCAACTCTTTCGGCCACAGCAATTGCTGCTAACCGTCGTGGCTGAGTACAAAATATACGGCAGGGGATACCATTTTTAAAGCAATCATCTAAAAGAAACTGAGGAATCTGAAATGAAAGTTTTAAAATACTCAGAAAAATCCAAGTGAATCAACTGAAAACCATTGCAGCCAAAAAAATTCTGTAACACGTCCAAATGTAAACAATCAAAAAATCAGCAACTTCTGTGTAGCTGGCAATATTCACACAGAAAATGTAGTTTTAAAAGATCCTGTTCATAATAAAAACTAAAATATTTCAAATCAAACTTATCAAGAAATATATAAGTTCTATATGAAGATTACAAAATGCCATTGAAAAATGTAAAAGAACATTTGAATATATAAAGAAACATGTCATACTTTTGGATAGCAATAATTAGTAATAATTAATTCTCCCCAAATTATTCTATAAAGTCGATAAAATGGCAATAAAAATTCCATTGATAGGCCAGCATTGTGGCACACAGGTAAAGTCACCACCTATGACACTGGCATCCCGTATGGGCATGCTCAAGTCCCAGTTGCTCTACTTCCAATCCTGCTCCCCACCAATATGCCTGGGAAAGCAAGAGGAGATGGCCCAATTGTTTGGGCCCTGGCACCCACAAGGGAAACCCAGAAAAAATTCCTGGCTCCTGGCTTCGGCCTGGCCCAGCCCCAGCGTTGTGGCCATTTGGGGAGTGAACCACCAGACGGAAGATCTCTCTCTCTCTCTCTCTCTCTCTCTAACTCTGCCTTTCAAACAAATAAATAAATCTCAAAAAAATTTTTTTTAAATAGTGAAAAGCATAAAGAAAACAGAAATAGCCTACAATTACTCAATTACAAATACTTTTCTATAAATAAAACTCAAACAGATCAGAAAAAATTTTAACTACAAAGTAAAAGTCTTATCCATCATCCTCACCACCAATACCCATCATCTTCTCTTAAGAGTCACTACTTTAGGGACGGTGCTGTGGTGTGATAGGGTAAGCCTCTGCCTGTGGCACCGCCATCCCATATGGGCACAGGTTTGAGTCTCGGCTGCTCCTCTTCCCATTCAGGTCTCTGCTATGGCCTAGGAAAGTGCTGGCCCCTGCACCCACATGGGAGGACCTGGGGAAGCTCCTGGTTCCTGGCTTTGGATCAGCTCAGCTCCAGCTGTTGTGGCCATCTGGGGAAGAGATGGAAGACCTTTCTCTCCATCTCTGTTTCTCTCTGTGGCTCTACCTCTCAAATAAATAAAATCTTTTTTAAAAAAAGTCACTACTTATAAGTTTCTTATTAATTCTTTCAAGAAAAGTGTATACAATTAAGAATATTTGTGTATAGAAACACGTTATTTAGGGGCCAGTGCTGTGGCATAATATGCAAAAGCCTCCGTCTGTGGCACCAGCATCCCATATGGGCGCTGGTTCAAGTACCAGCTGCCTCTCTTCTGAACCCAGCTCTCTGCTAGTGGCCTGGGAAAGAAGTACAAGATGGACCAAGTGCTTGGGCCCCTATACCTGTGTGGGAGACCTGGAAGAAGCCCCTGGCTCCAGATCAGCACAGCTCTGGCCATTGTGGTAACTTGAGGAATGAACCAGTGGATGGAAGACCTTTCCCTCTGTCTCTCCCTCTGTCTGTTTGTAACTCCATCTCTCAAAAAAATACAATAAAATCTTTGGGGCTGGTACTATGGCATAGCAGGTAAAGCCACCATCTATGGTTTCAGCAACCCATATGGGTGCTTGTTTGAATACCAGCTGCTCCACATCTGACCCAGTTCCCTGCTAATGACCTGGCAAAGCAGTGGAAGATGGCCCAAGTCCTTGAACCCCTGCACCCATGTGGGAGACCCGGAAGAGACTCCTGGCTCCTGGCTTTAGATCAACTCAGCTCCGTCCATTGTAGCCAATTGGGGAGTGAACCAGTGGATGTAAGACCTCTCTCTCTGCCTCTGCCTCTCTGTAACTCTCACTTTCAAATAAATAAATTAAAATTAAAAAATTAAAAACCAAAATCTTAAAAAAAAGAAACATATTATTCATACCAAGTTACTGTAACTAATGTTTGCAATTAACAACTGTAACGTATCAAATCTACCTAATTTATTTTAACATCTGCATATTTATCTCATGGCTATGCTATAATTTAACAAATATATGACTACACATGTAAGTAATTTCCATTGTTTAGGTTGTTACTGATGTTGTTGCTTGTTATGCTGCAATGAACATCTAGTTTCACATACTTCTGTAAAGATGTATGTATTATAAATCATTAGCAGTGAAAATGCTCAAAGCATATAAATTTTTTTCTTTTTTTTTTAAGATCCATCCATTCATTTGAAAGATTAGAGATGGAATGCATTGTGGCATAGTGGGTAAAGCTGCACCTGCAACACTGGCAGCCCATAGGGGCACAGGTTCCTGTCCCGGCTTCTCTGGTTCCAATCCAGCTCTCTGTTAATGATCTGGGAAAAGCAGCAGAAGATGCCCCAAGTGCTTGGGTCCTTGCCACCCACAGGGGTGATTCAGATGAACCTCCTGGCTCCCAGCTTAAGCGTGTCCCAGCCCTCGCCATTGCAGCCATTGGAGAAGTGAACCAAAAGATGGAAGATCTCTCTCTTCTCTTCTCTTCTCTAACTCAGAGTTTCAAATAAATCTATAAAAAATAATTTAAAAGGATAAATATGAGAGAGGTATCCCCATCTGCCAGTTCACTCCCCAAGTGGTCACAATGGCCAGGGCTAAGCCAGGCCAAAGCCAGGAGCCAAGAGATTTATCCAGATCTTCCATATGGATGGCAGGGTTGTATACAAGCACTTGGGCCATTTCCCACTGCTTTTCCCGGGCCAGTAGCAGACAGCTGGATCAGAAGCAAAGCAGCCAGGACATGAACCTGCACCCATGTGGGATGCCAGCATCACAAGCAGGAGCTTTACCCTCTATGCCACAATGCCAGCTGCCTAAATCCCTAATGTAGATAGAAAAATTATCAAATTGTCCTTCAAAACAATTCACACTTCTACCAACAAAGCCGAAGTGCTATCTTCCAATACCCACATATATACAGGGTATCATAAATTTTTCTAATTTCTGCCAATCTCATAGCTTAAAACAGAGTTTTGATTTTCATTCTTTAATTGTGAGTGAAATAGATCATCTTTTCATACATATTGTTAGGAAAGAAGTTGCAAATTGGTGCCTCCTCACATGGGGCACCAACATGTTAAAAAAAGAGGCGCAGAATAGAGAGGAGGCAGTATACAAATTTACAGACAGACCAAATTTATTCAGAGAAAATAAATCCATAGAGGTGGGTGACCAACTGCCCGCATGCACACTGATGGAACATGTGACAGAAGGCCTCAACCCCCAGGGGCTGGAGCGTCATTGTTCCATCACATATCTTAGCCCCTATAATTTTTTTAACATCAGTTCATCCTTGAAGCAGAAATGTATAAGCACTACCAATTACTATATAAAAAGAAAAGCTATGCATATAACTTTCAAACTACAGAAAAGATTTTTTTTTAAATTCCCCAGGTTGGGCTGGCGCTGCGGCTCACTAGGCTAATCCTCCGCCTGCAGTGCTGCCACCCCGGGTTCTAGTCCCGGTCGGGGCACCGGATTCTGTCCTAGTTGCTCCTCTTCCAGTCCAGCTCTCTGCTGTGGCCCGGGAAGGCAGTGGAGGATGGCCCAAGTGCTTGGGCCCTGCACCCGCAAGGAAGACCAGGAGAAGCACCTGGCACCTGGCTCCTGGCTCCTGGCTCCTGGCTTCAGATCAGCGCAGCGCGCAGGCTGCAACGTGCCAGCCCTGGTGGCCACTTTGGGGGTGAACCAACGGAAAAGGAAGACCTTTCTCTCTCTCTCACTGTCTAACTCTGCCTGTCCAAAAAAAAAAAAAAAAATCCCCAGGTTGGCATTGTGGTGTAGTAAGTTAAAATGCCACCTGTGATGCCAGCATCCCATACGGGCACTGGTTCATAATCCAGCTGCTCCACTGCCAATCCAGCTCCCTGCTAATGTGTCTGGGAAAGCAGCAGCAGATGCCCCAAATGCTTGGGTTCCTGACACCCACAGGGGAGAACCAGATGAAGCTCCTGGCTCTACTGTGGCCATTTGGGGAATGAATTAGCAGATATAAGATTTCTCTCTTTCTCTTTCATTCTGTCTTTCAAATGAATAAATAAATGTTTTTTAAAAAATCCCTGATAGAAGAAAGAGGGAAAAAAAATCTTACTTAGAGAAGCACAAAGATAAGAATTACATCTGGCTTCTCAAAGACATGCAAGAAAACTGAAAGTCTTGAAAGAAAAACCCACCATGCTAAAGTATGTTCCTTGCAAAATTCCCCTTCAAAAGTGAATACTTTCTCAAATGAACAAAACCTGAGGGAATTTATTGCCAATAAACTGTGTTTCAAGAAATTTTTTTAAAAGTTCTTTAGAGGAGATGCACCAGAAGGGGGCAAGCACTGTGGCACAGGTTTAGCAGCCACTTCAATACCAGCATCCCATCCTGGCTGCTCTGCCTCACATCAGCTTCCTGCTAACACACCTGGGAAGGCAGTGGATCATGTTCAAAGTGGGTGGGCCCCTGCCACCCATGCAGGAGAACCAGACGAAGTTTGTGGCTCCTGGCTTTGGCCTGGTCCAGACTTGGCTGTTGCAGCCATTTGAGGAGTAACCTAGCAGATGGAAAATCTCTGTCTCTCCCTCTCTCTCGCTCTGCATATACACACACATACACACACACGTATATATTTATATATATGTGTGTGTATATATATATATTTCAAATATATATATACAGGCTAGAAATTTGGATTTTCATAAAGAGAGCACTGAAGAAATAATAAGTGAAACAAAAACTTTTATTATTCTTAATCAACAGTTAAGTTTGTTCAAAATAACAACATATTTGATTATGTATCTTTATATCTATGTGTGTATTTGTATGTTTTTTATATGTAAGTGAAATGAATGATGGCAATACTATAAGGAAAAGGAAGACATTATTAGGATGATTTTGTTATTTAAGGTACACTACCTGTGAAGTGATACAGAGTCATTGGAAAGCTCTTAGATGAGTTACAAACATATACTGAAAATTCTAGGGCGGAGAGTGGGTGTTTGGCACAGTGGCTAAGTCATCACATAGGATGCCCATATCTCATATTGGAGTGCCTGGATTGAGCCCTACCTACTCTGCTTCCAATCAAGCCTCCTGCTAATGCACACCCTGAGATGCATCCAATGAAGGTTCTGCTCCAGTCTTTGAATCCCTACCACCCAAGTGAGAGATCAGGAATGATTTCCTGGACCCTGGCTTTAGCCTGGCCCAGCACAGGCTGTTGTAAACATTTGGGGAGTGAATCACCAGATGAAAGATATCTCTGTTTACCTCTCTGTCTCTGTTTTTCAATTAAATGAAAAAAATTGTACGGCAACCACTAAAAGAAGTAGATGATGATGGAAAGGAATATTATGCTACCTAACACCTGAAAACTATAAAAAGTGGGATCCTTGTACAAGAATAGTGAGATCAAACACAAATAATAAAAATTCTAGAAATAAACCCAGGCATTACAGAAACAGATTTGATTGAAAAATGGCATCAGGGGTGGGCATTATGGCGCAACAGGTTGAGACATTGCTTGGATGCCTGCATCTCATATCAGAGTGCTTGGCTCGAGTTCTGGCTACTCTCCTTCCAATCAGCTCCCTCCTGATACCACTTGGGAGACAGCAGATAACGGCTCAAGTACTTGAGTTGCTGCCACCCATATAGGAGACGTGGATGCAATTCCTGGCTCCTGGTTTCAGCATGGCCTAGCCCCAGTTGTGGCTATTTAAGGAGTGAACCAGTGGTTGGAAGATAGCTCTTTTTCTCTCTTTCTCTGTTAATCTGCTTTTCAAATAAATAAATAACCAAGAATTAAAAACAAGGCCAGTGCCACAGCTCACTAGGCTAATCCTCCACCTGCGGTGCCAGCACCCCAGGTTCTAGTCCTGGTTGGGGCGCCGGTTCTGTCCCGGTTGCTCCTCTTCCACTCCAGCTCTCTGCTGTGGCCCGGGAAGGCAGTGGAGGATGGCCCAAGAGCTTGGGCCCTGCACCCGCATGGGAGACCAGGAACAAGCACCTGGCTCCTGGCTTCGGATTGGTGCAGCGCGCCAGCCGTAGCAGCCATTGAGGGGTGAACCAACAGAAGGAAGACCTTTCTCTCTCTCTCTCTCTCACTGTCTAACTCTGCCTGTTAAAAACATAAAAAAAGAATTAAAAACAAAAAGAGAAACGGTTTTATGAGACACCAAGACAGCAGAACACAGAGGGAGCTTACTGCTCTAGTCTAGGGGAAGGTAATTAAAAGAAAATAGAGAGAGTGCAATCCCAGGGAAGAGTTAAGGAAAAATCAGCAGAGGAAACACCACACAAATTAGAGGGACACTATGAACCTACACAGAGGGTGTAGATGCATACAACTCAGCACTCCAGCAGCCAAGCGCCTCAACACCAGCTTTGGAGAGTGGAGAGTGGAGAGTGAGGTAAGACCAGAATGCAACAGCCCAAGCCACTGGCGACAAAGCTGCAGGAAGAGCCTGGCGTGGATGTGGCTGGAAGCCCTGTGGAAGGCAGTGCACCTGCCACACCAGGAGGAGAAAAAGGGGCCACTTCTTTCCTCTCCCGACCACCCAGCACCATTGCCATTTTGGACATACTAACAGCTGGGCCAGCTCACGTCTGCAACCCAGCAAGCAGACAAATGCAGACGCCTGAGTCTGGCCAGGACAAAGGGCTGGGTGCTGGGACTGTGAAAGCACTGTGGCTGCGTGTGAGGGCACAGGGTGCAGCTGGGACTCTGGCAGTCACTGTGGGAGGCTCCACATGCTCAGGGCGCCCTGATTCCCTGGTGAAAGTCATTGCTGCAGGATCGGTGCTCAAACCAAGGATTGCACAGAGCCTTTGCGTGTGGCTCTTGTGGCAGTGCAAACATTATACCCACTGGGGTATAATATTTTTTAATCATTTTTTATTTTTAAATATTTGAATTATATAAGTATTTTTCTGGAAAAAAATAGAAATGAAATATAGATTTGAACTACTTACAGAATGAAAATACTGATAGTGCTTATAAGCACTGTGTACCCTTTCGTGTTTGAGGCTTCCAAATTGAATCAAGTGTTTACTAGATTTTTCCCCTGAAATCCTGCTCTTCTTTTCTGTGCTTCATGCATTTAATCTTATTACTGATGCTTTAAAGCAGCAGGGTTAAAGTGTCAGTATATCTGTGTTCATTATGAATCCCAAAGCTTTTATAGTTAGGAAAAAGTCTCAAAAATACTCTTAGTGTCATTTTTGTTAATATTTTACCCATTGATGGTATTGTAGATACTTTAAATCATTTTAATAAGGCGTCTATAAAATTTAAAACATTACATGTTGTATTTGAATTAGTGAAGAGTAAGAAAAAAATGCCAGCTTACGGAGACTGCAGATGTTCCATTAAACTTCAAAATTTGTAAGAAAGGGACTTTCAGATAGGTGAGACGTGACAATGTCCACTAAACCAGCTCCTGGGACGTGGAAAGGAACCCCAGAAGCAGTGGAGGATACGGGAGGGCATTTACTTGCCATGGTTGTGGTGTGGTCTGCTCGTACTTAAAAACAGATAGTGACACAACAACATTTTTGTTGCCCAACAATCTGGAGTAGTGTCGTACATTTATCTGTACTAAAATAACTGTGAATTAATGAAATCTACAAAGAAGAAACTTTATAACTGTATTATATTTGGGAGCTTTGTACAGCTAGGTAATGTTTCCAGGATACAAAGTATTTGGATTTTAAAATTTACTGTTATAAGGAAGAAAACATGGCATTATTCTACATACTTAAATGATAATGTGTTTACTGAGTTTCAGAAGAAAAAATATGAAATGAGTAATTGTCACTGCATTAGCTATAATGTTAAATTGGCAAGTTGTAGCATAAAGCTTAAATCTGTGTCTCAAGTAGTCTAATGCTGCTTTGTATATACTGTAAGTGCTACAAATAGTCTCAAGACTGGACACGTATTGATACCTCTCAAATGAATGCGACCTTTGATGTAGGTGTTTTGCTATGTCTCAGAAAATATTTGAGTATCTGTGAATTTGTTCATCTATTTGGTAATGAAGATATTTCCTGTTCTTTTGTTGTTATTCTTTCATATTTTCATGCTTAAATTTGAATTTTTATATTTTTACTACTATTAAACACAATTTGTTCAATGGTTAAAATGGGGTTGTCAGTGAAGAAACAAAAACAGCCTCATCCATGTAACTGCCTAAGTAAAAACCACATTTTGTGTTCTATGTTCATATATTCTTAAGGATCTGTATCTCTGTTTAAATATAAGTGATGATGTTTAGGCTTTGTTTCTGTTTAATAAGGCTTTTTACCACTGGCTAAATGAAGGAATACATCTTTTTGAAGAGATTTATATTCTGTAAATAAAAATTGGTTGAAACAATTAAAAGAAAAAATATGATCACAACAACAAAAGAAAGGAGAAAAAAGAAAGTCATTTTTCTTTTTTTAAATTTGAGAATAGGAAGTGCCTTCTTTAGCACAGTCCAAAACCTAACCAAAAAATGACAAATTTGACTAAATAAAAAAATAAAAGTACCATAAAAGGTACCATAAAAAAAGTTAAAAAACAAACAAAAATAAGAAGAAATTATTTTTAAGATATTTAAAAAACAACACCCATGCATCTATAATACATGGTCTAAAAAAATTTCAAAATAATTAAGCCAAAAGAAAAATAGGACATAAGTAAGAATCTCAACTGAAGATAAACAAACACATAACAAGCAAATGAAAATATACTTAACTCTCTAAGAATCAAAGAAATGTAAATCAAACACTGTATTCTTACCAGCTTAATAAGGGTAAAAAATTAATATTCATTTTTGCTTAAGCTTTAGGAAAATGCAAACTTTCAATATCGTGTATTTATTTATTTGACAGGTAGAGCCGTAGACAATGAGAGAAAGGCAGAGAGAAAGGTCTTCCTTCCATTGGTTCACCCCCTAAATGGCCGCTACGGCCGCCACTGTGCCGATCCGAAGCCAGGAGCCAGGTGCTTGTTCCTGGTCTCCCATGCGGGTGCAGGGGCCCAAGTACTTGGGCCAACCTCCACTGCCATCCTGGGCCATGCAGAGAGCTGGACTGGAAGAGGAGCAACTGGGACTAGAACCAGCGCCCATATGGGATGCTGGCATCGCAGGCGGAGGATTAACCAAGTGAGCCATGGCACCAGCCCCTCAATATCATATATTTAAACTCTTCAGAGTTATTACACAATAACTACTTCATATAGGTATTAAAATTTTAACTGCCATACCCTTAATCTGGTTTTTCCTATTCTTGGAATTTACCCTACTGAAAAACTTGCACAAAGAAGGAAAGCAGTATCAATATACAACATAAGAATGTACAATTTAATAGTAAGATTCCTAACATCCACGAATTTTAGTTTTTACTCCTTTTTTTAAAAAAGAGATAATGTAACATGTCTTAGGGCTGAGAGGCTGAAATGAGACAACCCTTGTAAAAACTCAGAACATAGTAAACTATCAGCTTTGTGTCTTTTTTTATCATTACCAAAATGCACAAGAATGCTACACAGTTCTTTCAAAAACAACATACATCTCTACATACTGGTATGGGGAAACATCCAATTTCTGGTAAGTAGAAAAAAGCAACTTGTAAAGTTTATGTATATGACTATCCCATGTTTGTTTTTTAAAAATCAGTTTGGGGCCAGAATTGTGGCATAGCAGGTTAAAAGCCACTACCTGTGATGCCAGCATCCCATAAGGGCACCAGGTTGAGTCCTGGCTGCTCCACTTCCAATCCAGCTCCCTGCTAATGTGCCTGGGAAAGCAGTGAAAGATGGCTCAAATGCTTGGGTCCCTGAATCCATGTGGAAAACCAAGAAGCAGCTCCCGGCTTCGGACCAGCCTTCTCTGGCCGTTGTGGCTGTTTAGGGAGTGAACCAGCAGACACTGTCTCTCCCTCTATCTCTGTAACTCTCAAGTAAACAGGAGCCAGTGTTGTAGTGCAGCAGGTAAAACCCACTGCCTGTGATGCCAGCAGCTCATATGGGTGCCAGTTCATGTCCTGGCTGCTCCACTTCCAATCCAGCTCCTGCTAATGGCCCGGGAAAAGCAGCAGATAATAGCCCAAGCGCTTGGGCCCCTGAACCCACGTGGGAAACCCAGAAGAAGCTCCTGGCTTCAGCCTGGCTCAGCCCTGCCCAATGCAACCATCTGGGGAGTGAACCAACAGATTGAAAATCTTTCTCTGTCACTGACTTTCAAATAAATAAATCTTTTTTTAAAAAAAGTAATTTATATCAGTCTTACAAAGAAAACAAAAACACACAAATCAATCCCCAAGAAAGAAACCAAAAACATGTATTTCAAGTTTCTGAAAATAATACAGGAGAAAAGGTGGCATGAAATTACAATTCTCTTTTACTTCCTATGTAACATTTTCCACAATGTTTACACTTTTTAATCAAGATGTATTTGTTTATCTGAAAGTCAGAAATACAGAGAAAAGGAGAGAAATCCTCCATCCACTGGTTTGTTTCCCAAATGGCTACAACAGTCAGAGCTGGTCCAGGCCAAAGCCAGCCAGGAGCTCCTTCCGGGTCTCCCACATGGGTATGGGGTCCCAAGCACTTGAGTCACCTTCCACTGCTTTCTCAGGCTCATTAGCAGGAAGCTGAATCAGGAGAAGAGCAGCTGGGTCTCGAACTCAGTTCCCATATGGGATGCTGGCACTACAGGCGGAGGCTTAACCTTCTATGCCACAGTGCTGGCCCCAATGTTTAAGTTTTACATAGTAAACATGAAAAAGGGAAAAACATAAAAGCATTTAACTTCTTAATACCACCAAAGTTAAGATAAAACTGACCAATAGCACTATTTTATCTTCTGTTTTGTGTTTCACGGGAAGAAACACTAGCGATTTTACTTTATCTCCTTAACAAAATAGATTTCTTAAGTTTAAATCTATTAAATTACTACTTCCTTCTTGAAAATCAAGAGTATAATATTTACTTATAAGTTTAATTATTAAGTATTAAAATTATATATATATATATATAATTATGAAAAACAGCCCTTCATCAGTCTGATATACAAATATCATTAGAAGGGACATTCAGATAACTTAAATAAGAGCATTAATAATTTATCAAAACTTCCGTAATCTCCACTCGGTTTAATTAAAACTGCTACAATTAACACCTAATGGTAAACTTACTCCATTAAAAAAAAAATGTTTACTTATTTAATTTGAGAGGCAGACAGAGGGAGACATCTTTCACCCACTGATCCATTTACAAATGCCCCCAACAGCCAAGGCTAAGCTTCGCTGAAGCCAGTAGCCATGAACTCAATCGAGGTCTTGCACATGAGAGCTGGAACCCAATTATTTAAGTCATAACCTCCTGCCTCCCAGGGTGTGCACTAGCAGAAAGCTGGAATTGGGAGCAGAGCCACGACTTGAATCCAGGCACTCTAATCTGGATGCAGGCATCCCAAATGGTATCTTAAGCACCATGCCAAATATCCACTAAAAAATAATAAAATAAAAATAAAACAACCAAAGACATCTGAACAGATTCTTTAGAATGACTCCATGAAAGCCTGACTGAATTCTAAAAGGACTCACACTAAACAAAACTTTTATATATTGTCAGATAAAATGTTATTATTTTTTCATTATTTAGGTTTGCAGGCTCAAGTTTTAAAGATAAAGAGTCGTACTACTCTGAAAACAGTGAAGTCCAATAAGTACGTAACTGTGAAAGTTGATAGTCAACCTCTCTGCTACAGTTTGAATGTGTTGCCCCAAAATTCACATGTTAGAAATTTAACACCCAAAATCACAGTTAGTGGTATTTGGAATCAGGGTCTTTGGGAGGCAATCAGGATTAGATGAGGTTATGAGGATAGGGTCCCCATAATGGCATGAGCACCTGTATAAGAAAGGAACACACACCCACACTAGTACACTTATTCTGTCTCACCACTGATGCCTTCCCCCATTGCAAGGTACTCACTAGATGGCAGTGCCATGCTTTTTCCTAGCTTCAGTACTGTGAGCTAAGTAAACCTCTATTTGTTATAAACAACCCAATCTACTGGATTTAGTTACAGCAACGGAAAATGGACTAATTCACTTTTCCACCACTTTGCCTTACCTATAGGCTAAGTTTATTAAACTCATCAATATAACCATGGGAAATCTTAAGTAATTGTAAAAAGCAAATTTTGTCCATACCATAAAAAAGAAAAAGTGCAAACATATTATCTTATCTGAACTCTATTAACAACAAAGTAATTTTAGTGCTGACAGTGAAATGCTAAAAGAACATATATAAGAAAACACCATATCATGCCACACTTACTTCCTATCTGTTACCATGAACAGATAGGAACCATGCTGATGAGGTACTTTGATTCTGAATACCCAAGTAAAACCTATCCGATTTAATCCATTCTTCAATCAACTTTATATTATATTAATACTTGTGTTGTGACTGCTTTTACTTTAGCCTTAGCTACTTTTGTTTTTAGAGTTAACAGAGAGACAGACAGACAGACAGAGATCTTCCATCCACAGATTCAATCTCCAAATAGCTGCAGGGCCAAAGCTGGGCCGATCGGAGCCAGGAGCTTCTTCCGGGTTTCCAATGTGGGTGCAGAGATCCAAGTACTTGGTTCATCTACCACTGCTCTCCCAGGCCATAGCAGAGAGCTGAATGGGAACTGGAGTAGCCAGGACTCTAACCAGTGCCCTTACAGGATGCTGACACTGCAGGTAGCGGCTTTACTCACTATACCACATTCCTGGTCCCACCTTTAGCTCCTACATGTGAAACACTAACACAGACACTACAGAGATTTTCTCTAATTCTCACCTTGAAAAGCAGTAATTTTTAGTCCCAGATTCTAGCTCAGAGAGTATAAAACTAGCCTGAAACTTCATATCCAGTAAGTGAGGAAACTAGAATTTGAGCCCAAGCCCAAGCCTATATTCTTACAATAACACCAAGTCACATCATCATCTCTGTTTAAATAAAAGCCAAATAGTAATTTTTAAATAAATAATTTAAACCATTTGCTTTTTACAAATGCTCAAAATGTATCCCCAGCAGTAATCTATCTCTGAAATAACCATTAGGATAACCAGATGTTTCTTTTTCTGTATTTTATAACACATATACATTTGTACAAAATTACAACATGGATATTTTAAATTTCTTCTATAAACACCAAAAAAGAAACAAACCTGCGTGGTCTTTCCAGACCCAGTTTCTCCAACAATCAAAACTACTTTATTTTCCTTAATTATTTTAACAATTTCTTCTTGTTTCTCAAACACTGGCAAAGATTGCCGGAAAGAATCAAATTCAGACTCCCCTCTTTTCACTGGAATTTGAGGTATGCCATTGTTGAGTCGCCCACTTGTCTTGCTCATTTCTCGGTTTTCTTTGAACGTGAATAGAAGAACAAAAATTTATGACCAACATTGAAAAAAATGTTAAAAGTAAAGATAAGTCATTTCTAATGTCCTTTCAAGCATTTCTTCTTAGTTTAGACAATGTTAGCAAGCAATGCCTCAACTACTGCACAACACTTGTTATTCCAAAAAGTAAGCCTTCAAAAGTATTTCTGATGCATAATGTTGCAAAATGAATAAAAATTAATCATTCGATAACTATTAAAAATTTTTAAACACAATTTTGATAATCTAAATTATTTTCAAACCTGTTCTAAGTTTCTGTTAATGTCATAGAATAGTAAAATTTTACAGTAACTAATGTGCACTATAAAATGTTATAAACAATATGAAAATACATTACAAAAAAAGGAAAATACTCTATACATATCCTTAAAGTTATACTCAAAAGACTAAGTGGACAAACTGAACAGCATGCATCAATATAGGGCCCTAAGGCTTAAGAAATGTCCTGATCAAACATTTCAGCCAACATCCACGATTAACAAAGTAGGCAGGAATAAAAAAGAGGCATGAAGCATTTTATGTTCTTCATATAGCTGGAAATATTCTTTGCATAATATCCAGGATAACATATTTCCCACATTCTATAGATCTGCTCTAACAGATGGTAATAATTAAGCAAATTCTGTCACCATAGGCAATGAAACAATTTTCTCACTAGGGAAGTTATATTTCCAAATAGTAAAACTACAACTTCATTTTACAATACATTTATTCATCTACCTTTGAGCAATTTAATGTAATAATGAGTCTGTCCCATCCCTTACCAGAAGCTAAAGCCCCATTCACAATCTCACTCCTGAGCACATCGTGACAGTACAAAGCAGCAAAGTGCAGAACTTAGGGTCAAATCCCAGGTCTACGGTTTCCTGGTTGGTTGAGAGGCCATGAGTAAATTATTGAAGTCGTCTGAACCCCAGTTTCTGCCCCTCTGAAACAGAGGAAATGTGTACCTTGCAATGGCTGTTGCTATGAGACCTCTGACACAGTATTCTCCCTAGCACACGGCAAGTGCTTAATAAATGGTAGTTATTATTATAACTCCTTAAAAAACAAACTTGTTCAACTCTGACATGCCTTAATGTTGCATTTTGTTTTAAATCTTTCACAACTCTTACTCATTTCTAAAAAACTATTCAATTTGAGAAAACTTACTTCATCTTAGTTTTTAAAAATAAATCTAAAATGGAAAACGATCATCAAATAATAGGGCAAACAAGAATCTCCCCAGAAAATACATACCGGCTTCAACTGCAAACACATTTCCTCTTTCTGTTTTAGGCAGAAGTTCAGTGCGCTCTTTATTGGTGACAGGAAATCTTTGAATTAGGCTCCTAACAGCATGTTTTGTATTATGGGTCAAATTACAGGTCATCATTGCATGAGCTGTTTCTGATCCATCTTTCTTCTTCACAGTTAGGTATCTATTTGCTCCCTTTCTGAATATTAACAGAAATCATTTATTTACTACACATATAGAGAGAGTAAGTCAACTTTTTCATAGATGATATATGCCCACTTAAAAAATACATCTCAAGCTAAACACTGAAAAACAAATTAAAATGCTTTGAGCTAAGCTAAAAGTTCCAAAATATTCAGGACATAGAGGTTTGGGGCTCAAGCAGCCACAAAACTATTTTCAATTAAAATTTCAAAATGCTATAGATCCAGTTTTAAAATCATTTACCCATAAATGTTACAGTTCTTTAGCAGACTTCATGGTAGATGAAACACCACCAGTTAATACATGCTGGGAAGCATACAGAGGGAAAAAACAATCTGAACTACGGAACCTAAAAATGATCACGAAAAAGTGATGGCTCACTATTCTGACTAGTGTGTTGCACTAAATGTTTCTACAGTCTGCTGGTAATGTTACACTCCCATGAACACCTGTTAAGAGAGCCAAGCATAGCAGCTGGACCACAAATGCATAAATCTGAATCACTAGTAACTCTTTTTAATATACATTTTTTCAAGTGAAAGAATTTTTTCAAAGCTTCTGGTTCTACCCTTGAATTGTAAAATAGTGATGATTTGCTATAACTATATTTGTTTTCCTAAGTGGTTCACACCTATAATCCAGCAGTGTGATACTGGTTAGGAGCTCGGCCTCTAAAGGCACACAGACCTAGATTTGTAATCCAGTTCTACCACTTGCTAGCTATGGGGACCCTAAGCAAATTATTTAATGATTCTGCACCTAAGATAATAGTTTGTTTCAAAAGATCATTCATATGGTTAAATAAGATCATGCATATGAAGTACAGTATCTGTCACATAGTAGGTTCTAAATAAATGAAAATTATCACAATTAGGAGAAAACAGTTTTTTAAATTGTAAAGTTATCCAGAATATTCCATGAAGTGTTTTACCATTTGTTAGTCACTATCATATTATCGAAATGAGCAACACAGCCACAAATACAGTGAAAATCACATGTATAATTTTATAGTTTTCATTAAAATTTTGTCAACATCTTCATTATTAGATTGATACTAAACTAAGCATTAACCTATACAGCTTTAGATATATATGTCTTCTAAGTGAAACTTCCAATTTACCAAGATTTTTAACTCTAGAAACTACTTGAATGCTGTAATGAACAGTAAGCTTTATATACTGTCAATTACTCCTCAACAGGTACTTAGCAATACTTAAAATGAGGCTATAAAAATAAAATAGTTAAAACATAACCTGGGGTCAACACTGTGGCGTAGCAAGTAAAGCAGCCGCCTGCAGTGCCAGCATCCCATATGGGTACCGGTTCTAGTTCCGGCTGCTCCACTTCTGATCCAGCTCTCTACTATGGCCTGGAAAGCAGTGAAAGATGGCTCAAGTCCTTGGGCCTCTGAACCCGCGTGGGAGACCCGGAAGAAGCTCCTGGCTCCTGGCTTCAGATCAGCACAGCTCTGGCCGTTGCGGCCAACTGGGGAGTGAACCAGTGGATGGAAGACCTCTCTCTCTCTCTCCCTCTCCTCTCTCTGTGTAACTCTGACTTTCAAATAAATAAATCTTTTAAAAAATCTCTAATTTCTATTTGTTCTAAAATGCTTTTTCTTAAAAATCATCTCAGGAAGCTTTTGCTATATTTTACCTTTAACCTGATTATCTTTTCAGTCATTCACCATATATTAAGCATTTACTATATGCCTGGAACTATAGTAGAAGCTAGGATTACAAAATTGAGTAAAATATAGACTTTTTTCAACAAGTTGACAACTCAAATAATGGATCACATTGAAACCTTCCTTACATAGGCTGTCTAAGAATACTGTAACATTTATGTATAAAAATAACTCAAATTAATCAGGGGCAAGTACTTAGTCATTACCACTTAAAAATGTCTGAATTCAGTTTCAATACAGATGGTAGGACAAAAAGATAGCATTAACTTGACAGTTTCAATGTTTTAATACAAAATTCTGCCTGTGGCTATTACTGCTCATTCCTACCACATTCAGCACTATGATGTCAGTGATACACATCTTATGATATAGCATAAAAAGATTAATAAAGCTGTGGGTAAAATATTTGCTTCATCACTATGAGGATGGAAACAATCAAAACAGTAGATATTTCTTTAAAGATGTATATATTAATTTTAAAGGCAGAGTTACAAAGAAAGGAAGAGAGAGAGAGAGAGAGAGAGGAAGGTAGGTAGGAAGGTAGGTAGAGGGAGGGAGAGAGAAACTTCCATCAACTGGTTCACTCCCCAGATGGCAAAAGACAGGACTTCCATTTGTGTCCCTCATGTAGGTGGCAGGAGCCCAAGGATTTGGATCATCTTCCACCACTTTCCCAGGCACATTATCAGGGAACTGGGTCAGAGTGGGACTCGAACTGGTGCTCAGATGGGATGTCGGTGTTGCAAGAGGCAGCTTAACCTGCTGCACCACAATGCTGGGTCCACAACACAGTAGAGAGTCATTCTGCTGTATAATCTGATACACTGAAATCCCATCATGCATTCATCCCAAGGTAAATAACACTATGTCTTTATGAAAAACCAAAGAGTAGTACGCTTTACAAAGCAAAATTAACTAGCAACTACATATGGAATAGATGTTAGACAACTTCACAATTTATTTTAAATCATAAAATGTAAAGCATAAAAATAAATATGGGAGGGAAGGAAGACACTATGGGTTTAAAGTCACAGTCAACAAGACCAAGTTCCAGTATTGTATTGCATAATAGGATGACTATAGTTAACAATGGGTATATTTCAAAATAAGAGAATTTAAAATGTTTTCACCAACAAAATAGGTATTTGAGGTAATGGATATGCTAACTACCCAATTTCCATGATAAAGCACATGTACCATATAAATATATGCTAATATTTGTCAATTTAAATATAAATAAAATAGAAAATATAAACAAAAATTAAGATCACAGATAAGATCATAACTTAACTTACATAACTCTTATAACTTCCTAACCAATGCATGCCATAATAAACCTTTAGCATTTCAATGGCTTTTTCTTTTTAAATAAAAATTATATAGGGGCCAGCACTTTGGTGCAGCAGGTTAAAGCCCCAGTCTGCAGAGCTGGCAGCCCATATGGGTGCCAGTTTGAGTCCCAGCTGTTCCACTTACAATCCAACTCCCTGCTAATGAGCATGAGAAAGCAGGAGAAGATGGCCCAAGTCCTTGGGCCCCTGCACCCTCGTGGGAGACTCAGAAGAAGCTCCTGGCTTCACTTTGTCTTAGCTCTAGCCACTGTAGCCATTTGGGGCATGAACCACCAGATGGAAGACCCCTCTCTCTGTCTCTACCTCTCTCTGAAACCCTTTCAAATAAATAAAACCTTAAAAAAAAAGATGATATAACTAATCAAAGTTGATATATCAATTTACTAAACATTAGTAAATATTTAACTCAAATAGAACTGTATGCTTCATTATGCCCTGCTTCCCAAAACTGAGAACAATTTTAAAAATTACTTAAAGAAATGAACTCTGAAATGATTAGTTTAAATGGTCACGGTCACCATGGAGCTAAAAATGTGACAGGCATTTGTTTGATGTCTGCTAAATACTTAATTTCACACTCTCTTAATTTGTACTTCCATTAGGCACACAGATGCAAAGATCTAGTTCCAGATCCTTTTCTCCCTAATACTGTTACACAGAATTACAACTTCTTAAAAGTCTATCACACTAATTTGGCTTTTTTTATGATTCTCTAGACAATATTATACATCAAATCTGTTAACTTTTTTTAAAAGATTTATTTTTATTTATTTGAGAGTTAGAAAGAGAGAGAGGTCTTCCATCTGCTGGTTCACTCCCCAAATGGCCACAATGGCCAGAGCTAGGCCCACCTGAAGCCAGGAGGCAGGAGCTTCTTCCCAGTCTCCCACATGGGGGCAGGGGCCCAAGGACTTATCCCGTCTTCCTATGTTTTCCCAGGCCATGAGCAGGGAGCTGTATTGGAAGTGGAGCAGCCGGGACTCAAACCATATGGGATGCCAGCACTGCAGGAAGAGGCTTAACCAGCTACACCACAGTGCCAGCCCATTAACTTTATTTTGTCACTAAATTGAACAGTTGCTTTCATGTCATGTTAACTATGCTTACAGTAAAATTTGTTCCTTGTATGGTCTTAATGGACTATAAGCAAGCTGGAGGTAAAAATCTATCTAATTTCTGTTCTAACTCTTCCACAGTACCAAGTACACTGCTATTAACCTATTGTGAATGTCAAAAATTAATTAGTTACACATCAACTATATTCAAATCCTGGCTCTGCCATATGCTAGTTGTCCAACCTCAAGAAAATCACTTAATAGTTCTAAGTTTAATTGCCACATCAGGTATACAGGTACAAGACATTAATAATATATAAAACAGCCAGCGCTGCAGCTCACTAGACTAATGCTCCGCTGCGGCGCCGGCACACCGGTTGGGGCACCGGTTCTGTTCCGGTTGGGCCGCCAGATCTGTCCCGGTTGCTCCTCTTCTAGTCCAGCTCTCTGCTGTGGCCCGGGAAGGCAGTGGAGAATGGCCCAAGTGCTTGGGCCCTGCACCCACATGGGAGACTAGGAGGAAGCACCTGGCTCCTGGCTTCGGATCGGCGCAGTGCACCAGCCGCAGCGCACCAGCCGTAGTGGCCATTTGGGAGGTGAACCAAAGGAAGACCTTTCTCTCTGTCTCTCTCTCTCTCTGTCTAACTCTGCCTGTCAAAAAATAATAATAATAATAATATATAACACAACTTACAAAGCTGTTGGAGGGTGGGAGCAGACATCTAGCCTCACGGTTAAGATGCCTACATCCTACCTCACAGTGCCTGAGTTAGATACCTAGTTCTGGCTCTTGACTCCAGTTTCCTGCCAATGCAGACCCTGGGAGGCAGGGTTGTATCTCAAGTAATTGGGCTCCTGCTCCCCACATACATTTAGATTGAGAGTCCCAGCTTCCAATTTACCCCACCCAGCTCCAGCCATTAGACATTTTGGAAATGAACTGATGGATGAGAGCTCCCTCTCCCTGTTTCTCTAAGAGGCTGACACTATGGTGCGGTGAGTTTAGCAACAGCCTGCAGCACTGGCATCCCATACCAGTTCCGGGTGCTCCACTTCCAATTCAGCTCTCTGCTAATGCACCTGGGAAAGCAGCAGACCATCGCCCAAATCTTTGGGTCCCTGCCACCCACATGAGTGGCCTAGAACAATCTCCTGGCTCCTCAGCATGGCCAAACCCTGGTCACTGTGGCCATCTGGGGAGTGAACCAGCTGATGGAAGATATCTCTCTCTCTCTCGATCTCTCCTTCTCTCTCCTTGTAATCCCGACTCTCAGATAAATAAATATTTTTTTAAGAAAGATATGTTTCAAAAAATCTGTTGCAAGGATTAAATGACAAATCCATGTAATGTACCTAGAATAATGCCTGTTGCAAAAGATCACTTAATAAATGTTACTTCCTGCTATTATTAATGGACACAGCAAGGTTTCTTTTTTTATGGATGTGCAAAAATTCACTAAGAGTTCATAATTTTAAATCCATGTTTCCTATTTTATCTGGGGGAAGGCACAATGCAATCTTCCCAGGCACGAGGTAATAACTAAATGGGAAAATGGAGGGTTTCCTGGTAAGGTAAAGCCCCCTGGTCAGGATGAGTAGCATGTATCAGTACCTAATAAGCAGTGACACTGACAGTCACAGGCGTAATTTCTCTGTACTATATATATATATATATTTTTATTTTTAAAGATGTATTTATTTATTTGAAAGGTAAAGTTAGAGAGGCAGAGTCAGAGAGAGGGAGAGAGCTCTTTGTTCACTCCCCAAATGGCTGTAACAGCCAAAACTGGGCCAATCTGAAGCCAGCAGCAAGGACCTTCCTCCAGGTCTCCCACTCAGGTACAAGAGCCCAAGGACTTGGGCCATCTTCTATGGCTTTCCCGGGCCTTAGCAGAGAGCTGGAATGGAAGTGGAGCAGCCAGGACTCAAATTGGAGCCCACACAGGATGCAGGCACTTTAGGCGGCAGCTTTACCCGATACACCACAGCACTGGCCCTTGCACAGTACATTTTTTCAAATGGGCCTTCAAAGTGAAGAAACTTGGCCAAAGTTGCAGAATGAAGCAAAGAGAGACTGGGAATAGAATGCAGGTATCTGGCGCCTGAGTTGTGGTATCATGAGTTAAGATGCAGCCTGCGATGCTGACATCCCCTTTGGGCTTGTTTGTGTACTGGCTGCTCCACTTCTGATCCAGCTCTCTGCTAATGCACCTGGGAAGGCAGCAGAACATGGCCCAAGTAGTTGAGCACCTGCAACCACATGGGAGACCTGGATAATGCTCCTGGCTTCTGGCTTTGGCCTGGCCCAGCCCTGGTCATGGGGCCATTTGGGGAGTGAATCGGTGGGGAGATCACTCAATCTCCCTCACTCTCTCCCCACCCCTCTTTCTGTAACTCTGCCTTTCAAATAAATGAATAAATCATTAAAAAAAAAAAAAAAAAAGGTTTCCTGCCCTTTGCTCCATACCAGGTTGCCTATCAAATATGTACTACAGAAGCCTATCATGTGTACACACACACACACACACACACACACACTCCAATTAGCTAAGTTAATGCTAGATTTAAAAAATAAGTCTTTGCTGAAGGCTGAACAAAAGAGCCCATAAAATATAAGCCAGGTACAGTTTCATATAATGAAAAGAACAGATTTGAGAAGTACAAAGTAATTTAGTTCTTCATGTAAACTCTAGGAAAAGCATTTGAAAGTTGCAAGGACTACTAGATAAAAACAGGAAAAAGTTTGTTCAAAGATGAAGAAGAGAGGAAGGGAGCTGAGATATTTCCTAAGACAAGACTTGGGGGCGTCACAGTCACAAGCATCAGGGACTGTGTAAGTACATGAGACTGCCTTGCTTCTCTTGGCATCTTTTCCCCTCTCTCTCTCTCTTCCTGGTTCAACGTTTCCTCCGCCCCCTTTTCTTGTGCCATTAACTTCCTTCTTGTTCTGCTCTCCCTAGACATTTCTCCTTTCTGGGTCACCTCTTAAATGAGCATGCTACTCAACAGAAGTAAACTCATCAACTGTAATGGACTGCTCTTCTAAGAATAATTTCTCATGATCACTTTCTAAGTCTGCTGTTCAAAATTCAAGCCCCATTTAACCAAAGAATGAGACGGCTGCAGAACAGCACATTTTTAACAGGTGTTTCCAGCACAGGCCCAAAACATCTCTGCAACCCTTAAACCCAAACAGCTTTGAAAACCAAAATTTTCTTAGAAGTCTGCAGCAATCTCACTCGGTAAGAAAGCATGATTAAACAGATATGAAGTTATTAACATTCTTCTTCTTGTGAATAGTCACATGCTTTCCAGCAAAATATTAATGTGATTAAAGATGGCTTATCCATTATTGGGGCTATTACATCATACACTGCAAATACATCTTAACAACCCTTCTAAACTGAAAAATCTGAACCTCAAAATTTTGGCCTAGGGGATTTTGGATAAAAGACTGCAGCTCTATATTATACTTCTACTTTTTTGTCAAGAGCAGCATTTTATCTACCTAGTGGACTACAATATGAGCATGTTCAAGAATTAACCACTCCAGCTCCAGCCTTTAACAGTGTATATTAACAGTGTATATTCACCTAAGCCAAACCCATCTTAGCGATCTATCAGGGTGGTGGCCTGCACACACAAGACATTACTACATCAGCTACTTTCACCTTAAGACCTTCCTGCTATTAATTAACATATTTATAAAGTTTTGTTTTTATTCTTGGTAACCTAAACATGTAAGCTGCATTTTTTTTCTGTATACCTCTGGTTCTCAATCTGGTGCAACTTTGCTCCATGCGGAATATTTGGCAATGTCTACAGGTTTTATTTGGCTGTCACAACTGGGACTGAGCACATTGGTGGCATCTAATGGGTAAAGACCAGGCAGGTATGCTGCTAAACAACCTATAGAACACAACACAATAAAGAACTGCCCACAGTATCAACAGCACCAACACTGAGAAACTTCTCTACACAGATCCCACCATCCCTATTCCCAAATGAAAAGGATCCACAGAGACCAGGAGGAAGGAGGAAGCACCTGGCTCCTGGCTTCGGATCGGCACACTGCGCCGACCGTAGCAGCCATTTGGGGGGTGAACCAACAGAAGGAAGACCTTTCTCTCTGTCTCTCTTTCTCACTGTCTAACTCTGCCTGTCAAAAAAAAAAAAAAAAAAAAAAGGAGTCTTGGTACCTCTGCTTACAATCCAGCTTCCTGCTACTGCACATCCTGGAAGACACTAGGTGATGGTTCAAGTACTTGAGTCCCAGCTACCCATGTGGGAAACCCAGCCTGGCCTAACCCAGCTTACCAGAGGCATTTAGGGAGTGAACCAGCTAACAGCAACTACCTTCAACTTTAAAAATTTTTTTTCTTACATTTTAAAATCTACCTTTGAAGGGGTTCAAAGTATACCACCCTAAGATATGCCACTCTAGTGATAAGGAGCTGAGGCTAACTAAGAAAAAGACTCAAGAGAAAACTGGGTTCTCACTCTCTTTAATAGGAAGGGAGGGAAGTTCTTACTCCTGAGACTACTCCAGACTCGTCAACCCAGAGAGGGCACCAGGAGAGCACATACAAAAAACCTTGGTAAAACCTCTCCTCCATTCTGTTAGCTTCCCCATATATTTACCTAACCATAATTTACCACACCCAGAAGCTCAAAGTCCTTTTCCTTTGTCTTGTCACTTTTTTTTACAAATTTATTGGTCTTTATTGTTGCTACGTAAGCCCCAGGTTTGAGTTATGCATCATCAGCTCTCCCCTGTGTGAGTGAGCAATGCACATGTTAATAAACTTATTTTTTTCTTCATCTCTTTTATCAGCCTAATTTGCAGGGTCCCAGACAATGAACCTAACATAACAGAGGAAAAGTTTTCTCCATGCTCACATTTTTTTTCAGGGAGGACCTAAGAGGAAAGAGCTGAATTTGACAGGGACCTAGCCAGTTTATCTACAGACATATAACTAAGAATGCAGTGATAAACAGTAATAATTATTTAACATTGTCAAAAACATTTCTCAACTTCCCCTTTTTTGGTAAATAATTCTTTTTTAAATAAGAAAGCTATCCGCTTACCCTTTACTTTTAGACACCAAACCAAGAGACTGACTCAGTCGATGAATAAAGGCTCTTTCAGTACTGGTCAAAGAAGAGGGAAACTCCATTTCTACACGGGAAAAAAAAAAAGCAGTGCAGTGTGGACAGGCAATTTTCTTTCAAGCAATACACAGATTAAAAAAAAACTTACATACAAATTTATATCTTATGTGAAAAGTTTAATTCAATCACTACAGAATGTCTACCAGAATTAAACCCAATTGTGACAAAGGCCTCTGATGTTCACCAGACTGCTCCTCTTATTTGTGCTGGAATCTGGGGTCAGTAAATGACAGATGGACCTGTTTTACTATTAGTCCTCCCCTGCGGAGGGAACGGCGGACTGTGTTCCGAGGACGCCCAGCATTAGCGATCCTCCACGTGAAACTGCACTGCCTCGGCTCCCAAAGCTGCACCAATTCTTATCTCGCCATTGCAGAACAGACTGGGCTGTGTCCACTGCTCGGCTTCCCCTCTGTGGAAGGTAGGCTCGGGGCACCTGCCGGGTCAGCCGGCGGCCCAGTGCGGGGTCCCGGGTGAAGCCGGCCCACCGACCGCGCCCCGGGCAGGTGCCCACGGTGGCCGCCGGCCCTGCCCTCGGCGACCAATGCCAAGCGCGGAAGGGCCTCCCACGTCCGGAGCAGCTGCGCCCGGCGCACCTAGCCACCGGCGTCCTCCTGCTTGTCTGCGAGCGCACAGAAAGTGGAACTAAAGAGACGTTTCTTTTGCTGCAAAAAGGAAAGAAAAGAAAGAAATCCAGGCGTAGCCGTTTCGCAGCGTGCATTTCCACGAATGTATCGAGTCCTCCGCTCACTCCCTTCAACTTTTTCTGTGCACAGGGCAGGGGCTGCCGACGGCGGGAGCAGGCGGCGCCGCCGCCGCGGGCTGCGGGAACTCGGCCCGGAGCCCGGCGGCCGCCCCTCGCTCGGGGTGCGGGCCCGGCGGCCGCGGCCGCGGCGGGGGCGGGCCTCACCTCGCTGGTCCCCGTAGCGAAAGCGCTCCAGGGCGATGTTGACCGCGATCTTCACCTCCTCGTCGATGCGGATGTCCTTCAGCCCCTTGGCCCTGCCGCCGCCCGCAGGGCCACAGGGCGCGGGGCCGCCGCCGCTCCCGCCGCCGCCGCCGGGCGCGGGCGGCCGCGGGGAGACGCTGCTCGGCCTGGACATGGCCCTGAGGGCCGCTTCTCCCCGCGCCGCAGCGGCCAGGCCTGCTGGCGGGCGGCCAGGGACAGCGACCGCAGGCAGCGGGGCCTCCGCCGGCGCCGGGCGGCTCCGAGAGCGGCTGCGCGGGGCCCGGGTCGCCGGAAAGCCCCCGGTCGCCACCACAGCCGCGGAGGCGCCGGCGCCACAGCCGCCACAGCCGCCACTGCCCGGCGAGGCGGCGCGCGGGCGTGATGACGTCAGCAGCCGCGGCGCCCGGGGCCCGCCCCCGCGGAGGGCGCCCCCTCCTCCCGGGACCCGCCCCCGCGGAGGGCGCCCCCTCCTCCCGGGACCCGCCCCCGCGGAGGGCGCCCCTCTCCTCCTGCGACCCGCCCCCGCGGAGGGCGCCCCCTCCTCCTGGGACCCGCCCCCGCGGAGGGCGCCCCTCGCCGCCCGAACCCTCCTCAGCCCGCCCCCGCGGAGGGCGCCCCTCGCCTCCCGGGACCCTCCTCAGCCCGCCCCCGCGGAGGGCGCCCCTCGCCTCCCGGGACCCTCCTCAGCCCGCCCCCGCGGAGGGCGCCCCTCTCTTCCCGGGACCCTCCGGCGCCCCCTCGCCGCCCCGGACCCTCCTCAGCCCTCCTCAGCGGGCGGGCGCCCCTCTCTTCCCGGGACCCTCCTCAGCGGGCGGGCGCCCCTCTCTTCCTGGGACCCTCCTCAGCCGGATGGGCGCCCCTCTTCCCGGGACCCTCCTCAGCCGGATGGGCGCCCCTCTTCCCGGGACCCTCCTCAGCGGGCGGGCGCCCCTCTCCTCCTGGGACCCTCCTCAGCCGGATGGGCGCCCCTCTTCCCGGGACCCTCCTCAGCGGGCGGGCGCCCCTCTCCTCCTGGGACCCTCCTCAGCCGGATGGGCGCCCCTCTCTTCCCGGGACCCTCCTCAGCGGGCGGCGCCCCTCTTCCCGGGACCCTCCTCTGCCGGGCGGGCGCCCCTCTTCCCGGGACCCTCCTCTGCCGGGCGGGCGCCCCTCTTCCCGGGACCCTCCTCAGCGGGCGGGCGCCCCTCTTCCCGGGACCCTCCTCAGCGGGCGGGCGCCCCTCTCCTCCTGGGACCCTCCTCAGCCGGATGGGCGCCCCTCTCTTCCCGGGACCCTCCTCAGCGGGCGGCGCCCCTCTTCCTGGGACCCTCCTCAGCGCCCGGGCGCCCCTCTCCTCTCGGGACCCTCCTCTGCCGGGCGGGCGCCCCTCTTCCCGGGACCCTCCTCAGCGCCCGGGCATCCCGCTCCGCCCGGGACCCTCCTCAGCAGGCGGCGCCCCTCCCCGCCCGGGGCCCGCGGTGCGGCTGGGCGGTGGTCACTCCCTGTGGGTCTCAGCGCCTCGTTTGTTCCTTCAGTAGGCGGCTGTGGGCGCCTGCTGCGTGCTCCCCCGTACTCGGAGGAGGCACACACGCTTCCTCCCTCGTAGGGCTGATACTCGTGTAGGAGCAGGGTTATAGGGAGACCAATGAAGTTAAGATAAACAAGGAATGTTTCATTGGTCCATCTGCTGAGTCACCTCCTAAATGCCCACAACGGGCAGAGCGCGGCCAGGCCAAAGGCAGGCATCGAGGTCTCCCACGTCGGTGGCAGGGGCCCAACTGCTACAGCCGTCACCTGCTGCCTCCCTCGAAGCTGCATGGGAAAGGAGTTGGTACTGTAACCCAGACACTCTGGTATGGGATGCTGGTGTCCCAAGCCATGTATTTTTTTTTTTTTTAAGATTTATTTATTTGAAAGAATGACAGGAAGAAACAGAGATCTTCCATCTGCTGGTTCACTCACCCGAAAGGCTGCAACAGCCAGGGCTGGGCCAGCTCTAGTCGGGAGTCTGGAGCGCCATGCCCATCTCGCTTGTAGATGATAGAGGCCCAAGTACTTGTGGTCACAGCAGCCAGGACTCTAACCGGGGCTCCGACATGGGATACAAATGTTCCAACTGGCAGCTTAACCAGCTGAGCCACAACGCTAAACCTGCCAAGCCATGTCTTTTGTGTTGTTTTTTTTTTAATTTATTTATCTGAGGCAGAGAATTAGACACACACAGAGAGAGAAAGAGATCTTCCATCTGTTGGTCCACCCCCAAATGGCTGCAATAGCCAAGGCTGGGCCAGGCTGAAGCCAGGAGCCAGGAACTCCAAGTACGCCATGTGGGTGACAGGGGCCCACGCAGTATTTTATCTGACAACCCAAAGAGCATAAACAAATGATCAAATGATGGTTAAGAGTGCTATATGATATCAGAATAATAAGGTGGGACCTTTATTTTGGAAGGTGTTGAGAACTTTCACTGTCTTTTATGCAATTCTACTAACGTAAACCTAATCCTGTTCATCTGAACTGCTGCCTCTCTAATATTCCCGTGGACCCGTTCTCCAGAGAGGAATCAGAGTGATCTTTTAAAAAAAATAAGCCTGATAGAATAACACCTCTACATAAAGTTCTCTGTAGGCCCCCAGCTGCTTCTAGAACAGTCCCTGAATTCCTAACCATGATCCTCAAGACCTGGCGCCCTCTGGCCCCTGTCTCCCTCCATCGTGTTGTCCCTGACAACTCACCCTCACTTAAAGAGCTCAGATGCACAAATTTCTTCCTGTCACTGAACACATTGGACCAGGCTTTTTGCCATCTGGAGAACTTTCCATTTGGATAGGTTCCCCCTACACAACCTAATTTTCTTTTCAGAACATCGCATAGTGCAACCTCCTCCTATAAAGCAGCAGGACTCCATCTCCCATCTACTCTGTCTCTCTCACATCAGCCTGTTAAAATTTACCTGTGTTTAAAGTTTTTTTTTTTTCTGTATGTGTTAATTGATCCTCACACTAGGATATGAGCTCTTAACAGGAAATTGTTTACTCATCCTTTGTCTCTGATCAGCACCTGGAACTGAGTATGCAGAAAACAAATACATACATATCTTAGAATCTGGAATTAGGATTACCCATGTCTCTCCCTAGAAACTTTCCATCATAATCCTTAAGTTCCTAAAATCTTGACTGCTAAAATTTATAGACAAGCAAAAAATGGATCTTAGCAAGGAGGGTAGAAGATTTACTAAGAAAGAAGCCACAGAAAGCAGTAATCTGACACAGATGTAAAACAGAGCATGTAACCCTTAGCATCTGTAGAGAACTTGAGTTGGCCCTCAGCATCAGAGAGTGATTGTCATTCTCAGATTTTTGTTTGCTTTAGAGACTGAGGGGAGGGATGGGCATTTGGCACAGCAGTTAAATTGCCGTTTAGGATGCCTGCATCCCATATTTGGCATGCCTGGCTTCGAGTCTTGGCTTGCTTCCAATCCAGCTTCCTGCACCTTGGGAGGCAGCAGGTGATGACTGAAACAGTTTGGTCACTGCCATCTACATAGGAGACCTGGATTGATTTCCAGCCTGGCCAAGTGATGGCTGTTATGGACATTTAGGAAGAGAACCAGCAGGTGGAAGATCTCACTCATTTTATCTCTCCATCTCTCTCTGGTTCTTGCCCCCCATTCTGTCTCTGCTTTTCAAATAAAAAGGAAATAAATATTTTTTTCTTTACAAAAAAAATAGAGATCAAGGGAGAGAAACATGGTATACATTTAAATCTTTCTAGCTATATTTAAGTTTTGGTATGTTCCCACTGATTTTCTTTTTTTAAGATTATTTATTACATATCAAAAATTTTCCAAATAGACATAATAATAAGATTGTTTCCTGCACTAATTAGGCAGTATGATTTAATTGGGAAAATTAATTTGTTAATTAATTTGTACAAGTTCTTTAGTCTCTCTGAATCTATTTTTCCCTAAACTTTCCACTTCACGGCACACAGAAATGGAAAATGATACTTGCATAGCACCCCAGGCATGGCAAAGAATGCTAACGCTCATGACTTTGCATGTTTCTCTTTGTCATCCTGAGCACACTGGGCCACTGTTCTCCCACATTCCCTTGCGTTTCTGCCCCTATTTTGTGGTGAAATTGTGACGCCAAAAGGTGAGTTCTGGCCAACAGAACCACATCGTGATTCTCCCCCTTTTCTGGTCTTCAGCCAGATATTGGATAAAGGGATGATAAAAACAGAAAATCACCACTAGGAATCAAACAGTCATAATCATCATAGACAAGAATCATCAATGGGTTTTGAAATGAGTGGGCAAAGGTATGATGAGAAACAGAATACTTGCAGAGTCTAAGGCTATTTCTCTACAAAATGCTCATTAATTGCAAAGGAATATGTTAAGTTTACAGGGGAGAATTTGACAGAAACCACTGCGCCCAAGTTCCCTCACAGTGGTACTGTGGGTCTGTATCATTATATCCTGATAGTATACACAACATCAAGTCTGCGAAATTCTTGCACAAAATTTAAAAAACAATCTAATCATGAGAAAACATCAAACTCAAATTGAAAAACATTCTGTAAAATAACTGTCTAGCAATGTTCCAAACTGTCAAAGTCATGAAAAACAGATAATTTTCACAGATTAGAGTAGATTAAGTAGATTTAAAAAAAAAAAAAAACTAAATATAGCAGTGATTCCTCATCTGAATGTGAACCAAAAGAAATACATCAGTGGGGAAACTGACAAAATTCAAAGTCTACTAATTTTCTGATTTCAGTAATAGTAATATGGTTACGTGAGATGTTTGAAATAGGGAGACTATGAGTGATATGTGGAAACTCTACACTGCTATAATTTTGCTACTTCTCCGTAAGCCTAAAATTATTTCTGGGTTGACGATGTGGTACAGCAGGTTAAGCTGCCACTTTCAACACTGCCAGCATCCCATATGAGCACGGACTGAAGCCCCAGCTGCTCCACTTCCAGCTCCCTGCTAATGTGCTTAGGAAAGGAGTGGGAGACGGCTCAAGTCTTTGGGCTCCTGCACCCATGTGGGAGACCAGGATGGAGTTCCAGGCTCTTGGCTTCATCATGGCACAGCCTGGATCTTTGCAGGCATTTTAGGGGTGAACCAGCAGTAGAAGAGATATCCATCCCTCTGTCTCTTTCTCTCTCTCTCTCAACTCTGCATTTCAAATAATTATGTATATTTTTAAAATAATTTCAAAGAAAGAAGAATTTTTGGTTGTTCTTGTCTGCATTTGGTAAATGAGCACACGAAAGAGATGACCTCAGAAAAGGATGTTGTGGCTTATGAGCAGAAAAGCATTAGGGGGCCTACAAGCTCAGAAATTTGCCTGCTTGAAAACCAACTGCTACTAGATTGATTGATTGATTTATATATTTAGAAAAGCAGAGAAACAGATAAACATCTCCCATCCACAACAGCCAGAGCTGAGGTGGGCCGGATCCAGGAGCCAAGAACGCAATGTGGATCCCCTCGGGGGTGGCAGGGATTCAACTACCTGAGCCATTTCCTGCTGCATCCCAAGATGAGCACTAGAAGGAAGCTGAGGACCGGAGCAGGGGCGTTGTAGGCTGAGCCTCCACCTGCAGCACTAGAAGGAAGCTGAGGACCGGAGCAGGGGCGTTGTAGGCTGAGCCTCCACCTGCAGCACCGGCATCCCGTATGGACACCAGTTCATCTCCCTGCTGCTCCTCTTCCAATCCAGCTCTCTGCTATGGCCTGAAAGCAGTGGAAGATGGCCAAAGTTCTTGGACCCCTGCACCCACATGGGAGACTCAGAGGAAGCTCCTGGCTTCTGGCTTCAGATTGGCCCAGCTTACGCTGTTGTGGCCACTCAGGGAGTGGACCAGCAGATGGAAGACCTTTCTCTGTCTCTCCCTCTCTCTGTAACTCTACCTCTCAGGTAAATAAATAAATCTTTTTTAAAAGAGAAGGAGGAGAAGGAGGAGGAAAAGGAAGGAGAAAGAAGGAGGAAGCTGAGCTTAGGAGCCAAGTTGGTGATAGGCACTTCAGGGCCCTGGAAAGCAAAGGAAGAAACATACATGACGTAACCCTGCAGGAGTCCTGAGAGAGGCAGAGAAGGGAAAAACATACACCAGGTAAACGTCAGATGTTGTATCTGCAGAAAGTCTTGCCCATCTCCAATCTGAGTACTCTGTGAACTTTGCAAAATACACCTCTCTGGTGTCAGTTTCCTGATTGGTTCAGGGAGAATACCTCATTAGCATATGCCTTGACCAGTCAGGTGAACTTCCTTCCTTAGAAACGCATAAAAAGCTTGAGAAAGGTACTCCTGGTCAACCATCCTTTTGAGACCTCTCTCAGCTGCTGGGGGCTCTCTCTACTTCTTTTAATAAACTTCCTTTGCTTGGCTTACCCTTTCTTGTCTGTATGACTCATTCTTCATGGTCATGATACGGAAGAGGGGGTGCAACACAGATAACTGCAGCACTCCTTGACAAACCCGGAAGACAGGAGAGGTTGTAACACACAAAGCTGCAGCACAGGGAGCTGTAACCCAGGCACTGTGTCACAGGAGCCGTGCTGTTTCTGAAGAATCTGGTTAAAAGAAGAATCCACCACATCTCTGGGGGACGATACAGCAATTGCCAGCACTACTGCAACAGTGGGATTCGAACTCAGGCTTTCTGACGTAGGCTCTGGGCATCCCAGGTGGCGTCTTAACTGGTACCCCAAACGTCATTTGCTGCTGGATTTTTTATTTTTTTATTTTTTTTTTGACAGGCAGAGTGGACAGTGAGAGAGAGAGAGACAGAGAGAAAGGTCTTCCTTTGCCGTTGGTTCACCCTCCAATGGCCGCCGCGGCCAGCGCGCTGCGGCCGGCACACCGCGCTGATCTGATGGCAGGAGCCAGGAGCCAGGTGCTTTTCCTGGTCTCCCATGGGGTGCAGGGCCCAAGCACCTGGGCCATCCTCCACTGCACTCCCTGGCCACAGCAGAGGGCTGGCCTGGAAGAGGGGCAACCGGGACAGAATCCAGCGCCCCGACCGGGACTAGAACCCAGTGTGCCGGCGCCGCTAGGCGGAGGATTAGCCTAGTGAGCCGCGGCGCTGGCCTGCTGCTGGATTTTAAATTGTAAGAAGTGGGATTTTAGAAGCTTCCAGGAGCAAGCATCCAGTAAGCCTTCTCAATAAACAAGTGGCTCAGGCATACAGAAAAGATCAGATGAAGGCTGTGGTCATCTCACATGTTTCGGATAGCCAAAAGTTAGCTGCCTTTAGGTAGAGGAAAGTCATGGGGGTAAAGAAACAAAAATAAATAAACAAACATGAGAATTATGCTAGGAGTGAACTCTGAGTGTGATTTTGATGCATAAAACTGATGAAAAGTAAGTAGATCAGAAGCCTATAAAGTTTTAAAGGAAACTGTATTTCCCAATAAACCTAAAATCAGACTTCAAAAGCTTTTTAAAAACTATTTTTATAGGTTTACTCATTTATATACTTGAAAAGCAGAGTATCAATAAGAGAAGGAGAGACAGTGAAAGAGAGAAAGAGAGAGAAAGATCTTCCATCCATTTGTTTACTCCCCAAATGGCTGCAACAGCCATGTCTGGGCCAGGCTGAAACCAGGAGCCAGGAACTCCGGCAGGGTCTCCTATGTGGGTGGAAGGGATCCGAATACTGACCTCCCAGGAGCATTATCAGGAAGCTGGACCAGAAGCAGAGCAGAGGGCCAGCATTGTAACACAGCAGGTTAAGCCACTATCTATGACACCAGCATCCCATATGGGCTCCAATTTGAGATGCAGCTGCTCCACTTCTGATCCAGCTCCCTAATTCAGCTAATGTGCCTGGGAAAGCAGCAGAAGATGGCCCAAGTCCTTGGGCCCCTGCACTCATGTGGGAGACCCAGGAGAAGCTCCAGGCTTCTGGCTTTAGCCCTGGCCGTTGTAGCCATTTGGGGAGTGAACCAGCAGATGGAACATCTCTCTCTTTTTGAGTCTCTCTCTGTAACTCTGCCTTTCAAATAAGTAAAAATAAAATATAACATAATAAACTAATATGAAAAATCTTTTTTTAAAAAGAAGAAGCATAGCAGCCAGCAGTTAAACCTGCACTCCAGCACTGGATGGCAGTGTTGTAGGTGGCTGCTGCGCCCACTGTGCCACCACACAGATCCGTTAAAAAGCCTTTTCATGGTTAAGCGGTGAAACAACCTTTGCTACCACCTCTCCAGGCTTTCTCCAGTGAATGGTAACTATCGCAAATTGTACAACCCCCAGGGAATATGGTCTAGCAGTGGTCTAGGAAGATGATGAATGAAGAGGGTGGAGCTCGGGACACAAGGATGCCCTCCCCCGCAGCGAGCAGAATCAGATGAGGGCTTCACAGAGTCTATTTAGGGCTTTCCATCATTTCTGTAGACCAGCGAGTGACGCTGTGTGGCTTGTACTCCTCCCTTTTCTGGAAGGTGAGTGTGCCAGTCCTGCTCTCCTCTCTTATGTAGGAGACACATAGCACCTGCTGATGAAGCACATCGGCTGTCTGACCAGGAAAACACACCTGCGCTGAGAAGGAGGCCTGCCCATCAACTGCAGACCCTGGAGGCCGTGATGAGACGAATTTCAGGTGTCTCAGGGCAGGTGCGTATGTCTTAAGTGTGAGAAAAGAAGGGGACAAAATTATATTTGGTGACCGCAGAGATGAACTGTGATAAAGAATTCTGATGTTCACCAAGAAACATGTCTCGCCTCTGCTCCCTGGACATCATACTCCCCAGTCCTCTTACATTTACCAGGGGGCCCCAGGCCTGAATTCTGGTCGTTAGAATGGGACCAGAACTGTTGGACACCACTTTCAGGCTTGGTCCCTAAAACCTGCAGGAAATTCTCCATCTTCCACCTTTCCTGGTCTGCTGCATGTTCCTAGGAAATGGTAGAGCCACCCACGGAGGCTGCCTGGCTTCCGGAGTGACTGAGATAAAGAACAGCCTCACCATGCGGCACTAGACTACAGCGTGGCTGAGAAACCACCCTTGGTTGTGGGAAGCCACTGAGGATGGGGAGGACTTTGCTATAGCAGTTTCACAGAGTGCTACTTGAATGGCCCCTGAGGAGTCTTTCCTGTGTTCGCACCCTTGCTCCCTCCCTTACTGACTCTGACATCACCTGAGGTGGTGACAGAAGCAGAGGTTGGGAAGGTGTGTGTACCTTAGGGCTTTCCTTCTCTGCCTGCTGGCAACTCCCCTTCCACCAACTACAGATGCACAGGCTGACCTTCTGAGGACCCAAGCACCTGCCATCAGCCCCACCAGCCAGGCATCCAGCCTCAGACACTTGCCTGATGAATGCAGTCACCCAAGTGGCCCAAGGCAAGACCAGAGAAGAACCTCCCTGCTGAACACAGCCCAAATCATTGGCTCACGGAATCTATGAACAAATAAAATGGGTGCCACTTTAAGCCACTGAGTTTTAGGTTGGGTTTGGAACATGGCAACTGATAACTGGCAGCTTTTTCTGACTGGTGCAGTGAGGCAGAGATAAAGCTGATCTTCACCGGAAGTGACCAGGCCTAGAGAAAGGCTTCAGAGTCCCAGTCCCTCCCCAGCCACCCAGCTCTGTGAGCAGCCTGGGAGCTTACCCGCATGCCACAGCACAGGGGTCTGGGAACTGTTCCAGGAGGCGCCCTCCTCACCTATAAAATTGGCTTAGACCAATTATGCACTTGTTATTGCTGTCATGGACATTTCCTCCAGCTCTTTGTCCCCTCCCCACCCACTTGGCCACCCCTCACCTCTTCTAGGCTAGGACATTTAGAGTCGACTGATTCCGGGATGGAATATTGTCTTAAAATGGTCTCAGTTCCCTAGAATCTGGGAGAGGCAGAAGTCACACGCTAATATTCCAGTGAGTCACTACAAATGACACCTAACCCTGTCCTTGTAGGGGAGAACATAACAAAAGTCCAGCAAGGTTTGAGAGGTCCTGGAACAGAATGGCCTATGCTGCTTTCCCACATGGAGCCCCAGAGAGACATCCCAGGAAGGAATGAAGGTGTAGTGCCTCTAGGCAGATGGGTCTTGGCCTAGCAGAGGATTCCTGGTGCCCAAGAGGGTGCCGGAAGTGGCAGAGAGCTACACGAGACCCAAGGAGTCTCACAGTCAGGAATAAGCAATGAATGACAGCAGTGACCCATGTTGTGTCACCACCAAGGATCAGAAACCCTTTCTCTCACCTCCTGATACCCCATAGGCCCTTGTGAACTCAGAAGCAAGACTGCACAGCAGCTAGGGGGCCCAGAATTAACTGAGAGAAAGCAAGTTACAGAGAAATTCAGTCCTGCCGTACTCGAATCTATGGAGTGAAGTTTGCCCACTACCTGGGGTTTAAGCAATTACAAAATTACTTCCTGAGCTATCATTTGGCACATAGGAGGAGGAGTCATTAAAAACCTCACGGAGGGGCAGGCGTTTAGTCCAGCAGCTAAAACACTGAAGTCCCACATCAGAGGAGAATCGGATTTGATCCCTGGCTCTAGTTCCTGACTCAAACTTCCTGCCAATGTACTTCCTGGGAGGCAGCAGGTGGTGGTTCAAGTACTTGGGTCCCTGTCACTCACATGGGAGATCTGGACTGAATGCCTGACTCCTGGCCCTGGCCAGGCACAGCCCGGCTCTTTCTAGCATTTGGGGAGTGAACCAGCAGATGGGAGACAGTTCTTTCGTTCTCTCTCTCTCTCTCTCTCTCTCAGAGACACACACACACAAACACACACATACACACACACACACAAACCTTTTTAGGCTCTTGAGAACTATGAATCATGTAAAAGGTATGCGTGGATTTCAAAAATATTTGAATTAAAAGAAATTAATCTTTTGATTCTATTCCACAAACTTTCTGAAGTACATGATACATACAACAAAAATGGATAGGACGGGGCTGGTGCTGTGGCATAGCAGGTAAGGCCGCCACCTGCAACGCCAGCATCCCATATGGGCACCGGCTCTCAAATTTTAGGGGAACACCAAGAACCCTCTGAAGCCTCGTTCTTCACATGCTGAGAAATATCACCTTAAATGAACTAGCTAGGGGTTGGCGCTGTGGTGTAGTAGGCTAAGACCGCCTGGGGTGCTGGCCTCCCATATGGGTGCCAGTTCTAGTCCCAGCTGCTCCTCTTCTGATCCAGCTCTCTGCTGTGGCCTGGGAAAGCAGTGGAAGATGGCACAAATCCTTGGGCCCCTGCACCCGCATGGGAGACCTGGAAGAAACTCCTGGCTCCTGGCTTTGGATTGGCCTAAGCTCTGGCCATCGCAGCCATCTGGGGAGTGAACTAGGGGATGGAAGACCTCTCTCTCTCTCTCTCTCTCTCTCTCTCTCTCTCATGCCTCTCTGTAACTCTGCATTTCAAATAAATAAATAAATTCTTAAGGAAAAAAATGGATAGGGTGGTTTGTTAGACTCCATATATATGTATTTACCTACCTTCAGTTGCAAATGCACATTAACAAGTTGGCCACAAGGTGGTACTAGAAAGCTACATTTTGGTGTTTTTTTTTTTTTTTTTTTTTTTTTTTTTGACAGGCAGAGTGGACAGTGAGAGAGAGAGACAGAGAGAAAGGTCTTCCTTTGCCGTTGGTTCACCCTCCAATGGCCGCCACTGCAGCCGGCGCACCGCGCTGATCCGATGGCAGGAGCCAGGAGCCAGGTGCTTTTCCTGGTCTCCCATGGGGTGCAGGGCCCAAGCACCTGGGCCATCCTCCACTGCACTCCCTGGCCATAGCAGAGAGCTGACCTGGAAGAGGGGCAACCGGGACAGAATCCGATGCCCCAACCGGGACTAGAATCCGGTGTGCCGGCGCCGCAAGGTGGAGGATTAGCCTAGTGAGCCACGGCGCCGGCTCAAAAGCTACATTTTGTTTGTGAGCCTAAGTCTTGAAAATCACTTAACATGCAAGTTACATGAATTATTGTAATAACCTCAGCAATTACAGTACAAATAAAGTTAGATGGCAGCAACACACTACTAAAAACTCTTAACAGACTCTCTACTAGTTTGTGTTCTTCCTTTTTCTTATTTGCTAACATGTAATAGGATAGCCTTGTGCAAAATCAATCACAAGGGGCCAGTGTTGTGAGTGAACAAGCAGACAGGATAATTCTCTCTCTCTCTCCTCTCTCTCTCTCTCTCTGTTATTCTGCCTTTCAAATTAAATAAATAAATCCTTTTCTTAAAAAACCTGCAAACAGCAAGGGTTACTGCTCAATAGTTAATGTTTCCATTTTACTAAAGAGCCCAGTTTTTAAAACACAGGCAAAATGTACCATTGTGGATGGTTGAAGGATTGGATACATCTTCATTTGCCTTGACAGTATATTTGCATCCCACAAAATAATGATTTTGTTTTCCCCATAGCACACTCAGTTCTTTGTAAATGCATTTTGCTTTTCACCTTCACGAGTGTAATCCCGGTCATCACTGAACTTGTGACGACCGGCGAGTGTTCCTGGTCCTATTCTTTCTAGTCTGGGCGTGTTTGGAAACACTGACACATTTTAAAAAGTCGTGAGTAGTTAAGTTAGTAAACCTACTTACATACGTGTGATAGACTGAACGAGAGATTAGGACTGCAACATATGAGTCCAGGAAGGACCATTCATTCCATACAGAAATGAAAGGGGCTTCAGAGCTATGTGCTAAAATCCATGTGGATGGCAACTGCCATACCTCTCCCCCAAACAATCCCCAGTGCTACTCCCCACTTCCCTCTCCTGTGACTACTGCTCCACCACTCTCGGAACGGGGCCTGAGAGGCATGCGGGTTCCCATCGGTGCCTTCATGCCCTTCTTCAGCCTTTTCTCCTCCTCCAGACCACAGGACCTCTCTAACAATCTATTTCCAGATGGTTCTCTGCCAGTGCTAAGGGATGAGCAGCCTCCAGGGCCCCATGTCAATAGGGAGTCTTAAAGAGGAACCTTCACAACGTGAAGAAATCAGTCTCTAGTGTGATTTCGGGCAATGCTATGGCTAATGAGGAGTTTGCAAAAGGGACTCCGTTTTACTATGCCCCAAGTACTGCTATGCCCCAGAGCACCCCAGTCACTACTCTTACTTGAGAGACTGACCCTTGTCAAGAGTTAGGGAACATGTGAGCAGAGAGCAAGCTCTACCTTACTGGTCGTTCTCCAGAGTAATGGGTGAGTGAAGCTTTCACTGGCAAAGACATTATGGAATTTTAGAAGTAGAAGGGACCTTTGGGGTTCCGTCAGACCATTTCACTAAACCTGAGTAAATGAAAGGGTGGCATGGCTGGGTGGATTGCCTGACACTGTGCAGTGACACGAAGACCTAAGACTAGACCTTCCTCCCACAGCACTTCACACCATTGCTCCAGTTCTGCCTCGTATCATTAGATGTCAAGGCCAGCCCGTGGCATCTGACCCTCGGACAGGCCCCTTAGCCAGGAGTGGTCAGACGGGACAGTTCCTCGCCAGGAAGGCTTTAATCTATCAGCCCTGAGCAAGCGGGGCTTGGGCCTCAAAGATCAGATTGTGGCTTCCTGTTCATGCAGCCGCATGTTGAATTGCCAGCTGCCTCCAGCCCTCCTCCACTCATCATTCACAACTGCAGCAGCCGCTCGTGCGCTGTCTTGCTGTCTCCTTGTCAGTGCACAGCTGAGTAAGCAGTCTGCTATCTCCACAGGCTCTTGAGACGGTCCCTCGATGAGACTGGCAGGGCCCGTGCAAAAATGCTGCACTCACGAGCAGCTCAGACACAGCGCCAGCGTCTCCGTCTCTCGGCATACTTGTCCTGCCCAGTGTGACCAGGGGACATGTGCCTTTTCTGGAGACCATGGTGAGGGACACTTCAGGACTTGGCTGTTGGGAGCAGCCAGTGTGTGGAAACAGCGCAGCCTGTTCTCTGGATCCATGCTGGTCTGAGGGTACAGAACAAAGGGTAATATCAGCCTGTGGTTGGATCAGTAACAAGGAGAATGGTAAAGTCATTCTGAGACATTTTTTAAAGTTTGTATTGTGGAAAATTCCAAACCCCAAGTTTCCAAAAGAGTAGGATGAATCCCTATGTATGCATAACCCAGCCACAACTGTCTGTTACTGTTTAAAAACTTCTTACATGGGGCCGGCGCTGTGGCACAGCGGGTTAACGCCCTAGCCTGAAGCACCGGCATCCCATATGGGCACCGGTTCAAGACCTGGCTGCTCCACTTCCAATCCAGCTCTCTGAAGTGGCCTGGGAAATCAGTAGAAGATGGCCCAAGTCCTTGGGCTCCTGCACCCACGTAGGAGACCCAGAAGAAGCTCCTGGCTCCTGTCTTCAGTTTTGGCACAGCTCCAGCCGTTGAGGCCATCTGGGGAATGAACCAGCAGATGGAAACTCTCTCTCTCTCTTGCTCTCCTCCTTTCCTCTCTCTGTGTAACTCTGACTTTCAAATAAATAAATCTTAAAAAAAAAACTTCTTACATGGGGCCGGCATTGTGGCGTAGCAGGTTAAGCTGCAGCCTGCAGTACCAGCATCCCATATGGGCAGCAGTTTAAGTTCAGGCTGCTCTACTTCCAGTCCAGCTCCCTGCAAACGTGCCTGGGAAAACCAGTGGAGGATGGCCCAAGTCCTTGGGCCCCTGCAATCATGTGGGAGACCCTGATGAAGCTTCTGGTTTCAGCTAGGCTCAGCCCCAGCTGTTGCTCTCATTTGAGGAGTGAACCAGTGGATGATAGATCTCTCTCTCACTCTCTCTCTCTCTCTCTCTCTGTAACTCTGCCTTTCAAATAAATACATCTTTAAAAAAAGTTTTACATTTATTTTCATTTATTGTAAGGCAGATACACAGAAACACAAAGATTTTTCCATCTACTAGGTCACTCCTCAAATGCCTTCAGCAGCCATGCCTGAGCCAGGCTGAAGCCAGGGGCCAGGAACTCATTCTGGGTCTCCTAGAGGGGCGGCAGTGACCCAAGTACTTCAGTGATCATCTGCCGCCTCCTAGGGTGCACAGTAGCAGGGAGCTGGATTGGAAGCCGAGGTGGGATTCAAACAAGGCACTCTGACATGGGATGTGGGTGCCGCACTGTGCCACAGCAGCTGCCCTCATCTGCCACTCACGGTCCATTTGCAGCTCTGTACACTTCCTACTCTCTCGTCATCATTTTAAAAGTAAATGTATAGGCCGGTGCCACAGCTCACTATGCTAATCCTTCACCTGCAGCGCCGGTACCTGGGGTCTTAGTCCTGGGTGGGGTGCCGGATTTTGTCCTGGTTGCTCCTCTTCCAGCCCAGCTCTCTGCAATGGCCTGGGAAAGCAGTAGAAGATGGACCAACTCCTTGAGCCCCTGCATCCACATGGGAGACCTGGAAGAAGCTCCTGGCTCCTGGCTTCAGATTGGTGCAGCTCTAGCCATTGTGGCCATCTGGGAAGTGAATCAGCGGGTGCAAGACCTCTCTGTCTCTTTTTGCCTCTCTGTAACTGAGTAAGTGCCAGGTGCAGGGCTTTTCTTCACGGCCAGCACTACTCGCCAGAGCTGGGTGGAGGTGGGCGGGAAGTGAGTTCACTTAGGTGCTGAGGCCACAGCTGTGCGTGTGCTGGGCCTGCCCCACGTGCTCCCTCTTGTGCTTGCCACACCCTTTTGCTGCAAAGGAGAAATGTGAGCAGCTTACCTACAGAGGTGCCGTGTGCACCAGGAAACGGCAGGGACTCTCTCCAGAGACCTGAATCTAAATACTGTGTGGCTAAATCCTATATCTGAACACAGAAAGAAAAATACAAAACATTTAAAAAATATATTGATTTGTTTGAAAGGTAGAATTACAGAGGCAGAGAGAGAGAGAGAGAGAGAGGTCTTCCATCCGCTGGTTCACTCCCCAGAAGGCTGCAATGGCAGGAGCTGCGCCAATCCAAAGCCAAGAGCCAGGAGCTTCTTCTGGGTCTCCCACATGGGTTCAGGGGCCCAAGGACTTGGGCCATCTTCTACTGCTTTCCCAGGCCATAGCAGAGAGCTGGATTGGAAATGGAACAGTCGGGACTCGAACTGGTGCCCATATGGGATGCCAACACTGCAGGGAGCGGCTTTACCCATTATGCCACAGTGCCAGCCCTGATAGAAAACATTTTAAGGATAGCGTCTGATGACGCCTGATATCCGGCAACAATGGACCTGGGATCCAGGGCTAGGAATCAAGGGTGAAAGCAGAAGTGACCACACTCACCTTGGCACTCCATGACTTAATCTGTGCCTCCTGTAGCCAAAACTCTGGGCTCTCCAAGGTTAGATGTCCTAGACTCCAAATTAAGGAGCCTTCCACCAAGTGCTAGAGCAAGAGCTCCATTGCAGATGTGGCCTGGGCGCTTCAGACCCCTATGACTGGGTGTCAGCAGGTCAGAAGAAAAGGCACCATCTTGGCTGGGTAACTGACCGTGCTCATCAAGGGGTGGCAGGACCATTGCTACACGGTACGGGCAAAGAGGAAGATGTTTAACACGCGAGTGATTCATTTGGACACCTTTTGGTACGCCCTTACCCAGGTACAGCGGTAAATGGACAAACGCAGCAATCCCAAGCTTTTCAGGATAAAGCATTGTGTCACCAGGAAAGTGACCTTGGCCAGCTCTCGGAGGGTGAGGTGAGCCTAGAGTTGTTAGTGGAGGTGGGAGACAGTGCTAACTGGGACCTGAGACCTGCAGCAGGTGGTGAGGACTGACTTTCCTCCCACTAATCTCCTCTTCTAAGATGAAAGAGAGGCCCACGAGAACCCAAGGGGAGCTGCTCCCCAAGCACAGAATGAAGAAGTGAACACAAATGACTCAAGGGGTGAACTGTGACGAACTTCGAGCTGCACCAGCCAGCCCTCCCTTCAAAAAAGGACTTGCTGCCCCGGCGGCTGGGAGTGCTGTGAGGATCACCTTCCACCGCCTGTCTACCAGGAACTGACTCGGTTGCAGTCACCCAGCCCAGGGTCACTACTCTCCTGGGTGTGAGTCCAGTGGGATGGGGATCCGCAGCCAGTGGGAGCCATAAAGGCCCAGACACAATCTGATACGTTGGGCAGAACGATGCTCCTCTAGAGGGCCACATCCTAATCCCAGGAGCCCATGAACATGTTACCTGGCAAGGAGAGGCTTAGGCTACAGATAGAATTCAGTCTGTTAATCAGCTAGGTTTCAGATGAAGCCACCATCCTGGATTACTGGGGAGCCCCGTATCATCGCGAGAGTCCTTCAAAGTATAAGATGGAGGCAGAAGAGGATATCAAGCCAGAGAGATTGGAAATGCTTTGAAGATGGAGGAAGGAGCAGAGAGCCAAGGACGGCAGACAGCCTCCGGCAGCTGGAAAAGGCAAGGAAATGACTCCTGGCTAAGCTGTCGGGGCAGAACAGTGCTGCTGTGCCTTGGTGCCAGCTCCCTGAGGCTCATTTCCGCTTTCTGACCCCCAGAGCTGTACAGCCACGTGTGCTGTGGTGGTTATTACAGCAGCGCTGGGAGAGCAGCACAGGCCTGCCTGGAGCGCCCGGTGGGGTCGGACAGGGCGACTCCCAGCCTGCGTCACAGCGGGGCTTCCCTCCGTCTCCTGCTTCCCTTCACACCGGCACGCTCCCCAGACTGCTCACACTTAGGATGACTTCCTGTAATTGTAAAGTTGTGAAGTCGCTAACTGTTGGTCCCTTTCCAGTGTCACCTTGAACGTGTAATGCCTACAGGAGAATGAATACAAACAGCACTGGCCCGATATTAAGACAACAGAAAGTAAATGTGCAGAACATGGGTTTCTTAGGAGGATGTGAATTCAATTCCAGCTCCTAGGGTTACCTACTTTATTGAATTCAGCCACCCTCCATGGCCACCTCCCCCGCCCTCCCCCATAAATAGGGAGATACGCGACGTGAGAAGGAAAAGCTGGGTAAGATCCAAGAGCTTGAAGCAAGTTCTATCTCAGACAAGTGCATGAAGCCTTCGCAGTGCTGGCCCCACAGTGTTTAGAATCTGGATGCTCGGCTGTGGGTCCTGCCCTCATCCCAGGCTTCTCCTTTGGATTTATCATCTTTACATTCAAGCGGAGTCTCCGACAGTCTCCGATAAGCTTTCAGCTGCAATGTCACAGGTTTCCTATCAGCTCAGAAGTGGATTCTTTTCTGGGATTCAGATCTGTCTGTTCAGCCATCTCTGAGTTATCCGAGCATGAGAATGTATCGTTTAGGAAATTTGTCAAGATCCACTTTTCGTGTCTTCAGATTTAACTTAAAGTGGTTTGAATTCAAGCCTCCAGAACCTTTGTGCACATTCTCTAAGGAGAAAAACATTTTTTGCTTTGACATGTAAACAGTTGAGGTTTACCCTGAACTTTCTGTATATATGGAGTGCGGTTACAGCGAGACTCCCTCAAATCCTGGAAATTTTCTGGGTTTCCAGACTCTCTCCATACATACCTAGAAAAATGCTTTTTTCTTTCTCTTTTTAATCCCAAACTATTGTCTAGGATGACTTCAGGGAACAAAGTTCTGTCTGGATGCATTGTCTTGTCAGACAACAATGAAAGATTTATTTTATGAAAATTAAATAAATAAAAATGTAAAAATGTGAGTGTGTATAAGGGAAGAAGCCAGGAGCTTCTTCTGGGTCTCCCATGTAGGTGCAGGGGCACAAGAACTTGGGCCATCTTCCACTGCTTTCCCAGGACATCAGCAGAGAGCTGGATCAGACGTGGAGCAGCAGGGACTTGAACCGGCGCCTTTATGGGATGCAGGCACCACAGACAGAGGTAGCTTTACCCACCTTATCTTTTTTTTTCCTTTTTAAAAGAGATTTATTTATTTATTTGAAAAGCAGAGGCAGAGAGAGGGAGAGAGAGAGGCAGAGGGTTCATTCCCAGATGGCCCAGGCTGGAGCTTTGCTGTTCCGAAGCCAGGAGCCAGGAGCCTCCAGATGGCCCAGGCCGGAGCTTTGCTGTTCCGAAGCCAGGAGCCAGGAGCTTCTTCGGGGTCTCCCATGTGGATGCAGGGCCCAAGGACTTGTGCCATCTTCTACTGCTTTCCCAGGCCATAGCAGAGAGCTGCATCAGAAGTGGAGCAGTCAGCCGACCCCACATTATCTTTAAATTCAGATTTTCAGTTCTCGCCCTCCTGTGAACAGGAGTATGTGTAGCACCCGTAGCAGCTCTGAGCTACTGGTGTCCGGGAGACTGACAAAGCTTTTCTGAGTTGATCATGTGTGCTGTCCCACTGTAAGGGCCCTGAAATACGGGGGGTGCCCATCCCACAAGAACTAGAGTAGGCACACATGCAGGGGTGCGGGTGCTGAGGAGGAGGGCGGTGGCCCCTTCCCTCTGACCTGGCTTCCTGCTGCTGCATTAAAAAACCTCATGGGGCCCGAGGCGCTCTGGCCTGGTGGTAAAGCCCCACCTATGACAGCCGCCATCCTCTGTGGTTGCTGGTTCGGATCCCGGCTGCTCCGCGTCTGCTCCAGCTCCCTGCTGATGCTCCCGGGGTGGGGGTGGGGGTGGGGGGTGGGGTATCAGCCGATGGTCCTGGCGTTTGCGCCCCTGCCACCCACGCGGGAGACCCGGAGCTCCCGGCTCAGGTCAGGGGGCGAGGGGCCCCTGAGGCCATCTGGGGGAGTGGACCAGCAGATGAAGGTCTCTAACTCTTTCAAGATAAATAAATAAATCTAAATGAACAAAACAAACGAAACCAGCCCAGAACCACCATCCTTGCAGCGGCTTGGTGGCTGAGGGCCGGCCGGGCTCAAACACCAGGGGCCGGGGGCTGGCTTCTCGCTCGCTCCGCCAGAGCGCACGCCTTCCAGAGCCTGGCGGTCAGCCGGCCGCAGGGATGAGTCGGCGGCCCCGCGCCAGCCTGCTCTGCCCGGGACGCTGCAGCGCGCGCGTTCGCCTCAGTTTTCTCTCCTGCAGGTTGGGGGCAACAGGCGCTGACCGCTGCCGGGCACCGGGTGGGCGCCGGCAATCTGCCCAACCCCGCTGGGCGCGCGCCCCTAGCACCTGCGGGACGGCACTGCGGTCGCGGACCCGGGGCGGGGGCCAGGAGCATCCTGCCCGGGACTCCGAGGAAGCCAGACCGTGGCCGAGAGGGTCGCGGGTGCGGGCATTCGCGGAGAGGGGCCGGCCGCCCCGCGTCCAGGGAGACGGGCGCGGGCCCGGAGTGGGCGCCCGTGCCAGGCGCGGCGCCGCACCGACCCCGCGCGGCCGGGGCCGCCGGGGCCGGACCCCCGGAGAGGCGGAGCCCCCGGCGGCGGCGCGGCCACTGGGCATGCTCGGCCCGCAGGTTGGCGGCCGCCGCGCGGGGCCGCGCATGATGGCGGCGGCGGCGGCGGGGAGCGCGGGCAGCGGCGGCGGCAGCGGCGGCGGCGGCAGCGACACGTCCAGCACCGGCGAGGAGGAGCGCGTGCGGCTCCTCTTCCAGACGTGCGACGGCGATGGCGACGGCTACATCAGCAGGTAGGGGCAGGGGCCGCCCCCCGCCCGTGCGCCCCAACTTCGCGCAAGTTGCCCCAGAGCGCGGGGCGGGACCGCGTCCGGCCGGGGGCTGCTCGGTGCGCTCGCGGCTGCGGGTTTCCTCCGCGCTGGCTTTGTTTCGGGGGACGTCCCGGGGCGCGCCCGCCTGCGCGGCGGGCGACGGCGTCGGTGGGAACTTCGCTGGGGCGGGCGTGCGGGTGCCGGGAGCCGCAGGCGGCCGCTCCGGGTGGAGGGCGACGCCGAGACCCCCGGCTCCGCTCGCCCCCCGCCACTTCCTCCTGCCCGAGTGCGCGTCCCTGTCCGGCGCACGGAGTCCTAGGAGACCCCGGCCGCATTGGTCTGCTGGGGTGGACGAGGCCGCCCGAGCCCGGTGCAGCAGGTGCCCCTGAGGCGCCCGTGATCTCTGCCCCCAGTCGGGGGCTGCCTCCTGGTCTCCTGGTGATCCCCCGAACAGTTCTGAAGACTGGAAAAAAAGTTTCCTGGGGACCCTTCTTAGCTGCAGTTGGTTATCTTTTGAAATTTCCTTGAGAAACACGAGGGAGACATTAAAAAATTATGGAATAATTCTGCTCTGAAATGAAAATAGTGTGTAATTCTGATTGGTCCCACGTGGATTTTTATCTGGACGTCTTTTCCTATTTTGATTCTGGGATTTAAAAAAAAAAAAAATCCCTTGTGTGGTTTACTTCGTTGTTTGCCTAGGTAAAGGCTGTGATCTCATTTAGTCCACAGCCAAGTTTAGTTTTTCAGGGGCAGGAGTGGGTAAGGAACACTCCCGGCTGCCTGTCCGCTTGCTCCTCTGCGGGGGCTGTGTCATTGCAGCCGCACTTTCTGTGTGGATACAGCATTCTCCGTGATGGCTGCCCTGTCCTGTGTGGTTCCAGTGTCTGGAGATGAGACGTGGTAAGAAGGTGCATGTGTGTGAAGAAGGGCTTCTGGGGAGCCGTGCGCAGTCATGGACCCGAAGCTGAGCTTGGGTGGTGGTAGCCCTGGCAGTCTGAATGGCAGAACTCCCGCGTAGGAGAGTGGGGGGACAGCCTCACTGAGCGGGAGCCTGCCTGGAGGGGTGTTTGTGTGGCAAGGACAGTTTTGCCCGGAGTCCAGATTTTCTTGGCAGAGCTTGGCGGCTGGGGTTAATGAAGGTAACAGGTGCTGCCTCTTCTGGTTCATCTTTCCTTACCATTCTGGAGTGGCCAGTAGGCTTGCCGTGGAAGGTGACTTTTGTCTGAAACATGAAACATGGACTTCCTGCATTTAACCTTAACATTTCCTCTAAATCCTTTGAAAGATGTTAAGTTTAAGCTCACTGTAGCAGCTGTGTCGGTTAGGGCTTCGGTTTGCTGTGCATCACAGAAGCTAACCACAGGCGAGTAAGATTGGCTTTGTCGGCTGGCAGGAGTCTGGCGTGGGCTGAGCAGGCTGGGCACAGCTCCACGGTGGTGTCAGTGTCCAGCTTCCTCCCTTCTCTCCCCCATCACTGCTCACATACAGCACGTGCAGGTTCCGTGGTTGTCTCACAGTCCAAAGACTGCTCAGCTCCAGCCTCATCTTCCAGTTCTAGGGGAGCAGACGTAGAGGGAAGCGGAAATGAGTTGAACCTGCTCGTGAGAGCAGAGCCTTCGGATCCCTCGATTGACGTTGTAGTGGTCAGCTACATCGTGTGTCCACCCCTACCTGCAGTGGAGTTGCAGCAAGTGTGTAATTCAGACGAGGCATGTTGGCTCCTTAGCAAAGACTGAGTTCTGGAACTGACAGCAGGACACAGATACTGGTGAGCAAGTAGCAATCAGTACCTCAATAAAACCCACATTTACCTGGGTGGCGTCTTGTCCTCAGCCTAGCCTCCATTCTAAACAGGAAAGGGCTCACAATCTCAGGTTTGGAAGGCAGACTGGAGGGAAACGTGGGGAGGGGCAGGCTCTGTGTCTTCAGTACTCTCTTGGGCTAGGCTTCCCTGCCAGACAAAAAAGGCGTGGACTAACTGGAGATTCTTGGCGTCGCTGCTTCTGCCAGAGAATCCCAGGCTGTGAAGGGAGCCAGGATCATCCCCACCAGTAGCTGAGGTGCGGCAGAAAATGCCCCAGGGATGGCGCGCAGTGCCGGGGACAGCAACAGGCTGTCCTGGGGCATCTCACCAACCCTACAATGACTTCACCCCATATTTTATGGTCTTGAATTTTTTTTAGACCCTGCATATCATGTTTTAGAAGGTGACGGAGATTGCTGTTTGTTGAAATTATTTGCCCTTTGAACTTCTAAAGCTTTCGATTTTTAACCTTCTGTGTAGGAAACTGCTTATCTTGAGTAGGTGTTTGACAGACATCTAAAACCACCACTGAGGTTCCTACCTGGTCCCCAGGTCTCAGCTCAAACATGATTGATGTTTCAAGGGCACTTCCTGACCACTACACCAAGGGGTTCTTCCTGTGCCACCGTCCTCCTCCATGGCAACACCTGTTGCTCGCTTTCAAGGACACTTGGCACGACTGTCAGTTGCATTTCTGTGTGCTCCTCTGCCTGTGTGTTGTCTCTCTCACATCAGATGGAGGCTTTATGAGGGTGCAATCATGTCTATTGTGTTAAACTAGTTCACACATTACCATCATAGTGTCTGCTATATAGGTCACAGTCAGTACACTTTGATGAATAAATGTCCAAAAATGAAGAGTGGTATATTCACGTATATTGAAAAATCTTCCAAGCATTTCTGTTTCTTTTTTTTTTTTTTTGAAGATTTATTTATTCATTTGAGAGGCAGAGTTACAGAGAGGCAGAGGCAGAGGCAGAGAGAGAGGTCTACCATCTGCTGGTTCACTCCCCAGATGGCCACATTGGATCCGAAGCCAGGAGCCAGGAGCTTCTTCTGGGTTTCCCACACAGGTGCAGGGGCTCAAGGATTTGGGCCATCTTCCACTGCTTTCCCAGGCCATAACAGAGAGCTGGTTTGGAAGTGGAGCAGCCAGGACTCAAACGGGCACCCATATGGGATTCCGACACTGCAGGCGGTGGCTTAACCCACTGTGTCACAGCACCGGCCCCCAAGTATTTCTGTTTCCAGATGTGTGCCACATTGGGGCTGGTGCTGCAGTGTAGTAGATAAAGCTGCCCACTGCTGTGCCAGCATCCCGTATTGGCACCAGTTGTAATCCCAGCTGCTCCACTTCAGATCTACCTCTCTGCTATGGCCTGGGAAAACAGTAGAAAGTGGCCCAAGTCCTTGGGCCCTGCACCCACATGGGAGTCCCACAAGAAGTTCCTGGCTCCTGGCTTTGGATGTGCCCAGCTCCAGCCATTGTGGCTGCTTGGGGAATGAACCAGCGGATGGAAGCCTTCTCTCTCTGTCTCTCTGTGCCTCTGCCTCTCTGTAACTCTGCCTTTCAGATAAATAAGTCAATCTTCAAAACAATGTGTGCCACATTTATGAAATACTTTTTAGGTGTACATATATTTTATTATATAATATTTTCCTTTAAAAATGATTTATTTTGGCATATATAAAGAATATGAAGTCAAAGTTTTGGAAAGTATAGAAATGTATAAAAATAAAATCAAGGCCAGCGCCGTGGCTCACTAGGCTAATCCTCCGCCTTGTGGCTCCGGCACACCGGGTTCTAGTCCCGGTCGGGGCGCCGGATTCTGTCCCGGTTGCCCTTCTTCCAGGCCAGCTCTCTGCTGTGGCCCGGGAGTGCAGTGGAGGATGGCCCAAGTACTTGGGCCCTGCACCCCATGGGAGACCAGGAAAAGCACCTGGCTCCTGGCTCCTGCCATCGGATCAGCGTGGTGCGCCAGCTGCAGCGCGCCGGCCATGGCGGCCATTGGAGGGTGAACCAACGGCAAAGGAAGACCTTTCTCTCTGTCTCTCTCTCTCACTGTCCACTCTGCCTGTCAAAAAAAAAAAAAAAATCAAAATCATCCATAATCCCATAACCAAGTGGTATCATTTCTGTTTTCCTAGTGACTTAGCTGCATCGTTATCATCCCCTCATGCATTACAAATGGAAGAACATTCAGTGTTCACAGAAGGAAAGCCTGACGTTGTTTAGAAGTCAGTTCCCCCCACATTGAACTGTAGTTCAGTGCAGTCCTGCTCACAGAGTCCTAGCTGCTGTGTTTTGAAGAAGTTGATCAGCTGACCCGCAAATTTATATGGAAGCTCACGGGACCCAGAACAGTCAAAAAGAACAGAGTTGGAGGATCCTCATTTCCAATTTCAAACATGCTCGGACAACAGCAGTCGAGACAGAAATGCTGGTTGAGGACAGACATACAGATCAGGGGACTGGAAGTGGGAGTCCAGAAATAAACCCATATGGACACCAGCTGATTTTTTGTTGAAAGACCTCTCTATATGACTACTACAGAATGTTATCTTTTTTTTTTTTTTTTTTTTTTTTGGACAGGCAGAGTTAGGGAGGGGGAGAGAGAGAGAGAGAGAGAGAGAGAGAGAGAAAGGTCTTCATTCTGTTGGTTCATCCCCCAGATGGCTGCTATGGTTGGCGCGCTGCGCTGGTCCGAAACCAGGAGCTTCTTCCTGGTCTCTCATGCGGGTGCAGGGCCCAAGCACTTGGGCCATCCTCCACTGCCTTCCCGGGCCACAGCAGAGAGCTGGACTGGAAGAGGAGCAACCGGGACAGAATCCGGCACCCTGACCGGGACTAGAACCTGGGGTGCTGGCGCCGCAGGTGGAGGATTAGCCTAGTGAGCCGTGGCGCCGGCCTGTATCATGTTTTTTAAAGATGTATTTTATTTATTTGAAAGAGTTACGGGGGGACGGTGGTAGAGATCTTACACCTGCTGGTTCACTCCCCAAATGGCCATACTGCTCAGGGCTGGGCCAGGCTTTAGCCGGGAGCCAAGAGCTTCTTCCAGGTCTCCCATGAGGGTGCAGGGCCCAAGAACTTGGGTCATCCTCCGCTGCTTTTCCAGGCCATCAGCAGGGACCTGGATCAGAAGTAGAGCAGCCAGGACTTGAACCCATGCCCATATGGGATACTGGCATTGCAGGCAGCAGCTTAACCCACTACGCCACAATGCTGGCCCTCGTTACTTGATTTTTTTTTTTTTTTTTTGACAGGCAGAGTGGACAGTGAGAGAGAGAGACAGAGAGAAAGGTCTTCCTTTGCTGTTGGTTCACCCTCCAATGGCCGCCGTGGCCAGCGCGCTGCGGCCGGCACACCGCGCTGATCTGATGGCAGGAGCCAGGTGCTTCTCCTGGTCTCCCATGGGATGCAGGGCCCAAGGACTTGGGCCATCCTCCACTGCACTCCCTGGCCACAGCAGAGAGCTGGCCTGGAAGAGGGGCAACCGGGACAGAATCCAGCGCCCCGACCGGGACTAGAACCCGGTGTGCCGGCACTGCTAGGCGGAGGATTGGCCTAGTGAGCCGCGGCGCTGGCTGTTAATTGATTTTTGATAAGGGAACAACAACAACAAAAAGATGCCAAGATTAAGGAGGAAATGGGAAAAAATAGTATGCTCAACAAGCAGTTCTGGAACACTTGGCTAGTCACATGTAGAAGAGTGAAATAGAATACTTTCCTCACACCATATGGAAAAGTTAACTTGAAATGGGTCAAAAACTTAAATGTAGGGACTAAAATTTAAAATTGTTAAATTTGTAGAAGGGCTAAATCTTTAAAATCTTGAATTAGGGCCGGCACCCCACCCGGGACTAAGACCCCAGGTACCGGCGCTGCAGGTGAAGGATTAGCCTAGTGAGCTGTGGCACCGGCCTATACATTTACTTTTAAAATGATGACGAGAGAGTAGGAAGTGTACAGAGCTGCAAATGGACCGTGAGTGGCAGACGAGGGCAGCTGCTGTGGCACAGTGCGGCACCCACATCCCATGTCAGAGCGCCTTGTTTGAATCCCACCTCGGCGTCCAATCCAGCTCCCTGCTACTGTGCACCCTAGGAGGCAGCAGATGATCACTGAAGTACTTGGGTCACTGCCGCCCCTCTAGGAGACCCAGAATGAGTTCCTGGCCCCTGACTTCAGCCTGGCTCAGGCATGGCTGCTGAAGGCATTTGAGGAGTGAACTAGTAGATGGAAAAATCTTTGTGTTTGTGTGCATCTGCCTTACAATAAATGAAAATAAATGTGAAGATGTATTTATTTGAAAGGCAGAGTTACAGAGAGAGAAAGAGAGTGAGAGAGAGATCTATCATCCACTGGTTCACTCCTCAAATGAGAGCAACAGCTGGGGCTGAGCCTAGCTGAAACCAGAAGCTTCATCAGGGTCTCCCACATGATTGCAGGGGCCCAAGGACTTGGGCCATCCTCCACTGGTTTTCCCAGGCACGTTTGCAGGGAGCTGGACTGGAAGTAGAGCAGCCTGAACTTAAACTGGTGCCCATGTGGGATGCTGGTACTGCAGGCTGCAGCTTAACCTGCTACGCCACAATGCCAGCCCCATGTAAGAAGTTTTTTTTAAGATTTATTTGAAAGTCAGAGTTACACAGAGAGAGGAGAGGAGGAGAGAGAGAGAGTGAGAGAGAGACAGCTTCCATCTGCTGGTTCATTGCCCAGCTGCAGTGGCCACTGGGGGCTGAACCAACGGAAAAAGGAAGACCTTTCTCTCTGTCTCTCTCTCTCTCTCACTGTCCACTCTGCCTGTCAAAAAAAAAAAATTCATGTCCAAATTCAAGATTTTTTATATATATATATATATTTTTTTTTTTTTGACAGACAGAGTGGACAGTGAGAGAGAGAGACAGAGAGAAATGTCTTCCTTTGCCGTTGGTTCACCCTCCAATGGCTGCCGCAGCTGGCGCACCGTGCTGATCCGAAGGCAGGAGCCAGGTGCTTCTCCTGGTCTCCCATGGGGTGCAGGGCCCAAGCACTTGGGCCATCCTCCACTGCACTCCCTGGCCACAGCAGAGAGCTGGCCTGGAAGAGGGGCAACCGGGACAGAATCCAGCGCCCTGACCGGGACTAGAACCCGGTGTGCCAGCGCCGCAAGGTGGAGGATTAGCCTAGTGAGCCACAGTGCCGGCCTGGACATGAAATTTAAAATTTAAATTTAAAAATGTTGCATTTCTTAAATTTATTTATTTGAAAGGCAGAGTGACAGAGAGAAAGAGAAGGGAGATTGATCTTCCATATGCTGAGTTACTTCCCAAATGTCTGCAATGGCTGAAGCTGGACCACACTGAAGCTATGATCCTGGAGTTACATCTGAGTCTCCCACATTGGTGGCAGGGACCCAAATACTTGGATCATCATCTGCTGCCTTCCCAGGCATATAAGCAGCAAGCTGAATTGGAAATGGAGTTGCTGGAACTCAAACTGGCAATAGCAATAATGGTGCCAGCACCCAAAAGGGCAGCTTACGCTGCTGCTTTAGGAGCTTGGCTTTGACATCACATATGTAGGAATGCACTGGGACTGGCATTGTGACACAGCGGGATAAGCCGTCACGTGGGATGCCTGCATCTGATACCAGCGTGCCAGTTAGTTCCTGTCTCCTGCTACAGCTTCCTGCTAAGGCACCCTGAGGCAGCAGGCAGTGGCCCATGTACTTGGATTCCTGCTGCCCACAAGGGAGACCAGATGGAGTTCTGTTTCCTGGCTTTAGCCTGGCCTAGCCCTGGCTGTTATAGGCATTTGGAGACAGAACCAGAAGATGGAAGCTCGCTCGCGCGCTCTCTCTCTCTCTCTCTCTCTGTTACTCTGCTTTTCAAGATAAATACATAAATAAACCCCATCTTCTCCTTCCCTCCTTCTGCAACTGCCTTTCAAATATATAAATTAATCTTTAAAAAAATGGGGCCAATGTTATGGCACAGCAGACTGCTGCCACTTGGTGAAGCCAGCATTCCATATCTGAGTGCTGGTTCAAATCTTGTTTCTCTGCTTCCAGTCCTGTTCTCTGCTGATGCACATAGGGACAGCAGAAGATGTCCCAAATACTTGGGCCCCTGCTACCCATGCGGGAGACTAGAATGGAGTTCCTGCCTCCTGATCCAGGACTGTTTTGGAGTGAATGGAAGTAGATAGATACTCTCTCTCTCCCCTTCTCCTTCAACACCCCCCCCCCGCCCGCCCCATTTCTTTCCTATTGCTTTGCCTTTCAAGTAAGTAAATAAGCCATCAGTAAAGGGTGAGCTAACTGTGTTTCCTAGGGTAGATATTGTGTGTAGTGGTTTGGGTGGTTGCTTGGGTACCTGCATCCATTAATACCCCGATATCACAGTAGTACTGGTTCAAGTTCCGGCTGCTCTGCTTCTGAACCAGCTTCCTGTTCATGCATCCTGGGAGGCAGCAGATGATGGCCGCCACCACCCACAGGGGAGACCCAGGTGGTGTTCTGAACTACTATCTTGGGCCTGGCCCTGCCCTGGTGGTTGCAGGCACTTGGGGAATGAGCCAGTACTCACTCTATTGCTCTTGCCCTGTCACTCTGCCTTTCAAGTAGATGAAAATAAATACACATTTTAAAAAAGTAAACTGCTTACCAACATTTTGCTTAGTCTTTAAACAACTCAAGAGCAGGTTTTCAGGTTTAGTGGAGAATATGGTAGGTGTTAACTGAAGGACTACAAGTTTATGTTTTCAGTGTATTCTGCTATTCTTCCACTGCTCGGTGTTAGCAGGAATCTGACTTCGGGAGGCAAAAGAGAAAGACCATCATTTTCTACAGGGCTGGAGGAGCCACTTGAACAGAGGTGGATGGAATGTAGAGACTGACCTCTGGCTTCCCCGTAACATGAGGACAAAGCCTGCAACGTGCCTCTGTTTGGAAGCAGTAACTCTGGAACACAACTTCTTAGAGAGAGCCTTTGGACAGATTCAAAGGGTAACATAACCGAAACCCAACTTCAAAGAAATGGACCGGTCCTGAGAGCCTCAGAACAACCATGACACTGCAGTGTCACTCAGCAAAGTGTCGTCTGAACCTGTGCCGGGAAGGGAAAAGCCAATAAAGTCCTAAGGAGGCCATGAAGCAGTTAGCCAACAAAGTCACGGGAAAGAGGATCCTATTTTGGTTTTGAATGAGATTTTTTAGAAGATCCTGCATGGCTCCCCTTGAGGTAGCTCAAGAGAGACAGCACAGCCCTGCTGAGGGTTGGTGGTGCTGTGGGGAGGAGTTTAGAAGGGGCCCCTGTGCATGGTGGGGCCCAGAAGAACTAACTTCATCCTGACCACCAGTCTCAAAACCAGCCCATTGCGTGTGTATTTCAGCAAGCTTTGCCCCTGATCAAGATTTATTTTCATAACCCAAAAACATTTCCTGTGGCTCTTCCTGGTCAGTCTCCACCTGGATCCCAGTGCTCTGAAATCACTGGTCTGTTTTCTGTCTCCCTAGATGAAGTTCGTCTTTTAGTATTTCACATAAAACCAGTCATGCCTCATGTCTTTCTTTGCGGCTAGCTTTTTTTTGGGCAGCCTCGTACTTGTGAGGTTCGTGTGTTCTGTTACATCTCTCAGCACTTCCTTTCTTTGTATTACTGACTAAGCAGCTGTGTGATGGTACCACAGTTTGTTTATCCATTTCTGTCTTGGTCAGCATTTGGATTGTATCTGGCTTGAAGTGGTTAGGAGTAAAAGTGCTGTGAACACTTGTGTGCAAGTACAACAGCTGCCTGCCTTTTGGGATGCAGGATTTTCTGAGCTAAGACAGAGCTAGCATACTGAGTGCTCACTAGGTATTCATGTGGCCTTGGTGATACTCAGAGTAGCCTTGGAACAAAGGGGAAAGAAGTGGACAATCCCGGCAAAGCAAACAGCGGGAGCGAAAGTATGGCAGAAAGGCGGCTCTGTGAGTCTGGTGGGACATCGCTCACTTGGAGGAACATGGCACCACTTTACGAAGCCTCAGATTCTTCTTATATAAAGATGCTTGAAGCCTTAAGTGTCCAAACCTCAGTCATTTGTCTGCAGTCTTTATGCTGTCCTTATCTCTGATCCCGATCTCTCCGGTGAAGGTAGACAGCTGTTTGCAGGGACAGCGTACTTGGCTTCTCAGACTTACTGGAACAGACCTAAATTCATGAATCCCCCCCGCCCCGCATCATGGTCCTCCCTCTGTTTTTCCCACTACAGGAAATGGCTGCTCCCCTGCTAGGGGGTTACGTAAAAATGTGAAATCATCCTATATTCTTCTCTTTTCAAACATCCAATCCAGCAGCCGTCCTATCAATTCTTTAAGAGTCCGTCAGTTTCTGACTCTTTCTCAACATGTTACTGTAATAGGCTTGATTCTGCCGTTGTCCTTGCTGCTTTCCGTACACCCAGGCCCATGCGTACAGCAGCTGGGGGAGCTGTTGCAGTGCCTGTCAGACCAGGTTGTTCCTCCACAGTGTAATGGAATGGGCACTGGATTAGTCAGGAAAGTTAGCTTCATGCCAGACTCTGCAGCTAATTAACCGGGTGGCTTGCTCTGCACACTGTGTCTTAGTTTTCTCAACAAAAAATGGAGTGTTACTATATTTCTCACCTCTGAACTTCCATTTGAACATATGAAGCACATTCAATAATAACTGTTGTAAAATCCTTGTCTGCTGAGTCCATCATCTCTGTCAATTCTGGGTCCATTTCTGTGGATTGATTGTTCTCCTGCTGGTGGTACCTAAGTGTACTTCTTTGTATGCTTGGTATTTTACTTGTTACGTACTGGTTATTGTGTTGTCTTCCTTTACTGTGTTCTGACTTACTATTGAGTTTAGATCTTTTTTAAAATAAAAAAAAAAATCTGTTGGAGTTGGTGTGGTGGTATAGTGGATTCAGTCATCGACTGCAATGCCAGCATCCCATATGGGCACTGGTAAGATTCCCAGCTACCTGATAATGTGCCTGGGAAAACAGTGGAAGACGGCCTAAGTCCTGGGCCCCTGCACACATGCGGAAGACCCAGAAGGAGCTCCTGACTCCCGGCTTCATCCTGGCACAGCCCTGGCTGTTGAAGCCATTTGTGGAATGAACCAGTGGGAGGACAATCTCTTGCTTACTGTAACTTCTTCTCTCTGTAACTCTGCCTTTGAAATAAAATATGTAAATTTTAAGAAAATTGTTTTTGGAAAGGCAGAAGTTATGGGGCAGGAGAAGACAAAGAGATCTTTGATCTGCTGGTTCAGTCCCCAAATAGCTGCAACAGCTAGGACTGGGCTGGGCCAAAGCCAGGAGCTTCATCTGATCTCTCATGTGGGTGCAGGGGCCCAACAACCTGGGCCATCTTCCACTGCCTTCCATGGTGCATTAGCAGGGAGCTGGATCAGAAGTGGAGCAGCCAGGACTCGAATCAGCACTCGTGTGGGATGCCGATGTTGCAGGCAGCAGCTTAATCCACTGCACCACAACACCAGCCCCAGTTCAGCTCTTCTGGGGGTCTTGCCTTTAAGCTTTGCTTGGCAGGACCAGGGCAGCTCTTAGTCTAAGACTGATTTAACTTCTGCAGATCTCTTGAGCTCACTCACCTTCTCTTGCTCTTTGTCTTGCTCTCTTTCTCTGTCTCTCAGGCATTCTTTCTTCTTCCCTATATACCATAAATTCCTTTTTAAAAATTAACTTCTTTAGAAGACAGAGACAGAAGGAGAAACAGGAAGATATAGAGAGAGACAACAGCCAGGGCTGGGACAGACTGAAGCCAGAGGCCTGGAGCTCCATCCAGGTCTCCCATGTGGATGGCAGGGACCCAGGTAGTTAGGCCATTAACCACCACCTTCCCGTTAGCAGGAAGTTGAGTTGGAAACAGAGCAGCCAGTACTGGAATTGGTACTTGTGTATGGGATGTCAGTCACTGGCCCTGCATGACAAATTCTACCTGCTTCCCCTTCCTGGCTCTGTGTTGTTTATCTGCTCAGTTCAGTGAAACCAGCAGGTGTGGTTTGGACTCCTGGTGCTGTCCTGTTGTGTGGCCTGTGGGTGGCCTCCCGGCAGGGAGTTGGTATAACTGTAGGCTCCCGGGCTAGCTTCCCTTTCTTCATGGGTCAGTCTTGTGCCACCTGTTACCTAATGTCTGAAAAACAGTGTTTCACACATTGTGTCTGCTTTTCTGGTTGTTTTGGGTGGGAGGGTAATTTCAGCCTCGGTGGGTCTGTCCTGACTCCTGCCCTGAAGTCCTGCTTTGTCTCTGCTGAGTGTTCCAAGGCCACCCTGCCTGTTTGGAAGCAGCTTCTTTATTAAGCTTGTGACTGCTTTTTAAAAGTAACACCTGCAACGGCACCTCTGCCAGCTTACTGTCTTTTAGCTAGTACCTACGGTAGAGATAAACATGTGTTTAATACCCATTATAGCTGAGTGCTTGCTGTGTGTGAGTCTGTGTGAAGCACGTGCTTTATAAACTGAATCCCATTTGTTACTCACAAGCTTCTTTGAGAGAATTTCTGTTACAGTTTAAAGATGAGAAAACAGGCTCGGAGATACTGTGAGTTGCTCAGGATTCCGCAGTTAGTAAGACTTAAGCTTAAACTTAGGTCTCTTGTTCTCAAATGAGGATCTTGGCTGCGTCTTTGTGCTGCTTTCATATGCAGCTAGGTTCTGTTTCCATGGCTGTGCTGAGACGTAATCTGCAAGCCATACACCCCACCCATTTAGAGCAGTGGCTTTGAGGCTATTCAGTTATGCAGTCGTCACAGTCACTTTTCTAGTAGTTTCCTCACCTCAGAAAGAGCGCAGTAGCAGTTATCTCCCGTTTCCTGCCGTATCCCCAGCCCGAGTGCACCACTAACCCTCTGTCTCTCTAGAGGCTCTTATGGGAATTTCACATCAGTGGAATCGTATGGTCTGTGGCTCTTTTTTTAAATTATGTTTTATTATTATATGCAAGAAGGCCTTGCCTACCAAAGAACACAAGGACTTAGGACTTACTCAAAAGTTTCATAGTTTTAGTTCTTAACACTTAAGTCTGGGAGCTATTTTTAATTTATTTGTTTTTCTTTTTAAAGATTTATCTGGAAGAGTTAGAGAGAAGGAGATACAGAGAGAGCTTCCATCTGCTGTTTCACTCTCCAAATGGCTGCAGTGGCCTGGGCTGGGGCAGACTGAAGCCAGGAGCTTCATCCAGGTCTCCCACATGGGTGCAGGGCCCAAGCACTTGGGCCACCTTCTGCTGCTTTCTCAGGCACATTAGCAGAATTAGGGAGCTGGATCAGAAGTGGAGCAGCTGGAACTCAACCTGGTGCCCACATGGGAATGCCAGTGTCATGGGTGCCGACTTAACCTGCTGTGCCCCAGTTTTTAATTTCTATGCACAATGTGAAGAAGGGATCTGTCTTCTTTCTTTGTGAATACACAGTTGACGGCAACCACTTGCTGAAAAAACTATTCCTTTCTCATTTTCTTTACACCGTTGTCAAAAATCAATCTTTATATGCCTATAAGGGCTTATTTCTGAACTCCCAGTTATTTTCCATTGATTTCTATTCCTGTTTGCTGTGGTTTGTCCTCCTAGGGTTCATGTGCTGGTGGCTTGGTTTCCCATGTGGTGGTATTTAGAGGTGGTGAAACCTTTGAGAGGTGAGACCTTCTACAGGTGGTTAAGTCACAGGGGCGTTCCCCCTTGGAAGAGACTAGAACAGGTTGTCATCAAAGACTCAGCTGAGCCCTGGATCTCCTTGGCTCCCTGTCTGGAATGTGCTCTTCTTCCTCTAACATATTCTACCCCATGCTGCCTACGTGTTGTCTTGTAGCCGAGGGAACCCTCACCAGAGGCTGAACGTTCGGGAGTGCTCCATGTGGGTCTTTCAGTCTCCGAAATTGGGAGCTAAACAAAAAGCACCCAGCCTCATGTATTTTGCTAGAGCAACGGGAAATGGACTTACGTACTGTACTTACATAACTGTTCTCAGTGTCTTTGTTACTGTTGCTTTGCTGTAAATTTTGAAATTGAAAAGTGAATTGTCCAGCTCAGTTCTTCTAAGATTTCTAGGTTACTCTTGGTCTCTTGAATAGCCGTGGAATTTTAGCACTCGCATTTCAGTCCCTTCCAAAAAGGAAGCTGGGGGGCTGGTGCTGTGGTACAGTGGGTTCAGCAACCCCTTGCAACTCTGCCATCCCACACTGGAGTGACAGTTTGCAGCCTGACTGCTCTGCTTCTGATCCAGCTTCTTGCTAGTGCTCCTGGGAAAGCAGCAGAAGATGGCCCAGGTACTTGGGCCCGGCCACCCATGGAATAGACCAGTATGGTATTCCTGGCCCCTGGCTTTGGCCTGGCCTGGCTCCAGCCTTGCTGTTGTGGCCATTTGGGGAGTGAGCCAGCAGATGGAAGATTTATCTTTCATTCTCTATCTCTTCTTCTATCTCTGTCAAATAAAAATTAAAAAAAAAATCCTTTTTAAAAGAGGCAACTGAGGTTTTTTTTTTTTTTAAAAGAAAGCTTTTATTTAATAAATATAAATTTTGTAGGTATAGCTTTTGGAATATAGCTGTTCTTCCCTCCATACCCACCCTGCTGACCGACCTCCTAGTCCCTCTCCCATCCTATTCTTCATTAAGATTCATTTTTAATTATCTTTATATACAGAAGATCAACTCTGTACTAAGTAAAGATTTCAACAGTTTGCACCCACACAGATACACAAAGTATAAAGTACTGTTTGAAGACAAGTTTTACTGTTAATTCTCATAGTACAACACATTAAGGAACAGAATTCCTATATGGGGAGCAAGTGCAGAGTGATTCCTGGTAAATTGTTGATTTAACAATTGACACTCTTATTTATGACCTCAGTGGTCACCCGAAGCTCTTCTCATGAGCTGCCAAGGCTATGGAAGCCTTTTGGGTCCACAAACTCCATCATTATTTAGACAGGGCCATAAGCAAAGTAGAAGTTCTCTTTTCCTTTTTTTATTTTTATTTTTTTTGACAGGCAGAGTGGACAGTGAGAGAGAGAGAGACAGAGAGAAAGGTCTTCCTTTGCCGTTGGTTCACCCTCCAATGGCCGCCCCGGCCGGCGTACTGCGGCCGGCACACCGCACTGATCCAAAGGCAGGAGCCAGGTGCTTCTCCTGGTCTCCCATGGGGTGCAGGTCCCAAGCACTTGGACCATCCTCTACTGCACTCTCGGGCCACAGCAGAGAGCTGGCCTGGAAGAGGGGAAACCAGGACAGAATCCGGCGCCCTGACTGGGACTAGAACCCGGTGTGCCGGTGCCACAAGGTGGAGGATTAGCCTATTGAGCCGCGGTGCTGGCTGAAGTTCTCTCTTCCCTTCAGAGAAAGGTACTTCCTTCTTTGATGTCCCTTTCTTTCCACCAAGATCTCAACTCACAGAAATTTTTCATTTAGGTCATTTTTTGCTACAGTGTCTTGGCTTTGCACGCCCGAGAAACTCTCATGGGCTTTTTAGCCGAATCCGAATGCCTTAAGGGCTGATTCTGAGGCCAGAGTGCTGTTTAGGACATCTGCCATTCTATGAGTCTGCTGTGTATCCCACTTCCCATGTTGGATCGTTCTTTTCTTTTTAATTCTATCAATTATTACTAGCAGACACTAGTCTTATTTATGTGATCCCTTTGACACTTAATCCTATCTTTATGATCAGTTATGAACTTAAACTGATCACTTTAACTAGTAAGATGGCATTGGTACCTGCCAACTTAATGGGATTTGGATTCCCACGGCAAGTTTTTAGCTTTACCCTTAGGGATAAGTCTGAGGGAGCATGGGCCGAACTGTATATCTCCTCCCTCTCTTATTCCTACTCTTATTTTTAACAGGGATCAATTTTCAGTTAACTTTAAACACCTAAGAATAATTCTGTGTTAATTAAAGAGTTCAACCAATGGTATTAAGTAGAAAAAGAAAATATTAAAAATAATAAAATAGTAAGCTGTTCCTCGATAGTCAGGACAAGGGCTGATTAAGTCATTGCTTCTCATAATGTCAGTTTCACTTCTACAAGTTTCCTTTTAGGTGCTCAGTTAGTTGTCACAGATCAGGGAGAACATATGATATTTGTCTCTTTGGGACTGGCTTATTTCACTAAGTATGTTTTCCAGATTCCTCCATTTTGTTGCAAATGACTGGATTTCTTTTCTTTTCTTTTTTTTTTTTTTTTTTACCGCTGTGTAGTGTTCCATAGAGTACATGTCCCATAATTTCTTTTTTTTTTTTTTTTTTTTTTTTTTTTTTTTCTTTTTCTTTTTTTTTTTTTTTTATCTTTTATTTAATGAATACAAATTTCCAAAGTACGACTCATGGGTTACAATGGCTTCCCCCCCCATACCGTCCCTCCCACCAACAACCCTCCCCTTTCCCACTCCCTCTCCCCTTCCATTCACATCAAGATTCATTTTCGATTATCTTAATATACAGAAGATCAGCTTAGTATACCTTAAGTAAGTATTTCAACAGTTTGCTCCCACACAGAAACATAAAGTGAAAAATAATAGATTATTTTTTTAAAATGATGATGAAATCAGATCAGACCTATTGTCATGTTTAATCCCAGTGAGAGTCAAGTTGGGAATTGAAAATTTCTTTCTTTTTTTTTTTTTTTTTTTTTTTTTTTTTTACAGAAGATCAGTTTAGTGTACATTAAGTAAAGATTTCAGTCGTTTGCACCCCCATAGAAACACAAAGTGAAATATACTGTTTGAGTACTCGTTATAGCATTAAGCCTCAGTGTACAGCACGTTAAGGACCGAGATCCTACATGAGGAGTAAGTGCACAGTGACTCCTGTTGTTGACTTTACCAATTGACACTCCTGTTTATGGCATCAGTAATCTCCCTATGCACCAGTTATGAGTTTCCAAGGCTATGGAAGCCCCTTGAGTTCTCCAACTCTTATCTTGTTTAGACACGGTCATAGTCAAAGTGGAGGTTCTCTCCTCCCTTCAGAGAAAGGCACCTCCCTCTTTGAAGACCTGTTCTTTCCACTGGGATCTCACTCACAGAGATCTTTTTGCCAGAGTGTCTTGGCTTTCCATGCCTGAAATACTCTCATGGGCTTTTCAGCCAGATCCGAGTGCCTTTAGGGCTGATTCTGAGGCCAGAGTGCTATTTAGGACATCCGCCATTCTATGAGTCTGCTGAGTATCTCACTTCCCATGTTGGATCACTCTCCCCTTTATTTATTCTATCGGTTGGTGTTAGCAGATACTAGACTTGTTTATGTGCTCCCTTTGACTCTTAGTCCTTTCATTATGATCAATTGTGAACTGAAATTGATCACTTGGAGTAGTGAGATGGCATTGGCACATGCCACCTTGATGGGATTGAATTGGAATCCCCTGGTATGTTTCCAACTCTACCAATTGGGGCAAGTCAGCCCGAGCATGTCCCAAATTATACATCTCTTCCCTCTCTTATTCCCACTCTTATGTTTAACAGGGATCACATTTCGGTTAATTTTCAACACTTAAGAATAACTGTGTGATAATTACAGAATTAAACCAGTCATATTAAGTAGAACAGACAAAAAAAAATACTATGAGGGATAATGTATTAAGTTGTCCATTAGCAGTCAGAGCTATGCTGATCAAGTCACCATTTCTCATAGTGTCCATTTCACTTCAGGAGGTTTCCTTTTTGGTGTTGAGTCAGTTGTCACCGATCAGGGAGAACATATGGTATTTGTCCCTTTGGGACTGGCTTACTTCACTCAGCATGATGTGTTCCAGATTCCTCCATTTTGTTGCAAATGACTGGATTTCGTTGTTTCTTACTGCGGTATAGTACTCTAAAGAATACATATCCCATAATTTCTTTATCCAGTCTACCGTTGATGGGCATTTAGGTTGGTTCCAGGTCTTGGCTATTGTGAATTGTGCTGCAATAAACATTAGGGTGCAGACCGCTTTTTTGTTTATCAATTTAAACTCCTTTGGGTAAATTCCAAGGAGTGGGATGGCTGGCTCGAACGGTAGGGTTATCTTCAGGTTTCTGAGGGATCTCCAGACTGACTTCCATAGTGGCTTGACCAGTTTGCATTCCCACCAACAGTGGGTTAGTGTCCCTTTTTCCCCACATCCTCTCCAGCATCTGTTGTTGGTAGATTTCTGTATGTGAGCCATTCTAACCGGGGTGAGGTGAAACCTCATTGTGGTTTTGATTTGCATTTCCCTGATTGCTAGTGACCTTGAACATTTTTTCATGTGCCTGTTGGCCATTTGGATTTCCTCTTTTGAAAAATGTCTATTGAAGTCCTTGGCCCATCTCTTAAGTGGGTTGTTGGTTTTGTTTTTGTGGAGTTTCTTGATCTCTTTGTAGATTCTGGTTATTAACCCTTTATCTGTTGCATAGTTTGCAAATATTTTTTCCCATTCTGTCGGTTGTCTCTTCACTCTCCTGACTGTTTCTTTTGCAGTACAGAAACTTCTCAATTTGATGCAATCCCAATAGTTGATTTTGGCTTTGACTGTCTGTGCCTCCCGGGTCTTTTCCAGAAATTCTTTGCCTGTACCTATATCTTGAAGGGTTTCTCCAATGTTCTCTAATAACTTAATGGTGTCAGGACGAAGATTTAGGTCTTTAATCCACGTTGAGTGGATTTTTGTGTAAGGTGTAAGGTAGGGGTCTTGCTTCATGATTCTGCACGTGGAAATCCAGTTTTCCCAGCACCATTTATTGAATAGACTGTCCTTGCTCCAGGAATTAGTTTTAGATCCTTGATCAAATATAAGTTGGCTGTAGATGTTTGGGTTGATTTCTGGTGTTTCAATTCTGTTCCATTGGTCTATCCATCTGTTTCTGTACCAGTACCATGCTGTTTTGATTACAACTGCCCTGTAGTATGTCCTGAAGTCTGGTATTGTGATGCCTCCGGCTTTGTTTTTGTTGTACAAGATTGCTTTAGCTATTCGAGGTCTCTTGTGCCTCCATATGAATTTCAGCATCATTTTTTCTAGATCTGCGAAGAATGTCTTTGGTATCTTGATTGGGATTGCATTGAATCTATAAATTGCTTTTGGGAGAATGGACATTTTGATGATGTTGATTCTTCCAATCCATGAGCATGGAAGATTTTTCCATTTTTTGGTATCCTCTTCTATTTCTTTCTTTAAGGTTTTGTAATTTTCATCGTAGAGATCTTTAACATCCTTGGTTAAGTTTATTCCAAGGTATTTGATTGTTTTTGTAGCTATTGTGAATGGGATTGACCTTAGCAGCTCTTTCTCAGTCATGGCATTGCTTGTGTATACAAAGGCTGTTGATTTTTGTGCATTGATTTTATATCCTGCCACTTTGCCAAACTCCTCTATGAGTTCCAATAGTCTCTTAGTAGAGTTCTTTGGATCCTCTAAGTACAGAATCATATCGTCTGCAAAGAGGGATAGTTTGACTTCCAGTGTTCTGTTGATGGGCATTTAGGTCGATTCTATGTCATAGCTATTGTGAATGGAGCTGCAGTAAACATGTAAGCGTAGATAGCTCTTTTATTTGCCGATTTAATTTCCCTGGGGTAAATTCCAAGGAGTGGGATGGCTGGGTCATATGGTAGGACTATATTCAGATTTCTGAGGTATCTCCAAACTGTCTTCCATAGTGGCTTTACCAGTTTGCATTCCCACCAACAGTAATTAGGGTACCTTTTCCCCTACATCCTCGCCAGAGTTTGTTGTTTGTTGATTTCTGTATGAAATCCATTCTAGGCAGGGTGAGGTGAAACTTTGTTAGGGTTTTGTTTTGATTTGTATTTCCCTGATGGCTAGTGAGCCTCAACATTTTTTCATGTGTCAGTTGGCTATTTGGATTTCCTCTTTTAAAAAATATCTGCTTAAGTCCCTGGCCCATCTCTTAACTGGGTGTTTGTTTTGTTATTGTGGAGTTTCTTAATCTCTCTGTAGATTCTGGTTATTTATCCTTTATCAGTTGCATAGTTTGAAAATAATTTCTCCCATTCTGTTGGTTGCCCCTTCATTTTCCTGACTGTTTCTTTTGCTGTACAGAAACTTCTTAATTTGATGTAATCCTAGTTGTTAATTTTGGCTTTGACTGCCTGTGCCTCTGGGGTCTTTTCCAAGAACTCTTTGCCTGTGCCAATATTTTGCAGGATTTCTCTGATGTTTACTCTAATAATTTGATGTTGTTGGGTCATAGATTTAGATCTTTAATCCATGTTGAGTGGATTTTTGTGTAAGGTGTAAGGAAGGGGTCTTGCTTCATGCTTCTATACATGGAAATCCAGTTTTCCCAGCACCATTTGTTGAATAGACTGTCCTTGCTCCAGGAATTGGTTTTAGCTCCTTGATCAAATATAAGTTGGTTGTAGATATTTGGATTAATTTCTAGTGTTTTTATTCTGTTCCATTGGTCTGTCCATCTGTTTCTGTACCAGTACCAGGCTGTTTGGATTATAATTGCCTCATAATATATCTTGAAATCTGGTATTGTGATGCCTCTATATTTTGGATTCAATTTTGTTGATTTCTTCTCTAATTTTAGTTATTTCTAATTTTAATTATTTCTTTTTCTCCTGTTAGTTTTGAGTTTAGTTTGCTGTTGTTTTTCTAGATCCTTGAGATGCATTGAAAGCTCATTTATTTGGTGCCTTTCCAATTTCTTGATGCAGGCACCAATTGCTGTAAACTTTCCTCTTAACACTGCTTTTGCTATATCCCATAAGTTTTGATATGTTGTGCTGTTATCCTCATTTACTTCCAGAAAGTTTTTGATTTCTCTTTTGATTTCTTCTACGACCCATTGTGCATTCAGGAGCATGTTGTTCAGTTCCATGTGTTTGCATGTGCTCTAGAGATTCCTGAGTTGCTGATTTCCAGCTTCATTCCATTGTGGTCTGAGAAGCTGCATGGTATGATTTCAATTCTTTTGAATTTGCTGAGACTTGCTTTCTGGCCTAGTATGTGGTCAATCCTAGAGAAAGTTCCATGCACTGCTGAGCACAATGTGTGTTCTGTAACTTTAGGATGAAAACTTCTGTAGATATCTGTTAGGTCCATTTGGTCTATAGTGTCAATTAAGTCTGTTGTTTCCTTATTGATTTTCTGTCTGGTTGATCTGTCCATGGCTGAAAGTGGAGTATTGAAGTCCCCCAATACCAGTGGTATTATATTGGAGTCTAAGTCTCCCTTTAAATCCCTTAACATTTGTTTCAAATAGCCAACTGCCATGTAATTAGGTGCATATGTGTTTATAATAGTTACATCTTCCTGTTGAATTGATCCCTTAATCATTATATAGTGCCCTTCTTTGTCGCTTTAAACAGCTTTTGTGTTAAAGTCTATTTTGTCTGGTATTAAGATGGCTCCACCAGCTCTTTGGTTTCTGTTGGCATGGAATATCTTTTTCCGTCCTTTCACTTGCAGTCTGGAAAGATGTGTTTCTTGTAAACAGCAAACAGATGGGTTTTGTTTTTTTAATCCATTTAGCCAGCCTTTGCCTTTTAACTGGAGAGTTGAGGCCATTTACATTCAATGTGACTGTGGATAAGTAATGACTTTGCCCTGCTATTTTTCCAAATATATTTCTAATATATGCTTTGAACTTCCTGTGATCTTTTACTGGGAGATTTTCTTCCTTTACTTTCTTTCGTAGTGATGACCATGTTTCTGTGTGCAGCACATCCTTAAGTATCTTTTGCAGGGTTGGACAGGTGGTGACAAATTCTTTCAATTTCTTTTTGTTATGGAAGATCTTTATTTCGACTTCATTCACAAATGAGAGCTTTGCAGGAGATAGTACTCTGGGATGACAGTTTTTTTCTCTTAAGACTTCAACTATGTCTCGCCATTCTCTCCTAGCCTGTAGGGTTTCTGATGAGAAGTCCACTGTGAATCTAAATGGAGATCCTCTGAAAGTCATCTGGTGTCGCTCCCCGTCTTCGTGGAGGAACGACACAGGACCCTGCGCTGTTCTTTTGTCTGCTCGGCCCTTCCCGGGTTTGCTGCTGGTTCTTCCCGGGTTGGCTACCGACCCTTCCACCTCCGTGGAAGGGCGGTTCCCCCTGCCACTTTCCCCACTTCCACGGGGGAGTGGCACACCGCCGGCCGGCTCTCTCAGGGGCTGCACAGGTGTTCCTTCAGATAGATGTTCCCTTTAGATGTTCCTGGTGCATGTTGTCTCTCTCCTCCTTTATAGTCCTCTTCCACCAATCCCAACTCTGCTACCCACACGCCGAGTACGCTGCTCTCCTCCAATCAGGAGCAGGTCCTGCTGTTTATTGGTTAAACTGGAGGCAGCTGTGTAGAAGCTGTTTCCTCCTCTCCCAGCGCCATATTGTGGGAGAGCAGATGCATAGAATAAGTCTTAATTCCAGTAACTTAGTCTAGTCCGAGTTGCTCCCAGTTGCTCCCCACAATCTGGCATTTCTCTCATGTACATTTTAGAATCTTCTTTTTAGTTTCACTGTGGTGAGTTTGATTACAATGTGTTGTGGTGAGGATCTTTTTTTGTCATGTCTTCTGGGAGTTCTGTGTGCTTCCTGTATTGGATGTCTCTTTCTTTCTCCAAACCTGGGAAGTTTTCTGCTCTTGTTTCACTAAAAAGGCCTGCTGATCCTTTCTATCTCTCCATGCCTTCAGGAACTCCCAGAACCCGTATGTTGGTTTCTTTTATAGTATCTTGTAGATTTCCAACAATGTTTTCTAGTTTTCTAATTTCCTTTTCTTACCTTTGGTTTGACAGCATACTTTCCTTTGTCTTCTAAGTCTGATATTCTCTCTTCTGCTTCAGCATTCTGTTTTGAAGGCTCTCCACTGCAGTTTTTATTTGTTCTATTGAATTCTTCATTTCATTTTGATTCCTCTTTAAGATCTCAATTTCATGAAAGAAATTTTCTTTCATGTACTGCATTGATTTCAGTAGTTTGTGCATTTGCTTTTGATTGCTTCTATGTAATCGGTTTTTTTAAAATATATTTATTTATTTGACAGGTAGAGTTACAGACAGTGAGAGAGAGAGAGAGAGAGAGAGAGAGAGACAGGTCTTCCATGCGATGGTTCACTCCCCAAATGGCCGCCATGGCTGATGTTACGCCAATCCGAAGCCAGGAGCCAGGTGCCTCTTCCTGGTCTCCCACGCAGGTGCAGGGGCCCAAGCACTTGGGCCATCCTCCACTGCCTTCCCGGGCCACAGCAGAGAGCTGGACTGGAAGAGGAGGGACTGAGTCTAGAACCCGGTGCCCATATGGGATGCCAGCACTGCAGGTAGAGGATTAACCTAGTGCACCATGGCACTGGCCCCTGATTGCCTCTCTGTAATCTTTTTTTTTTTTTTTTTTTGACAGGCAGAGTGGACAGTGAGAGAGAGACAGAGAAAAAGGTCTTCTTTTGCCGTTGGTTCACCCTCCAATGGCCGCCGTGGCCGGCGCACTGCAGCCGGTGCATCGCGCTGATCCGAAGCCAGGAGCCAGGTGCCTCTTCCTGGTCTCCCATGCAGGTGCAGGGCCCAAGCACTTGGGCCATCCTCCACTGCACTCCCGGGCCATAGCAGAGAGCTGGCCTGGAAGAGGGACAACCAGGACGGAATTCAGCGCCCCAACTGGGACTAGAACCTGGTGTGCCGGTGCCACAAGGCCTGTTGAGCCACGGCGCCGGCCGCCTCTGTGTAATCTTATGATCAGTTTTTTGAATTCCATTTCTTGCATTTCTTCTATCTCATCATCTTCACAATCTAGTGTTGAAGTGTTGTGTTCTTTTGGGGGCGTCATGTTGTCTTCCTTATTGTTTCCTGATTGGTGTGTGTGTTGTTCAGCATTTGTGGAGACACTTGTTGGTTTCTTTTTTTGTTTTGTTTTGTTTTTGTTTTTGTTTTTGCTGTGGCAGCTTTTATCGTAGTACTATGACTCTGTAGATAAGTGGAATGTCTGCTTTCAGTGAATCTCTAGAGACTTGTAGTGGGCGTGGCCAGAGAGCTCTGTTCAGCTCTCCAGGGTTAAAATGGCATGCCTAAGGTGACACAACCAGGTTTGGCGTGGTAAATCTCTCTCTCTCTCTCTCTCTCTCTGTCTCTGTCTCTGTCTCTCTCTTTATAATCAGAAGGGAGGTTTATTCTGCTCAGCTGAGTGCCCCTCCTCAATGGAGACCAGTGCCTGAGCACTAGCTCCAGTGGATATATTTGTCTTTGTCCCAAGGACCACACACAGGATCTGTGCATCCTCAGTGTAAGTCCAGCAGTGTCTCTCACGAGGTGACCAGGAACCCCGGAGTGTGTGGAGTCTCCCACCAAGACTGCTCACAGTCCCAGCCACACTGTGAGTCCTCCCACACACCCTCAGTTTTTCACATTCCCAGTACAGAAGCCTCCCACAGTCATAAGCTCCTAGGCCCCTGTTAGTTCTCCCCACCAGAGTCAGGAGTCTCCACTCAGCTGGTTACCGGGCACAGACACGAGCTGGCACAGCTGGTGCGTTTGTCCAAAGTGGCGCCTGCTCTATCGGCTTGTCATAGTACACCTTTGTAAAGTGATCGGGGGAGAGAAACGTGTCTGTCCCGTCCTTTTTTTTTTTTTTTTTTTTTTCCTATTATTTGGTTGGTATACTTCCCCCATGGGGCTTGAAGCCTGGTTCCCTCTAGGTTCTTCCTGCACTTTTTTGTGGCTTGGGCTGCTGTGGTCTGTTCCCACCTCACTTTCCAGCATGGTGCTTAGGCTCTCGGCTGTTGGAGTCCCGAGCCGTGGTCGCCCACACCCTCCATGTAGGTCCTCTGTGTCCCTCTAATTTTGGTAGTTTCCTCCCTATCTCTTCCCTGAGACTACACTCTCTCCACTTTTTTTTTTTTAAATATCTTCTCCTGGGCTAGAACAGTAGCTCCCTCCCTACTCCGCCATCTTGGAACCACCATGATCTGAAGAAGGCCGGCTGAGGGTTTATGCGGGTCATGTTGTACCTGTGGATCAGTCTGCTGACATGTGTTTTCAGTAACCATGTTTTCAGGGTATTTTTGTTTTTTGCCTCCTATACGGAGGCTTTATTTTGAGTTAGCGTATTAGTGGAAGTCTAGAGAAATAATGGCTTATTTATAGATACCTTTATAATCTACAGCCATTCCATACATTATTTCATATAATCCTGCCAACAGGATTTAATATCCATACTTTAAGGTTAGGAACCAAGATAGCAGTTTCCTAAGGGCCTTTCCCACCATCCAGGCTGGCCAGCAAACACAAGAAGACAGTTTTCCCCTGACGCCTTAAAATTCGTTACCTTTTGCTTTCCCAGGCTCCGTGGTGAGGATGGCTTAGCAGGAGTCGGAGTGACATTTACAGTCCCGCTGCAGACATTTGCATTCTCAGTGAAGTTGCAGGGGTCTCGGCTGGGGGGGTCTCTCTTGTTGTGTACATTCAGAGGCACTGAGTGTCAGCCCCTGAGAGGAAACCATATGGAGAGAAAGGGCATTTCCTTAGGGAGCAGTTAATTGTCAGCTTCTCATTGTCATTTCAAAATGTCAGTTTAAATATGTAAATGAGTCATTGAAATTCATGCCATTGATTATTGATGACTGATGAGAAGGAAAGAAGGGTAGGCAGAAGGACTCTCTGTACTCATTTATTAAATACTTGGATCCCTGTTGTCTACCAAAGTGAAAATATGCATGGAACAAACTTATCCATTAACCAGAAAGAATTCCAGTGTCTGATATGACAGTTGTTGGTTGATTTTGAGTGTGAAGTCTTGAGTTTCATAACTCTGTTTATTTTTTTTAAACATTCCAGTGTAGACAGTATTTGAAAGAATATTTCAGACGTGATGTTGCTGACAATGGGGCATGTATTCAACATTATCACGGTGTTGCAGGAGTGTTGTTAAGGGTCCTGGCAGGAGCATACGGTACCAGCTGCTCCAGTCTGTGTCTCATCTCCGAGAAATGCGGCAGATTCGTCTTTCTGCTGATTCTTTAGGAACAGAACAGCTCCTGTGTTGCTGCTGCTTGTGCTGCCGCTCTGTTGTAGCTTCTCTCTGCTGCATTCATCCGCACTTCTGCCTCTCTGCCGATTCATCGAGGAGCATTGCAGTCTTCGGTGTTACAGCTTCGCCTCTCCGCGGGTTCTTTGTCTTGTGACCAGAAAGAATGAGGCAGATAAACAAGAGGAAGATCGAGCAAAGGGGAGCCATTGGTTTATTTTTTATGTTAAGTATTTATTGATTGATTTTGGAAACCAGAGTTACAGAGAGAGCCAGAGCAAGAGGGAGGGAGGGAGGTAGAGAGAGAGGAAGAGAGAGAGCGAGAGAGAGCGAGAGAGTTTCCGTGTGCTGCTTCACTCCTTAGATGGCCATGATGGCCGGGATGAAACGAGGAGCCAAAACCCCATCTGGGTCTCCCACGTGGGTGGCAGGGCCCAAACACTTGGACCTTTGCTGCTTGTCCCAGGCAGTTGGCAGGGACCTGGATCAGAAGTGGAGCAGCCAGGACAAGAACTCACGCCCATATGGCATGCCGGCATCTCCAGCTGTGCCCTTACCTGCTATGCTATAGTGCTGGCCTGGGAAGGACATATATTGGAAGAAGCAGAGAAAGCTCTCTGGTAGCTGTGAGGGCCTGCTGTGGAGGGGCTGGCCGTGGCAAACTACTCAAGATGGCTGGGTTCAGCTTTTTATGCGGTTCTGAAGGCGGAAGTTTCACCTGATTGGTTGAGGTGTATGCTAATGAGGAATTCTGGGTGAGCCAATGGGGTACTGACATTGGGGTAGTCTGTTGTGTGCAGAAGTTCCTAGTGAAGTCCTTTCAGCAGATGGAACGTTCTTCTCCCCCACTCAGTGTTTCTTCACGTTTCTTCCTCTCCCTTGCAGCCGCTATCAGTGGGAGCCATTGTCTAGGATACCTGTTGTATGTTGTTTAAAAAGCCAACATGGCTAAATTTGTGGTGAAGTGAAGGAAGTGAAAGAATAGATGCCGTGAACGGCAGTATTTTTGTAAATATATGGCTGCATTTCCTTTAAATGTCACTTTTATGTTTATTTACAAAAACCTGGCACTTGTGAGAAATGGTGAGCTTAGCAGAATCGTCCACATTGAGGATTTTACATTTAGGGTCACATGTACCGTGGAGTCACAATCTGAATTTATTTCACAGGAATAAACAGGATGAAAGTCAGTGTGGGGGCCCGGCGCTGTGGCGCAGTGGCGTAGCAGGTTAGCTCCCTGGCCTGAAGCACTGGCATCCCATATGGGCTCCAGTTTAAGACCTGGCTGCCTCCATTTCCAATCCAGCTCTCTGCTATGGCCTGGGAAGGCAGTAGAAGATGGCCCAGGGCCTTGGGCCCCTGAACTCACGTGGGAGACCTGGAAGAAGCTCCTGGCTCCTGGCTTCGGATCCGCGCAGCTCCGGCCGTTGCAGCCAAGTGGGGAGTGAACCAGTGGATGGAAGACCTCTCTCTCTCTCTCTCTGCCTCTCCTCTCTCTTTGTAACTCTGACTTTCAAATAAATAATAAAATCTTTATTAAACAAAAAAGTCAGTGTGAGAATATTGTCAGGCAAGTGTCTACTCTTCTAAAAATGTACTGGCAGTTTTATACTTTTTTAAAAAAAGGATTTATTTATTTTATTTGAAAAGTAGAGTTACAGAGAGGCAGAGAGAGAGATCCTCTATCCGCTGGTTCACTCCCCAAATGGCCGCAACGGCCGGAGTTGTGCCAATTGGGAGCTAGGAGCTTTCTCTGGGTCTCCCACACGGGTGCAGGGCCCAACTAAACTCCGGCCGAGGTCCACTTAGACTGGGTAAAACTCCTTCCTCTACCCCTATTATGAATCTGCTCTCTTCCCTGGAAGCCCCTGATGGATGCTTAGCTAACCGTTGGAGAGTCTCTATGGAAGGCCTCTCCTCTCCCCAACTTCCCTCCCCTACAGAACTCTGAGCTGTTCCTCCTCCTCCCGCTTTCCCTCTGCTCACTGAAATGCGCTCTCACTTACGGACCTGTGCAGACACACACCTACCCAAACCACACTCTGCCTCCCGACTATACTCCTGCCGTTCAACCTGGTGACTGGGTTTATCGAAAACAAAATGAGGCTGCTCTAAAACCAAAGTGGAGCGGGCCGTACCAGTGATATTGACTATCCCCACCGCTGCCAAACTCAAAGGGCACCCTCCTTGGGTGCATTTTACTTCATTAAAACTGGTAACATCTCCCTCTATAAGTCTACTCCCACAGGACCCACCCCTCCCAGGCTGACACCTTAAGGAGAGGCATCCACAGGTAACTCTGCCTCATTCTGGCTGTTTCCACCGTGGGCGATGTCTCTAGTGTCTCCTTTTGTCCTCATAATCATAGTACTCCTATTTCTGCCATGTGTAATCAACTTACTCCAATCTGATACGTGTTAAATGGATTTTTGGAGCAGGGAGTTAGAATAGGAGCTTGCTCCATCCACTCCGCACATCGACCTGGTATTGCAGTACCTCCGGGATGGTGCTCCCCCTCGGGGGAATTCACAACAACAAAAAAGGTTCTTGCAGGAACGAGTAACTGCTATATCTCAAGCCATCTTGCAGGAGCAACACAAGACTGCTGTTCTTTGTCAGTGAATCCGATCTTCAGTATAGACCCCCACTCAAGTCCTGGCTCTGTATCTATGCCCATATCGGCAGGAAGCAGCCAGAGAGAAATCAGCGCCCTTCTCCTTATCTGTACTCAGAGTGATGGAACAAAGACAGAAGCCTCAGCCTTTCTTGCTCATTGCCCGAAAGATAAACACTGGAATGTACTCCTTGCCCTGAACCTCACGCGGGTCTCACACCCCATTGCCTTCCTACCCCACCCTGCGTTCTTTTCCAGGTTCCCAAGGCTCCGCCCAGTTCCAAGTTCGGCTTGATGTGAGTGGAGCCCGTGTTGTACCAGGACATTGGCAGTGTGCTCAAACGGGCCCGTGGTGGGCGGGGCCTGCTGACAGGCTTGCAGCTACAGGGGCCCGTGGTGGGCGGGGCCTGGTGACAGGCTTGCAGCTACAGGACCGTAGGGTGGTCAAACTGTAAATGTTCTGGACTGCACAGCTGGGTGCCTGGTCCCCTGCAAACCCTAATCAGGAGTCCCCTGTATCACCATCTTGGTGACACCTAAGGTTATTTTTCTGTAACACAGAACTGAACTGACAGCTCTCTTGAGCTCCTTCCGCCTGTTCCTTTCCAGTGAGTTTAGACTCCTGGGGGCGTTTAACTGAAGGCCCTCGCGATGAGGCACTGTGGCTGCTGTACCCTCTCCTCCCAGCATCCCTCTCGGCTCCGGCCTCGGGCTGCCCTGGTGTCAGCTCTCCCCAGCAGCTCCACCGTGAGAGCCCTTCCCTCCCCGCCTGTCTGGCGAGCCCTGTCTCACTTTTTCCCGACTCAGTTTCCATGCCGCTCTTGCTCTGTGGACGGCTTCCCGACACGCACTCCTCTGTCGCTCCCCCTCTTCGTGGAGGAACGACACTAAACCCTGCCTAGGCTTCATATCCGAGTCACGGCACCATTATGTCGCTCCCCCTCTTCGTGGAGGAGCGACACAGGACCCTGCGCTGTTCTTTCGTCTGCTCGGCCCTCCCCGGGTTTGCTGCTGGTTCTTCCCGGGTTGGCTACTATCCCTTCCACCTCCGTGGAAGGGCGGTTCCCCCTGCCACATTCCCCACTTCCGCGGGGGAGCGGCACACCGCCGGCCGGCTCTCTCGGGGGCTGCACAGGTGTTCCCCTTAGATGTTCCCCTTAGATGTTCCTGGTGCATGCCGACTCTCTCCTCCTTTATAGTCCTCCTCCGCCAATCCCAACTCGGCTGCCCACACGCCGAGTACGCTGCTCTCCTCCAATCAGGAGCAGCTCCTGCAGCTTATCAGACTGATGAGGCAGCTGGGTAGAAGCTGTTTCCTCCTCTCCCAGCGCCATATTGTGGGAGAGCAGATGCATAGAATAAGTCTTAATTCCAGTAACTCAGTCCAGTCCGGGCTGCTCCCCACACTCCTCCACCGCTCTGCTCACGCCTGGTTTCCTCGTTGGTCTTGTCTGCCCTTCCCCAGCCTCCAGGCAGAGATCACGCTCTTGTTGTTTTCGTCTGTGTGACCTCAGCGCCAGTGGTTAGTAGACGTCTGCTCAGTATCAGACAGACATCCACTGTGTAGTTGTCATTTCAAAGGCTTGAGAATTTTTAGAGAAAAGATTGTTCAGGTTTGTGTCTAATTTAGAAACAGCTGAAGAATTTATAGTTGAAAACACTTATTGTATGTATTTTGCCTAATGTAACATTTCAGTGTGACAGGAGTTAGTGTTCCTGCCACTCACTAGACATGTGACCTCAGCCAAGCCACCCGGAACTTTCTTATCACTGTCTCCTTCTTCTAGAACTTTCTCTGTTATCTTTTCAGAACTGAAATACTTTTATGGCTGGTAGGTGCCAGTTGAGGATTTCAGTCATAGCATACGTTACAGAAAGAAACGCTGTGTAAGTTAGTCTCTGTTGGGCGACTGTTGTCTGGTGTTTGTTTATGAACTACCCTGATGAGTCAAGTTTCGCTGTGTTAGTAGTTATTATTATCCAGTAACCTTCCATTTCATCCAGGAAAGAAGATTTTCCAGTGCTGTACTATCGGTTAGGAATGTTTGTCAGTTCCTAAGTAAAGACAGTGAGATGGAGTGACCTTAAAACTACTCCTGATTTTGACTTGTCAAGTTACTGTTTTGTCATTCACCTTTTAAAAATTTTTATTTATTTGTTTTAAAATCAGAATTAAAGAGAGAGAGAGGCCGGCGCCGCGGCTCACTAGGCTAATCCTCCGCCTTGCGGCACCGGCATACCGGGTTCTAGTCCTGGTCGGGGCGCCGGATTCTGTCTCGGTGGCCCCTCTTCCAAGCCAGTTCTCTGCTGTGGCCCGGGAGTGCAGTGGAGGATGGCCCAGGTGCTTGGGCCCTGCACCCCATGAGAGACCAGGATAAGTACCTGGCTACTGCCATCGGATCAGCGCGGTGCGCTGGCCGCAGTGCGCCGGCCGTGGCGGCCATTGGAGGGTGAACCAACGGCAAAGGAAGACCTTTCTCTCTCTCTCTCTCTCACTGTGCACTCTGCCTGTCAAAAAAAAAAAAAAAAAAAAAAAAGGTCATCCATCCTCTGGTTCACTCCCCAAATGGCCTCAATGGCCAGAGTTGGGCCAGGCTGACGCGGAGCCAGGAGCTTCTTCTAGGTCTCCCATGTAGGCAGTGGGGCCCAAGCACTTGGGCCATCTTCTGCTGCTTTCCCAGGCCATTGGCAGGGAGCTAAATTGGAAGTGGAGCAGCTGAGACTCGAACCGGCGCCTGTATGGGATGCTGGCATCACGGGTGGTGGCTTTATCCACTACATCACAGCGCTGCCCCTGTGGGATGCTGGCGTCACAAATGGTGGCTTTATCCACTACATCACAGCACAGGCCCCTGTGGGATGCTGGCGTCACAGATGGTGGCTTTATCCACTACATCACAGCACAGGCCCCTGTGGGATGCTGGCATCACAGATGGTGGCTTTATCCACTACATCACAGCGCTGGCCCCTGTGGGATGCTGGCATCACAGATGGTTTCTTTATCCACTACATCACAGCACTGGCCCCTATGGGATGCTGGTGTCACAGATGGTGGCTTTATCCACTACATCACAGCACTGGCCCCTGTGGGATGCTGGTGTCACAGATGGTTTCTTTATCCACTACATCACAGCACTGGCCCCTATGGGATGCTGGCATCACAGGTGGTGGCTTTATCCACTACATCACAGAATGGGCCCCTGTGGGATGCTGGCATCACGGGTGGTGGCTTTATCCACTACATCACAGCGCTGGCCCCTATGGGATGCTGGTGTCACAGATGGTGGCTTTATCCACTACATCACAGCACTGGTCCCTATGGGATGCTGGCATCATGGGTGTGGCTTTATCCACTACATCGCAGCACTGGCCCCTGTGGGATGCTGGCATCACAGATGGTGGCTTTATCCACTATATCACAGCACTGGCCCCTGGGACCACCCTGTGAAGGAAGAAGAAAAGCGTGGGAGAAGCTGGAGACTTGCTGCTAGTGCAGCCCTGAAGCCCACCTGCCCTGGGCTCCCTTGGTCGCTTACAGACGCTGGAGTGATGTGTTCTCTGCCCCTCCCCTGAGCGTCCTAAGTGAAACTGTACTGCGCATAGTTGTAACCTGCTTTTTTCACATGGTGTTGTCACATGAATTTCCCACGTAAACAGAGATCTCACATTGCCATTTTAAATGCAGTACTCCGTGGTGCGTGTGTATGTGTGTATGCATGTGTAAGTAAGTGTGCATAATTAGACGTACTAGTTATCTCTCTGTGGGAATTTTGTTTTACTTTCTGTCATGTCTGTTTGCTGCTTATGCCAAGAGTCTGTGGCTTGAAGCAACGCCTGTTTCTCATCTCATAGTTCTGTGGGTCTGGTGTCTACACAGGGCTGGCTGGGTGCTCTGGTTGTCTCGCAGGCTGTGTCAGACTCTGATCGGAGCCACAGTCACCTCCAGGTTCAAGGCGGGATCGTTTCTGAGCGCATTCAGTGGTTGCTGGCAGGAGTCAGTTCCTTGTGGGCTGCTGGAAAGAGGGCTGCAGTTCGTCACTCACTGTTGGCCAGAGGCCACCTTCAGTTCCTACCAAGTGCTTCCCTTCATGGCAGCAGAGACTGCCAGCAGGAAGGAAGTCACCGTCTTTTTAAGCTGATCTCAGAAGTGACATCTGTCACTTTGGCTCTCTCAGGGTTTTTAGACGCCAGTCATTAGTCCCAGCCTATGCTGAGGGGAATGTGGGACACCAGCGTGTGACAGCCGGGAGGCAGGCATCAGCGAGAGCCGTTTCTTTTCTTTTTAAGATTTACTTTTCGAAAGGCAGAGTTACATAGAGAGGGGGAAGTATAGAGAGTTACCTTGCATCCTCTAGTTCACTCCCCAGATGGCCGCAGTGATGGGCTGGGCAGGGCTTCAGGCAGGAGCCAGGAGCTTCTTCTGGTTCTCCCACATGGGTACAGGGACCTAAGCATTTGGGCCATCTTCTGCTGCTTTCCCAGGCTGTTAGCAGAGGGCTGGATCAGAAGTGGAGCAGCTGGAACTCAAACCATTGCCCAGATGGGTTGCCGGTGTTGCACATGGCATCCTTTTTTTTTTTTTTTTTTTTTTTTTTTTTTTTTTTTTTTTGACAGGCAGAGTGGACAGTGAGAGAGAGACAGAGAGAAAGGTCTTCCTTTGCCGTTGGTTCACCCTCCAATGGCCGCCGTGGCCGGCCCGCTGTGGCCGGCGCACAACGCTGATCCGATGGCAGGAGTCAGGTATTTATCCTGGTCTCCCATGGGGTGCAGGGCCCAAGTACTTGGGCCGTCCTCCACTGCAGTCCCTGGCCACAGCAGAGAGCTGGCCTGGAAGAGGGGCAACCGGGACAGAATCTGGTGTGCCGGCGCCGCAAGGCGGAGGATTAGCCTAGTGAGCCACAGCGCCAGCCCACATGGCATCTTTACCTGCTATGCCACAATGCTTGCTCCAGAGGGAGCTGTTTTCTAACACTGCTTGGCACACATTCTTCATTTTTAAAATTGTATTTATTTATTTAAAAGAGAGAGAGATCTTCCATCCACTAGTTCACTCCCCAAATGCCGGGAGCACCTGGGACTGGTCCAGGCTGAAGCCAGGAGCCAGGAAGTCAGTCTGGTCTCCCAGGTGAGTGTCAGAGACTCAGCCACTTGAGCCATCACCACCACCTCCCAGGTGCACACTGGAAGAAAGCTGGAGTTGGGAGCAGAGCTGGGGCTTGAACTGAGACCTCTGATAGGGGACGCAGGCATCCTAAGCAGCGTCTTCGACTGGGTCAGTCACCCTCTGCACGCTGTTAGTTTTATGGACAGTGCGTAGTAAATGCTCCCACATAGGCATCTCTGGAAACCCCTTCCGTGTACCCAGAGGCATTTGCTAAGTCCTCACCCCGGGTGCCTCAGGATGTGACTGTTTGGAGAGATGGTCTTCAGTAAGCAGGGTTGTGAGGTGGGTTCTGTTTCACTGTGGCCCATGACCTTGTAGGAGACAGGGGACACAGATCCCTGAGGGAAGACCCTGCGAAGACCCAGGGAGCAGAAGCATGTCCCGCCAAGGAGAGAGCCTCAGAATGAAACCAGCCCTGCACACATCTTGGTATTGGACTTCCAGGCCCCAGAAATGATAGAAAGTAAATTGTTTTGGAAAAGATTTATTTATTTGCAAGTCAGAATTAGGAAGAGAGAGGGAGAGACAGAGAGAGATCTTCCATCTGCTGGTTACTCCCCAGATGGCTGCAATGGCTGAATCCAGATGGAACAGGCTGAAGCCAGGAGCTAGGACCTTCTTCTGGGTCTCCCATATGGGTGGCAGGAGCCCAGTCACTGTGCCATCTTCCACAGGCTTCCTAGGCCATTAGCAGTGAGTTGGATCATAGGTGGAACAGCTGGGATGTGAACCAGTGACCATATTGGATGCTGGCATTGCAGGAAAGGGCTTTACCTGCTGCGGCACAATGCTGGCCCTGAACGTAAATTTCTCTTGCAGAAGCTGCCGGGTGGCAGTGTTTTGTTAGGGAGCACTAGGAGACTGGTAGGCCCATCTGTTAAACCGGTTTCACTGTCTCAGGGCTGGCCTCCCAGTGTTGACCTCCAGGTCAGTGTCCCACTGTGACCTCCCAGCGTTGACCTCCGGGTCACTGTCTCAGTGCCGCCTCCCAGTGTTGACCTCTGGGTCACTGTCTCACTGTGACCTCCCAGCGTTGACCTCCGGGTCACTGTCTCAGTGCCACCTCCCAGTGTTGACCTCCAGGTCAGTGTCTCACTGTGACCTCCCAGTGTTGACCTCCGGGTCACTGTCTCACTGTGACCTCCCAGCGTTGACCTCCGGGTCACTGTCTCAGTGCCACCTCCCAGTGTTGACCTCCGGGTCAGTGTCTCACTGTGACCTCCCAGTGTTGACCTCCGCATCACTGTCTCAGTGCCACCTCCCAGTGTTGACCTCCGGGTCAGTGTCTCACTGTGACCTCCCAGCATTGACCTCCGGGTCACTGTCTCACTGTGACCTCCCAGTGTTGACCTCCGGGTCACTGTCTCACTGTGGCCTCCCAGTGTTGACCTCCGGGTCACTGTCTCACTGTGACCTCCCAGCGTTGACCTCCGGGTCACTGTCTCAGTGCCACCTCCCAGTGTTGACCTCCAGGTCAGTGTCTCACTGTGACCTCCCAGTGTTGACCTCTAGTTCAGTGTCTCACTGTGACCTCCCAGCGTTGATCTCCGGGTCACTGTCTCAGTGCCACCTCCCAGTGTTGACCTCCCGGTCAGTGTCTCACTGTGACCTCCCAGTGTTGACCTCCGGGTCAGTGTCTCACTGTGACCTCCCAGCGTTGACCTCCAGGTCAGTGTCTCACTGTGACCTCCCAGCGTTGACCTCCAGGTCAGTGTCTCACTGTGACCTCCCAGTGTTGACCTCCAGGTCAGTGTCTCACTGTGACCTCCCAGTGTTGACCTCCAGGTCAGTGTCTCACTGTGACCTCCCACTGTTGACCTCCGGGTCACTGTCTCAGTGCCGCCTCCCAGTGTTGACCTCTAGTTCAGTGTCTCACTGTGACCTCCCAGCGTTGACCTCCGGGTCACTGTCTCAGTGCCGCCTCCCAGTGTTGACCTCCAGGTCACTGTCTCACTGTGACCTCCCCGCATTGACCTCCGGGTAACTGTCTCAGTGCCGCCTTCCAGTGTTGTTTTCCGGGTCAGTGTCTCACTGTGACCTCCCAGTGTTGACCTCTGGTTCAGTGTCTCACTGTGACCTCCCAGCGTTGACCTCCGGGTCAGTGTCTCAGTGCCGCCTCCCAGCGTTGACTTCTTGGTCACTGCCTCGGTGTAAGTCTTCCAGTGTTGATGTCTGGGTCAGGTATTACTGATACCTTCAGGAATTTACTTTGCCCTCAGCAGCCTGTCAGAGTGACTGTTTCATTACATTCAGTAATGTTATTGTAGTCCTTTTTTTTTTAAAGGCATTTATTTATTTGAAAGGCAGAGTTATAGAAAGGCAGAGGCAGAGAGAGAAAAAAGTCTTCCACCCGCTGGTTCACTCCCCAGTTGGCTGCAACGGCTGCAGCTGCACCGATCCGAAGCCAGGGGCCAGGAGCTTCTTCCAGGTCTCCCATACAGGTGCAGGGGCCCAAGGACTTAAGCCATCTTCCACTGCTTTCCCAGGTCATAGCAGAGAGCTGGATTGGAAGTGGAGCATCTGGGTCTCAAACTGGTGCCCTTATGGTACGTTGGCACTGCAGGTGGTGGCTTAGCACACTACTTCACAGCACTGGCCCCTGTTGTAGTCTTTTTAACCTCCATCAGCCTGATGTTGGCATGAAAGTATCCCATTACTTAGTTTTGCATTATTTGAACCCCAGTGAGTTTGGATGTGGTCTTCATGTGTTATTGAGCACAGATGTTTCTAAATTGTGAATTTTTCTTCTTTCTGACTTTTAGGAGGCCTCATTTATTAGGGACATTAATCCTTGGTCATGTTTCAAATGTGTTCCCGAAGTTTTGCGTTTCTTTTAAAACTGATGCTGTCTTTTGTAAAATGTAAGCATTACGTTTTTATGGGGTCACCTGTTTTACTGTCAGCCTTTTTCATTACTTTCTTTACTTTTACTTGGCACGTGTTCAGGCTCTCTCAAGCTCAGTAGGCAAACACCAACACTGTTCACTTGCAGCTACCTTACGGTTCATGTTGTAAATAAAAAATCTATCTCTCAGAAATGTTTGTGTCTAGGATTTATCAGTATATGATATATCATTTGTCTCTAGATGGTGTTAGCCAGTTGCCTTAATTCTATGTGAAGTCTCTGGCCTGAATTGGAGTGGATGCTTTATTGTGTATTAGCCTTAAGAAATAAGTATGTGCCTCTGAGTATGAGTGTCCTGTCTTCTGATGGGGTCTGGCTGCTCCGTGCCAGTCCTGCTGCTGTGTGACATGGGCTAGGGTTCCATGGGAATTGCCCTCCTCGCTGCCTGCTCATGCTTCTCGGAAACCTATCTTGCAGGGCTAGCACTGTGGGCAGCTCTACTGTCAGCTGCAGTGCTGGCACCGCACGGGAGCATGGTTCCAGTTCCCGCTGGCACCATATGGAAGCACGGGTTCAAGTCCCTGCTGGCACCATATGGGAGCACTGGTTCCAGTTCCCGCTGGTACCATACAGGAGCACTGGTTCCAGTCCCTGCTGGCACCATACGGGAGCCCTGGTTCCAGTTCCCACTGGCACCATATGGGAGAACTGGTTCAAGTCCCTGCTGGCACCATATGGGAGCATGGGTTCAAGTCCCTGCTGGTACCATATGGGAGCACGGGTTCAAGTCCCTGCTGGCACCATATGGGAGCACTGGTTCAAGTCCCTGCTGGTACCAATGAGAGCCCTAGTTCCAGTCCCTGCTGGCACCACACAGGAGCACTGGTTCCAGTCCCTGCTGGCACCATACGGGAGCCCTGGTTCTAGTTCCAGCTGGCACCATATGGGAAGACTGGTTCCAGTTCCTCCTGGCACCATATGGGAGCCCTGGTTCCAGTCCCTGCTGGCACCATACGGGAGCCCTGGTTCCAGTCCCTGCTGGCACTGCACAGGAGCCCTGGTTCCAGTCCCTGCTGGCACCACACAGGAGCCCTGGTTCCAGTCCCTGCTGGCACTGCACAGGAGCCCTGGTTCCGGTTCCAGCTGGCACTGCACAGGAACACTGGTTCCAGTCCCTGCTGGCACCAATGGGAGCACAGGCACTGCATGGGAGCCCTGGTTCCAGTCCCTGCTGGCACCGCACAGGAGCCCTGGTTCCAGTTCCAGCTGCTCTGCTTGCTGTCTCGCTTCTTGCTAATGCACTTGGAAAGGCAGCGGATGAAGCCCTAAGTGCGTGGGCCCCTGGCACTCACGGGAATCCAGATGGAGTTCCTGGGCTCCTGGTCTCAGGTGGCCCAGCCCTAACTGTTGCAGGCATTTAAGGAGTGAAGCAGAGGATGGAAGATTTCTCTCTCTTCTTTCTCTTCTTTCTTTCCCTCTGTCATACTGCATCTCAAATAAATAAAAACTTGCTTATTTTCAGTCATTTTTTTCCACTTAAAAGAACTTTAGGGAGAACTGATTTCTCTGCAAGGTGTTTCCCTGGTTCTGTAAGTCTTTTACCTGCCACTCGGTGGTTTTCCTTATACGGTCTCCTGTACTCAGTTTTCTATTTCGTTTCTCCTACCCTCCCATTTTTGTTGCTGTTGTGTAGTTCTGTTTCTCTAGGTGATAGTTGATTACCTCATTTTAATTTGTTCAGCACATTTATTGAGTGCCGACTGTGTACCTGACACCCTGGTTAGCACTGAGACAAAGTCCTCTGCCCTCAAGAAACCTTTGTGGGGCTGGCGCTGTGGTGCAGTGGGTTAAGCTGTGGTATGTAGTGCTGCTGACGTCCCACGTGGGCGCCAGTGTGAGTCCTGGCTGCTGCACTTCCGATTCAGCTCGCTTCTGATGTGCCTGGGAAAGCAGCAGAGGATGACCCAAGTCTTTGAGCCCCTGCACGCTCTTGGGAGACCCAGAAGAAGCCCCTGGCTCCTGGCTTTCACCTGGCTCAGCCCTGGCCATTGCCCATTTGGGGAGTGAACCAGCAGATGGAAGATTCTCTCTCTCTCTTTCTGTAATTCTTACTTTCAAATAAGTAAATAAATAAATCTTTAAAGCAAACAACAAAAAGAAGTCTTTGATTGGTGTGGGGTTGTGGCAAGGAGTGACCACAGAGGCAGAGCTGGGCTGCTGGGGTCGGAGGTCCTAGACAGAGCAAGGAAAGTGACAGTGAGCACAGGTCCCAGGGCTCTGTCTTAATGGCTCATGGAGTGTTTTGGGGAGACCTTGATGCCAACATAATTTTTTAAAAAAGATTTATTTGTTTGAAAGGCAGAGTTACAGAGAGGCAGAAGCCGAGAGAGACAGAGAGAGGTCTTCCATCCGCTGGTTCACTCCGCAGATGGCCACAATGTCCGGAGCTGTGCCAATCCGAAGCCAGGAGCCAGGAGCTTCTTCTGAGTCTCCCATGTGGGTGCAGGGGCCCAAGGACTTGGGCCATCTTCCACTGCTTCCCCAGGCCATAGCAGAGAGCTGGATTGGAGGTGGAGCAGCCGGGACTCGAACAGGTGCCCAGATGGGATGCTGGTGCTGCAGGCAGCGGCTTTCCCCGCTACGCCACAGCGCTGGCCCCGCCAACACAACTTTTGAGCAAGGACCCGCAGGTTCAGTAGCAGCCATTAGTTTATGTGGTGTGGGAACTTTCTGATGAGAGCAGCAGCGGAGGCAGAAGCCAGGATGGAAGCTGATGCAGTCGAGCGGTACGGAGGCCAGCCCGCGTGGCTGCCGGGAGCATGGCGTGCCGTGGGGAGGGGGCACACGATTGTTGGAAGGACGCTGGCTTCAGCTGGAGCAGGCAAGTTTCTGCTGGATTGTTGGGCTGTCTGTACTTTTCACTTTCTACCTCCAGGAACTCCTCCACTCACTGGGTTCTGGCCTCCGTCTCTGTCCACCCTGCTGTGACCACTCCACCGAGTCCAGCTGAGGTCCCAGAGACCCTCTTGTCAGTGACGGGGTGGGCGTCTCAGTCATGTGTGCCACCTGAAGCACCCCTTTTCCTAGCCTGAACCCCAGGTCTCTCTGGCTCCTCTCCCTCCTGATTTGCAGGTGTGTCCTCCTCTACAGGGTGAGCGGGTGCTGGGCTTTCCAGGGCTTCCATTTGTGCACAGGCCTTGTTTGTCCCCGCAACTCTGTCTCCCTTATTTGGGTGTCAGCTTCAGTTATCTTTGTAGGTCCAGTGACCCCGTAGTCAGTGTCCAGTTCAGGCCTCTTTCCCGTGTCCCAGCCCTGCGTGACAATGAACTCAATTGCCTGGACACCATGTCACACCGGCTCTCCAGCTCTGCAAGTCGTGCCTTGGACCCAGGGTCTCTCCCCACAAGCTCTAACCTTCCAGCCTTGCTGTCTCGGTGAATGGGACCACCGCACCCCCACTCATGGAAGCCAGGAAGGTCTTTGCGTCTCTCTGGGTATCTCCCTTTCCATCAGCTCCCATGTTGATCTCACCCCAACCCTGTTATTTCACCTTCCACGTCGCACTCAGAAATCTGCTGACTGCATTGCCGCCACCCTCATTCTCTGAGAGCTGCAGGTCCTGCTGACCAGCCTGCCTGTACCTTGTCTCCCCCTCCCTCCAGCTCTCCACACTGTGGTCAGAGACCCCGGATCCAGGTTCCAGGCTGCTCCCCTGGGGCCCCACCCGGGCCCACCCCTGGGTCTCTCTCTGGGTCTCTGCACCACATCCCTTCCAGTCCTCTCTGGTGCCTTCTCCTCTGGGTCCCCTCATGCTCCCGGGTACACGCAGCTGTCCCCAGACTTGTGAACTCTGCCCAAGTGTCACTTGCCCAGTCTTCCCAGCCTCCCGCCTTTCTTGCCTTGGGAGCGCCTGTCTCGCTGTGTAATGATAGGTTCATTGGTGGGAATTCTTGTTAAAGTCTTTCCAGCCCACACCTACCCCACCTGAGATCGGAGACTGTTGTGTTCACCTGGAATCCTCAGCCCAGCAAGTTAACCGCAAGGCCTGATGTTGTGGTACACTGGGTTAAGCCATGGCTTGCGACACTGGAGCCCATCTCAGAGCATGGGTTCTGGGCCCAGCTACTCCATTTCCTATCCAGCTCCCTGCTAATGTGCCTGGGAAAACAGCAGAGGACGGCCCAGGTACTTGGATCCCTGCACCCTCATGGGAGACCTGGATGGAGTGGCCCAGCCCTGGCTGATGTGGCCATTCAGGGAGTGAACCAGTGGGTAGAAGATTTCACTGTCTGTTGCTCTGCCTTTCAAATAAATGATAGATCTTTAAAAAATTTATTTTAAAATAATGTTTCATTTTGCATAACTTGTTTACTTGCACATTTCTTTGGTGTAAGCACTTAATTTCCGTGTACATCAAGTATGCACTTTCCCCCTTCATTTGTTGTTGTTGTTGTTGTTTTTAACAATTAGTTTGAAAGATGGAAACAACCTGGGAGATCTTCCATCACCCCCACATGCCTGTAACGGCAAAGCCTGGGTCAGGGTGAAGCTGGGTCAGGAATTCAGCCCGTCTCCCTTGTGGGTGGCAGGACCCAAGCACTGGAGCTGTCATCCGCTGCCTCCCGGGGTGAGCGTTAGCGGGACTCTCAGCCTGGAGCCCAGGCACTGGGATACGGAACGTGGGTCTCTCTCTCTCTCTCTCTCTTTTTTTTTTTTGACAGAGTGGACAGTGAGAGAAAGAGAGAGAGAGAGAAAGGTCTTCCTTTGCCGTTGGTTCACCCTCCAACAGCCGGCGCACCGTGCTGATCCAAAGGCAGGAACCAGGTGCTTCTCCTGGTCTCCCATGGGGTGCAGGGCCCAAGCACTTGGGCCATCCTCCACTGCACTCCCTGGCCACAGCAGAGAGCTGGTCTGGAAGAGGGGCAACCAGGACAGAATCCGGCGCCCCGACTGGGACTAGAACCCAGTGTGCCGGGGCCGCTAGGTGGAGGATTAGCCTGTTGAGCCGCGGCGCCGGCCGAGGAACGTGGGTCTCTTAACTGGTGTCTCACTCAGCTGCTAGGCCGAATGCCTGCCCCAAGTATCCCCTTTCTGGGAGGTCTCCAGGTTTTCCTGGAGTGTCTAGAGCAGAAATTATTGTTGGAGTTTTTCTGCCCTTGCCTCCTGGACTCCAGACTGAATGAATTGTGCAGATTCGAGGCCCGGCTGTCTCCGGTACTGTGAATGACATTTCCAAATGTGGGCTGAAATTCACGTCTGCTGGCTGCAGGAAATGAGTGTGTCTGGGGTGCTGTTTCCCAGTGTTGCGGCTGGGGGCTGTCCTGGGACTGTGAAAACAGCCCTGAAAATCCACCATCCCAGCAACCTGGAGGAGCCGCCCGCCCTCCTGCCCTGAATTATAAGATGACAAAACCAAAACAACAAAGCAGAGACCTCCTTTGTGGTGAGGAAGAGTAGGAGTGACTTTTTAGAGAGTTGTCTTTCAAGTATTATTTAACGCAGTATACAGTTATTACTTAGGTAGTTTTTGAGTTTCGTTTCTTTTCTTTTCTTTCTTTTCTTTCTTTCTTTTTTTTTTTTTTTTTTTTGACAGGCAGAGTGGACAGTGAGAGAGAGAGAGAGAGAGAGACAGAGAGAAAGGTCTTCCTTTGCCGTTGGTTCACCCTCCAATGGCCGCTGTGGCCAGCGCACTGCGGCCGGCGCACCGCGCTGATCCGATGGCAGGAGCCAGGTGCTTCTCCTGGTCTCCCATGGGGTGCAGGGCCCAAGCACTTGGGCCATCCTCCACTGCACTCCCTGGCCACAGCAGAGGGCTGGCCTAGAAGAGGGGCAACTGGGACAGAATCCGGCGCCCCGACCGGGACTAGAACCCGGTGTGCCGGCGCCGCAAGGCGGAGGATTAGCCTAGTGAGTCGGGGCGCCAGCTTTGAGTTTCTAATATTTGTTTAAAATAGCTACACTAAGCTAAGCCTCGATTACTACCTACCAGACAGGATCCCTGGTGCCCACCTCAGCCCCAGAGCCTGGTCCCTGCACCCTTGCCCCTGGATCTTCTCTTCCGTGGCCTCCTTCCTGTCCTCCTGTCCGTGGGACCTGTGAGATCACAAAGACCTGGAAGGCAGCTGTCAGTCCCGGAATAAGCCTGGCAGCCTTCACGGAGGCTGAGAACCAACAGCGGGGTCCTGCTGAGAACCCTGCACAGTCAGCCCCGGCTGCCCCACCACTGCTCGTGCGGCTCCGGTGACGCTCCGTGGGGGTCACTGCAAGGGGTCAGTGAAAATCTGAACAGTAAGCCTCACGCTGGATTTTCACGTATTTAAAATAGCTGTTCTGGGGTCGGCGCTCTGGCGTAGTGCATAGAGCAGCTGCATGTGCAGTGCCGGCATCCCATGTGGGCACCGGTTCGAGACCTGGATGCTCCACTTCCGATCCAGCTCTCTGCTATGGCCTGGGAAAGCAGTGGAAGATGGCCCAAGTCCTTTGGCCCCTGAACCCTGGCTCCTGGATCCTGGCTTCCAATCAGCTCAGCTCTGGCTGTTGCAGTCATTTGGGGAGTGAACCAGCGGATGGAAGACCTCTTTCTCTCTCTCACTCTCTTTGCCTCTGGCTCTCTGTAACTGTGTCTTTCAAATAAAATAAAGTAATCTTAAAAAAAAAAAAAAAAGGGAGGGGCCGGCACTGTGGCTTACTTGGTTAATCCTCCGCCTGCGGTGCCGGCATCCCATGTGGGCTCCGGGTTCTAGTCCTGGCTGCTCCTCTTCCATTCCAGCTCTCTGCTGTGGCCTGGGAGGGCAATGGAGGATGGCCCAGGTGCTTGGGCCCCTGTACCCGCATTGGGGACCAGGAACAAGCACCTGGCTCCTGGCTTCGGATTGGTGCAGCTCTGGCCGTAGCGGCCATTTTGGGGGTGAACCAACGAAAAGAAAGCCTTTCTCTCTGTCTCTCTCTCTCACTATCTGTCAAATAAAAAAATTTAAAAAAGGGTGCCAAATCTGGGGCTGGTGTCGTGGTATAGCCAGTAGTGCCATGGGCTGTGATGCTGGCATCCCATATGGGTGTCAGTTTATGTCCCTGGTGCTCCACTTCTTTTTTTTTAATTTTGTTAAGATTTATTTATTTATTTATATATTTATATATTTTTATTATTTGACTGTGAGAGAGAGAGACAGAGAGAAAGGTCTTCCTTCCGTTGGCTTACTCCCCGAATGGCCATTACAGCCAGTGCTGCACCAGTCTGAAGCCAGGAGCCAGGTGCTTCTTCCTGGTCTCCCATGCAGGTGCAGGGCCCAAGCACTTGCGTCATCATCCACTGCCCTCCCGGGCCACAGCAGAGAGCTGGACTGGAAGAGGAGCAACTGGGACTAGAACCTGGCGCCCATATGGGATGCTGGTGCCGCAGGCAGAGGATTAACCAAGTGAGCCATGGCACCAGCCCAAGATTTATTCATTTATTTGATAGGCAGAGTTACAGAGAGGCAGAGATTGAAAGAGAGAGAGAGAGAGAGAGAGAGAGAGAGAGAGGTCTTCCATCCACTGGTTCATTCCGCAGATGGCTACAACGGCTGGAACTATGCTGATCCAGAACACGGAGCTTCTTCCAGGTCTCCCACGTGGGTACAGGGGCCCAAGGAGTTGAGCCATCTCCCACTGCTTTCCCAGGCCACAGAAGAGAACTGGATTGCAAGAGGAGCAGCTGAGACTTGGATTTGAACCGGCGTCCATATGGGATGCCGACTCTGCAGGCGTCAGTTTTACCCGCTATGCCGCAGCATCAGCCCTTGATCTGCTCCCTGCTAGTAGCCTGGGAAAAGCTGCATAAAACGGCTCAAAAACTCTGACTTTCAAATAAATAAGTAATTTTTAAAAAATGGTGCCTAATCTCACTCACAAGGGCTCTTCCCTAATGACCTCATCACCCACCAGAGGCCCCACCTCCTGAACCTGGCATTTGGGGTCAGGATCTAAGCATGAGTTTTGGGGGAGACACAGACATTCAGACCATGCCCACAGCTGCCCCTAGTCTTGCCGTTGCCGCACGTGTGTGTGGCTTTTCATCAAGAGACCCCTCCCCCAGCAGCCCAGCTTGCTCATGGCCTGCTTTGGTCAACAGGGCAGTGGAGGTGATGCCGGGGGCTTCCTGGCCCAGCCTGGGGTTTCTGTGTATGCCGTCTCGGAATCCCCTGGGAGGTAGAGAGCTCTGGACTCTGCTGCTGGAGAGACCGTGAGGAGAGGGCCCTGGGGGACCAGAGGACCTGCGCCCCTGCCAGCAGCCAGCACCTACCGCCCAGCGTGAACGTGAGGCCGTGAGGTTATTCCAGCGTCAGGCACGGTCCCAGTCGACCCTGCAGGGAGCAGAGGACATGTCCAGGCAGCCTGTCAATCCACAGAACCTTGAGTCATTACAGTTGATGTTTTAGGCCACTAGATTTTGGGGTGGTTTGTTTCACAGCGGTAGATAACTGAAACCCATAGTCCGTGTCTCGGGCAAATGATGTGAACGTTCCAAGTCTCAGCTATCTTTTTTTTTTTTTTTCATTAAAATTTAGAAAGATATCTGCGTACTTGAGGTTCTGTTTTGTTTTTTGAGAGGCAGAGAAGCACAGAGAGACAGAGAAAGAGAAACAGATCTCCTGTCCACTGGTTCACTCCCAGATGTCCACAGTGGCCAGGACTGGGCCAGGCCAGGAACTCTATCCAGTTTTCCAACATGGGTGGCAGGAATATAACTTCTTCAGCTGTCATCGCTGCCTCCCAGGGTCTGCATTAGTGCGTAAGTGGGATGCAGGTGTCTTAACCACCAAGCTAAACACCCACCCCAAACTCAGCCTTCTGAATCTGTGAAATGAGTGTGATACAAATGGCACCTGCCTTTCATGGTTGTCATGGTGACCAGTAAGCTAATAAAATAAATTTAATTTAAAATGCTGGTTGCTGCATTGTTATTCATTCTTTTTTAAAAAAAATTATTGATGTGCCGGTGCCACAGCTCACTAGGCTAATCCTCCGCCTTGCGGCGCCGGCATCCTGGGTTCTAGTCCCGGTCGGGGCGCCGGATTCTGTCTCGGTGGCCCCTCTTCCAGGCCTGCTCTCTGCTGTGGCCAGGGAGTGCAGTGGAGGATGGCCCAAGTACTTGGGCCCTGCACCCCATGGGAGACCAGGAGAAGCACCTGGCTCCTGCCATCGGATCAGCGCGGTGCGCCAGCTGTGGCGGCCATTGGAGGGTGAACCAACGGCAAAGGAAGACCTTTCTCTCTGTCTTTCTCTCTCACTGTCCACTCTGCCTGTCAAAAAAAAATTATTGATGTATTTGAAAGGGAGAGTTACAGAGAAGGAGAGGGGGGGAGAGAGAGAGAGAGAGAAAGAGAGAGAGAGAAGAGAGATCTTCCATCCACTGGTTCACTCCCCAAATGGCCACAATGGCTGGATCTGGGCTGATCTGAAGCCAGGAGCCTGGAGCTTCTTCCAGGTCTCCTACGTGGGTGCAGGGGCCCAAGGACTTGGGCCATCCTCTGCTGCTTTCCCAGGCCACAGCAGGGAGCTGGATCAGAAGTGGAGCAGCTGGGACTGGAACTGGCTCCCATTTGGGAAGCTGGCCTGCAGCTGGCAGCTTTACCTGCTGCGCCGCGGCGCCGGCCCCTCTTACTCATTCTTTAGTTCCTGCTGAAGAATGCCTAGCTTTACTTCAGGGTGTGAGGCCGGGCCCAGGGAAGGGGGTCAGGAAATGCAACCCTGGCCAGGGTATCTGCAGTCTTTTTCTGGGTGTTATTTTTTTTTTTCTCTGCTTTTAGCCTTTGTTCTTCGGATGATTGGGTCTGTGTCAGTGTGTTGGTGTTGGCAAATATAGAAACACTTGAAAGCTTGGTTGAGAAGAGAGTTCTCCTCTGTTTGTACAGGTCATAAAAGCAACAGGAGGTTTGGACAGGGAGCACAGTCCCTGTGTGCTTTTAGGTATGGGCAGGAAAGCAGTGTAAGCCGGCGCCGTGGCTCAATAGGCTAATCCTCCACCTTGCGGCGCCGGCACACCGGGTTCTAGTCCCGGTCGGGGCGCCGGATTCTGTCCCGGTTGCCCCTCTTCCAGGCCAGCTCTCTGCTGTGGCCAGGGAGTGCAGTGGAGGATGGCCCAGGTGCTTGGGCCCTGCACCCCATGGGAGACCAGGAAAAGCACCTGGATCCTGGCTCCTGCCATCGGATCAGCACGGTGCGCCGGCTGCAGCGGCGGCCATTGGAGGGTGAACCAATGGCAAAGGAAGACCTTTCTCTCTCTGTCTCTCTCTCTCACTGTCCACTCTGCCTGTCAAAAAAAAAAAAAAAAAAAAAAGGAAAGCAGTGTAATGATAGAGCTGGGAATGTGTTGGGAACACAGCCGGTGCCTCACAAGCATCGCCTGTTGCTGTTGAGAGAAAGATGCGTGTCTTTTCCTCCCTGTCTGTGACACTCAGTGCCACCTGTGCTTCCCGCCTCCCGTGTGCTGGGCTGAGTCTGGGGAAGGGAGGGGGATACTCCCCCACCACGTGCTGAGGGGTTTGCCACTGCGTCCTGCATTCTGCATCGAGTGTCCAGTCCGTGTGTGCTGGCCCAGGAAAGACAGATGCAGGACTGTGGAGCAGGGATGACGCGTGAGAGTCGGAGGGTATGGGAGAGGGTGGATTACAGCTCGCAAGGCCCATCTGTTGGGACATTTTAATATTTCCAAAAGCCCATGGAGAATGAATTTGAAAGGTGAGTTTATTTGGTGTAAAACATGTAGAAATACGCATTTCCCGCAAACTTTTTCGTGACACTGTCCCTGAGATGAAGACTGAGAGTGCCTTCCGGGACCCAGCAGGTGTCTGTGTGAGCCTTTCGGGAACCTGCTGTCCGTAGAGCCTGCCAGAGATGCAGCCGGCGCCTGGCAGAGGCCCTCCCCTGGATCCTGGCACTGGCCCAGGCGTGTCCATCCATGGGCACGACCCAAGAGGCCATCTAAGGAGAGTGTTTCCAAATCCGCAGGAAGAAAAGCGCTGGATCGGCCGTGGCAGGGGAAGTGGGAGTTCTGAGCGCAGCCTGCACCGTGAGGACCTCTGTTACACAGCCTCCGTGCCCGCTGGGGATCGGCAGTGGTCCCAGCCGAGACGCCTTCCCCCGGGGCCCACACACATCCCTGCTCGTGACGCTGCCAGGGTTTGGCACTGGATCAGCCAGAGAGGCTGTGTTTGCCAGAACATCTCAAGTTGCCGCCCCCGCCCCAGGCCAGGTCCCGTGCTGAGCCTATGCAGCTGGTGGGGTCGCCCTTGTCCTCCACTCTGGGGGCCTGAAGCAGCTGCGGCTCCTCGAGGGAGTTCTCCAGGCTCAGTGTAGGAACTGATGCGAGGCAGCCTGCTAGGAAGGGAACCTCAGGGCCTGGCGGCCCCAGCCGGCTTGTGGGGTTTCAGCCGTGAGCTTCTACTTTGAGTCCGGGAGTCAGGAGGCAGTTTTCTCCTGGGACTTGGAGGGGGGTAGCTCCAGGGAGAACCCTTCCCACACCCCTCAAATCATATCTTCAAAAAGTTCCCAAGAACATCATATTGGCAGTGTATTTTTCAACTTCTCCGTAAAGAGCCTTTTTTTTTTTTTTTTAATAAAGGAAAGGGCACGCTTTTTAGAATGGAAAAGGCTGCGTTCCCCCTGCAGCCGTGTACTCGTTCTGCCAATGCGTGGCGCCAGCCTGTCCTCCCCTCCCAAGGAAGGGCGCGGACTTCTTTGTCCCCTGTAGGTCTGTAAACCTGGATGGAACGCCTCTGCCCCGGCAGTACACACGCTTCTGCAGTCGCCACGCACTGGCTGTGATTCGAAGATGCTGCCAGGGTCTCCTTGCACAAAGACAAGCAGAGTCACGTTCATGCCTGGGCTTGGTCTTCCTCCACCTCACAAGCCTGCTTGTCCCGCCGGTCCTTGGCCTTGACAGCTGGGATGCATGGGCCTCGGGGCCTTCTCCACCACTGCTCTGAATCTGAGTTCTGCTCTCTTCCCGTTCTCTCCAGCCTGCTCCACTCCCCTCAGAAAAGAAGGAAAGAGCGGCCAGCACTGTGCCGTAGCGGGTAAAGCCACAGCCTGCAGTGCCAGCATCCCAGATGAGTGCCCGTTTAAGTCCCAGCTGCTCCACTTCGATCCAGCTCTCCGCTATGGCATGCACATGGGAGACCTGGAAGAAGCTTCAGGCTCCTGGCTTCGCATTGGCCCAGCTCCAGCCATTGTGGCCAGCTGGGGACTGAACTAGTGGATGGAAGATTTCTCTCTATCTCTGCCTATGCCTCTCTGTAATTTTGCCTTTCAAATAAATAAATAAATAAATAAATCTTTAAAAAAAGAGGGAATCCCAAATAAGCTGACCTCGTTTATCCCTGTGTCCTTAGCCGGGACCTGCCAGGAATTGGCACAGGAAGGGGGCGCCTGGCCCAGAGAGCACAGCGGGGGCGTCCTGCGGGAGGAATGATTGGCTGAGGGGGGGGGGGGCCCTTCCTCAGCTCCTGGTGATGTTGAGTGCCCTGCCCCCTGCACAGGGCTCATTTTCTTCCTTTGTGGCCTCACTCAGCCTTTTTGCTTTTTGCAAGTGCAGCAAGGGCCTGTGTCTGGAAGTCCGTTCGGCCATGTTCTCCCAGGCCAAGCAGCCTGCGTGTGTTTGCTCGCTCATTGCTCCCATCTGCCAGCTCCTGAATGAGCCGTTTCTCTCTGCAGTCCCCAGGGCTGAAGAGCATCACGCTGCCTTCCAGTGGGGTCGGCCCTGACCGAGGGTGACAGCTGGCTGGTCCTCCGCAGGATTTCCTGGGTGACCGTTCAAGGGTGGGTGGGCACTGGCGACTTCAGGCTAGCAGGAAGTCGCAGCACCTGACACGTGACGTAAGCTTTTCCCCGTTATGTGCAGCACACAAAGGGAGTCCAACAAGCCTGAGAATATGGAATTAAAAGAAAAGGTTGTTTGGGTGTAAAAGAAATTGGAAATCCATGCCCGTGGGGGGGCTCCAAGAAGCTCATGAAAAGTTACAGGAAATGGGTGAAGCAGTGAGTCTGTAGCGCCAGCCTTCTTCCCCAGGGGAGTGAGCCGGATGCAAGGCTCCCAGTGTCAGCGGCAGACGCTGGTGTGCAGTTGCTTGTGGAGCTGCCTGGGGACCCCTGGAAGGTCGTCCCTCCTTGTTCCCCTGGACCTGCTCCTCTCCTGGCAGTATGGGAATCTGAGGACTTTACTGATTTTTCAGAATTACTTATTTTTATTTTATTTTATTTTTATTTTTTGACAGGCAGAGTGGACAGTGAGAGAGAGAGAGACAGAGAGAAAGGTCTTCCTCTTTGCCGTTGGTTCACCCTCCAATGGCCACCGCGGCCGGTGCGCACCGCACTGATCTGAAGGCAGGAGCCAGGTGCTTCTCCTGGTCTCCCATGGGGTGCAGGGCCCAAGCACCTGGGCCATCCTCCACTGCACTCCCTGGCCACAGCAGAGAGCTGGCCTGGAAGAGGGGCAACCGGGACAGAATCCGGCGCCCTGACCAGGACTAGAACCCGGTGTGCCGGCGCCGCAAGGTGGAGGATTAGCCTAGTGAGCCGCGGCGCCGGCCACTTATTTTTACTTGAATGGCAGGGAGACAGAGCCAGACTTTCTATGCACTGATTCACTCCCCAGATGCCCACAACAGTTGGGGCTGGGCCACGTGAAAGCCAGGAGCTGGGATTCAGGGGACTCAAGGACCCGAGCCATCGCCTGCCCCTCCCAGGGTGCACATGAGCGGGAAGCTGGAGTGGAGAGTGGCGCCAGGCACTTCAACGTGGCATGCAAGTGTCCCAAGCAGTGGCTCCACGGCTGTGCCAAAGACCCCCCCCCCCCAGTGCTGGTTTTTTTAGAGTGACAGTTTATAATGCCAGCAAGAGCATCTCTGCTTGCAGAAACAGGGCACTTATTCCTAGTGTCAACGCCAAGGCTGAGGTTGAACAAAACAAGCGCGGATGCATCACAGCTGAAGAACGACAAATGGGAGAGGTGGAAGACCTCGGGGGCCGTTGCGACTGCGGCCGCTGGCGTGTCGGGAACGCCCGTGGCGGGGGAGCGTGTGCTAATCCCCTGTGGCTGAGGACCCTGCGGCGTTTCTATGCTGTTTAGGCTGTATTCCTGTGTCTGGCTTTACTTAAGTCTAATATTTAAACAGAATGTTTACCCTGGAAAGGATTTTCTGATGTGAAGCCAGTTGTGTCTGGAACCTAGATATGTTCACGATTTATGCGTGCTCGCCAGACTCGTCGGCCTGCCACACGTGTTCTTCTTTCAAAGGTTACGCACCAGAAGGAGAAGAAAGCAGAGGCAGAGACCCACGGACCCCAGCAGCCGTGGGGTTGCCCGGGGTTGCCCGCCACCCCGTGGGCCTGCGTCTCCTGAAAGGGGGCTCTCAGTTTTGTCGTAATTACAGACGGGCGGGATCTGGGGGCCGACATGTGACCAAAGAGCCCTGTTGTGAGATGCAGCCTGTGTTCCGTGTCCTGCTTACAGCGCACTCACTCCGTATTGCTGGACCTTGGTTTCTTGGGTGGCTGCCATTTTCCTTCCTCCTCCTAGTCCCCTTTGCTCATCCCTCAGCATCCCCCACCCCCAGATAAGGGCCAGGTGCATGCCTGCAGGACCCTGCAGGGCCACCTCTCATACCACTTCCCTGAACCTGCCGGGGAGCGGGGCCGCTGACCTCTGATGTGAACCTTGCCCTCGCCAGCCCCGGGCCATCCTGCATGGACGTCAGGCAGGAGTGGGAGGCCCACGTGACAGCTGACAGTTCCCAGGTGGCACCCCACCTCAGAGGGGCAGTGCCCACGTGGCAGCTGACAGTTCCCAGGTGGCACCCCACCTCAGAGGGGCAGTGCCCACGTGGCAGCTGACGGTTCCTGAGGTGGCACCCCCACCTCAGAGGGGCAGTGCCCACGTGACAGCTGACAGTTCCCAGGTGGCACCCCCACCTCAAGGGGCAGTGCCCATGTGACAGCTGATGGTTCCTGAGGTGGCACCCTCATCTCAGAGGGGCAGTGCCCACGTGGCAGCTGACAGTTCCCAGGTGGTACCCCTACCTCAGAGGGGCAGTGCCCACGTGACAGTTGACAGTTCCCAGGTGGCACCCCCACCTCAGAGGGGCAGTGCCCACGTGACAGCTGACAGTTCCCAGGTGGCACCCCCACCTCAGAGGGGCAGTGCCATGTGACAGCTGACAGTTCCCAGGTGGCACCCCCACCTCAGAGGGGCAGTGCCATGTGACAGCTGACAGTTCCCAGGTGGCACCCCCACCTCAGAGGGGCAGTGCCCATGTGACAGCTGATGGTTCCCGAGGTGGCACCCCCACCTCAGAGGGGCAGTGCCCACGTGACAGCTGACAGTTTTGAGGTGGCACCCCCCCTCAGAGGGGCAGTGCCCACGTGACAGCTGACAGTTTTGAGGTGGCACCCTCACCTCAGAGGGGCAGTGCCCATGTGACAGCTGATAGTTCCCAAGGCGGCACCCCACCTCAGAGGGGCAGTGCCAGGTGACAGCTGACAGTTCCCGAGGTGGCACCCCCACCTCAGAGGGGCAGTGCCATGTGACAGCTGACAGTTCCTGAGGTGGCACCCCCACCTCAGAGGGGCAGTGCCCACGTGGAGAGCAGAAATGAGGGGAGATGTGTGGAGCAGGACTCTCGCCAATTTCATGGTATCTCCGCTTTTAGAAAGATGTCTTTTTAGAAGCTCTCTGGGGAATGAACCTGCCGTAAGAGAATGTCGAGACGTGTTCACTAGGAGTGCGTGATCTTTCTCACGTGTCAGAGGAGGTGACTGGCCTCGAAGATTTCTGAACCCTCTTCCCACTCTAAATCTGGCTGTGGATTTTTTTTTTTTTTTTTTTTTACGTCTTACTGAATGGCCACACCAGCACAGCCCAAATGGTGCTCATGCCCCAGTAGGGATGTCTTCCTTCCTGCCGATGTCCCCTGAAGAGCCCCCAGACAGTGCCTCCATGCCTCACAAGCGGTGCCCCAGTCCAGCTGTGGTGTCAGGGGCAGCCTCATCTCAGCTGCTTCAGCAGGCCATCAGTGGAGCCCAGTGGCTCCTAGGAGTAGCCCTCGTCCTCACCCTCCTGTAGCTCCAGGACGGCCAGCGTCCTGCTGAGCTGGGGATCCTGACAGTGGTGGTCCCAGCAGGTGACCAGGAGGGCGCCCAGGGTCTGCAGCACCTTCTCGTGGGCGTCGTGCTCAGACACCATCTCATGGGCTGTGATCTCACACCAGCCCTGTTCCCGCAGGCCTGGCTGCCCCGGCGATACTGCTGCAGCTTCTCTGGGATGTGTCGTGGGTCAGCTCAGCCTCCTGCTCAGCATCTCCTGAGTGACCACGTCCTAGAGCAGGGTGACCGTGCGCACGGCCAGCACCTCTCTGTTCTGCACCAGCTTCAGGAGCTTCAGCTGGGCACAGGCGAGGTGCCAGAGCAGGAGGCACAGCACAAACAGGGCCTTATCCGCAGAGAGGCTGCTCCGCGGCCAGGATGACCAGCAGCTTCTGCAGGGCTCCCCCTTCAATGGCCTCTGCCTGGACCTTTGGGTTGCTGGAAAAGGCAACCCCCACACAAATGCAGCAGAGTCCTTCCCCAGGGACTCTGTGCTGTGCAGTCCATTGGTCACTGCCTGAAGCCCTGCAGAGGAAAGTAGGGCCTGCACATCATCCTCCTGACGGGCAGAATATTCTAGATCAAAGAGTGCAGCGCTGGCGCTGCGGCTCACTAGGCTAATCCTCCGCCTGCAGCACCGGCACCCTGGCTTCTAGTCCCGGATGGAGCGCTGGATTCTATCCCACTTGCTCCTCTTCCAGTCCAGCTCTCTGCTGTGGCCTGGGAGGACAGTGGAGGATGGCCCAAATGCTTCGTCCCTGCACCCACATGGGAGACCAGGAGGAAGCACCTGGCTCCTGGCTTCGGATCGGTGCAGCACCGGCCAGAGCGGCCATTTGGGGACTGAACCAATGGAAGGAAGACCTTTCTCTCTGTCTCTCTCTCTCACTGTCTAACTGCCTGTCAAAAAAAAAAAAAAAAAAAGAGTGCAGCAGTCCTTCAGGCTGGAGGAGGAGCTGTCGAACTAGTTGAGCGGTTGTACTGTGATCTGCACTTGAGGCTCAATGACAGCAAACAGCTCACCGAGCCGCTCCAGCTCCTCAGGGGGCCTGCCTTGCCGCGTCTGCCTCTGAGCTCTCTGTTCCTTCCTTCAGTTTTGCAAGAGCGCCCTTGAGGTCCTCAGATGTGTAGGTGTGGTGTCCAGCCGTTTGCCTTTTTTCAGCCCTTTCACGTGATTTCGGAGCTTGGCTTCCTACTGTAGTTTCACTTCTCTTGCCCCCGTCTGAAGGGGTCCTGCAGGGACAGCCTGACCTGGTTGAGGGGTCAGGTGGTGCGAAATACCTGCAGGACCTCAGGGTCAATCAGAGGGCAGGGAGGACTGGCCCTAGGTGTTCTGATGGCCCCTGAGACCTGGCTCCTGGACCCAGCTTGGGCCGCGGATGAGGAAGGCTGTGCAGCCTGCCTGTGAACTGGGGCGAGCTGGAGAGAGCCGAGAGCCCCGCGCTGAGCCCCGTGTCTGAGCCGTGGGGCTGCCGTCGTGGGGAGACTCTCAGAGTGTGGGGGCAATGTCAGCCCCGCAGCCCCGCAGCCCCTTGCCGGCTCTGCCCTTGGAAGAGTCGCTCCAACGCACTGAGCACTGTTCCCTCGTGCACAGGAGCACTTGCTACGCAGGATTATTGTGGTGAGAAATGACAGGAAACAGGGTGAAGGCCTTTTTTAATTATTCATTTTCCCCCAAGCATGATTTTATGTTATTCCAGGACTCTAGTGGGGGTTAACATTTTTAAAAAACTTATTTTCATTTTATCTGAAAAAGAGACAGATGGGCAGACTCAGATCTTCTATCTGCTGGTTCACTCCTTTCAAATGCCCCCAACAGCTGGGGCTGGACAGCCTAAAGCCAGGAGCGCAGAACTCAGTCGAATTCCCCATGGGGGTGGCAGCAACCCAAGCACTTGAGCCATCAGCTGCTGCCTCTCCAGTGCGTGTCAGCAGGAAGCTGGATCAGAACAGAGGAGCCAGGACTCAGCAGGCACTCTGACAGGGTGCGGCCTTCCAGGTTCAGGTTAACCAGAGCGCCACTGTGCATGCTCCAGGTTGTCATGAGGTCCTGGGCCCGGATACTGACTCAAAGGGTGCAGTACAGAGTGGCACTAAACGTACTGTTTACCCAGGGAGCTGTGGCAGTGGGTGAGCAGCACAAGCCCTCTGCCTCTGTCAGCTGGAATGGCAGAGGCAGGCGTGACTGACAACAGGAAGAGGAGGAGGCGGGTGGCCTTCGAGTCCTCGTCGTGGAGCCAGGGATGGTTGGAGGCCAGATGCACGCAGGTGGCCACTGCCCTCCTTTGACCATCCTCGAGGGTCGTGCTCTGGGTGTGACCAGACAGTTGCCGCCCAAACTGGGCCGGCGTGCACCGACCCAGTCGTGCTTCCAAGAAACTCAGTCCAGTGGCTCTTGAAGGACAAGAGAGGAGGCCCCATCCAGGCCCCGTCCAGGTCACATCCAGGCTCTGTCCAGTCCCCATCCAGGCGCCATCCAGGCCCCGTGCAGGCCCCCTCCAGGCCCCCTCCAGGCCCCGTCCAGGCCCCCTCCAGGCCCCCTCCAGGCCCCCTCCAGGCGCCGTCCAGGCACCGTCCAGGCACCATCCAAGCCCCATCCAGGCGCCGTCCAGGCCCCATCCAGGCCCCATCCAGGCCCCGTCCAGGTCCCATCCAGGCCCCATCCAGTCCCCATCCAGTCCCCGTCCAGTCCCCGTCCAGACCCCGTCCAGGCCCCATCCAGGCCCCGTCCAGGCCCCCTCCAGGCCCCCTCCAGGCGCCGTCCAGGCCCCGTCCAGGCCTCGTCCAGGCCCCCTCCAGGCCCCGTCCAGGCCCCGTCCAGGCCCCGTCCAGGCCCCGTCCAGGTCCCCTCCAGGCCCCGTCCAGGCCCCCTCCAGGCCCCGTCCAGGTCCCATCCAGGCCCCGTCCAGGTCCCGTCCAGGCCCCGTCCAGGCCCCCTCCAGGACCCCTCCAGGCCCCGTCCAGGCCCCGTCCAGGCCCCGTCCAGGCCCCCTCCAGGTCCCCTCCAGGCCCCGTCCAGGCCCCGTCCAGGCCCCGTCCAGTCCCCGTCCAGGCCCCATCCAGGCCCCGTCCCATCCAGTCCCCGTCCAGGCCCCGTCCAGTCCCCATCCAGTCCCCGTCCAGGCCCCCTCCAGGCCCCATCCAGGCCCCGTCCAGGTCCCATCCAGGCCCCATCCAGGTCCCGTCCAGTCCCCATCCAGTCCCCGTCCAGGCCCCATCCAGGTCCCCTCCAGGCCCCATCTAGGCCCCGTCCAGGCCCCATCCAGTCCCCGTCCAGGCGCCGTCCAGTCCCCGTCCAGGCGCCGTCCAGACCCCATCCAGGCCCCCCAGGCCCCGTCCAGGCCCCATCCAGTCCCCGTCCAGGCCCCCTCCAGGCCCCGTCCAGGTCCCATCCAGGCCCCGTCCAGGCCCCCTCCAGGCCCCCTCCAGGCCCCGTCCAGGCGCCGTCCAGGTCCCGTCCAGGCGCCGTCCAGGTCCCGTCCAGGCCCCATCCAGGCCCCGTCCAGGCGCCGTCCAGGCCCCGTCCAGGCCCCCTCCAGGCCCCGTCCAGGCCCCGTCCAGGCCCCGTCCAGGCCCCCTCCAGGTCCCCTCCAGGCCCCGTCCAGGCCCCATCCAGGCCCCGTCCAGGCCCCCTCCAGGCCCCGTCCAGGTCCCATCCAGGCCCCGTCCAGGCCCCCTCCAGGCCCCGTCCAGGCGCCGTCCAGGCCCCGTCCAGGCGCCGTCCAGGCCCCCTCCAGGCCCCGTCCAGGCCCCGTCCAGGCCCCGTCCAGGCCCCGTCCAGGTCCCCTCCAGGCCCCGTCCAGGCCCCATCCAGGCCCCGTCCAGGCCCCCTCCAGGCCCCGTCCAGGTCCCGTCCAGGCCCCGTCCAGGTCCCGTCCAGGCCCCGTCCAGGCCCCCTCCAGGCCCCGTCCAGGCCCCGTCCAGGCCCCGTCCAGGCCCCGTCCAGGTCCCGTCCAGGCCCCGTCCAGGCCCCCTCCAGGTCCCCTCCAGGCCCCATCCAGGCCCCGTCCAGGCCCCGTCCAGTCCCCGTCCAGGACCCATCCAGGCCCCGTCCCATCCAGTCCCCATCCAGGCCCCGTCCAGTCCCCATCCAGTCCCCGTCCAGGCCCCCTCCAGGCCCCATCCAGGCCCTGTCCAGGTCCCATCCAGGCCCCGTCCAGGTCCCGTCCAGTCCCCATCCAGTCCCCGTCCAGTCCCCATCCAGGTCCCCTCCAGGCCCCATCCAGGCCCCGTCCAGGCCCCGTCCAGTCCCCGTCCAGTCCCCGTCCAGTCCCCGTCCAGGCGCCGTCCAGACCCCGTCCAGGCCCCCCAGGCCCCGTCCAGGCCCCATCCAGTCCCCGTCCAGGCCCCCTCCAGGCCCCGTCCAGGTCCCGTCCAGGCCCCCTCCAGGCCCCTTCCAGGCCCCGTCCAGGCCCCATCCAGGCCCCATCCAGTCCCCATCCAGGCCCCGTCCAGGCCCCCTCCAGGCCCCTTCCAGGCCCCGTCCAGGCCCCGTCCAGGTCCCATCCAGGCCCCGTCCAGGCCCCATCCAGGCCCCGTCCAGGCCCCCTCCAGGCCCCGTCCAGGTCCCGTCCAGGCCCCGTCCAGGCCCCGTCCAGGCCCCGTCCAGGCCCCCTCCAGGTCCCGTCCAGGCCCCGTCCAGGCCCCCTCCAGGTCCCCTCCAGGCCCCATCCAGGCCCCGTCCAGGCCCCGTCCAGTCCCCGTCCAGGCCCCATCCAGGCCCCGTCCCATCCAGTCCCCATCCAGGCCCCGTCCAGTCCCCATCCAGTCCCCGTCCAGGCCCCCTCCAGGCCCCGTCCAGGCCCCGTCCAGGTCCCATCCAGGCCCCGTCCAGGTCCCGTCCAGTCCCCATCCAGTCCCCGTCCAGTCCCCATCCAGGTCCCCTCCAGGCCCCATCCAGGCCCCGTCCAGGCCCCGTCCAGTCCCCGTCCAGTCCCCGTCCAGGCGCCGTCCAGACCCCATCCAGGCCCCCCAGGCCCCGTCCAGGCCCCATCCAGTCCCCGTCCAGGCCCCCTCCAGGCCCCGTCCAGGTCCCGTCCAGGCCCCCTCCAGGCCCCTTCCAGGCCCCGTCCAGGCCCCATCCAGGCCCCATCCAGTCCCCATCCAGGCCCCGTCCAGGCCCCCTCCAGGCCCCTTCCAGGCCCCGTCCAGGCCCCATCCAGGCCCCGTCCAGGCCCCCTCCAGGCCCCCTCCAGGCGCCGTCCAGGCCCCGTCCAGGCCCCGTCCAGGCCCCGTCCAGGCCCCCTCCAGGTCCCCTCCAGGCCCCCTCCAGGCCCCCTCCAGGCCCCGTCCAGGCCCCCTCCAGGCCCCGTCCAGGTCCCATCCAGGCCCCGTCCAGGTCCCGTCCAGGCCCCGTCCAGGCCCCCTCCAGGCCCCCTCCAGGCCCCGTCCAGGCCCCGTCCAGGTCCCGTCCAGGCCCCGTCCAGGCCCCGTCCAGGCCCCCTCCAGGTCCCCTCCAGGCCCCATCCAGGCCCCCCAGGCCCCGTCCAGTCCCCGTCCAGGCCCCATCCAGGCCCCGTCCCATCCAGTCCCCGTCCAGGCCCCGTCCAGTCCCCATCCAGTCCCCGTCCAGGCCCCCTCCAGACCCCCTCCAGGCCCCGTCCAGGTCCCATCCAGGCCCCATCCAGGTCCCGTCCAGTCCCCATCCAGTCCCCGTCCAGTCCCCATCCAGGTCCCCTCCAGGCCCCATCTAGGCCCCGTCCAGGCCCCATCCAGTCCCCGTCCAGTCCCCGTCCAGTCCCCGTCCAGGCGCCGTCCAGACCCCATCCAGGCCCCCCAGGCCCCGTCCAGGCCCCATCCAGTCCCCGTCCAGGCCCCCTCCAGGCCCCGTCCAGGTCCCATCCAGGCCCCGTCCAGGTCCCATCCAGGCCCCGTCCAGGCCCCCTCCAGGCCCCCTCCAGGCCCCGTCCAGGCGCCGTCCAGGTCCCGTCCAGGCCCCATCCAGGCCCCGTCCAGGCCCCCTCCAGGCCCCCTCCAGGCGCCGTCCAGGCCCCGTCCAGGCCCCCTCCAGGCCCCGTCCAGGCCCCGTCCAGGCCCCGTCCAGGCCCCCTCCAGGTCCCCTCCAGGCCCCGTCCAGGCCCCATCCAGGCCCCGTCCAGGCCCCCTCCAGGCCCCGTCCAGGTCCCATCCAGGCCCCGTCCAGGCCCCCTCCAGGCCCCCTCCAGGCGCCGTCCAGGCCCTGTCCAGGCCTCGTCCAGGCCCCCTCCAGGCCCCGTCCAGGCCCCGTCCAGGCCCCGTCCAGGCCCCGTCCGGGTCCCCTCCAGGCCCCGTCCAGGCCCCCTCCAGGCCCCGTCCAGGCCCCCTCCAGGCCCCGTCCAGGTCCCGTCCAGGCCCCGTCCAGGTCCCGTCCAGGCCCCGTCCAGGCCCCCTCCAGGCCCCGTCCAGGCCCCGTCCAGGCCCCGTCCAGGCCCCGTCCAGGCCCCCTCCAGGTCCCCTCCAGGCCCCATCCAGGCCCCGTCCAGGCCCCGTCCAGTCCCCGTCCAGGCCCCATCCAGGCCCCGTCCCATCCAGTCCCCATCCAGGCCCCGTCCAGGCCCCATCCAGTCCCCGTCCAGGCCCCCTCCAGGCCCCATCCAGGCCCTGTCCAGGTCCCATCCAGGCCCCATCCAGGTCCCGTCCAGTCCCCATCCAGTCCCCGTCCAGTCCCCATCCAGGTCCCCTCCAGGCCCCATCCAGGCCCCGTCCAGGCCCCGTCCAGTCCCCGTCCAGTCCCCGTCCAGGCGCCGTCCAGACCCCATCCAGGCCCCCCAGGCCCCGTCCAGGCCCCATCCAGTCCCCGTCCAGGCCCCCTCCAGGCCCCGTCCAGGTCCCGTCCAGGCCCCCTCCAGGCCCCTTCCAGGCCCCGTCCAGGCCCCATCCAGGCCCCATCCAGTCCCCATCCAGGCCCCGTCCAGGCCCCCTCCAGGCCCCTTCCAGGCCCCGTCCAGGCCCCGTCCAGGTCCCATCCAGGCCCCGTCCAGGCCCCATCCAGGCCCCGTCCAGGCCCCCTCCAGGCCCCGTCCAGGTCCCGTCCAGGCCCCGTCCAGGTCCCGTCCAGGCCCCGTCCAGGCCCCGTCCAGGTCCCGTCCAGGCCCCCTCCAGGCCCCTTCCAGGCCCCGTCCAGGCCCCATCCAGGCCCCATCCAGTCCCCATCCAGGCCCCGTCCAGGCCCCCTCCAGGCCCCTTCCAGGCCCCGTCCAGGCCCCGTCCAGGTCCCATCCAGGCCCCGTCCAGGCCCCATCCAGGCCCCGTCCAGGCCCCCTCCAGGCCCCGTCCAGGTCCCGTCCAGGCCCCGTCCAGGCCCCGTCCAGGCCCCGTCCAGGCCCCCTCCAGGCCCCGTCCAGGCCCCGTCCAGGCCCCGTCCAGGCCCCGTCCAGGTCCCGTCCAGGCCCCGTCCAGGCCCCCTCCAGGTCCCGTCCAGGCCCCGTCCAGGCCCCCTCCAGGTCCCCTCCAGGCCCCATCCAGGCCCCGTCCAGGCCCCGTCCAGTCCCCGTCCAGGCCCCATCCAGGCCCCGTCCCATCCAGTCCCCATCCAGGCCCCGTCCAGTCCCCATCCAGTCCCCGTCCAGGCCCCCTCCAGGCCCCGTCCAGGCCCCGTCCAGGTCCCATCCAGGCCCCGTCCAGGTCCCGTCCAGTCCCCATCCAGTCCCCGTCCAGTCCCCATCCAGGTCCCCTCCAGGCCCCATCCAGGCCCCGTCCAGGCCCCGTCCAGTCCCCGTCCAGTCCCCGTCCAGGCGCCGTCCAGACCCCATCCAGGCCCCCCAGGCCCCGTCCAGGCCCCATCCAGTCCCCGTCCAGGCCCCCTCCAGGCCCCGTCCAGGTCCCGTCCAGGCCCCCTCCAGGCCCCTTCCAGGCCCCGTCCAGGCCCCATCCAGGCCCCATCCAGTCCCCATCCAGGCCCCGTCCAGGCCCCCTCCAGGCCCCTTCCAGGCCCCGTCCAGGCCCCATCCAGGCCCCGTCCAGGCCCCCTCCAGGCCCCCTCCAGGCGCCGTCCAGGCCCTGTCCAGGCCCCGTCCAGGCCCCGTCCAGGCCCCGTCCAGGCCCCCTCCAGGTCCCCTCCAGGCCCCCTCCAGGCCCCCTCCAGGCCCCGTCCAGGCCCCCTCCAGGCCCCGTCCAGGTCCCATCCAGGCCCCGTCCAGGCCCCGTCCAGGCCCCGTCCAGGCCCCCTCCAGGCCCCCTCCAGGCGCCGTCCAGGCCCCGTCCAGGCCTCGTCCAGGCCCCCTCCAGGCCCCGTCCAGGCCCCGTCCAGGCCCCGTCCAGGTCCCCTCCAGGCCCCGTCCAGGCCCCATCCAGGCCCCGTCCAGGCCCCCTCCAGGCCCCGTCCAGGTGCCATCCAGGCCCCGTCCAGGTCCCGTCCAGGCCCCGTCCAGGCCCCCTCCAGGCCCCCTCCAGGCCCCGTCCAGGCCCCGTCCAGGCCCCGTCCAGGTCCTGTCCAGGCCCCGTCCAGGCCCCGTCCAGGTCCCGTCCAGGCCCCGTCCAGGCCCCCTCCAGGTCCCCTCCAGGCCCCATCCAGGCCCCGTCCAGTCCCCGTCCAGGCCCCATCCAGGCCCCGTCCCATCCAGTCCCCGTCCAGGCCCCGTCCAGTCCCCATCCAGTCCCCGTCCAGGCCCCCTCCAGGCCCCATCCAGGCCCCGTCCAGGTCCCATCCAGGCCCCATCCAGGTCCCGTCCAGTCCCCATCCAGTCCCCGTCCAGTCCCCATCCAGGTCCCCTCCAGGCCCCATCCAGGCCCCGTCCAGGCCCCATCCAGTCCCCGTCCAGTCCCCGTCCAGTCCCCGTCCAGGCGCCGTCCAGACCCCATCCAGGCCCCCCAGGCCCCGTCCAGGCCCCATCCAGTCCCCGTCCAGTCCCCGTCCAGACCCCATCCAGTCCCCGTCCAGTCCCCATCCAGGCCCCCTCCAGGCCCCCTCCAGGTCCCGTCCAGGCCTCATCCAGTCCCCGTCCAGTCCCCGTCCAGGCCCCGTCCAGGCCCCGTCCATACCCCCTCCAGGCCCCCTCCAGGCCCCCTCCAGGCCCCGTCCAGGCCCCGTCCAGGCCCAGTGACAGTTGTTCTGGGAATTCCCTGTGCAGCTCCCCGCGCTCCCTGTCTTCCCTGCCCTCACTTGCATCTCAGCTGAAACTCCTTGCAGCTTCCGAGCTCTTTGGTGCTCTCTTCCTGCTCTTCCAGGGATGGGCAGGTGATGGCTTGCCAGCCAGGTCTGACCTGTCACCTGTTAGGTGTAGTCCTTGGCAAAGCATGCATTTCACATTTTTTAAGTGTTGTACAGAAAATAAAGAGGTTTGATAGAGACGATGTGTGGCCCTCAAAGTCTAAAATGTCTGTTCCCCACTTTTTTGTGAAAAAAAAATTTATTTACTTGAAAGGCAGAGTTAGAGGGAAAGACCAATGTAGAGAGACCCTCCATCTGCTGATTGGCTCCCCAGATGGCCACCACAGCTGGGGTTGGGGCAGGCCTGAGCCAGGAGCTTCTTCTTGGTCCCCACGTGGATGAAGGGGCCCAAGCACTTGGGTCACCTTCCTTGGCTTTCCCAGGCCGTTAGCAGGGAGATGGACTAGAAGTGGGGGCCCCCGAGACTCACACTGGCGCCCATATGGGGCTGGCGCTGCAGGCAGTGGGTGTACCTGCTGTGCCGCAGTGCCAGCCCCATACTTCCCTTTCTTTAGCTGAAATGTTGGCCAGCTCCTGCTCCACACTGTTCTCTTTTCTCCTGCAGGTAGCACTTTGTTTCATTTTGTTCTTTCAAAGTCTGATTAGTCCTTCTTGGCTGTTCATGTGCCCTCCTACCCTCACGCTGGGGAGAGAGGTAGAGAGGAGGAGAAAAGGCTGTGAACACTTAGACCTGGGTGTAATTCTTTTTAAAGTTTATTTACTTCTTTAAGAGTTACACACACACACACACACACACACACACAGATCTGTGTTTGCGTCTCAAATCACTGCAACAGCCAGGGTTGAGCCAGGCTGAAGCCAGGAGCCAGGAGCTTCCTGCTGGTCTTGCACATGGGTGCAGGGGCCCGAGGTCTTGGCCTTCTTCTACTGCTTTCCCAGGCCATAGCAAGGAGCTGGGTCGGAAGTGGAGCAGCTGGGACAGGAACCAGCGCCCATACGGGATGCTCGTGTCTAGACTTGGGCAGTTGTCTGCCATGCTGTGATTCCAGCAATAATATAAAAACTCAGGTAACGTCTTTCATTCACGACCATAGTAATTATGTGCACTGTTAAACTTCCGGTGCAATCCCCCCTCCATCTCCTCTCCTTTCTGTTTCCTCTTCCTCCTCTCTTTCTTCATTTGCCAACAGTTTGATTGAAAGGGAGTTGCTTCCCCAACCTCTTACAGGCTAAGACACCCCCCTTCTCCCTTTCTTCTGTTTTATTTTCATAGTTTTTCCTTAAACAAAACACTAGTCAGTGCCCACCAGTGTTGTGCACGGAGAATCAGGGACACATGAGATGTGCTGTTTGCTGTGGACACGGTCGGGGAGACGGAATTCTACCAGTGACAGCACAAGAGTGATAAGTGTTCCAGAAGATCTCACAGAAGTGAGATCAAGTTGTTGGGTCAGAAGAATGTCAGGGAGGGGTGCGATGAAGGTCAGGGCCGGGCGGAAAAGAGGGGGTAAGGCCGTGTAGGCGGGGTCAGTGTCATGTGAGCTCATGTAGGCGGGGTCAGCATCACATGAGACCACATAGGTGGGGTCAGCAGCACGTGAGACCATGTAGTTGAGGTCAGCTGCCCGTGAGACCCCCAGGTGAGGTCAGCAGCACGTGTGGAGGCCCAGAGCCGCCTATGGTCAGATTTGGTACCTGTGCAAGCCTGATAGAGTCCGGAGCCCGGGGCCTGCAGCCTCGGTGAGGAGTGCCTTGGTCCCTCGGGCCCTGGGCATCTAGCTAGGATTGTGCAGTAGGGGAGTGAAGTCCCCAGACCCGTCTTTAACCAAGGGCACTGAGGCTGCAGGGCGAGCAGTGCAGGCCTCCTTCCTGAGTGGGCCCAGAGGAGGCTGTGGGAGCGGCGGGGTGGGAGAAGGTGGAGCGTGTCCCCGGGGCAGTGGCCAGTGTGAGGAAGTGACCGTGGGCATCAGGGACACACAGGGGTGGGAGCGTGCTGCTGTGTGGCCGTACCCACCTCATCTCGGTGGCTCACAGCAAAGCTCCCGGGACATAGCCGCTCTCATCCTGCCTGCTCTTCCGGTGTGGGTACCAGCCGTGGCTGCTGCCTCCGGGTTTCCACTGCTGTCAGTGGCGTGGGTCCTTAGTGGGAGTATGTGAGTGACTGCTGGATTTTGCTTCCTGGTCCCTAGGCCGGGTGTGGAGATACTCCGCAGCCACCACGCTGTGTTCCTGTCTGCCCCGGCATTCTGCACCAGGTACAGGTGTGTTCTCTGCCCGGTGTTCACACACTCTGCCCCTTTCCCACCTGGCCTGTCTGCATCCACCTTCGTAGCCCTTACCTAGTCACCAGCCCCTTCCCAGCCAGTCCCCCACGCACCAAAGCGTCCCTCCATGCCTGCTCCCTGCCCCTGTGGCCACCTGCCTGGGCACCTCGTGCCTCCCTCACACCAAGTCTTGGAGGCTTTCCCATCTTGTCTCTTGCGGTTTTCACTCTGGGTGTTCTTGCTGTCTTGGCTCAGACCTTGGCCCTGCATTCAGAACCTCCGCCCAGAGCAGCCCTTTGGCTGTGATCCTGGGGTTCTTGTTTGGTGCCAGAAGCTGTGTTCTTTGAGGACACTGCCCCAGGACCAGCCCGCGGTCGCCCCCAGCCAGGGGAGCCTGCGTGAGAAGCTCGGGTACCTTCTGAGCAGCCCCAGCCAATACAATTAGGACTTCTTTAGCTGCTTGAGCTTAGTATTCTAATAGTGCAATAAAACATTCATGTGTAGTCTACTGTTTCCCTCAACTAAATATAAAAAGTTTTTAAAAGACGGGGCCATATCTTTTTTTTTTTTTTTTTTTTTTTTGCATAGTGTTCCATAGACACTTTAAAACTGTGTGTACAGGATCCCTTCTGGATTGTTCTGACGAGGAGCAGAGACGTTCCTCGTGCATATCACTTAGGTGCGCTGTGGTAGAACGGCTCTGCTTCAGACCATGGGGGTGACAGGCAACCCCACAACAACAACAGGTGGTAGCCAGGGGCCACCACGCCCCAGCCTCGTGGTGACCGTCCGGTGTGAGTGTGTCCCTGTTTTACAATTTTCAGAGAAATTATTTTCCAGAAGTCACACTATGAATAAGAGGGGACCACCAAACAACTATATGAAGCTGGATTTACCTGGTGTTCTTAGCCTGCGTCACCCCACGGCAGGTGAGTCCTGGGGAACCAGAAGCTGACGTGGAGAGAACCTCAGGAACTTCCAGGCAAAGCCTTGTTCTCCCCTTGCCATACAGAAGCTAAGGTGGGGGGGTGGGGGGCACAAGTTGCTCGCTTCAGGCACAAATTGAGTTGTCAGGGCCTTAGGATAAGGGCCACTGCACACCTGTGACCCTGACACCTCTGGGGCCAGCTTTGGGGCACCCTCGGCAGCGTGTGGGACGGCATCCAAGGAGGGTCCACGCTGCACTGAAGGGGCAGATGTGAGCCGGCCAGAGTGGGGGCTTCCTGCTCCTCGCCCGCTCCCGCTCCCACCAAAATGCCCTGCACAGAATCTGCCCCAGCACAGCAGGACTGTTGTGGGAGAAATCAGGGAGATAGATACTTCATGAGCTGGAGGCTGCACCTCCCCAACCCCGTGTAACCCTCTCAGCGCACCTGTCCATCAGGTGACCCCTCCCAGGATGCACCTCACCTTACTGGGACCTGGGGACAGTACTAGGTAACCACTCCCGTTTTCAAAGCTCATAGGAAGCTTGGTGGAGGGGTGGAGGCACTCTCCTTTCTCTCCCTCCGTGGACCTGGGGAAAGCAGAATGTGGAAGTCCCTCCTTCCCTAACCGGCCCACTCACGTGCCTGTGCATTCTCCTCGCTCCGTAAATAAGCCTTATTGTGCTGCACGCTGTGCTGTGCCTGCACCTAGAAGTCTCGAAGTTAGAGGCAAGAGCGGGGATAGGGGTGTGGGTCTAACCTAGCCCACAACAGAACCAGTGACAATGTGCTTGGGCTGGGGCTCTGGAATGGTGCTATCCCTGGGGACCTAGATGAGGAGTTCTGTGACTTTAAAGCAGAGGTGTGTAAGGGCACAGGGGTGTGTGTGGGGGAGCTGGAGAGGTAGGTGTGTGAGAAGCACTGCTCAGTGACCTTGAGCACGGACAGACAGCGCCTGAGTGCGACACTGCTGCCTCTGCTCTGGGTGTTTTGTATGGATAAGTGTGTATGTGTGAGTTTAAAAGTTCATAGAAAATGGAATTCAAAGACAAACTTATTTTGGTGCAAAAATTTTCGAAATTCATGCATCCAGGGGATCTGCAGAAAGTTCATGGAAAATTCAAATCATGAAAAAGTCTGCACTTTTTTCACCAACGTGAATGCATGTTTTAATTCACTTTCCCATGGATGTTTTGAAGTGGACTCGTGCGTGTGTCTGTGCGAGCTTTGTGTGCGTCATCTGTTGCCCAGATTTCTGTGAAAGGCCCGGATTCAGTGACTGTCAATTTGGAATTCTAGGTGTAGTGTTCCTGCATATTCCCAAGAATATTCTTTCTTTTTAAAAAGAGTTATTTATTTGAAAGAGCTACAACGAGAAAGGGAGAGACAGATTGAGAGGAGAGAGATCGTCCATCCACTGTATTATTCCCATCCACTGAATTATTTGGCTGGGCCAAGCCAGACCAGGAGTTTTTTTTTTTTTTTTTAAGATTTATTTATTTATTTGAAAGTCAGAGTTACACAGAGAGAGGTGAGGCAGAGAGAGGGGGGGGGGGGGAGGGAGGGAGGGAGAGGGGTCTTCCATCTGATGGTTCACTCCCCAATTGGCTGCAATGGCCAGAGCTGCACTGATCCAAAGCCAGGAGCCAGGAGCTTCTTCTGGGTTTCCCACGCAGGTGCAGGGGCCCAAAGACGTGGGGCATCTTCTACTGCTTTCCCAGGCCACAGCAGAGAGCTGGATTGGAAGTGGAGCAGTGGTTCTTGAACCGGTGCCCATATGGGATATTGGTGCTACAGGCCGGGGCTTTAACCTGCTGTGCCACAGTGCCAGCCCCCAAAGCCAGGAGTTTTATCCTGGTCTCCCACATGGGTGCAGGGGCCCAAGCTGCTTTCCCAGGCCATGGCAGGGGGCTGGATTGGAAGTGAAGCCACTGAGACTTGAACTGGTGCCCACTTGGGATGCTGGCACTGCAGATGGCAGCCCAACCCATTGTGCCACAGGGCTGGCCCCGAGGTAATTCTTTATGATCCTGAGCAGATACATAATACCTCATTGTCTTTATCCTTGGACTGTGTGCAGCACAGAAGGGGAAGGGAAAATGAAGGGAAATTTTGCTTTCTCTCTGCTCCTTCAGTGCCACAGTTGATGACTTCAGCACGTGCTGGTCAGCGTGAGCCTGGGAGCGGGCTGCGTGCCGAGGGCAGCCCGGGGACACCATGTGGGGCTCGGCACTGAGCCGCCCTGGAGAGGAAGCCCAGGTCTCCAGCCGTCTTCCTGACCCTGTTTGCCTCTGCTTGTCTTTCCCCATTTCCTCTGTGAGATAACTCAGTAAAGCAAACAGCAGTGCCACCAAAGTGAAATTTTGTTCCTCAGGGTGAAACATAACATTGGATATTTTTACTGTAGACAGCAATATAGATAAACCCCCAAAGAAGCCTCGGAAAATGTTGTTAAAGCGACAGAAGTGCTGGAAGTCCCTTGCGCGGTGTGTGCCTCCTCAGCGGTATCTCGGGTCCTCGGGAGAAGCTTTGCAGCCGGCGGAGACAAGTGCGGAAGCTGGCGCAGCCGTCTCTGCTCGGCTTTGCTTCCCTTAGCTCCGTGTGCTCGCTCCTGTTCATGCTCTGTATTGGCAGGAAACCTTGAAAAAGGCCTCTTGGCTGTTTTTTTCCTGTTTTTAACTCTTCTGTATTCTTAATCCTTTTAAAAATATATTTATTTAAAAGGTACAGTGACAGAGAGATCTTCTCTCCACTGGTTGACCCTGCAAATGGCCACAATGGCTGGGCCTGGGCCAGGGAAGCCAGGAGCCTGGAACTCTATCCAGGTCTCTCATGTGGGAGGCAGGGGCCCAAGTACTTGGCCCGTCCTCCGCTGCGTCAGCAGGGAGCTGGATTAGAAGTGGAGCAGCCGGGGCTCAAACTGGCACTCATGTGGGATGCTGGTGTCTCAGGTGGTAGCTTTACCTGCTATGCCACAGTGCCAGCCCCTTAATCCTTCTTGAAATTGAGAGCTGGTCGTCCCCAGCACTCCTCAGAAAACTTGATAGACATTTTCCTTTCCCCTCATATTCCCTTTATGTAAATGCTGCATCACGTCAGTCACCTGGTGCCAGCCAGGTACAACTTCAGGTTTCTGTGGAGTGGCTCGGGCTCTGTTCCTCGATGATCGGGGCAGCCTACGTGAGTCTTGTCTCCATCCGTAGAGTGAGGACATCCCCACCCCACCCCAGCACATCAGTTTGCTAATGTGTTTAGTTCTCAGAACCCTGTGGGATAGGTCTCACTGCTGTTCCTGTTTGAGAGTTAGGCGATGAAGGAAAAGTCCGTTTAGGTGACGTGTCTCTGGTCACGTGGTGGCAGCTGAACATAGGCACAGGCATGCCAGCTTCTGTGCCTGGCTGCTGACTGCTGAGCCGTGGCGCCAGTGGACCCTCCAGGCTGTGGCCTCCTAGTCCCATAGTACGTTGGGCGAGGTCGTGGCTGTGGCCCAGGACGGTGTCGCTGCATAGCCTCCCTGCTCCCAGCTGCCCAGCGCCCCAGGCCTTTGCCTACAGTTGTGGGTAAATTGCTCTCCCTGGCCCCTCCAGCCTCCAGTACCTCCAGATGGGACCTCATTTAAAAATTGTCATGGCGGCTGTCACCAGTAGAGCTGAGTCACAGTGCAGTAGGGTGGGCCCCGATCAATGTGACGGTGCCCAGGAGGGGGCCTCCAGTGGCTCCCGAGTCTGCCGTGGGTACATTCAGGCCCGTGTAGGCCAGCAAGTGACCGTGGTTGGGCTTTAGTGCCCTCCTACCCTCAGGATTCTCTCAGGGGATGCGTCCACTCTGAGGGTAGGTTGCTGTCTTGTTCCCTGTTGGTTTCTTTACTCATTTCCGTACAGGGTTGCTGACTGGGCTGTCAGTCACTTTATCGGCCATTCTGGGGCTCCTCACTCAGTGGAGCTCCCCCAGGTCTTCCCTGAGTAGACCCCAGGCCAGCACCCAGCCGGACAGCAGTGCCTGGCACTCAGGTCGAGGGCACTGACTCTGCGGGCGGAAGGAAAGATGCTGGAACGAGGGAGGGCCGAGAGCTGAAGGAGAGACGCTGCGGCCTGGGTGTGTGGCGGCGTCGTGCAGCGCTTAGGTCTGCTGCTGTTCAATGGGCTTCAGTCGACTGACAGTACACACAGTTGTCAAAGGATTTAGTTATTTATTTTTGAAAGGCAGAGTTAGAGAGAGAATGAGCTGGGGAGGGGGAGGAGGGAGAGAGAGAGAGAGAGGGAGGGAGGGAGGTATCAAGATCTCCATCTGGGCCGGCGCCGCGGCTCAATAGGCTAATCCTCCACCTAGCAGCGCCGGCACACCAGGTTCTAGTCCCAGTCCAGGCGCCAGATGCTGTCCCGGTTGTCCCTCTTCCATGCCAGCTCTCTGCTGTGGCCAGGGAGTGCAGTGGAGGATGGCCCAAGTGCTTGGGCCCTGCACCCCATGGGAGACCAGGAGAAGCACCTGGCTCCTGCCTTCGGATCAGCGCGGTGCGCCGGCTGCAGTGTGCCGGCCGCGGTGGCCATTGGAGGGTGAACCAACAGCAAAGGAAGACCTTTCTCTCCTGTCTCTCTCTCTCTGTCTCTCTCTCTCACTGTCCACTCTGCCTGTCAAAAAAAAAAAATTTCTATCTGAGGCTGGCACCGTGGCGTAGCTGGTAAAGCTGCTGCCTGCGGTGCTGGCATCCTATATGGGCGCTGGTTCAAGTCCCGGCTGCTCCACTTCCAATCCAGCTCTCTGCTATGGCCTGGGAAAGCAGTAGAAGATGGCCCAAGTCCTTGGGCCCCTGCACCTGCATGGGAAGACACAGAGGAAGCTCCTGGCTTCTGGCTTTGGATCAGCACAGCTCTGGCCAATGCAGCCATCTGGGAAGTGAACCAGCGGATGGAAGACTACTCTCTCTGCCTTTCCTTCTCTCTCTATGTAACTCTGACTTTCAAATAAATAAATAAAATCTTTAAAAAAAAATCTCCATCTGCTAGTTCACTCCCCAAATGGCAACAATGGCTGGGGCTGGGCCAGGCTGAAGCCAGGAGCCAGGAACTTCTTCCGGGTCTCGCGTGTAGGTGCAGGAGCTCAAGGACAGTTGAGGCCACTGTGAGAGAGCGGGACTTGGTCCATCTTCTACTGCTTTCGCAGGTGCATTAGCAGGGAGCTGGATCGGAAGTGGAGCAGCCGGGACTTGAACTGGAGCCTATGGCCGCAGCATAGCCCACTAAGCCACAATGCAGGCTCCTGGCATTGTGTGTCACATTGACCCTGACCCCCTGACTTGATCTGTGCAGGCTGCCAAAACAAAGCAGCGCAGACTGGGTGGTCCAAGTGATAGGAATTTGTGTTTTCACACTTCAGGAGGCCGGGCCGTCCCCAGATCGAGGTGCTGCCGGGTGCAGTTGCAGCAGTAGGCTCTCTTCCTGGCTTGCATGGCCTCCTTCTCCCCGCATCTCCGTGGGTCACAGAGAGAAAGAGACCCCTCTTCTTACAAGGGTCCCACCCTGCTGACCTCACTCAACCCTAGTGGCCTGCGAAGATCCCGTTCTGTCGCTTTGGTGTTGTGATTGGGGTGGGAGGACACACCAGTCAGTCCATAGCAGCCTCCCTCCAGAGAACGTGTGCAGAAATTCATTTCCCGTTCCTTCTGTGAGGAGAACTGGTGGGTAATGGGACGCTTGAACGTAGTGTGGTGTGAGACCCTAAATTCTGACCTGGCTTAATGACCTCAGTATGCACAGGCTGTGAGCTAGACTTGGAAGCCTCTCGGTGAGGCTGTCTTGTTACTAAAGTGGGTGACCCTCGGGGCTTCAAAGACAGTTCTCCCAGTGGGAAGCCTACATTGTATTCACTATCTTTGACACAGAGAAGAACTGGATCTTTATCGAGAATGTTAACTCGGTTCTTTACAGAAGGCCAAACCATGTAGAACGGGCTCTCTTTGTGCCTTTGCTTGAGGCTGGGTCCTTGGGGGCGGGGTTCTGTCCTGAGTCTGGGTCCCCAGGAGACACAGTCGTGGGGATTTGGGGACAGAGGCCACTGTGGGCGAGCAGGGAAGCCTGGTTAGGCTTGGGGAAGGTGACTGGGACACAGCTTGGCTGGTCTTACGGCGTTCCCATCGGTCTGAACAAAGTCCTCGGCTGGTCTTAGGGGAAGCCAGGTAGCACGGCCTTCTGCACAACCAGAGTCCGGGCAGGAGGCCTTGTACCCTCGAATCAGCCGCTCGTTCGGCGTGGGGAGGGCGTAAACTTGGCAGGTGACTCCCTGCTCAGAGACTCCCCGAAAGGAACTCAGCGAGGGCCTGCCGTCCAGGAAGTGGGGCGAGTGCTGCGTCATGCACCCACTGCGGGGATCCATGGCGGGCCCAGGCGACAGTAGCTCTATATTAAAGTCTGCCGACGGTCTTCCATCTGGCATTCGTTTTTTTCCTTGTGGTTAAAAGATCATCCCTGGGGCCGGTGCTGCGGCTCACTAGGCTAATCCTCCGCCTTGTGGCGCCGGCACACCGGGTTCTAGTCCCGGTCGGGGCGCCGGATTCTGTCCCGGTTGCCCCTCTTCCAGGCCAGCTCTCTGCTGTGGCCAGGGAGTGCAGTGGAGGATGGCCCAAGTACTTGGGCCCTGCACCCCATGGGAGACCAGGATAAGTACCTGGCTCCTGCCATTGGATCAGCGTGGTGTGCCGGCTGCGGCAGCAGCCATTGGAGGGTGAACCAACAGCAAAGGAAGACCTTTCTCTCTGTCTCTCTCTCTCTCTTTCTCACTGTCCACTCTGCCTGTCAAAAAAAAAAAAAAATCACCCTGGACTGAAGGCAGAAGATTGTGTAAGTAGGGGCCCTCTGACGGAGCTGGGTGGCGGTTAGTATTAAGTGTGGAAGCTTCCAGTCGTGTTGTTACAGGCATAAGGAGGGAGGAGCTGGCATCAGTTGACACTCCGTTGGAAAATGGCTGAGAGATGACGTGATGGGGAGCGAGTGTCAGACAAGCCTGGGCATTGTTGGTGGGGCTGTGGCTTCTAGAACCTTCCTAGACTTTTTTCCAAGACTGTTGTTTCTTTTGCTGGAATTAGCAGAGGGCATCTGAGGATTAATAACTCTACTGCTCTCAAGTGCGCCTCCGTACTTGACTATTAATTAGTGTGGTTATGTTTTAATGAAGTCATTTAATAGCAGTATTCCTGCTGAGACTTTTATTGGATATGATGTTAAATCCAGTGGTGCAAAACATATGTGTGTTATGTTAGTGATGGTGGCGGGACTCTCAGAGAGTAGCATCCTGGGAGGTTACGAGCGTGGATTAAGTTAGCCTGAGCTTCCTTAGAGGGACTCCAGGGTGATCCGCACTCCGTGGTGGTGGAGAAGGTGGATGGTGCCACCGCCACTGGTGTGTGTTGCTTTAAAAACAATTCTCACAGCTGGCAGGTTCAGATCCGAGGAAACACGCACGTGGCAAAATGTTCTGCTTAGCAGACCCAGTTTTGCTTCCAGGACCGATCCGTTAAGTTGAATAACTTGATTTTCTTACAAGATGTTGACAGTGAGTTTTCCCACGTAGAGAAATCCGTGGGAGGTTTGCAGTCGATTCCTGAACGGCAGCAGCGCCTACCCGCAGTGGTCCACGCAAGCGTTTGGGAAGTGTTTTTTAATTGCCTTAATTGCATGTTAGTCAAATGACACCAACTTCTTGTTTCAGATTTTTCAAAGTAAGCGATTTTTTTAAGTTGACCAAAGATTTTTAAGCTGACTGTAAGTGTTCTTTGTGTCATAGATTCAAAGTTATTTTTAGTAATTTTGAGGATGACAGATGTGTTTTGTAATGGATTATCCTAATGCACTGTTTGGACCTGGGGAAGTCCTGAACCTCAGTGTTCCATCTGCACAGTGGGGACAGTCAGGATGTGGTCAGGCAGCGTGCAGTCGGGTGCACACACGTCAAGTCCCCGGAGCCCTCAAAGGTGATTTTATTTGAGGATGAGTTTTGTTGATCTTGTTTGTGGGGAAGTGATGGCTTCCAGCGGGAGTCTCAGGGGAGCGTATTGAACTCATTTTGTGCTCCTGTTGGACTGAAGAGCTGTGAGTTTTGAGTTCTGCAGTATTACAAGGACCGGAAGTTGTACATTCCGGTCCCAGTGGGGAGGCTCGCCAGGGCGGAGTGTGTTGGGTTGCTGTATTTGGAGATCAGAGTTCTGGGGACGGTGACTCGGTGACTCGGGGCACCTCCAGTCAGCCTGGTTCTTCTCCACCTCGGTGCTCTGCCATCCTCAGAACGCAGGGCTGTCTGCGTGCTCGCTGCCTGGGGCCCCGATGGCTTTGCCCACGCAGGGGCCGTGTTCTGGGCATGAGGCAGACAGGAGGAGGAGGTGAGAAGTGCTGGCTCCCGGGTCAGAACGCAGGGGCTCTCCTCTCTGGCTGTTTCATTGGCAGCGTGGTGTTTGTTGCAAGGAACAGCTCTGGACAGCCTCCGTGCACATTTTCTCTCCAGAGCAGGTTTTTTTTGTTTGTTTTTGTTTTTTGTTTTGTTTTGTTTTTAAGATTTATTTATTTATTTGAAAGGCAGAGTTAGAGAGGCAGAGGCAGAGAGAGAGAGAGAGGTTTTCCATCTGCTGGTTCATTCCCCAGATGGTCACAACAGCTAGAGCTGTGCTGATCAGAAACCAGGAGCCGGGAGCCAGGTGCTTCTTCCTGATCTCCCACGAGGGTGCAGGGGCCCAGCACTTGGGCCATCCTCTACTGCTTTCCCAGGCCACAGCAGAGAGCTGGATCAGTAGAAGAGGAGCCCGCACTTGAACCGGTGCCCTTATGGGATGCCGGCACTGTAGGCGGCAGTTTTCCCACTGTGCCACAGCGCCGGCACTGGAGAGCAGGCGTGTTGAAGGAAGAGGCTGCCTGAATCTCTCAGAGCTCAGAGCTGGTGCTGACCTAGAGTCTGTCAAACCTCTTGGGTTCCAGTTTTGCTTCCCTGTGGCCCTTGTCAGCTAGGCTAGCCAGGTCATGATCCTCTGCTCACACAACAGGGAGGCAAGGAGCGAGCCCAAGCACCCTGGATTCCCAGCACCTGCCATGTTGATGGCCAGACTGGTTCTTCTCTGTGTCTCAGTCCAGATACCCTGGTCCTCGTCTCTTCTTGTTTCCTGGGCCTGACTGCCTGCCTTGGAAACCTGTCACCCCCCCAGTCCCTTGGGGCCCTGGCCTGCCCAGGTCTTGTTCCCCATCTCCAGGAACGGGAGTCCTCCCTGGTGGGCTGGGTCCCTGCTACTGAGGGGCTCACTCAGTGAGGCCTGCCTCCTGGGCTTCAGAGCATTGCCAGCCCCCGTGACACCAGACCCCTGGCCTCCACCTGCTCATCTTCTCTTCCATCCATCCCACTCACAATTTAAAATACCAGATTGACACTCAGGATTCGTAGTGAAAAGAACACAGCCAGCATTGTGGCGTAGCAGGTAAAGTCGCACTGGCATCCCACATGGGTGCCGGTCTGATTCCTGGCTGTTCCATTTACCCAGATAAAGCTCCTGGCTCTGAACCAGCGGATGGACTTTCTCTTTCTCTCTCTCTCTCTTTCCCTCTCTCTCTTTCTCTCCTTCTTTTCCTCTGTTAACTCTACCTTTCAGATAAATAAAATAAATTTTAAAAAGAAAAACAGGCCAGCGTCGCGGCTCACTAGGCTAATCCTCCGCCTTGTGGCGCCGGCACACCGGGTTCTAGTCCCGGTCCAGGCGCCGGATTCTGTCCCGGTTGCCCCTCTTCCAGGCCAGCTCTCTGCTGTGGCCAGGGAGTGCAGTGGAGGATGACCCAAGTGCTTGGGCCCTGCACCCCATGGGAGACCAGGATAAGTACCTGGCTCCTGCCATTGGATCAGCGCGGTGCGCCCGCTGCGGTGGCCATTGGAGGGTGAACCAACATCAAAGGAAGACCTTTCTCTCTGTCTCTTTCTTTCTCTCACTGTCCACTCTGCCTGTCAAAACAAACAAACAAACAAACAAACAAAACCAGCCACTGTCTACCCTCCTACTTCTGGTTCTTTTCTCTCAGTTGTTCCTTCCCCTGTTGCCGCCGTCATTTAGAGCAGCTTCCTCTAGAATTGATAACTCGCTCACTTGCTGTTTCTTCAACATTTCTTGAGTTGTAGGTACTGTGCATTGATTTTTCTACCAAGGGATACAGGGATTTTGTGCCTGGCCCCCATCAAGGAGTACCTGCTACCCTGTTACCCATTCTCCTAATCATAACTTTTTCGTTGAGTCAACATGAGATTTCTTGTTACAGAAGAGAAAAACGGACTTCTTCCTTGTCTGTGCCACTTGTACTTGGTCAGTGCCTTCACACAGCCAAACCCAGTATACCATGTTTCTGCTCCCTGGGAGCCCCTCCCTGGAAGCTTCCTTAGAGGGTGTGTGAGACAGTGGCTGTTTTGAGCTGTGTATTAATTCTGCCCTTTCATCTGATTGATGGTTTTAAGGGACATAAAACTTGAGATTAGAAATTGTTGTGAAATTTTGAAGTGCTTGTTCCAGTATTGCTATAAAAAGGAGGTACCATTAGGGTGGCATCTGGGTAGGGGTTAAGATGCCATGGGGGAGCAGCCGTGGGTCAGGCTTTCACTTGTGATGCCAGGATCCCATATGGGCCGCTCCACTTCCAATCCAACTCCCTGCTAATGCACCTGGGAAAGCAGTCCAGGACAGCCCAAGTCCTTGGGCCCCTGTACCCACCTGGGAGACCTGGAAGAGGCTCCTGGCTCCTGGCTTCATCCTGGCCCATCCTTGGCTGTTATAGCCATTTGGGAAGTGAACCAGCAGTTGGAAGATCGCTGTCTCTGTCTCTCCTCTCTCTCTCTTTCTGTAATTCTGTCTGTCAAATATATCTGGAAAAAAAAAAAAAGATGCCATTTGGGATGCCTGTATCCTAGATCGGAGTGCTTGCATTTGATTCTCAGCTTCCTTCTTGATTCTAGCTTCCTGCTGTTGCAAACCCTGGGAAGCACTGAGGTCATTGCCAGCCACATGGGACCCAGACTGAGTTCTGGACTACCAGCTTCGGGCTGGTCCAGTCATAGCTGTTCTAGGCATTTGAGGAGTGACCCAGTCGGGGATCTCTTTCTCTCTCCCCCTCCCCCCTCCTTGTCTTCCTTTCAAATAATTGCAAGGGGCACTATTGTGACCCCCAGCCCTTTGTGTGAGACCTGTTTTGTGTCCCCTTTCCTCCTTTGAGGACTTCCGGAGCCCTCTGTCCCCCAGGGGAATGAAGTATCAGCCTGATGTGCTTCTGTAGCGTGGGGCAGGGCCTGCTGGTCCATTTGCTGGGTCCCTCGGAGACTCCCTCTTAGGAAATGAGATCCTTTGGTCTAGGAAGGGTCTGATAATTTCCTCCCGGCCATCTTCTTTGTCACTCTTTCTGGAACTCCTGTAATTTGGATATTAAATACTTGAAAATGATCATCTCATGCTTTGAGTTGTTATTTCGTATTTTCCAGTTCTTTAATTTTTACTCTTACTTTAAAAGATTTTCTCTGCTTTACTTTTCAACTTAAAATTTTAGTTTGGCCAGACTTTTAACTTCCAGGAGCTTCTTACATAATTATTATTCTCTGGATGCTTGTGTTTAAGGTTCGTGTTCTCTGGAAATCATGACTTTTTTTAAACAAGTTCATCATTTAATAAGTCTTAATTCATTTTTACCACATGGTCATCAGCTGAAACACACTTCTTTTTAACAGATCTTAGTTTAAAAAAGTCGTAGATACTGGGAGTCCTATATAAACTGGTGGACAGTAAGTTACTTCTTTGCTTTGACGGAGAAGCCTCAGTTTCACCACAGAATGAAGAATGTGGGCCAGAGAAAACATGCCCGGTCACTCATACAGAGCAGTATTGTTCTATAATTCGGAGCTTTCTGAGAGGGCGGGTTCAGGCCTGCCGGAAGCGTGGAGGTGTTACAGGTCTCTTGTTCCCTGCAGGCTTTAATATCTGGAAGGAGCACGTGAGTGTTTCAGCCACGCTCGTGGCACCTGCATTGCCAAACGCTCCGCAGTAGTTGGGTGCAGAAAACAGAGTGACCAGCTGCCCTTTGCAGAAGACTCACATCCATCTTCAGCCACCTGGTGGGCTCCACACACAAGGTCCAGATCACGCTTGGGGGAAGTTTTGCAGCCGCTCTGCACCAAACGTGGAGGACACTCCCCTGTCATTTCACCCCCGCCTAAGGCATCTTCATCGAGGTCACACCACAGAAGCTCACTGGGAAGACCCGGATCTGGTACATCTGTGGGTAGCATAATTTTCCAAATCTGCTCCACGGACTGAAGATCTGGTGATAAACCTCCATGGCAGCAGCAGGTTTTCTCTGCCACGATGGCTGCTATCGGTAAACAGAACAGTCTGGCAAGTGTTCCATAGTTCAATGCTGTATCTTCTTGTACATTCACCATGAAATCCGCAAATCCTTTTTTTTTTTTTTTTTTTTTTTTTTTTGACAGGCAGAGTGGACTGTGAGAGAGAGAGACAGAGAGAAAGGTCTTCCTTTTTGCCGTTGGTTCACCCTCCAATGGCCGCCGCGGCCGGCGCGCTGCGGCCGGCGCACCGCGCTGATCCGATGGCAGGAGCCAGGAGCCAGGTGCTTTTCCTGGTCTCCCATGGGGTGCAGGGCCCAAGCACTTGGGCCATCCTCCACTGCACTCCTTGGCCACAGCAGAGAGCTGGCCTGGAAGAGGGGCAACCGGGACAGAATCCGGCGCCCCGACCGGGACTAGAACCCGGTGTGCCGGCGCCGCTAGGCGGAGGATTAGCCTAGTGAGCCGCGGCGCCGGCCCGCAAATCCTATTGATACTGGCACATTCATGGTTCCCTCTGAGAAGAAAAAAATCCTCGGGATGTTAGATTTTGCAGGCCAGTAAGAGATCGTTTCTGCTTCATGCTGCTTTCTCTGGTGCTCTGAGTCCACCCACCCACCCGCCCTCCAACTTCTGAAGTTTTAGTCACTCTGATCTCCTCTTCTGTTCTGTCATCGTACACCTGATTATTGGTAACTGTGGCCCATAAAGTCAGAGCAAGCATGCTGTTTTCAGAAAGTTTTGTTTATTTGAAAGGTAGATTTACAAAGAGAAAAGGACACACACACACACATACACACATACACACATACACACATACACACACACACACCTTCCATGCACTGGTTCCCTCCCCAAATGGCCTCTGTGGCCACGGCTGGGCCAGGCCAAAGCCGGAGCCAGGAACTCCACCCGGGTCTCCCACATGGTGGCCGGGCCCAGACACTCGGGCCGTCTTCTGCTTCTTTCCTCGGTGCCTTAGTAGAGAGCTGGAGTGGAAGCGGGGCAGCCAGGAACCACAGTCATGGATTCGGGCGTTCAGGTGCTGGCTTCACTCGCTGCACCAGAGCGCCAGCCCCGGGTCGGTTCCATGTAACTGCAGCGTCTAGAATCAGTTGATTCCAAAGATCCAGGAGAGTTCGTTAATTGGCTGAGACGTGTGGGTCCCTGGAAGGGCAGCTAAGTGGGGGGAAAGTCCTTGAAGGAGGTAGGAGTCGGCAGCAGTAGTGTGCTCTCTGGCTGTCACTCTTGGGAGAAGGCTGGCTTCACAGCCTGGGTCAGGAGACCCCAGGAGAAGGGGCGGATGTGCAGCCTGTGTCGTTACAGCAGAGAGGTTCCTCCAGCCGCTGCCCAGCCCCCCGCTGTGCGGTGTGCAGCACGCCCCCAGGCCTGCTTGTCTTCCCGACTCTGGTGTGGGGAGCCTGCGGTGTGACGTCTTTGAGAAAAGAATTGCTGTCAGGTGTAGACAGCAGTCGGCCTCTCGGAGGCAAACCCTGTCTGAAGTGCCCCCCTGGAAGAAGGCCGAGAGACTCCGTGGAGCCCTCGTGCTCCGAGGAGGGGGCAGCAGTGGCTCCCCGAGTTGCTGGGGACATCGTCATGCACAGAAGGGTCTGCAGGTGCTGCCGTCGGCTTCCTTCTTCCTTCTGCTTAACTGTTGCTTGGTTTGCGTCTCGCTTGGCTCTGGTGCTGGTGTTGGTTTTGCTTTTTCTTCCTCTGTGGACGTTATAAAAATCACTCTTCGGGCACAATGCATTCATCTTTTTTTTTTTAAGATTTTATTTATTTATTTGAGAGGTAGAGTTGCAGACAGTGAGAGGGAGAGACAGAGAGAAAGGTCTTTCATATGTTGGTTCACTCTGCAAATGGCTGCAATGACTGGAGCTGCACCAGTCTGAAGCCAGAAGCCAGGAGCCTCCTCCGGGTCTCCCACGTGGGTGCAGGGGCCCAAGCACTTGGGCCATCTTCCACTGCTTTCCCAGGCCACAGCGGAGAGCTGGATCGGAAGAGGAGCAGCCGGGTCTTGAACTGGCGCCCATATGGGATGCTGGTGGCACAGGCGGAGGATTAACGTACTGCACCACATCCCTGTTTTAACCCCCTTGAGATATAGTTCACGTAACATACACTTCAGCGTTTAAAGCCTGAAGTTCTGTGGTTTGCATGCCTTTACCGTGTCGGGCAAGCAGTGCCGCTGCCTGATTTCAGAACTTTCCCAGCATTCCAAGGGAAACCCCATACCTGCCGGCGAGTGTGTTTTCAGCTCTCTTGGCGGTGCCTGTACGGGTGGAGTGGCTAGATCTGGCGGTGATTGTGTGTCTCTGGGGACCTGCCAGCCTGTTTTCCAGTGAATGCATTTCTGTTCGTCCTCGTCATGCCCCCGCCCCGTGTCCTCATGTAGCTCTCTCTCAGCGCCACGTCCCTGTGTGGTTGGTTGTGCGAGCTGTGATGTGTCGTGAGAGTGAGGAGACGTGGACGCTGCCTCACAAAACGTGCAGAGCCTCTGCTTTTGGTTTAGTATTGTTTGTCTACGACTTACCAGGAAGCTTTTTAAAAAATCTGCTTCATTTGAGAGACAGAAACACCCAGACACACACACACAGAGCTGCCACCTGCTGATTCACTCTGTGAATGCTAGGGCAGGGTCCAGCTGAACTCGGGAGCCAGGAACTCAGTGTGGGCATCCCACGTGGGTGGCAGTGACCCACCTACCAGGACATCACCTGCGCCTCTTGCAGTCTGCAGTGATGGGCAGCTGGCCTCGGGAGTGTGCAGCATGTCCAGGACTTGGACACAGGCTCTCTGCAGTAATGCACACAGCATCCCATGCAGCATCTCATCTAGGGACCATGCGCCTGCCTCGGAGGTGTGTATGTTCAGTTCCCTTTCCATTTGCCCGGACCAAGGCTTACATTGGTGAGAGATTTCACACATCTGCAGATTGGGAGGGAGACGGTGCTGCCGCCCTGGGGCCGTCTGCTCCTGGAAGGTTAAACACATTTAACCTTAAGTTCTATATGGTCCGGTTTGTCCATGTTTTAAAGTTGAGATTCTGCCCGAAGAAGGTTTGAAGGGCCAGTGTTGTAGTATCACAGAGTAAGCCATTGCCTGCTATGCCAGCATCCCATATGGGTCACAGTTCTAGTCTTGGCTGCGCCACTTCCAGTCCAGCCCCCTGCTAATGCTCCTGGGAAAGCAGCAGAAGATGGCCCAAGTGCTTGGGCACCTGCACCCACGTGGTGACCTGTCTGAAGCAGCTCCGGACTCCTGGCTTTGGCCTGGCCCAGCCCTGGCTGTTGTGGCCATCTGGGGAGTGAACCACTGATGGAAGATTTCTCTCTGTCTCTCTCTCAGAGGTCTCTCTCTCCCTCTCTCTCACTTTCCCTCTCTCTCTAACTCTGGCTTCAAGTAAATAAATACATCTTTAAAAAAGAGAGAGAGAGCGAAGGTTTGGAAATGAAGACCAGAGAGCCGGTCTAGCACTCTCGCAGTGAGCTGCGCTCCAGACAGGTGCAGACGCGTTTTCACCTCTCAGGTGTACAGCAGAAGGGTCCACGCAGGGCTCCGCAGTGGGAACCGCATTTTCTGTGCTGCTCTGGGGCCTCCCTGTGCTTCTGGCCCAGCCTGAGGCCACAAAGCCCCCTCTGGCTGATGGGATTACTTCTGTTGCTTGTTAGCAGGCACAAAAACTGGTCATGTGCAGAATGCCTTACAGCCTCTAAACAGTGATTTTCTGACTTGTGAGATCTTGCATTCAAGTCGTCTGAGCCTGCAGCCCGATGTAAGCATGGAGGCAGGGTGGGCTGGTGGGGGACGCGCACGGTCACCTCTGCTCCCCGCAGTCCCCGGCCACACTGTGACAGCAGTGTTTAGATAAAGGCACCTTCAGGGCTGCCATGTGGGTGGTCATAACCCTTCTGTGCGCCTCGCAGCTCTGGAGGCGTTGGGGCTCCTCCTGCCCCGAGGGCTTCCAGTTCACCTGGGCTGGGCTGGGGCCTGGGAACTCTCATTTCCCTGCTGCTGCTGGCCTGGGAACACAATCTGAGAACTGCAGCCCTGGCTTTTTTTTTTTTTTTTTTTTCTGACAGGCAGAGTTAGTGTGAGAGACAGAGAGCAAGGTCTTCCTTCCGTTGGTTCACTCCCCAAATGGCTGCTATAGCTGGTGCGCTGTGGCCGGTGCACCACGCCGATCCAAAGCCAGGAGCCAGGTGCTTCCTCCTGGTCTCCCATGGGGTGCAGGGCCCAAGGACTTGGGCCATCCTCCACTGCCTTTCCAGGCCACAACAGAGAGCTGGACTGGAAGAGGAGCAACCGGGACAGAATCCGGCGCCCCAACTGGAGTGCTGGCGTTGCAGGCGGAGGATTAGCCTAGTGAGCTGTGGCACCGGCCCCTGCCTGTGTTCTGTGCAACGTTTCATTCACGCTCAGTGGGACACCAGGGAGAACCCAACTGTCAGACAGAGATGGGAAAATGCTGAGTTGAGGAGAGATGAAGCAGATTGCTCCTGGGTCCGGCATTGCTACTCTGGCATCCCGTATGAGTGATGGCTCGAGCCCCTGCTGCTCTACTTCTGATCCAGCTCCCTGCTGATGCACCTGGGAAGGCGGCAGATGGCCCAAGTGCTTGTGCCCCTGCACCCATGTGGGAGACAGGATAGAGTTCCAGGCTCCTGACTCCCCTGGCCCAGCCCCAGCCATTGTGGCTGGTGGGGGTCTTATCACAGGCTAGGGCAGTGGCTCCCTTTGGTTTCCCTCTGCTGCCCTCTTCTGTCCAGGTCCCTGGAGGAGCAAGCGAGGGCCCCAGCCTGGAGGGAGCGAGCTCTGAGCTCCATCGTTTTCTGCCACTTGCTGCCACTCACTTGGCTCAGATTCCTAATCTGGAAAGCGAGTGGTGTTCCTCACTGGCACCTCCACGATTCTCTGCTTGGTGGTGCTTGGAGGTGGTGGGGTTGGAGGTATTAGGAGCAATGAGGAGAACGGGTGCACCTGCTGCAGAGGGGCCCAGGCTCGCCCTGCCCCAGACGTTGTCCCTGGGAGAGGGAGAACCCAGGTTTCACAGAGAAGGTCACAGAGACAGCTTCCAGTAGGAAGTCACACACCTAGAAAACAGCAAGGGTGGGATTTCAGCCTGTGTTGAGGGTGAAGAGTGCCCCCCACTCCAACACCACGGTAATCCTGCTGTACCCGGCTGCTCCTCAGATGTTTCCATTGTTTAAGGTTTCCTGTGGGTCCTTCGAGAGCAGCTTGATTTTGCAATAAATCTCAGCTCAGCTGCTGTGTCCCTGGCCAGGTGCACACTATGCCCGGTCCCAGGCCCCTCTCCTGGGAAAGCGGTGATGATAGCCTCTGTGCGTGCTTACAAAGGGCCTGCTCGGAGGCCGGCGCCGTGGCTCACTTGGTTAATCCTCCGCCTGTAGCGCTGGCATCCCAGATGGGCGCCAGGTTCTAGTCCCAGTTGCTCCTCTTCCAGTCCAGCTCTCTGCTGTGGCCCTGGAGGGCAGTGGAGGATGGCCCAGGTGCTTGGGCCCCTGCACCACATGGGAGACTAGGAGGAAGCACCTGGCTCCTGGCTTTGGATCGGTGCAGCACCAGCTGTAGTGGCCATTTGGGGGGTGAACCAACGGAAGGAAGACCTTTCTGTCTGTCTGTCTCTCTCCCTCACTGTCTAACTCTGTAAAACAAAACAAAACACACACACACACACACACACACAAGGCCTGCTCAGGAGATAATAATTACATTATTCAGGAGTTAGGAGCATTTTCTACTCTACCTTCTTCTCTTACCCGTTTATTATAAACATTTCTTATGTTCTCTGGGATCTCTGTGTTTGTATTCAGGGCAGCATCTGTTTACAGTGCTTGTATAATTTAGCTCCCACTTCTTATTGCATTGCCAGAACACAGATTTTAGGACCCAGACATCTCAGTTAAAACCCTAGTCCAGTGGAATTTGGTTTGGCTTGGTTGGTTGACTTCTCTGGAGCTGGTGATACTCGGTAGAGCTGTTCTGAGGGTGAAGTCCAGCAGGAGCCTGCAGCTGCCGACACTGTGCCGGGCACCTGTGCTTCAGGACAGCCAGCGCCCCTCCCCTCACCAGAGGGGCGGGGCTTCTGTGAGGACCTCTGAGCAGCCTGTGGCAGCCTTGCCCCCGCCTCTGTAAGCTGCTCTCCCCGAGGATGACGACCTCACTCCCCACTAACGCCGAGGCCGTGGGCCTCCTTCCTGGACCTGCCGGAGGTGAGCGGCGACACGCGGTTCTCCCTGTGCGATGCCTGAAGCCTCGGACCCAAGCAGAATTCTCACACTTCGTTTGCATCTGCTTTGCTTTTCTGAATGGAAGTGACTTTTCCAACATGATTCTGCTATATTTAGATTGATTAAAAAAAAAACAAAAAAACAAAAAACACCTGTGCTTGCGTTGTGCCTCTGTGAGTGAGTACAGTATGGACACACACGGGAGCACAGAGAAGCCTCGCCAGGTCAGAGGAGGGGGTGCCGGGCAGCCCCAGGGACCGGGCAGCTCCAGGGACCCGGCAGCCCCAGGGACCGGGCAGCCCCAGGGACCGGGCAGTCCAGGGACCCGGCAGCCCCAGGGACCCGGCAGCCCCAGGGACTGGGCAGTCCAGGGACCCGGCAGCTCCAGGGACCCGGCAGCCCCAGGGACCCGGCAGCCCCAGGGACCCGGCTGCAGGAGCGTCTGCGCCACGTTGGCACAGGCAGCGGTTGACTCCGTCCCCCAGAATGCGTCTGACTTGGCTCATGGAGAAATGGAGAACACCCTCCAGAGGCAGTAGAATTATTATTCCCTGGAAACAAGCGGACTTATGCCTGCCTTGATTTCTTAATTAAAATCAGATAGCCACATGCAAGATGATCGTCAGCTGGCAGCGCCTGTCCTAAGGATAGGAAGAAAGGAGCATGCCGAGCTGGACCCTAGGAGGAGGAGAATTGCAGGGAGGAGGGTCTGTCTGTGTTTAACTTCACCATAATTGTTCAGGAACGAACATAGTGCACATTAGATGGTTCAGGACGAAGCAACGCTTTCAAGTATAAATCTCTTTCCCAGTTGTAATTTCTTTTTTTAAACATTTATTTTATTTATTTAAAAGACAGTTACAAAGAGAGGTAGAGCCAGAGAGAGAGGTCTTCCATCTGCTGGTTCACTCCCCAGATGGCCTGCTGCTGCTGCTTTCCCAGGCCACAGCAGAGAGTCGGGTCAGAAGTAGAGCAGCTGGAACTCGAACCGGCACCCATACGGGATGGCAGCACTGCAAGCCGGGGCTTTAACCCACTGCGCCACAAGCACCGGCCCCCATTGTTGTAATTTCTAAGAGGAACCCGTGAACTGTGTGTGTTGGTTTGGAGTCATTAGCCCTTGAATTGTAGGGCTTTTGAGACATAATTACTCACCAGAAGGCTGGAGCACGGAGGAGGACATCTTGCTTTTCTGAACCGGCAGCAGAAAAGCAGTGCTCCGAGAAGCGAGCAGTCGCGGGGGCTCGGCACGTGTGGGGCACTTGGAACAGCTGCGGGAAGTACGAGTGCTCTTCAGAAGACTTGCGGAATTAGAGGGTCAGTTCCTTGTGGTGCAAAAATGCGACATCTGCATATAAGGAATCTTGTAAAAGTTCACGGAAAAAGTGTATGATGAAAAAACTGTGTATGGTTTCAAACTTTTTTGCACCGAAATAAGCTTGTCTTTTAATTCTTCCACAAGCTGCGTGACAAACCCTCCTGGTTTTGCTTACGTAAAAATCACAGCACGTTGGGCATCGGCTCCTTTTCTTTTCCTCCCAGTCACCTAGCCTGGCAGCTCTTGAATATAGCTTCAGCTTTATAGCATTTGAAGAGTGAAAAGAATTCAAACCCTCTTCAACTGCCACATAATTGAATCCAGATTAACTGACAGGTTTTGGGCAATTGAAGTGATGAACTGTCTTCAAGGTCAAGCATGAATTGCAAGCTGCTAACAAGTCTTTTTTAAAAAGTTTATTTTCATCGACTTGAAAGGCAGAGAGAGAAAGAGAGAGATATCTTCCATCTGCTGACCCATTCCCCAAGGCCCACAACAGCCAGGGCCGGGCCAGGCTGAACACGGGAACTGGGAACGCCATCCAGGTCTCCCATGTGGGTAGCAGGAGCCCAGATGCTCGGGCCATCTTCCGCTGCCTCCCAGGAAGTATCAGGAGGAAGCGAGGCAGCCAAGACCCAAACCAGTACTGCCACATGGGATGCAGGTGGCCCAGGTGGCTTGTCCCACTGTCCCACAGCTCTCACTCCTGCTAAAAGTCTTGATGGGACCCGAACTGGAATAACCTGTCAGCTGGTCCCGTGAGAGGCAGCGTCTGGTTTCCTCCTGTCCAGGCGCCGGATGCCACAGCCAAACTCTCAGCTTGTGTTTCTCTAACAGGGCTGTCTGTACACCAGGACATTGCATTGCTGAGCTGGTGTGCAGCTTTTTCAGTATTTTTTCTTTTTAATATTTTGATTTATTTATTGAGGGGAAGAGTTACAGACAGAGAGGGAGAGACAGAGGTCTTCCGTCTGCTGGTTGACTACTTAAATGACTGCAGTGGCCAGAGCTGGGTCTGCCATACCTGTGCAGGGGCCCAAGCACGTGGGCCATCCTCCACTGCTTTCCCAGGCCACAGCAGAGAGCTGGATTGGAAGAGGAGCAGCTGCGACATAAACCAGTGCCCATATGGGATACCAGTGATGCAGGCGAGCTTAGCCTACCACGCCACAGCACCAGCCCTGGTGTGCAGCTTTTTTAAAGCTCCTTATACGTGCACATGAATCCAAATCCAAAACGTGCACGCACGGTAGACAGCAAAGCACATTTCACTCCTGCAGACATGAGGTCTCCTCTAGAGGTCGTCCCTGGTGTCGGTTCCTTGGCTCGGTCCCCTCGCAGAGACAGAGACAGAGACAGCCTGTCACATAGGTCCCACGGATACAGAGACCCACCTGTGCAGGCTGTGACCTGCACCTGCCTTTTCTGAACTTGACCTGTTTTGGAGGCTGTGCTGCCATTCCACAGATCTGCCTCCCCTTCTCCAAGGCCGGTTGGCAGTTACCACGTAGCCACACTGCTGGGGTTCAGATCTTTCCCAGTCTTTGATTGACACAAACAGTGCTACCCCGCGTAACTACAGGTCCATCGTTTTGCACGTATCGGCATTTTTGTAGGGCCCACTTCTAGGAATGGAATTGCTGGATCAGAAGAAAGACGTGCGTTTTTTAATTTTGGCAAATGCTGGCACCCTGTATAGATGGTGTAGCAGGCTACGTTCCCAGCAGCTCCTTGTCCTGGCCTCCTCAGGAACTTTGTCACTCTTCCCCTGCCACCACAGGGTCAGGCACAGCCCCTTTGGATTTCTGTCTGTAGATCTCCCTCCTTTGCATGCCATTTTGTAATCTGTGCTGCAGAGTGTTTGTTTGTTTGTTTTACTTACTTGAAAGGCAGAATGTCAAGGAGAGAGAAGGAGTGACAGGGAGACATAGAGAAAGAGATCTTCCATCGGCTTGTTCACTCCCCAAGTGCCTACAGCAGCCAGGCTGGGCCAGAGTGAAGCCAGGAGCCTGGGACTCCGCCCCCGTCTCCCATGTGAGTGGCAGGAGCCCAAAGGCTTGGACTATCTCCCCTGCTTCCCCAGGTGTTAGTGGGAAGCTGGATAGGAAGTGGAGCAGCCTGGACTGTAACTGGCACTGCAGTGTGGGATGCCGGCATTGCAGGTGGTGGCTTAGCCCACCACGCCACAGCGCCAGCCCCTCCTGTAGACACCGTGTGTCCCACACTTGGAAATGCGGAGCCCCTTTGTGTCCAGTTCTCACCTAACTCCATCATGTTGGGCAGGCATTTGGTATAGTGTTGAAGGCCCCACCTCAGGCATCTGCATCCCTGTCTCAGGTTCTGGCTCTGTTCTTGATTCCAGCTTCCTGGGAGGCAGCAGGTGACAGCCTGTCACCCGTGTCACAGATCTGGGTGGAGTTCCAGGCTCCTGGCTCAGCCTGGCTCAGTCCCAGCTCTTGCTTGTATTTGGGAGTCAGTCAGTGGATGGGAGATCTCCGTCTGTCTCTCTACCTTTTAAATAAATTAATTAACTTAATAAGTGCAAGGTTGTAGCTAGTTGAGGGAGTTTTCCTCCAAGGATTTAGCACTGACTGAATTCAAATGTCAAATACATTCCTAAACGTAAAACTCCGACTGGGTTTCTGTGACTCATTTCCCCAGTGCAGCGACAGCTAGTACGGAACAGAGCAGTGTGATGCCGGGTACAGCCGACTTTCCTCGGGATGCCGTGCCGGGGTAAGCAGCCGTGGCCTGCTGCCCCGGCCCTGGCCATGTCACTGTTTGGCACGGTTCCTCCCCACATTGGGCTCCCCTCCGTGGAGTAAGGAATCATTCCGGCCAGAATAAATGCCGAGCTATCTAGGATGGTGCCGCTCAAAGCGGCGTCCACAGCAAAGGGCAGCGTGGGAGCTGGAGGGCACTGGTGAGAAACTGCTGTGGCCAGCGGCCAGCCTTGGCCCGAATACCAAAAACTGAATTGTGTTTTCTGTGTTTTTCCTAATAACTCATTATATTTTACTCTGCAAAGCATTGATCCGTCACAGATTAGGTTTTACAAAACACTGTAGGAAAGCTACCACGTTTCGGAGGCCCCAGCGTGTATCAGCTGCTCCTGAGGCCGTGCGTGGCTCATGTTCCCAGCGGGGTGAGTGTGCCTGCCCCTGCGCACGCCAGGCTGGAGACACAGGACACAAGGTCTCGCCTACAGCTGCTGCACACAGTAGGATTAGACCTCCCCCTCCTCCCTCCATAATCAGGGGACAAGGCCTCACTGCTTTTCATGCTATGCTACTTGAATTGGATTCTGAGACCCCAAGTGGAGTTAGAAAATTAGGCATGAAAAGAGCACTGTATTTATCTTCTAAGAAAAGCGTAAATAGCATTTTCCCTCTATTATTTTTGCTTTCATGACATTTTCTGAAACTGAAGTACTTTGGAGATTTAAGGAAATTTTAACGCAGTAACAAAATCCACTGAGTGCTAAGTATTTTTTTTTTAAGTTTTTAAATGCTAGTGGAGAGTATATACATAATAAAACCTGGGGACATTGGCAAGTGTCACTGTGTCACCCTTAGGGAGCAGGCTGGTTTCTGTCCAGGCCGTGGAGTGACTCAAGGAGCCAAGACAGACGTTGGGAACACCTGTCTGAGTCTGGATGCAGACCCTAACTGTGTGAGCAGAGTCGGGGGCAAGACCTGAGTGGGTGATGACAAAGAGAAGCAGTGGGGAGGGGCATTGTGATGCAGCAGGTGGTGTCCGTATCCCATATCCCATACCAGAGTGTCTGGTTCAAGTCCCAGTCCCGGCTGCTCCCCTTCCCATCCAGCTTTCTGCTAATGCCATCCTAGGAAGCAACAGGTGATGACTCAAGTGCTTGGAGCCCTGCCTCGCACGTGGGAAACCTGGATGGAGTCCCTGGCTCCTGACTTTGGCCTGACCCAGCCACAGCCATGTGGTCATTTGGGGAGTCAGCAAGCAAGTGGAAAATCTCTCTGTCTCTGTCTGTTTGCCTTTCAATACATAAAAATAGTAAGTAAACTTCAGAAAAGACAAGACAGGGGTAGGGCAGAGAGCCAAGGCTCATGAGGGCAGGTTCTTCTTTTGGAGAGCTGGGGGTGGGGTGTATATTTGGAGCCTAGCATCAAACATGTCTTCTTTTTGGCCGGCGCCGCGGCTCACTAGGCTAATCCTCCACCTGCAGCGCCGGCACACCGGGTTCTAGTCCCGGTCGGGGCGCCGGATTCTGTCCTGGTCGCTCCTCTTCCAGGCCAGCTCTCTGCTGTGGCCAGGGAGTGCAGTGGAGGATGGCCCAAGTCCTTGGGCCCTGCACCCCATGGGAGACCAGGAGAAGCACCTGGCTCCTGCCATCGGATCAGCGCGGTGCGCCGACCAGCCGCAGCGGCCATTGGAGGGTGAACCAACGGCAAAGGAAGACCTTTCTCTCTGTCTCTCTCTCTCACTGTCCACTCTGCCTGTCAAAAAATAAAAAGAAAAAGAAAAAAATTTCTTTTTTGAAAGAATTTATTTATTTATCTGAGAGGCAGATCTACAGACTAAGAGGGAAAGATAGAGAGAAAGGTCTTCCATACCCTGGTTCACTCCCCAAATGGCTGCAATGGCTAGAACTGGGCCAGTTGGAAGTTAGGAGCTGGGAACTTCTTCTGGGTCTCCCACGTAGGTGCAGGGGCCCAAGGACTTGGGCCATCTTCTGCTGCTTTCCCAGGCCATAAGCAGAGAGCTGGATCAGAAGAGGAACAGTTGGGACACGAACCGGCGCCCATATGGGATGCCGACACTGCAGATGGAGGCTTAGCCTACTGTGCCACAGCACCAGCCCCAAAATATTTCTTGGCATTGGTTAATTAAATAGCTATTAATGAAAAGTTTGCTTTATTGTCTGTTACCATCTCAGCTACTCCTCTTCTACAATGGAACATATACATAATTACAAATTTGCCAGTCACTGCAGGTTGTGAATCTTTTTTGTTAAATACATGTAATAATGTAAATCTTCTTTCATTGATGAAAAGATCTGGGTGCACATGTTTTTCCTTTTTTCCACATTATTATTTATATTTAGTGAATTACTGAATATTTATTAAGTATCTGCAATATAGCAGGCGAAACAGAGACAAGTCATCTGTCCAGAGTGACTTTCAATTTTTTCCACAATATCCAGTACTCATCATAAAAAACCCATTTTGCTGAGTCAGTACCCATTTGATTAATCTTCATGTACAGTTTTTGCAAGTATTTTTTCAAACACTGAATAATGCTGCAAACAAATAAGTATTCCAAACATTGTCTGACAGACTAGCGCAGTCACCATTGCTTTCATCTCTTTTTGACAAAGCAGCAGCCAATGGAGTAAAACCCTTCCTTTCCATGGCAATGGAATCGCATGATATCTCACTGCCAGGCCTCCATTTTTAGAAAACGCCAAGCTGGAGGGATATAAAATACCACATACTGTGCCCATCAGTGAACTTCTAAGGACACAGTTTTCCTTGCTCATGTTACCTGAATACAAAGCATCGGTTACAAGGAGCTTGTAAGCAACTATGGCAGATAAAAATGGAAGTGTAGTCAGCGCTGCATATGTTTTCTTTCTTTCTTTTTTTTTATTTGACAGGCAGAGTTAGACAGTGAGAGAGAGAGAGAGACAGAGAGAAAAGGTCTTCCTTCTGTTGGTTCACCCCCCAAATGGCTGCCACAGCTGGCGCGCTGCACCGATCCGAAGCCAGGAGCCAGGTGCTTCCTCCTGGTCTCCCATGGGGTGCAGGGCCCAAGCACCTGGGCCATCCTCCACTGCCCTCCCTGGCTACAGCAGAGAGCTGGCCTGGGAGAGGAGCAACCGGAACTAGAACCCGGCGCCCATACGGGATGCTGGTGCTGCAGGCGGAGGATTAGCCAAGTGAGCCACAGCGCCGACCCCATTGATGCATATGTTTTCAAAGCATCATGTTTAACCCTGAAGCAACGTCTGAAAATGAAGTTTGCCAGTATTCCAGAAAAACCAGCTGTTGTGCCAAGGGTCAGTGTTCCATATATATTTAAGGTCTTTTCTTTTTGAAGATTTTCAAATTTTTTCTATGATTTCGATTACCATTGGTCTTCCGAGTTTTGCACCTCTTAGAGAAGGACTAGGCTGACCACGTGTGTGTGTTGCCATTCTGATGTCCTCGGGCGCTTCCCCAGCTCCTGATGCTACCACACGGGCATCTTTCACATCTGCACCAGCCTCACCCCTCCGCCGCCATTTTGGCGGCTCACGTGACTTGCCGTTTTTCTTAAACAGTGGTGTTTGGGGGGCTGGCTTCGTGGCACAGCAGGTTAAGCCACTGCCTGCAGCCCCAGTGTCCCATATGAGCCCCAATTTGAGTCCCGCCAGCTGAGCTTCCAATCCCGCTTCCTGCTAATGCACCTGGGAAAGCAGAGGAAGATGGCCCAAGTCCTTGGGCCTCTACCACCCACGTGGGAGACTGGATGGAGTTCAGGCTGTTGGCTCCTACCTGGCCCAGCCCCAGGTATTGTAGCCATTTGGGGACTGAACCATTGGATGGAAGATCAGTCTCTCTGTATGTCTCTCTCTGTCTCTGTAATTCTGCCTTTCAAATCATTTTTTTTTTTGGGGGGGGGGGGACAGGCAGAGCTAGACAGTGAGAGAGAGAGAGACAGAGCGAGAAAGGTCTTCTTCCATTGGTTCACCTCCCAAATGGCACTTGGGCCATCCTCCACTGCCTTTCCGGGCCACAGCAGAGAGCTGGACTGGAAGAGGAGCAACTGGGACAGAACCAGGACCCCATCCGGGACTAGAACCCGGAGTACCAGTGCTGCAGGCGGAGGATTAGCCTAGTGAGCCACGGCACCAGCCTTAATCAATCTTTAAAAATACCAGTGTTTTGTATGTGTAAAAGTAGGTCTTAAATTATCTGAAGGCATTACTATTCTGGAAATGTTATCATAATATTCTTAGAAATAAGTTTATAAAAAGTAGTATACTTCCCAAGCTTTTTATGGTCCTCAAACTGGTATCTGTTTGACATTTTCCAAGTATCTTCTCTTTCAGTATCTTTCAGATATGACTTCTCTTACATAATTTTTGGGTCTGGGGTCTTAGCCTTAGTGGGACTTTTGCAGGACATTTATATATTAAGTGCTATTCCTCATTTGTCCTACGACCACTGCTGCTAGTAATTTCAATTAGTAAAGGCACACTGAGCGCTTCCTGTGGGTTCCACATCTGTCGCTGAGATTACCAAACTAGTGCCCTTCGTTTGTTCATTCATCCACCAATCTGTTTATGCACCTGCTGTGTACCAAGAACTCAGGACAGGTTCCCTCTTACAAGGCACTGGGAGACCCTGTGATGGAGCAAGGACAGAAACCCCAGATCTATGTTTGTCCCTTGCCTGTGTGGCTGAGCTGAGAGCATTCTTTCGCAAAGGCTCCTTGTCTGACTTCCCCCTCCCCTCACAAGCAGTACAGCCCCCTCCCACAGCCCCTGAACCTTCCAGACTGCTGCCTTACCGCCCACCCACCTCCGTCTGCGAGGGAGGGTGCTCCCTACCTACTCCTGGAGTGAGTCCCTCTCGGGTTTTTAGTCACTTGTGCTGGCTCTGAGCTTGTGGGCTGCTGCCTCTTCTTTACCTTGTTTAGTCTCCTCTTTTTTTTTTTTTAAGATTTATTTATTTATTTGAAATGCAGAGTAACAGAGAGGCAGAGGCAGAGAGAGAGAGAGAGAGAGAGAGAGAGAGGTGTCTTCCATCTGCTGGTTCACTCCCCAAATGGCTGCAATGGCCCGAGTTGGGCCAATCCGAAGCTAGAGCCTGGAGTTTCTTCCAGGTCCCTCAGCTGGGTGCAGGGGTCCAAGGACTTGGGCCATCCTCCACTGCTTTCTCAGGCTCATTAGCAGGGAGCTGGAACGGAAGTGGAGCAGCCAGGACTGACACTGGCATCCATATGGGATGCGGGCACTGCAGGCAGCGGCCTCACCCGCTACACCACTGTGTTGGCGCCCTCCTCTTTATTTTCTGTCTTACAACTTTACACCCTGTAAAATGGAGATAGTTATCTATGTGATTGTGAGGATTACGTAAAATATACAAAGGTGCTTCAAAAAGTTCATCAGGAAGCAGGATTACCAGATACATTTATTTTGGTGCAAAAACACGATTGACATTCCTGCTTGGTTTTTTCTGTAATATCCGTTCTCCACAAGCTGTTTGAAGACCGCTTGTATCTGCAGCCCCGCACAGCCCCTGCAACATGAGTGCTCCGAATGAGGGTTCTCCCCCGGAGCAGCAGGGACTGCGTCTGAGAAGTTTTCACAGATCACTAAGAAGAGCGGTGGGGTCTTGCTCAACATAGAACCCAAGGAGGAAGCACATTCAAGTGTTTTCTTCCACTGCAGCCTGAGTGGCAAAGAGCAAATCAAGAGACTGCCCAGAGAAGGTGGAGCAGGAGTACTGGGCGGTGGCCCCATGGGCAGCATTGTAGTGGAAGCGCTCCCGGACCCGCCTGGGGATGCTGTCTTCCTCACTGGGGACGCGTCCAGCTGTTCACTGTTTCCCTGAAGTCTTGGGAAGCTCAGGCTGAGCCAGTGTTATAGGAACTCCAGTCTGAGGAGACAGGAAGCAAAGCACACACACACCCCAGTCCCTACCTCCAGTCTGCTTGCTGTCTTTCACCCAAAGTTCTCTGAAGTGGGTGATGACGTGAATCTGGAAGTGAACTTGACCCTGATGAGAAGGTGGGCGTTCTTGGATGTGTCCTGGGACCAGGAGTGAGTCTGAAATTAGAAAATCAGCTGCAAAGAAAAGGAGCAGGTGAGCAGGTCTGTGACGATGCGGCTTCTGTTTTACAAGCATCACTGCCTCACGTGTCACTGACGTCTGTACTCCCTGCTTGGCGGGTCCTTACTGAAGCCGTTGAGGGTATTGCGCTGTTTTATTCCCTGTGCTGCCCGAGAGGAGCCCTGCTGTGCCCTGAATGTGCTGTCGCTGCACTGTCCTCTGTGACTGCTCAGTGCACAGTTGGCTGCTGGGCTCAGGCAGCTGGGAAACTGAATTTTTGATTATTTATAATTTTAATTAATGGAAATGTAAATTGAATAGCCACCTGTGGCTAGTGGCTGCTGTGTGAACAGTACCATCCAAGACTGCAGACATTAGCTTACAAAGGTTAAAACAGAGTTCAGGACATTGAAATGGATTCAGAATGAACAACGCTGAGGGAGTTGTTAATCAGAAATTCTGGTTTTGCCAAAGGCCTATACGCTGGATTCCGTTGGGTTGGAAATGTCTTGACTCTTGCTGTGTCTTTCTAAGTTTTTCTAACGTTGATAACCACGACCAAAAGCATTTTTTCAGATGCAAGGGTCAGACCAACGTTTTCATCCTTTCCAGTAGAGTGTTTGAGAACCAGGGAGAGACGGCGAGAGCGAATGAAGCACTCCCCCACTGCTTCCTTCCGCAGCCCTGGCGGGGCTGGAAGAGCCCTGAGGCAGACGCCCGGCGAGCCTGTCCTGGGCATGGTTCTGTTTGCGCGTCCAGGTGGTGCTGCCCCGTGAGCCCCCTCGCCTTCACCGCCAGCCCATTCACGTTCTCATGCCCAGTTCTCAGCTGATCTGTGGTTTCCTTAGTGAGACCGATTTTTTAAAGGGACAGCAATGCCACAGCGGTCTCTTTGCGTTCCCTTTTTAATATCAGAAACACCATTTTAAAGTGTAGAACACAATGTCTGTGCCCCTAAAGGAAGCCTGCGGAAGATGTGTTTGCTGGTTTGCCTTCTTCTGTGTAAAACTCCATCAGCTGGAGGATTTGAAGCAAAGTCTTTTGGTCGAGCAGAAGCAAAGGACGACTTCACTCTACAGTCGCCATTTATTTATGCATCACCTGCTACTCACCTGCTGCTGTTCCTGGTGCTGGGAATTCAGCAGTGAACAAGTATTCTCAGCCTGGGCTGTGACCTTCAACACTTTGTAGTGAGGTGGAGCAAGCCATATTCTGGGAGCCTCAGCTGTGAGTGGGACACTTTATAGAGAGGTAGACCCACTATTCTGACAGCCTGGGCTGTGAGCTGTGACACTTTGCAGCAAGGTGGACCCAGTATTCTGACAGCCTCCCTGTGAAGTTCAACACTTTGGTGTAAAGCAGGAAGTCCTGAGGGCAGCAGATAGAAAATTTTGAGTAAGAAGGAGTAGCAGAGTCGCTGCCAGTTGGAAAGGGGCTGTGGAAGTGACCAGTGAGCACACGTGGGGAGGACAGGGAGGAGCAGACCGGGACCTCTCCTCAGTGCGGTGACTGAGAGGGAGGCATCCCTGGGCAGTTTTTGATGTCTAGCATGGTGACTGGATGGTGTCATGAGGTGAGATAGTAAGACCAGGAAATGGGCCCTGTGCTGTGGCTCACTTGGTTAATCCTCCACCTGCGGCGCCAGCATCCCATATGGGCACCGGGTTCTAGTTCCGGTTGCTCCTCTTCCAGTCCAGCTCTCTGCTGTGGCCCGGAAAGGCAGTGGAGGATGGCCCAGGTGCTTGGGCCCTGCACCCGCATGGGAGACCAGGAGGAAGCACCTGGCTCCTGGCTTTGGATCCGCGCAGCGCCAGCTGCAGCAGCCATTTGGTGGGTAGACCAGTGGAGGGAAGACTTTTCTCTGTCTCTCTCTCTCACTGTCTATATCTTTACCTGTCAAAAAAAAAAAAAAAAAAAAAAAAAAACCAGAAATCTGGGGAGGGGTACAAGATGACGGGGTCCCTGTGGGACTTTGGTTTCCCGATAAACGCACGGCGCAGAAGCATAACTACCCAGGAGCAGACCGGCTGCCACTTAGCTGAAGGTGACTGTGTGAGTCGATTACACTGAATGGAAGGTGAGGCCACAGATGTGAGATCACTTGTAGAGTCTGAAGTGAGGAACCAAGGAGCCAAGGAGAAGAGCTTCGGTCACGTGCATGTTTAAGGCGCATGCTGAGACCGAGAGGCGGGAACTGAGCGCCCGCCCGGCTGTTCTGGCCAAAGGGAGGGGTGTCGGGTGGAAGCAGGGTGAGTGGGGAAGCAGGAAGTGGCGGGTCCTGGGAATGCCTTCACACACCGCTGTCTACAGGGAGCGTTGGGTCGGCCCAGGTTCCAGGGCCGGGAAGCAGCCTGCGCCTCTGGCTGGGAGGGATGGCAGAGTAGTGCTGCAGGTGGTGAGGTCCCGGCCCTGCGATTCGCTGGGGGCCGTTTCTCGTGACCTAGCACAGGGCTTGTAGAAGACTCGGTGGTCCCGTTTCTGTGGGCCTAGCTCTTGATATCAAGGGGAGCGCTTTTGCATTGTTTTTTTTTTTCTTTTTCTCTCCTATAACTTTGTTTTCTCCTCATGGTGATATTAAAGTGTGGCTTCAATTTTCATCTGTGTTTCACATAGAAGAATGACACCGTTATAGATGAGTGCGGTCTTTCTGGCTGAATATAAAAGTGCTATTAATCCACGGTCTTTGCTAATGGAGCTGCTCTTGTTAGTGCCCCCTAGTGGTGTCCACAAGCAGACATGTCGGTGTCACTGACACCCAGGGTGCTGGACCGCAGCAGCGAAAGGGCAGAGCCTTGGAGTCACTGCCGTGGTTTGGCTTCTCCGCTGTGCCACATGTCACCTCTGTAGCTCGGTAGCTCCGTCAGCCTTGCTGTCTGAATCTAAACTGGGGATAATGGTACTTTCTCTGTTAGCTGTTATTGATAGTCGTGTGTCTGCATTATGAATGATTTTTATTTTTAAAAGCCAGCACTACTAGGGGTGAGCATTAGGCGTGGCAGTTGAGATGCCTACGTCTGTACAGGAGAGCCTGGGTTCAAGTCTGGCTCTGCTTCTGATTCCGGCTTCCTGCTGACGCGTACCCTGGGAGGCAGCAGGGATGGCTCAAGTGCTTGGTTCCCTGCCACCATGTGGGAGATCTGGGTGGAGTTCTGGCTCCTGGCTTTGGCCTGGCCTAGACCTGGCCACTTGGGTGTCTGGGGAGCAAATCCGTGAATGGGAAGTTCTCTGTTTTTTTCTTTCTTCCTCTCAAATAAAAATAAATAATTTTTTAGAAGTTAACACTTTGTTTAAAGATTGCAGTCTGAGCTCAGCCGAGTGGAGTTGTTTAGTGTGTGATGGCAGCTCACCCTTTTCTATAAAATGCACGTACATACTTAAAATGCACATGAAAATGCAGTGTCACCGGTTCTGCCCTCGGAGCTGCCTCTGTGGAATGAGGCTTCCCCAGCCTGGGCAGGGCTGGGTTCCTCCCCGGGTGCCCGTGTGCAAGTGGGTTCCAGGCAGGAGAAGGGAGGCGTCTGCTGACAGTGTCCCCTTAGTGAGGTCGTCCACTCTGCCCAGTACGTGTTCTTTTCCCTCAAGCCATTAGTGCTTCATCATGAAAGCCCGACTCCAGAAGCCAGGGCGTCGTGAAGGATCCATGATCAATGATTATAAAATAATCATCATCATGGCTACTGTTGATTGAGTTCTTATATGTGCCAGGAGCTACGTTAAGTGCTATGCATGCATTATCTTGTTTATCTTCAGAACAACCCAAGGGATCCGTACTGTTACTATGCCCATTTTAAAAACCGAAGATGACACGTCAGTTTATGAAAGCAGTGTGCTACACTACAGAAGGCCAGGAAATGCAGACAGGCAAAGAATGAGAACATGAAAACACCATATTCTTACCATTTAGAGAAAATCAGTGCTAACACCATGCCTGAAGTTTTCAAATTTAGAAAAACTTCTTATTTCTCACCAAAACTAAATTAAGAATATTATCAAAAAATCCAAAAACGACATTCTGTGTGAAAAAGCATGATACGCACCATGAACCCAGAGTAACATCCAGGCCCTTTCTTTCTGTTTTCCTTCTTGCGTTAACAATCCTGATCATTTCTAAACCTTAGACAAATCCTACTGGATACCAGGCAGGTGTGTACCGGGAAGAACAGAAGAGATACCCGTATGGAAACTTTTTATTTAAGATTTATTTATTTGAATGGCAGAGTTACAGAGACAGAGAGACAGAGAAAGGTTTGATCTGCTGGTTCACTCCCCAAATGGCTGCAACAGCTGGGACTGGCCCACACTGAAGCCAGGAGCCAGGAGCTTTTCCAGGTCTCCCACGAGGATGCAGGGGCTCAACCACTTGGGCTTTCGCTGCTTTCCCAGGCACATTAGCAGGGAGCTGGATGGGAAGTGGGGCAACTGAGATTCAGACTGGCACCCATTGGGATGCCAGCACTGCAGCTGGCAGCTTGACTACTGTGCCACAGTGCCAGCCCTGGAAATATTTTTTTTTTTTTTGACAGGCAGAGTGGACAGTGAGAGAGAGAGACAGAGAGAAAGGTCTTCCTTTGCCATTGGTTCACCCTCCAATGGCCGCCGCAGCCGGCGCGCTGCGGCCAGCGCACCGCGCTGATCCGATGGCAGGAGCCAGGTACTTCTCCTGGTCTCCCATGGGGTGCAGGGCCCAAGTACCTGGGCCATCCTCCACTGCACTCCTGGGTCACAGCAGGGAGCTGGCCTGGAAGAGGGGCAACCGGGACAGAATCCAGTGCCCCGACCGGGACTAGAACCCGGTGTGCCGGTGCCATAAGGTGGAGGATTAGCCTAGTGAGCCGCGGCGCCGGCCCTGGACATATTTTTTTTTTTTTTGACAGGCAGAGTGGACAGTGAGAGAGAGAGACAGAGAGAAAGGTCTTCCTTTGCCGTTGGTTCACCCTCCAATGGCCGCCGCGGCCAGCGTGCTGCGGCCGGCGCACCGCGCTGATCCGATGGCAGGAGCCAGGAGCCAGGTACTTCTCCTGGTCTCCCATGGGGTGCAGGGCCCAAGCACCTGGGCCATCCTCCACTGCACTCCCTGGCCACAGCAGAGAGCTGGCCTGGAAGAGGGGCAACCGGGACAGAATCCGGTGTGCCGTGTGCCGGTGCCACTAGGTGGACGATTAGCCTAGTGAGCCGAGGCGCCGGCCGTGGAAATATTTTTTAAAAACCCTGTGGGGGAGACATTGTGGCACAGCAGGTTAAACCATTACCTGCTGCACTTCCATCCCTCGTGAGTGCCAGTTCAAGTACTGGCTGCTCTGCTTCCAGTCCTTGCTGATGCCTGGAAACACAGTGGAGGATGGCCTGAGTCCTTGGGTCCCTGCACCCATGTGAGAGACCCAGGTGAAGCCCCTGGCTCCAATCTGGCCCAGCCCCAGCCACTGTGGCCATTTAGGGAGTGAACTAGAGGATTTCAGATTTCTCTATCTCTCCCTCTCTGTGTCTGTAACTCTGCCTTTCACATAAATAAAATAAATCTTTTTAAAAAAATCAGAAGAGCATCCCACATGGACCCCAGTTCAAGTCCCAGCTGCTCCACTGCTGATCCAGCTCCCTGCTAATGGCCTGGGAAAGCAGCATTGGATTGTCCAAGTGCTTGGGCCCCTGCACCTATGTGGGAGACCTGCAGGGGTTCTGCTTCTGGCTTTGGCCTGGCCCAGCTCTAGAGTGAACCAGAGAATGGAGGATCTCTCTCCCTCCCCAGCTCCCTGTAGCTCTCACTTTCAAATAAATAAAATAAATCTTTTAAAAAATCTGAGCTTACCAAGTACATTTAGTTAGTACAAACATTAAGGACTTTTGGAGGCTGGTGTAGTGGGTTAGACCACTACCTGCAGTGCTGGACTCGCATAAGGGGTGGCAGAATGATCAGTTCACAAAGCTACTGTTGCAGGCCTGGCATGAATTCAGAGATTCTGGAGCAGGTATCATGGCACAGTGGGTTAGGCTGCTGCTTGGGTGCCTGTGTTCCATACTGGAGTGCGTGGTTCAAGTCCTGGCTGTTCTGCACTTCTGATCCAGCTCCCTGCTAATGCACCTTGGAGGCATGAGAGGATGGCACAAGGACTTGGGTTCCTGCCGTCCACTTGGGAGACCCAGATGGAGTTCCTAGCTCCTGGCTAGCCTCAGCTGTTGGGTGCATTTGGGGAGGGAACCAGCGAATGGAAGATCTCTGTCTCTCCTCTCTCCTCTTCTCTCTCTCTCTCCTTTTCCAATGAAAATTAAATAAACAAGTAATAATTTAAGATGAGATCCTGCAGACTGGTCACACTCCTCCTGTCTGACCACAGTTTCTGGAGCCCCTGCAGAGGTAGCACAGGGTATTTTCCAAGTACCTGTTCATTGTTAAGGTCGCAGGTAATACTTTTAGACCTGGACCATATGAGTAGCATGGCTTTCTTTTATTTTATTTACGGTTTTAACATTTAGAGAGTGAGAGAACACAGGAAGGTGAGAGCTTTATAAAAGGGAGAAGGGAGTTCAGCAAAGCAAACTGGGAGGTCCATACCAGGCAGAGAGCAGGTCAGGAGCCGCGTGCGGGGAGTCCCAGGCCAGACCTGCGTGAAGAACGTGAGATTGGGAGTAGCTGCAGGTAGCTGAAAACAGGGTGAGGAGGGGCCAAAGGCCATGTGCCTTCTGGGGCGTGGGAGAGCAGGAGCGGGCCCAGCATGCTCCACGCCTTTTATTCAGGTAACATGGCTTCAAAGACTGTGCCTGCAGATGTAGAGAAAAACTGAGTGTGGCTGATTAACGCCAACAGTAACTACTATTAATCCTAGTTAACTTCAGGTAGAAAATGCAGCAGTTTTTAAATTATCTTGTGTGAGCTCACAGATGGCTGTAAACAAGGTGGTCGTGGCGCTGAGGTGTGGTACCAGTGCTTGGAGGTTTTGTTGTTTTCTGTTACTGGGGAGGTCTGAATTCATGGGGCAAAGCCTGCCACGGGTGTGGTTCTGGAGTGAGGCTGAGGTGGGGCCGGCCTGCGGCTGCTGAGGGTGGCCATGGGTATAGACCGAATTGGGCTGACTTACTACTGCTGTTAGGAGGAGCCGCGTTAATGGGAATGAATCGGGGTGACTGTTGAGTGTCAGTACCGGCTGGGATCTCGTGGTTGAGCCCAGTGAACACCATGCTGTGGATCATACAGCAGTGTCTGCAACGGGACTGCAGGCTGCTCTGTGTGTCTGTCGCTGCGTCGTCATCCAGTACGTAGGGTGGTGCGCTTGCTCCTCCTCTGAAGAGTTGGAATAAACTGTTAGCAGCAGCAAGAATTGGGCGGAAAGGAATAGAAGTAGGTATCTGAGAAGTCAGCCCTCCCTTGGGCCGGTGCTGCGGCTCACTAGGCTAATCCTCCACCTTGTGGTGCCGGCACACCGGGTTCTAGTCGGGGCACCGGATTCTGTCCCGATTGCCCCTATTCCAGGCCAGCTCTCTGCTGTGGCCCGGGAGTGCAGTGGAGGATGGCCCAGGTGCTTGGGCCCTGCACCCCATGGGAGACCAGGAGAAGCACCTGGCTCCTGCCATCGGATCAGCGCGGTGTGCTGGCCGCGGCAGCCATTGGAGGGTGAACCAACGGCAAAGGAAGACCTTTCTCTCTGTCTCTTTCTCTCACTGTCCACTCTGCCTGTCAAAAAATAAATAAATAAATAAATAAATAAATAAAGTCAGCCCTCCCACTTGGCACATCTACACTCCAGTGATTCTGGAGGACTTGGTCCCTGCTCTGAGCGTTAGGGCTTACTAACTGATGGGAAAGTGGAAAATACTCCGTGGAACTCAGGAAAAAGCAGAAGTAGGTGAGCCCTGAATCATGAAAGCAGACATTGTCAGGAAGTACTGAAGTTAACTGATTGGTCCAGAAAGTTGAGCATCAAGTTGGCTGAAATCTTGGCTGCTTTTCACGGATTGACTCGATTTTGAGTCCTGCCAAGCGTAGAGGCAGTGTTCTTTCTGTGTTCTGAAAGCTCATCTCACCGGGAGATTGCAGTGCTGCCCCCAACAGGTGTAGGGAAAGAACTTTACGCTCTTGGGTTTCACGAGAAAGGAAGGGAGCGACGGCCTGCAGACAGCAAGGAAAAGAGAGCCCAGGTTTGCCCGGCCTTCCGGATAGCACAGGTTTCTGTCTGGAATGAGGCATGTGAATGGGTTTTTTGTGCACCTGCCCCGAGAGGCGATGAGAACGCCCAGAGCAGGTCTGCCACCGGTGTGGTTCTGGAGTGAGGCTGAGGCGGGGCCGGCCTGCGGCTGCTGAGGGTGGCCATGAGTGTAGACCGATTTGGGCTGACTTACTATTGCTGTTAGGAGGAGCCGCGTTAATGGGAATGAATCGGGATGGGCAGATGGGTGAGGCCCCAGCAGATGCCCCCTTTTACCGTTCGCCACGTCTGTAGCCCAGCCACGTCTCCTAACCTGCTGTCTTGGTTCCGCCCCTTGTAGAAATGACCTGCTGATGGCCTGCCGCCAGCTGCAGATGGAGGAGTCTGTGGCTGAAATCATGACCCAGCTGGGCGCCCAGGAGGGCGGGAAGATCTCCTTTCAGGATTTTGCACGGTGCCGCATGCAACTCGCTCGAGAAATCAGGAGAGAGGAAGTCGACCTTTCTGTGAAATCAGACAGCTCCTGTGGCAAGCAGCAGCTGAGGGACCGCATCGCTTCCTGGCCCACAGGCAGCGACCACAGCTTGGGTAGGTCCGACCGGGTGGCTATGGGACTGCACCACACCGACCCTGCACTGGCTCAGCCCGGGGCTGCCTTCCTGGCACGTTGTCCACTGTGTGCGCCCGCCACTTCTCTCCGCTCTGTCCCACAGCTTCGCGCTGGCTTGCTGTTGGTTCTTGTGTTTCTACGGCACAGAGCCTCGGTAGCCGTTAGCTGGGAAGGGCAGGTGGGTGGGGCCGGCGGGAGCCGATGGGACCTCTTCCTGTGAGCCGCCAGGTGCTTAGAAGCCATTGCTGTTTTATTCAACGTCAAACAGTGTTTCTGGGAAGAGAGTTTTCCATTTGTGTTACAGCCTGCTGGTGCGAGGTCAGCACGTGGAAAGGGAGTCCTTATGTCGACCGTTGTTGAGGCCGGCTGGGGCACGTGGGCTGTTTGTACGCGTTGGAGTCCTCAGTGAACATGTTTTGAAATTCTGAATATAGAAGTAAAGAGGCATCTTGTGGGGTAGCGTGAACACACCAACAGGGGAAGCTTCTGGACTTCCTACGTGTGCTGCAGGGACAGCTGCTGCCCTCGGGAGTGTTTCACGCATCGCTTCTGCTTCCCTTCTCTGCTGGGTGGACTGGGGCAGGAAGGAGTCATTTTCCGTTGTTTGTTTTACATACATACTGATTGGTCTGGGTAATGAGGCAGTGCCGCACAGCACACACGCGTGCACACACACACACATGCACACACACACGCGTGCACTCACACACACCCTGAGCATGACTCCTGGCTGTAGAATCCTCTGGTGCATTATTATTGAGAAACTAAGCAATGAATGCGTCCACCTGTCCTTTAGGTCTTTTTGCTGTCATGGATCCCACGTCAGCGGTGAGTCAGATGTCTGGGAATGCCTGTGCTCACAGCATGATATGTAGAAACACTTGAAATTACATTTTTCAGAAAATAATCTATTCTTTAAGCAAAAACAAGGGGGAAAGACAGGCTGAACACCATAAAAATCTGTCCTAACCTCTCTGTGCAGAAATAATTCCTGTTTGCATTTGGTGTGCTTGCTGCTTGTCTCGCTGTCTCCCGTCCCACACCCTGCCCTGTGCACATGTGGTCGCGTGACTCAGCCGGGACGCTCAGAAGACGTCTATGAAATGAAAGATGGCATGGAATTCCATTTGCTAAGTCACATTTTCTAATTTTCCTAGCAAGAACATGATTTCTTACGTAAATCCTTAAGTGTGCACACACACACACGTCTGAGGGTTAAGTGGGCCTACCGTCACTACAGTAAGCTGTGAATGTGTTTGGAATCTGTGTGTCCATGTAAAATGTTAAACGCCTGGGAAGTGACTGAGGAGGGTGGGTGGTCCCAGGTGGCCTGTGGGACCTCTCCCCCGTTCCCCCACTTGCCCGAGTCTCAGGAGAGTCAGACACAGCTACAAGTGGTGGGTTGCTGCTCTCTCCTCTCTGTCCTCCTGTGTCTGTTCAGAGAAATCTAGGACCTCCCGTCCTGGGGTCAGGGAAGCCCTCTCGGCCGGTGTGGCTCCCACAACTGCCCCGCAGCAGTGTCCACACTGCGTGCGTCTCAGCCCTCACCCCTCCTGTTGTCTTGAACACGCCCCTGCCGCCTCGTCCTCACCTCCCTGCTGGCCCTGCCCCATCACCTCCCTGCTGGCCGCTCCCACAGCTCCTTTTCTGTCCACGTCCGGATCTCTGGCATTGGACCCAGCAGACGCTCGCTGTGGCCGCACCTCGTGCTCCCGGGGTTCCGCTTCCCTTGCTCAGCCTTTTCTTTTCTGCTCTTCTCCATATCACGTGCAAAGTCCGGGATGCTGAGAGGTTGTGTTGCAGACGACTGCCTGTGGTCCTGTGGTTTCAGATGCTGCTCTTATACAGGGGACTTCCCCGTGCACACGTACCTACGCGGACCCCCTTGCTTTCCCGTGAGCTCAGATCAGGGAAGGTTGCACACAGTCCTGCATGTTTTAGAGACCTCTCACCCTTAACACCATCAAAAAGAATTTTTCCAGACATCCCCGTCTAGGAAAAGTCGCTGTCCCTGAAGTATCCCATCTGCCTGTTGGCCCTCGCCGCTGTGTCTTGTTGTCTGTTTTGCCATGATGTACCCAGGGTCGGCCCCGTCCACATCAGTGTCAGCTCGCCCACGCCCATGGCTGTAGGCGGCCTCCTGCGTCCCTCTGGGCCTCAGCACTGCCTCCCCTGCCCTGCAGTCAGAGGGTCTCCTGAGATCATGGACTCGCTGAGGCTGTTCTCATGCCAAGACACCGCAGCTTCCGGATCCCCTGAAAATGAAGTCGAGCTTCCTGGCCACAGCCTGGCCCAGCCCCAGCCCTCCAAGAGGATCTCAGAGTGACTGCCCTGCCTTACGGGCACGTTCCAGCCACTCCAGCCTTCCTGCTACTCCCCCCACATGGCAGCGTCCACCAGCTGCAGCCCTGGCTCTGTCCCTTGGCCTAGAACCGTCTTCTTTCCAACCTTCTCCCTGGTTGGCCGGCTCTTTCCTGTGACTTGGTTCCACCTCAGTGTCCCCTCCTCGGAGAGGCCCTCCCTGGCTGCACCAGCCGGCCCTCATCCACTCCCTCGCTGCTCCCTGCCCCTGCCTTACCTGGCGCTGCATCGGGTACCTGCTGGCACCTCTCTTCCCTCTCCCCCTCTGCACACGGAAGCTCTGCTTGAGCGCTGGTGACTGCGATTGTCCACGGCTCTTTCCCGTCGCTTAGATCGGTGCTTGGCAGGAGGCGATACTCAGGTGTTTGTTGGATGCTGATCGAATGCACGGATGAGCAGTGCCCTGTGTGGATGCCTTTGAGGGATGCACAGAAGCCCAGCGTACAGTTCCAGACCTGAGGCACGTGCAGTTTAATTGCAGATACGCAAGCACACGACAGACTAACAGCAAGGGTTAAAAGACAGCTAGAGAACTTGAGAAGGCAAGGAAAGTGCAGAGGATGCTGGTCTCTGGGGAGAGCTGAGATGAGGCCGAGGGTCCAGGGTGGAGAAAAGCCCTGTGGAAACTGAGCTTGTGTGGGCCTGGTCGGAAGAACTTCAGTGCTGGCCCCGACGCTCACAGCACGTCCAGGCCCAGGAGCAGAGCTGGCCGGGGCCGAAGCTTTTGTCCAGGCAGGACGAGCTCCGCCTGGCAGGCGGGTGTCAGTGACTCCATTTTCCCCAAGAGTTCTCCATAGAGATTCTAAGGGGTGGTCATAGATACCACGTGAAGAAAGAATTCCTTTGTCAAAACTTTTGAAGGCTCTGGGTTAAACCAGGTTAATAGCTTTGTGCATTGCACTGCTTCTCTGAGCCTTAGTGTGCTAGTGCCACTCCCGAATCTCGGGGGAAGGACGGAATGGGTAGAGTTCCCTACCACTCATTCTCAAGCTCTGCTCTCAGAGCTGCTCCTTGGCCCTGCATTCTGTACTCAGAAATACCTGAACGGCTGGGTCGTGACAGATTTTTATAGCCGTTATAGTAAGTCATCTTCAAAATGATAGTGTCACATTCTCGTGTCATTCAGACATCAGCTGTATAAATAGTTACAGCAGTAGCAGTAATAGAAACAGCGAGAGGTTAGTAATATCTGCTGGGCACAAGACAATTTGCTGGGCACCTGGAGTGTTGCAGAGAAAAGTCCAGGCTCACCACGGAGTTGCCACGGACTTGGGCGAGGGTCCTGGAGTTGCCATGGACTTGGGCGAGGGTCCTGGAGTTGCCACGGACTTGGGCGAGGGTCCTGGAGTTGCCACGGACTTGGGCGAGGGTCCTGGAGTTGCCACGGACTTGGGTGAGGGTCCTGGAGTTGCCATGGACTTGGGCGAGGGTCCTGGAGTTGCCATGGACTTGGGTGAGGGTCCTGGAGTTGCCAAGGACTTGGGCGAGGGTCCTGATTACTCTGAGCTCTGGTTTTCTTACTCCAAAGGCGGAGTAGTCACAAGCACCCTTCGGCCGTGGGAAGGATCTCACACAGCACCATCACCTGTGAAGTCCCCACGCGGTGCCTGTGCGCAGTGGGTGTTCAGCTGTTGGTTACTGTGGGTCTGTATCATCTCTAGTCCTTGCCGGCCGCCTCCTTGCACAGAGGCGGAGGCTGGGGCTCTAAGGCCCAGAGCCAGCCCCGCGCGGATCTCACTCAGACGTCCCTCTTGCAGGAGGTGTATCTGAGTCCCTGCAGTTTACGCTTGGAGCGCTCCGTTTTGCTGACTGAGATGTAACCTGAAAAGCACACTGCCATCCAGAGGCCTCCCCCGGGGATGAGATACATGGGCCAAGCCCGGAGCAGGCGCTGACAGCCAGTCCTGTTAGCCGAAGCCCGTCCCCTTGGCAGCGCCATGCCGCACACCTGTACGTTATTTTTTAAAGATTTATTTATTTGAAAGGCAGAGTGACAGAGAGAGAGAGAAAGCGATGTCTTCCATCTGCTGGTTCACTCCCTAGATGGCCAAATGACCAAAGCTGCACTGATCCAAAGCCAGGGGCTTCTTCCAGGTCTCCCACGCGGGTGCAGGGACCCAAGGACTTGGGCCACCTTCTACCGCTTTCCCAGGCCCTAGCAGAGAGCTGGATTGGAAGTGGAGCGGTTGGGATTCGGACTGGCGCCCATATGGGATACCGGCACTGCAGGCAGCGGCTTTACTCACTGTGCCACAGTTCCGGGCCCCTACAGCAGGTTTTCTGTATGCTGTCCAACTCCTGGGGAAAACAAATGTGCATTCGTGATAATTATTTGTAAATTTCACTTGGAAACTCAGGCTTTTCTTTGTGGTTGATAAAGACTCGGGATTGGAAAGAAGCAGTCATGGCAGTGGGGATTTGCGTGTGTTCGCAGCTGTGGCAGAGCCTGTGTCGAAACACGCTGCTTTAAGAAAAAGGTTTTTGCTTTCAACCCCACTGTCGGCCTTCCACAAGACTTGCTGTCTAGCAGACAGGTGTGCGAATGCTGTGACACGGAGGTGCGGTGGGCTGGTGACCGCTGAGTGGGCACAGCTCCCTGAAGGCAGCCACCTCCTGGGCTTCGCAGCTCAGTGCTCTGCAGAGCTTCGGGGCACTGCTGTCTTCGCTTTGTTCTTTCCATTTGGTCAGGTCTCAGTGGGCCCAGGAACATACTTGGACCAAATCCCTGTGGTTTGAAAACCTTGTTGTTTAATGCAGCAGACATTAAAACCCGCTCATTAGGACAGCGAGAGTTAATTTATGCCGAGATTAGAATGCTGGGCATAGTTTCCAGTCCCCGTATCTTCAAAGACTCCTTGAAGTGGATCCCACCTGTTGCGTCAGCCTGCACGACAGCTCCGATCGTGCCCCTGTGGTCCTCAAGGAACCAATAAAGTGCTGACGTTTCTTGGAAACACTGACAGCAGGAAAAGTTTGCCTTGATAGCAACTCAGAGTAGAAATTGAGATCAAAGAACATATGTTTTAGGCAGGACGGATGCCAAACCCCACAGGCCTTAGAGAGGAAGGGTGAGGGGGAATTCTGATTCCTGGGCGGCTTTAAAGGAACAAAGCAGCAGCCTCCCGAAGTTTGGCTCAGGAACTTGGTTTAAAAAATTAAAAGCACAATCACTTAACCTACACAAATCTCATCTGGTCCCGATGTACCCTAGTTTTCCATGATGAATGTTAATCTTACCTATTGTTAGTTTTTTTTTTCTGTGCATATATATTTTAAAAAGATTTATTTATTTGAAAGTCAGAGTTACACAGAGAGAGGAGGATAGACAGAATCTGCTGGTTCACTCCCCACCTGGCTGCAGTGGCTGGAGCTCGGCCGATCCAAAGCCAGGAACCAGGAGCTTCCTCTGGGTCTTCCCACGCAAATACAGGGGCCCAAGTGCTTAGGCCAGCCTCCACTGCTTTCCCAGGCCACAGCAGAGAGCTGGATTGGAAGTAGGACAGCCGAGACTTGAACCGGCACCCATATGAGATGCCGGCACTGCAGGCGGCACCTTTACTGGCGATGCCACAGCGCCGGCCCTGTATATATTTTTCTAAGCCCTTGAAACAGGTTAAATTGAGTCAACTGAGCTGGCCTTGTGTGTAGGGTGCTGGCTGGAAAACTAAAAATCAGCTGTGGTTCAAGTCCAGCGTGGGCTCTCGGTGAAGAACTGATACTCAACACAGAGCCTTCTAAATAAAATCAGCCGAGAGAGAGATTCGAGGGTACAGGTGCCGCCCCCCAGCATCAGACCACACTGAAGTCACAGTGGTTTTCAGCACCAGTTGAAGCTCTCAGGAAGTTTGCATGGTTTTTATTTGTTTTGTTTTGTGGTTGTTTTACATACTGGATGCTGTATGTTGTAGAGTAAAGAGTGTGTTTGTTTAATTTATTCTGTGTCTTAATGGGGAGTTAGCATAGGCTTCTGAAAGCCTTTTTTGAAATGATTCATTTATCATTTAAAGGCAGGGTGACAGAGAGGGAGACACACGCACGCACGCACGCACACACAGAACTTCCATCTGCTGACTTACTCCTGAAATGCTCACAACGGTCATCACCCAGAGCCTACCCAGGCACATTGACAGGAAGCTGGATCAGAATCATCGCAGCCAGGACTGAACCAGCACTCCTATGTGGGATGCAGGCATCCCAAGCAACGTTGTAACCCTCCACACCAAGCTCCTACCCCTAAAGTCTAAGTCAGTGAGTGCCATTGCACACTCTGTGGTTGCACACTGAGTTACCACGAAGCTACTCTTCATAGATAATCTGTTCTTTAGGTTCAGTTTGGGTAGACTTGGTCAGTTCTCTGGTTAACTTTGTCCATTTCTTTCTCTTCCATTTATGCAGTGTGTCTCCTGTCCTGTGCACTGTCTGTGTGTCCTGTGCAGTGTCTGTGTGTCCTGTGCAGTGTCTGTGTGTGTGCAGTGTCTGTGTCCTGTGCAGTGTCTGTGTGTGCTGTGCAGTGTCTGTGTCCTGTGCAGTGTCTGTGTGCTGTGCAGTGTGTCTGTGTGTGCTGTGCAGTGTCTGTGTGTCCTGTGCAGTGTCTGTGTGTGTCCTGTGCAGTGTCTGTGTGTCCTGTGCAGTGTCTCCTGTCCTGTGCAGTGTCTGTGTGTGTCCTGTGCAGTGTCTGTGTGTGCTGTGCAGTGTCTGTGTGTGCTGTGCAGTGTCTGTGTGTGTCCTGTGCAGTGTCTGTGTGTCCTGTGCAGTGTCTGTGTGCTGTGCAGTCCTGACATGGGTGTGCATGTGCTGAGTGACGAGGACACTCATGCATGTCTGTTACACAACCAAATTGTAGGCTTTTAAAAGTAGATTGGATGGGGCCGGCTCTGTGGCATAGCGGGTAAATCTGCGCTGGTTCAAGACCGGCTGTTCCACTTCCACTCCAGCTCTCTGCTGTGGCCTGGGAAAGCAGTAGAAGATGGCCCAAGTCCTTGGGCCCCTGCACCAGCGCCAGAAGAATCTCCTAGCTCCTGGCTTCGGATCAGCCCAGCTCTGGCCGTTGTGGCCATTTGGGGAGTGAACCAGCGGATGGAAGACTCTCTCCCCCTACCTCTCTCCCTCTCTCCCTCTCTCTCCTTCTCTCCCTCTTTCTCTCTCCCTCTTTCGCTGCCTCTGCCTCTCTGTAACTATGCATTTCAAATAATGAATAAATAAAAATCTAAAAATAAAAAAAAGTAAATCAGTGGACCAGCTCGTGGCATAGTGAGTAGAGCCACTGCCTGCGGCGCCAGCACCTCATATGTGTGCTGGTTCAAATCCTGGCTGCTCCTCTTCTAATCTAGCTCTCTGCTATGGCCTGGGAGATCAGTAGAAATGGCCCAAGTGCAGGAGACCTGGAGGAAGCTCCTGGCTCCTGGCTTTGAATCTAGCTGATGCGGCTGTTTTGGGAGTGAAACAGCGGATGGAAGACCTTTCTATCTGTCTCTTCCTCTCTCTGTCTGTAGCTCTACTTCTGAAATAAGTAAATAAATAAATCTTTTAAACAAATAAATCAGTGGGGCCGGCATTGTGACATAGGGAGTAAAGCTGCCTCCTGTGACACTGGCATCCCATTTGGGTGCTGGTTTGAGTCCCAGCTGCTCTACTTTTTTTTTTTTTTTTTTTTTTGACAGGCAGAGTGGACAGTGAGAGAGACAGACAGAGAGAAAGGTCTTCCTTTGCCGTTGGTTCACCCTCCAATGGCCGCCGCGGCCAGCGCGCTGCAGCCAGCGCACCACGCTGATCTGATGGCAGGAGCCAGGAGCCAGGTGCTTTTCCTGGTCTCCCATGGGGTGCAGGGCCCAAGCACCTGGGCCATCCTCCACTGCACTCCCTGGCCACAGCAGAGAGCTGGACTGGAAGAGGGGCAACCGGGACAGAATCCGGCACCCCAACCAGGACTAGAACCCGGTGTGCTGGCGCCGCTAGGCAGAGGATTAGCCTAGAGAGCCGCGGCGCCGGCCCAGCTGCTCTACTTCTGATTTACCTCCTTGCTAATGCACCTGGGAAATAAGTGGAAGATGGCCCAAATTTTGGGCCCTTGCACCCACGTGGGAATCCTGGAAGAAGCTCCTGGCTCCTAGCTGTGTCCTGGCCCAGTCCTGGATCATTTCAGCCATTTGGGGAGTGAACCAGAGAAAGGAAGTTCATTCTCTCTCTCTCTCTCTCTCTCCCTCCCTCTTTCCCTCCCTCCTCCCCACCCCGTGTGTGTGTGTGTGTGTGTGTGTGTGTGTGTCTTTCTGTAACTCTGCCTTTCAAATAAAAAAAATCTTTTGAAAAAATAAATTGGCATGTATTTTATGTATTTATGTATTTTCATGACATCCTATGCATAAACAAGGGAACTTTTAAAGCTTGTGGAAAATGAATTAGAAGAGCAGTTTGCTTTGCTGCCAGAAAAACCTGAAATTCCTGTGTAGGTTTTACATAATATGCATTTTGCATGAATTTTTGGAAGGTCCCCTGTATCATGAATTTCAAGGCTTTTTGTGGGTTTTTTGTTTGTTTTTTGCACCACATAAGCTTGTCTGTTAGCTCCATTTTCCATGAGCATTTTAACATACACGCATCCCCGCCACGGTGATCATGAGTCATGCTGTGTCATAGTTCCCGCTTGTATGTTGTCTCCTCTGTTGGATGGTCTGGGGAGGATGGCACAGGGCCCGACACGGAGCCGGCGGTGGGTGGGTGATCAGTCATGAATATCTCTCTCTCAGGGAACAGAGCTTTCTTTATCCACAGCACCTAGTCTCAGGTATAGCAACTATTTGTTGATTTACTGTCAGCCTTCAAAGTAAGGACCCCTTTCTTTGAGGCACAGATGTTTCTTTGAAATGAAAAATGTGTGTTTGGATCTGGGCAATTTTAAAACAGAAAATGAGTCCAAGTTATGAGTCGCAGATCGATTTTGTCAAGATTAGTTTTTCCTTCAAATCTATTCTTCGCCTGAGGTTATAGTTTCAAGCTGGATGAATGCAAGGCTCCCAAACATCGAGTTCATTTTAGCTGATGTCTGCGGGGTGCCTTCAGCGTGACTTGCGTGGGAGAGGGGAGGGCGTGGCCCTGTGGTTTGCAGTTTTCACTGTGGAGAGTCTTCCTCCCACCTTGACTCCAGGGGAGTCTGTGGTTTCCTGCACCAACGCAGGCTGCAAGAGTGAAGCGGTGCAAGGTCTAGAGCCTGGGCTTCCAAGGCCTCTGCAGGCTCTTCACTCTGGGAGTAAAATCTGGACCTGACAGGCGAGTGGAGAGAAAGCAGGAGGCCCAGCCACAGGAGGGTGTGTGGACACCTTCGTCCCACAGGAGGATGCGTGGACACCTTCGTCCCTCCAGCCCAGCTAGGCTGGCCCGTGACTCCAGTCCCCTTAGGGACCCCCGAGAGGCCGAGCCAGAGCCTGCCCACCCGAGCACAGCCTCAGTGGTTGGCCCAGAATCGGGAGAAATGGTGAAGTGTTGCTGTTGCGGTCCCTGAGGTTTTGCAGTGGCTCATCTTGTAGTAGTAGATGTGATACACACGTAGGGAATTACGCTCATGAAGTTTGTGGAAGTACATGGATCAAGACAAAACATGTAGCAGTGCAAGCACAGGGTTATACGGCTGTGATTGGACAGAAACTGTACGAAGCAAACCATTGTGCTGAAGGAGATGGGAACGGGAGGTGCTTGTCCGAAACCAGTCTTGGATGAAATAGAGCCCAGTGATTCCGGGAACTGGGAAGAGCTGGCAGGACGTGGCATAGCAGTGAGGAAACACACCCAGACGGCGCTGAGCTGAAGAGTTTGTCAGAAAATTATTTCACCCATAGCTACATTAAACATCCTTGGGCTTCGTAAAGAGTTATGTGGACATTGGGAGTGCATAGCATGGCGGTGAACATGGCTCACCTCCTTGAACAACAGTTTAATTCATTATTTGGAAGGAACGTGGTAGAACTTGGCAGGTTATTTGTGAAGGTCGTATTGAGGTATGTCTGACATACATGGAGTGCAGCTGGCACTGGAAGAGATTTTCTAGGCGGGTCAGGAGACACCAGAGGGCTCTGCCTCGGCGCTGACTCCCGCCTTCTCAGGGCTCCGCTCACTCCCGTGTGCCTTAGGGCTTTGGTGGAGACGATTCAGAAGCGCCCTGTCCAAGGGTCCCTTTGCAAGCATAAACGTTTCTGTTCTGGTGCGTATTCCTGGGTTGTTGACTGCTCTGCTGTCGTGACTCACAGAGCCTGTGGGGGTCACGGAACGTATGGATGTAAGCCTGCCCGGATCCTCAGGATGGCAGGGGACATATTTTCTGGACCGGCCGTTGGAATGGCTGAGAGAGAGAGAGAGAGAGAGAGAGAGAGAGGAGAGAGAGAGAGAGAGGCCTCAGCCGAGCCTGCACAGGAGGCAGTGCCGCAGTGCCACCACGCCAGCAGGGGGCAGTCCTCAGCACCCAGCGATTGCTTCCATGTGGCACGTCTTGCCCACAGACCTCAGATGTGATTCAGGATCCGAGATGACAGCATCCTTAATAGAACCCTGAGACTGATAGCCCGCAGCACGGCAGCATCGGCGAAAACAAAACACTGTCCTTTTCCCAACCCAGGGAAATGTGACGCAGTAAAATAGAAGATCTGCTTCGATTTGGCCTGTGAGGCTGTGTGTGCCACGAGGAAGGACCAGGTGGTCTTCCCAAAGAGAGAATGAGACAGGAGGACAGGAGTGCACCGGTCCCTGTGCTCGTGGGTGACTCGAGGCGCTGTGGGCTCTCAGGGCGTTGAGCCTGGTGTTAAGATGACCTCATGTGGATGGGGAGGTGCCATGTGTGGTGCTTGCTTGTGAGAATGAAAACGTCTGTGCTGAGTGTGTTTGCACTTCGGCCGCTGGCATGGACTCTGAGTTCTGTCCTTAGGAGGTGGCTTTCTGTTTGTGGCACACTGGGTCTCTTCAGTCTGCCCCACTGCAGACAGGGACGTCGAAAGGGCAATAGAAGAGCAGAAGTTCGTATATTCCTTTTTAAAAACTTCTGAGATTCTCAGGTATTTCTGCAGGTTTTCTTTGAAGACATCACCTCATGTAACTCAACGTGGTGTTCTGTGGTGGTATACGTTCTTGTAAAATGATGGCTCCAATGTACAAGCTGTTTCCATCTTGCTTGCTAATTTTGTCGTTCATCCGTGTGTCTTGCACGACTTGGTGTCCTTTTGAGTTGATGATTTAGCTGTACTAATCACTTCGTTTTTGTCATCATTCACGAGAGCCCAGGTGGTGCTCCCGGCAGGAAGGGTGTCAGGATTCCCGTGCTCACGGCGGCTCTGGAGAACACGTGACTCAGCGGTTACCGCCGTCTTCTCTCCAGGGCGTGATTTGACTGAAGCAGTCGTTCGGGGCGCGTGTATGTGAGATGCCGAAGCCGCTCCGGCTTCAGAGGCACTGGTACAGCGTGGCACAGGTTCAGACAGTTGTCCGTGGAGCCGCGATTCCTTGCTGGGACGAAGGCTCCGCGCGCTCACACAGGGCGCTTGGTTTGGCCAGACTGCGGCTTGCCCACTGTTGCTTCCAGAGCTGCTGTTGCAGCCACAAGGGCTGAGACGCGTTCTGCTTCCTTTTTACCTCTTGCAAGACCACTGCAGATCCACTGGAGAAGTGGAGTGAAGGGCATCCGTTATTGACTGAACCAGTTCAATTTATGTGGCTGTTTGGGAAGAATTCTGTTATGTTTGCTATTTGCTTTATTAAGTCTACCAGCTACAAAAAGCTAACGTTTTTGCTTTTAGCTGAAGGAGAATGTAATCTTGTGTATTTACTTAACAGTCATTGTATAGATGCATAAATGTCGGTTAGAAATAAATTTTAACACACAAAAAAAATTACTGTCACATTCCTCTCAGTATTTATAGCATTTATTTGCTCTTCCAGCTGAAGATCTGGTCTATTTGGATAAAATGTTGCCCTTGAGTTACACGATTATACCCAGACGGTCTAAGATGTCACTGAGCTTCATTCTCTGGTCATGTAATGAGGAAATGGAGACCCAGAGGACTCAGTCACATGGCTCAGGTCACAGAGCTGGCGTGGTGTGGCGTGGCTCAGGTCACAGAGCTGGCGTGGTGTGGCGTGGCTCAGGTCACAGAGCTGGCGTGGTGTGGCATGGCTCAGGTCACAGAGCTGGCGTGGTGTGGCATGGCTCAGGTCACAGAGCTGGCGTGGTGTGGCATGGCTCAGGTCACAGAGCTGGCGTGGTGTGGCATGGCTCAGGTCACAGAGCTGGCGTGGTGTGGCGTGGCTCAGGTCACAGAGCTGGCGTGGTGTGGCGTGGCTCAGGTCACAGAGCTGGCGTGGTGTGGCGTGGCTCAGGTCACAGAGCTGGCGTGGTGTGGCGTGGCTCAGGTCACAGAGCTGGCGTGGTGTGGCGTGGCTCAGGTCACAGAGCTGGCGTGGTGTGGCGTGGCTCAGGTCACAGAGCTGGCATGGCATGGTGTGGCATGGCTCAGGTCACAGAGCTGGCGTGGTGTGGCGTGGCTCAGGTCACAGAGCTGGCATGGCATGGTGTGGCATGGCTCAGGTCACAGAGCTGGCGTGGTGTGGCATGGCTTAGGTCACAGAGCTGGCATGGTGTGGCATGGCTCAGGTCACAGAGCTGGCATGGTGTGGTGTGGCTCGGGTGACAGAGCTGGCGTGTCATGGTGTGGCTCAGGTCACAGAGCTGGCATGGCGTGGTGTGGCTCGGGTCACAGACCTAGCGTGATGTGGTGTGGCTCGGGTCATGGAGCTGGTGTGACGCAGCATGTGTAGGTCATGAAGCTGGTGTGGCCTGGTGTGGCTGGAACGCTTTGTCTCTTGAGTTGTCTTTCTCCTAATTCACACTGCTGGCTTCTCTCCTCCTTTTTCTCTCCTGACAAGCCTTGGACTCTGGTTTTTTAAGAAAGTTTTATTTATTTATTTGAAAGGCAGAGCTGCAGAGACAGAGACGACAGAGATTTTCCATCTGCCGGTTCAGTGGGCAAATAGCCGCAGTGGCTGCGCTGGGACAGGCAGAAGCAGGAGCCTGGGACTCCACCTGAGTTTCTCAGAGAGTTTATTTTTCCTGTAACAGATTTCAATTCAGACATTTAGATGTGAAAATGCACCCTGGACTTCTGCAGAGTAAATTCTGTTACCTGTCTCCCTTGTCGAGATGATTTAATCCCAAAACCTGAGGTATTTAGAATTTTTTTTTTTTTTTGACAGGCAGAGTTAGAGAGAAAGAGACAGAGAGAAAGGTCTTCCTTTTCCATTGCTTCACTTCCCTAATGGCTGCTGCAGCTGGTGTGCTGTGCCAATTCGAAGCCAGGAGCCAGGTGACTCTCCCGGTCTCCCATGGGGTGCAGGGCCCAAGCACTTGGGCCATCCTCCACTGACCTCCCTGGCCACAGCAGAGAGCTGGACTGCAAGAGGAGCAACCGGGACAGAATCTGGAGCCCCAACCAGGACTAGAACCCAGTGTGCCGGCGCCGCAAGCAGAGGATTAGCCTATTGAGCCGCAGCGCTGGCCAGAATTTTTTTTTAACACTTTACCTTTTGTTCTGTGCTCTTTACTTAGTTAATATCGTGTTGTGTCTTAGTCTGTTTAGGCTGCTGTGATATAACACTACAGGCCGAGTGGCTTACAAACAACAGGAATCTGTTTCTCATCACTCCAGAGGCTGGGGTCCCAAGGCCAGGGTGCTGGCGAGGCAGTGTCTGTGAGGGCCCTTGGATGGAGCCTTCCTGCTGGGTGGAGGGAGCAGCTGGCCTTCCATGCACTAATCCCGTTCATGAGGGCCTCGTGCTTAGACTCTAATCACTTCCCAAATATCCCTACCCCCAATACCATTGTCTTGGCGTGCTGGGATTTCAACAGGAATTTAGGGAGGGAGAGACAAAGCTTTCAAGCCATAGCACACATCAGAGGATTTTTCCTTTCATGTATCTCTGTCGTTTGACAACTGTAACTAAACCCAGAACCTCAGGGAGGGGAATGCTAACATCTTCTCCCAGCAGCCGGTAAGCCAGTGAGGTAAGATGTCCTCCGTTGTCAAACATGCTGCTGGCCGGCACTGGCTGTAGCCCGGCCTCCTAACATAGCCACCGCCCTGTGAATGTGCACGTCCTGCAGGAATGTGACACGTGCTTAGGTCCCCAAGGCCACAGCCCTGGGGTGGACGGGGTCTCTCCTGAAGGGGAGCGTGTTGATTGCTGGAGCATTTTTCCTAGTCCGTCACCTGGGGGAGAGTGGGACTGACCCGAGGCTCGGAAGTGCAGCTCGTAAGCAGTGGTGGCCAGTGCTTCCTGAGTGCAGGGAGGCCACAGCTGCCCACATGGAAACTGCAGAAACCTGGAGGGCGTGCGCCTAGCGCAGAGGCACAGCCACGCCCAGCCTGAGCCAAGTGTTGCCAGGTGGTACCAGGAGCCCCGTGTTTGTTGATCGTCTTTGTTTGCACGATCGCACACAGTCTCATGAAATGGATTTTAAAATGAACTTTAAAAATATCTCTTCAATTTCAGTGCTGATGAATGGTCTTCAAGGAGAGCAGAACTAACAGAAGTTGTGGGTCAGAGCGAGTCCGCAGTGCACCCAACCGCAGCTTCTGTCAGGAAGACCTGAAGCCAGCAGAGCAGGGCGTCTCTTGCTGTTAGAGGGAGGATCCCACTGACCCGTCTCGTCCCTGAGTGCTGGGACCTGGGGATGGGGGTGGTCACTTCTGATCCTCTCGATGACCTGGTTCCATGCCAGTTCTCTGTTATTTTCCCCTTAGATGTTAAAAGTCTTTTTTTTTTTTTTTTTTTGGACAGGCAGAGTGGACAGTGAGAGAGAGAGACAGAAAGGTCTTCCTTTGCCATTGGGTCACCCTCCAATGGCCGCCGCGGCCGGCGCACCGCGCTGATCCGAAGGCAGGAGCCAGGTGCTTCTCCTGGTCTCCCATGGGGTGCAGGGCCCAAGCACTTGGGCCATCCTCCGCTGCACTCCCTGGCCACAGCAGAGAGCTGGCCTGGAAGAGGGGCAATCGGGACAGAATCCGGCACCCCGACCGGGACTAGAACCCGGTGTGCCGGCGCCGCAAGGCGGAGGATTAGCCTAGTGAGCCGCGGCGCCGGCCAAGTCTTTTGTGATGCTGCCACTTTGCTGTGTCTGGGGTTAAAGAGGACCAGGCATCTGTTCTTGGACCACAGTGTCGAAGGGAAGGCAGCTCTGCTTCGTGATGGCCTGGGAGCAGTTGCAGGGATGAGTAGAGGAAAATCCCCAGGGGACAGTGAGCCATCAAGGACAGCAGTGTGACCTGGTCTGAGACCCGGAGGTGCTGCTGCCCTGTCGTCACAAGAGTGGAGTGAGAGGTCTGCCTCCGTTCAGGGGGACGTCTAATTCCTCACGCCTTTCTCTGACTTGCTTTGATGCTGATTAGGTTACACTCTCAGACTTTCCTCCTGTGATTTCTCCCAGGAAGTGTGTTTCCGGTCATTGAGGGGGGCAGTTGCCGGAGCGAGTCTCAGCTCAGATTAGGAATAAAAGGCCAGGAAACAATTTGCAAAGAGGCAGAGACTTTTATCTGATGGGTACATGGCAGAGAAAGTGGTGAGAGGAGAGGGGGCGGAGTGCCCGAGTGGGACACTGGCTTTGGTCATCCTACTGGGGGGTTCCCAGTGGACACGGGTTTACATATGTATGTTGATTGGCTTGGGGCTCAAGAGAGATAGCGGGGGTCTCCTGGAGACCTACTGTCTCCTTAGGGGCTCAGCCCCCTCCTCTGCTAGCTCTGGGGGGATGATTGCAGCTAACTTGAAGGCATGATTTAAAACTGCAAGGTCCCACAAGACAACCAGGGTCTCCTGGAGCCGGATGGACTCTCCCTAGGGGCTCAGCCCCTTCCCCTGCCAGCTCTGGGTGAGGGTGCACCCACCTGGAGGTGTGATTTAAAGCCACAAGGTCCCACAAGACAGCCAGGGTCTCCTGGAGCCGGTGCGGCTCTCCCCAGGGGCCCAGCCCTTCCCCTGCCCGCTCTGGGTGAGGGTGCACCCCCTGGGTGTGATTTAAAGCCACAAGGTCCCACAAGACAGCCAGGGTCTCCTGGAGCCGGTGCGGCTCTCCCCAGGGCCCAGCCCCTTCCCCTGCCCGCTCTGGGTGAGAGTGCACCCCCTGGGTGTGATTGCAGTCTGCAAGGTCACACAGGCAGCACAGGAAGCTATCAGTGGGGAGACGCCAGTGGGTCTGGAGACGGGATTTCCAGCCACGGCTGGCAGCCTGCCTGTGAAGGACATTCCACCTGGGTCTGAGGGCCCGCAGACCCCGGCCCTGCTGGCCGGCCTCACGGTGTACTTGTGTAGCCTTATTTGTCATTCATACAGAGTACTAATAAAATGATCAGATTTTTACTTGAATTGGCTCTGATGAGTTAGAATGAGAGAGAATTGGGATTGTGGAAGAAACCTGAGGAAGGGAGGAGGCAGGCTTGTGAAAAACGTATTTGGTCTGATAACTTTGCCTAGTTCCTGTCTGATAACTTCCCCACCAGTCTTGCGTGAGCGTGACCAGTGTTTGGGCCCGACTGGCTACCATAGTTTTAAGAACGGGGAACCAGGGCCAGTGTTGTGGTGCAGCAGGATAAGCTGCTGTGTGCAGCAGCAGCATCCCATATTGAAATACCAGTTCAAGTCCCGGCTGCTCCATTTCTGATACAGCTTCTTCTCACGTACCTCGGAAGGCAGCAGGTGATGGCCCAGGTGCTTGGGCCCCCGCCGCCCACTTCAGAGACCTGGATTAGTTCCTTGTTCCTGGCTTCAACCTGGCCCAGTCCTAGCTGTCGTAGCTGTTTGGAGATTGAACCAGTAGATGGAAGATTGTGTGTGTATGTGTGTGTGTGTGTGTGTGCGCGCGCGTGTGTGTGTATCTTCCTGTCTGTCTGACACTCTGCCTTTCAAATCAGTAAGTGAATGGATACATAAATATAAATATAAATATATAAATGTAATAGAGAACCATTCTTAGAGCTGGAATAGAGGCTGTGGCTGAAAGGGGCAAACAACCAGAGAACACCGCACACGCTGGGAATGGAGGCAGACACTAAAACAAGTAGAAAAGGTGACGAAAGGGAACCTGGCACGGGAGGCCCCTCAGGGCATCTCCCGCTAATGTGTTCTGAATCACAGAAGAAAATACCGCATCCACGAAAGCAGAGCGGGATGGCATGATCATTTTTTGTAACTCTGGGGAAAATATGGTGTAAATGATAAGCTCAATAAAAACAACGAAAAACAAAGAGAAGAATATTCTCCAGAAAGAATAGTAAAAAAGACAAATAGAATCAAGGAAGGAAAAGAGGAGAAAAATTAGAGGCTGATGCAGGATTTCTACCACTCGGAGTACAGAATAGAATTCTAGAATTCTAGAAGGAGCAAACGAAGCAAGCAGAGGGAAAGAAGTCATCAGCCAAATTAGTCTGTGACATTTTCCTCCAAACTGAAGGGTGTGTTTCTTTAAAAAAATTTTTTTATTATTATTTATTTGAAAGGCAGACTTAGCAAGAGGGAAGGAAGGACAGATCTCTCTGCTGATTTCTCCTGGAGCTTCTGGCCTGCTCCTATCTGCACCAGTTCCAATGATCATCATTGGATTTCACTTCATGGGCCATCTGTGCACCCTGAATTACTGGGAGAGGATTTACATGGCTGGCTGAGGATTTGAGACTGAACTCATAGTGCATAGGAAACTAAACAAGTGGGGGCTGGCACTGTGGTGCAGTGGGTTAATGCCCTGGCCTGAAGCACCATATGGGTTGCCAATTCTAGTCCTGGCTGTTCCTCTTCTGATCCAGCTCTCTGCTATGGCCTGGGAAAGCAGTAGAAGGTGGCCCAAGTGCTTGGGCCCCTGCGCCCGCATGGAAGACCTGGAAGAAGCTCCTGGCTCCTGGCTTCGGATCAGTGCAGCTCCGGCCATTGCGGCCATCTGGGGAGTGAACCAGCAGATGGAAGACCTCTCTCTGTCTCTACCTCTCTCTGTAACTCTGTCTTTCAAATAAATAAAAAATAAATCTTAAAAAAACCAAAAAACTAAACAAGTGAAAATACAAAAACAAAAAATTATTCCAAGGAAAAATAAGATTGTTCAATTAAATAAAAATAAGTATGGCCCATATGTGATATGTGCTTTTATCATAATTTACATAGAAATAACTTGAATTCAAAATTATTATTGATATAATATTATATATAAAGAGTGGTGATGGCTCCAGTGTTTGAACTCACACCATCCACTTGTGAGACCTGGACTGAGTTCCTGGCTCCTGGATTCAACCCTGGCTCCATCCCAGGCTATTTCCTTGCTCTGGCTCGCTTGTTCTCTGCCTTTCAAAAATAAAAATATATAAAGCAGAAATTGACACCTTGAACAAGTAGGCCAAAAACTCACCAAAAAAACAAAGAGTAAGGATCTGTAAGGTTTAAACACCCAGTTAATTAGTTTGACATAAATGGACATCTTTTCAAATACACATGCAACGTTTATAAAATTTATCATGTATAGGCCATAAAACAAATCTCAGCACATTTGAGAGGATTAAAATAACACAGACCATGCTTTCTGAATACAGTGCAATGACTCAGTAATACTACCAAAATGCCATATGATGGGAAGTGAGGAAGGTTGTTATTTTTCAGCGGTCTCCAGAGAAACAATGGAGGGGTAGGGAGAGCGAGCTACAGAGGGTGTGGGACAGCTGCCCCACCCACCCACCGTGTACTGTTTGAAGACACTGGATTTCCTTTCTGAGAACGAGAGCATTCATTATTAACCATAGGCCTGCAGGAGAACCAGGCAAGCCATGCCCGGGTCCAGGCCAAGCTCCCCTCGTAGAAAATGGGCTTGGGAGTTTCTGAGTTAGGGCAGTTGCGGCCGAAATGGGTGGAACAGGCGGCAGACGTAGTGAGCAAAGAGCAGAGGTCTTGGGGGAGTCTTCTGAGCATGCGCCATGGCAAATCCTGGCTTCACGCATGTCACACGTTCAAAGATGGCTGCGGAGACGCCGGCAGCGGTGTGCTCTGAGCATGCGCCGTGGGAAATCCTGGCTTCACGCGTGTCACACGTTCAAAGATGGCTGCAGAGACACCGGCAGAGGTGCGCTCTGAGCATGCGCCGTGGCAATCCTGGCTTCACGCATGTCACACGTTCAAAGATGGCTGCGGAGACGCCGGCAGCCTTGTGCTGAGCATGCGCCGTGGGAAATCCTGGCTTGACGCACGTCGCATGTTCAAAGATGGCTGCAGAGAGGCCGTCAGGGGTCTTTGGTCCCTACAGCATGCGGAGCTGAATGGAACTCTGCAGTCAGGCTGAGGGGCTCTGTGACCTGTGTAGACCACAGTTAACGAAATTAGCCACAGCCACTCCTGTGCAGTGTTTTGAAGGACCCTGGAAGGATAGCCATCATGGAATTGCAAGTTACTAACAGGGAGGCAGGTGACTATTATGGGCTGTTGATGTGTTAGGGAGCCTGGGATACTTGCTGTGAAGCCAGGGGGTCCTTTGTTGTACGTGGTGATGGAGAGAGACAGACCGATGAGGACTGCAGGGGTGCTGGGAGGGAAAGGAAAAACACACACGATGTAACTGTCCTGAGGCTGGGGCAGAGGAGAGGAAAATACAGGATGAAGCGTTCATTTGTTATTACACTGCGAAAGGGCCTATTTGAACACTGCGTGAATGTGCAGAGCAGACCGCTCCAGTGTCAGTTCCCTCATCCGGTCCCTAGAATACCTTGCCAGTGTGCACCCTGACGAGCCAGGGAGAACTTCATTCTTTAGAAATACACAGAAGGCCAGCCCGGCCTCTCGGGCAGCAGCCTGGGGCAGACAGCCGTCTGGACAGGCACCCCGGGCAGGGCAGGCCAGGCCGCCCGGCTGCTGGAGAGCTTTCTCCCGCTTTGCTCACTCCTTGCTTGTCTGTCTGCCTCGTTCTTCATGGTCACGAGACCAAGCAGAAAAGAGAAACTGTGACCCAGTAGACTGCAGCACTCAAAACCCAGCAGAACCCGTGTGGGGGACCTGGAAGAAGCTCCGGCTCCTGGCTTCAGATCACTCAACTCCAGCCGTTGTGGTCATCTGAGGAGTGAACCAGCGGATGGAAGACCTCTCCCTCCCTCTGCCTCTGCCTCTCTGTAACTCTGCCTTTCAAATAAATAAATCTTTAAAAAAACAACTCAACAGAGAGGAGAGCTGCAGCACAGGGAGTGTAACGCAGGCGCTTCGCTGTTCCTGTGAAAGAGAAGACTCCGCCAGACTCTGGGGGACGCTGCACAGACCTGAGCGACGCTAGCTGCAGGCTCTTCCTGGCGCTGCTCCTGCAAAGTTGACGCCAGGACTGCTGCAGCAACACGAGGGGTTTTCTTATGGGAATGGGCTCGCGACTGTGGAGGCTGGCCAGCCCCGGGGGTGCCGGCTGCACACTGAGGCCCAGGACAGGCAGTGATGTGGCCCAGCCTGGGAGAGCCAGGGATCTCCTGCGGCAGGTCCTGGGGCTCAGAGCCAGGGACCCTGCAGTTCTGATGTGCAAAGGGAGGAAAAGATGGTGTCTCAGCTCCAGAGGAGACAGCAGATGTGCCTTTCCCCTGGCTTTTACCCCGACTGGTCCTTCCAGCTGACTGGGCAGTGCCTGCCCGTCTTGGCTGAGGGCAGGTCTTCCTTACGCAGTCCAGAGACTCAAACGTTCATCTCTTCCAGAAGCACCCTGAAGTAATGCTTTACTCGTATCTGGGTGTCCCTCAACCCAGTCATGTTGACATGTAAATTAAGCACAATGCCGTACTCTAAAATAGCCCATGAATCAAAGATTAAATTACAGAAATTTTGTTTCCTTTTTATTTATTTGAAAGGCAGAATTACAGAGAGAGAGAGAGAGAGAGAGAGGAGACCGAGAGAGAGATTTCTATCCACTGGTTCACTCCAAATGGCTGCAACTGCCAGGGCTGAGCCAGGTCAGAGCCAGGAGCCCGGAGCTTCACGTAGGTGGTAGAGACCCAAGAACTTGGGGCATCTTCCACTGCTTTTCCCGGGCACATTTACAAGGAGCTGGACTGGAAGTGGAGCAGCTGGGACTTGAACCAGCTTACCTATGGGTTGCTAGCACAGCAGGTGGCGGCTTAACTATCCACTGGTTGACTCCCAATTGGCTACAATGGCCAGGGCTGCGCCAGTCCAAAGCTAAGAGCTTCCTCCAGGTCTCCCATGCGGGTTCAGGGGCCCTTGGGCCATCTGCCGCTGCTTTCACAGGCCACAGCAGAGAGCTGGTTTGGAAGTGGAGCAGCCGGGTCTTGAACTGGCGCCCATATGGGATGCCGGCACTTTAGGCCAGGGCGTTAACCCGCTGCGCCACTGCGCCAGCCCCAAATTACACAAATTTGAAAGATTAGCCCAGTATGATTTGAAAATGCAACTCCAGTAGCGGTTGGAGGAAATTTGACAGCTTTTACATATGTTAGATTCTCAGTGTTTTAGGCCCCAATAAGGCAAAGAGGCAAATGGTTGAGACAGGAAAGTTGTGTTGAAAACAACAGGATAGCAGAGAAAACCAAAGACAGGTACAAAGTACACTTGGACAAGGTCAGGCCCTGAGGTGATGGGCAGTTGTCCTTTTATACCCCTGGCCTGAGAAAGGGCCATGTGTATATGCAAAGACCCACGTCCACAATGGCAATTTGGGCCCGGCCAGGCAGGATGGCCCCTCGACAGGTGTTTGTTGAAGTCAGCAATTTATGATGTAGGCCCCTATCAGCCCGGGATGTTCCGGACAGTTGGGACAGGTGGGCGGCCGTAAGAGCCAGCGCCAGCGCCAGCAGCATCTTAGGCCATAAAATTGCACTGTGACATCTTCAGAATTGTTCCTAATTGGGACTTGATTTGCCAGGTGTGAAGTTAACTATTTCTGTCCCAGCAACTCAGCAAGTCCCAACAATGCATAGATTAGAAAACAGAAACAAGGGGCTGAGTTTGTCACTCATTCCAAGAATAGAAAGTGAATGGTAAGAGGCCAGTGTTCGCCTTACTGGGTTAAGTATGATGGCATCCCATATTGGATCTCTGGTTGAGTCTTGGCTGCTCCACTTCTAATCCAGCTCTCTGCTGATGCACCTGAGAAAGCAGCGGAAGATGGCCCAGGTGCCTGGGCTCCTGCCACTCACGTGGGAGACCCAGATGGAGTTCCTGGCTCCTGGCTTACAGCCATTTGGGGAGTGAACTACTGAATGGGAGATTTCTCTCTCCGTGTCTCTTTGTCTCTGTCTTTGCGTCTCTTGCTCTCTTTCTGATGTTCTGCCTTTTAAATAAATAAAGTTTTAGAAAATTACAAACAGTTCTGGTCTCACATAGATCCACACATAACCTTAACCAAGATGTGACAAGCACAGCGTGAGAAAATGAAGTAACAAGTGAATTTTCTTGTTGAGCAGCAGCAAAAGTGCTAAACAAAATACTAGCAAACTCAAATCAGTGATGTATAAACACGCTATCATCATCTATTTTGGATATATTGGGTTTTTCTCTGGAAGACAAGCTTGGTTTAATAGGAAAAAAAAACTTGGTTAGAAAAGTCAACTTTCCAGGAATAAAGGATAGTAAAATTCTGTTTCTTGCTAAGAAACTGTAATCAGTCATTTTTTTGTATTCCTGTTTGTGTGCCCCCCCACACCGCCCCGTTCATTTTCCATTTGGATGAGGCTGATTTTCTGGTTTTCGTCCCAGACGTGTAGGAGCCCTGTGGGCAGCAACACCCCTAGCCGTGGTCTGCTGTTTGTGGTACCTACAAGCTGGTGACTCTCCAGGTCTTCCTGAATGTATGGTCCATCAGCACGCCTGGAGAGGGAAAGATAAACTGATCCTGGGTCCAGTCCCTGCCTTCTACGAGGGACAACACCTGCTACCCTGTCCCCCAGGCCAGCGCAGGGCCTTCCTGAGCAAGCTTCCGTCCGTTCCAGTGAAGCCCGGCCGACACGCCTTCGCTGTGAAGCCTCTTCTCCGCTCTCCCCGGCTCGCCTCTGACTCCCTTAGCCCTGAATCAGCTCTCGCGCTTTCTCATTCATGTATCTGGTGCAAGATAAAAGCTTCCAAGGCTTCCTTTAATTGTTTTTTTTTTTTTTAAAGGTTAAAGACGCTCGCCTGAGCTGTGCTCTCGTAACTAGATTATTAACTGCCAAAGGGCAGACGCTTTGCCTTTTATATTAGATTTGGGAAAGAGCAGAGAATTGTAAGTGTGTTGATTCCCGATGCCCCTGTAGTCGTCTTCCAGGCAGGTCCCGTGTGGAGTTCTCAGGCCTGAGCTTGAACACGTCAGTGCGTCATTGCTTGTGCGCTGATTGTAATGGTGTTGATGGACACACTTCACTGGTGGAAGTGCGTTTCCCTCTGTTTTGCCGCCTATTTTATTGCCTTAGAGTTGGAGGGAGGAGAAGAGGGCTTGCATTGTGTCTGGTGCCCCACTGAAATTCCGTAGGTTGTCCGTGGGAGGAGGGCACGGGTGACATGCATGCCCACACAGGACGTTAATAGACGGTAACTCGGGCTTCTGATGCCTGGGAGGCAATATTATCTACCTTTGTAGAGGATGTGCTCAGAATTGTGGATTTTTTTCCCCAAGAAGGATGGTGAGGCTTTATTTATCATCCTTTCCTGCCCAGGTTTTAGGACAGCTGGCCTGCGTTTGCCGCATCACGTGTTCCCGAGGACGCGCCTTCTGAGGCTCGGACCATGCATCGACCGGGGACTGGCGTGTTCGTCCTGCTGTGGTCTCAGCAGCTTGCTGTGGCCCCTGCTGGCGGCCCCTCATCGAGAACAGCAGTGTGCTGTGGCGGCAGGCGGGCCCCAGCTGCTGCTGTGTTTGGATCCTCCCGGGCTGCTTTCCGAGGGTGAGGGAAAGCTAGATTCTGACAGGGAGCTGCTTCTGGTGTTTTGAAAAGTAGTATGTGTTCGCTCACCAGCAACAGCCTCTGAACTGTCCACATAATTGAAGGGTGAATGGCCTCTGAGCGTTGTGCCATCCAAGGCTACTCACTAACACAGTCTTGGGACCCCTGGACTCTGCGCCATCACCTGCCTGTGCGGGGATGCAAGCCTCCTGCGTGGTGGCCGGAGCACGGGTCTGAAGGGAGACTCCTGCTGCTGCAGGGCTGGGCACCCTGCCTCGTGGCCTGGCTGCGGGTTTTGGAAGGCAAGTAGAGTAGGGAAGCAAAGTCCATCGGACCCCGTAAGCAGAGACTGACTTGGTAAGCGAATGTCGTGAGGTGAGCCTTGTGGCACAGCAGGGACGCTGTGGCCGGGGATGGCCACGCCCCATTTTGGAGTGTCTGGTTTGAGTCCTGGCTGCTCTACTACTGATCCAGCTTCCTGCTAACTCACCCTGCGAGGACAGCAGGTGATGGCTCAAGTGTTTGGGCCCATCACCCATGTGGGAGGCCCATGGTGGAGTTCTTGGCTCCCAAGTTCAGCCAGTTGTGAGCATTTGAGGACTAACAGAAGATATGTCTCTCTCTGTCTCTCTGTTGCTTTGCCTTTCAAGTAGATGCAAAAATAAATGTTAATAAAACACTATTCCATACTGAGAGAAATGTGGATTTGGCCCAGGGAAATTGGCTGTTTTCACTTTTTTACAGTAATGCTAATATTAAGTACAAAACTATTGTGTGAAATCTTAGGCAGCAATTCGGTGCCACGTGCTTTGATTTTTGACTTGGTCGTTGTAAGAGGTACATCTTGGTAGCTGGAAGAGAGCGTGTCTTACCCATATATCTGTGTCCCGTTCAGTTGTCTAGCATGGATTGTTAGACACCTGCAGGTTTAGCGCAGCAGTTACAGTGCCTGCCTGGTGTCACCGTGCCTGGTTAACACCCAGCTCTGGCGCCTGACTCCAGCTTCCTGTGTTGTGAACCTGAGAGGCAGTGGTGATGGCTCACCTGATTGGATTCCCAGCAGCCAAAGGGGAGACCTGGGTTGAGGCCCCTGCTTCTGGTTATGACCCAGCCCAGACATCGCTGTGTCAGGTATTTGGGGAATGAACCAGTGCGTGACAGTTTTTTTTTTTTTCTTCTCTTTCTGCTTCTCAAATAAATTAATTTAAGCGATTTTTTAAAATGTGAGATATGATCAGAAAATTGCCAGTGTTGGATGGTTCGCTCACCCTTTGCCAAGGATAATCTTAAGTGTTCTCTTTGTTTCAATTTGATTTAACCCTCACAACCAACCTGTAAAGCATATGTTATCCCCATCTTTTGTTTTATTTTATCTTATTTTTAAAAATTTATTTGAAAGGCAGAGTTACAGAGGGGCAGAGGCAGAGAGAAAGAGAGAGAGAAATGTTCCATCAGCTGGTTCAATCCCCAAACAGCTGCAACGGCTGGAGCAGGGCCGATCTGAAGCCAGGAGCCAGGAGCTTCTTCCAGGTCTCCCACACTGTGATTGTCACTGCTGTCTTGCAGGTGGGCCTGGGTACACCAGAGACTTTGCTGGCCTTGCGCTCACTGGACGCCTGCACTATTTGTGCCTTGGGTGGATAAGCCTGGTCATTCAGACCTTGGAGCCCAGCCACAGGGTGGCACTTGGAAGATGAGCTTGAAGCACCAGGCTTAGCTGCCAAGTCCACAGCAGGGCTGGTGGCCCTGTGTTTGCCAGGCTGTCTGTTAGCACACTCTGAGAGCAGGGTTTCCCAGCAATGTCTAATCTGGGCCCAGGCGCACTGGACTTCCACACTGCAGGGTGCTGTGCAGTCAGCGTCCTGCCAACTTCTCCCCTCTGCCGGGTTCCAGGGAGTGTCAGCTTCTCCCCTCGTGTCACAGCTTCTCCCCTCTGCCGGGTTCCAGGGAGTGTCAGCTTCTCCCCTCATGTCACAGCTTCTCTCCTCTGCCTGGTTCCAGAGACTGTCACGGCTTCTCTTTTCCGGATTGTCTCATGACCACAAAGAATGAGGCCCACAGACAGGGATGAGTGAGCAAAGCGGACGAGGTTCAAAGGGGCTGCCCCGAGGTTGCCGCACAGGACTGGCCAGGACTGCCTGGCGCGGGATATTTTATGAGTGTTTAAAGGAAGGATTTCCTCTGACTGGTTAAGGCCTACACTGATGACATGAACCAGTCGGGGGACTGATAGCAGAGCAGCCTGTTTTGCATAGAGGTTCCCAGTACAGGACTGACAATATCTGAAGGTCACATTGTATCTGTTTCTCCAGGCCCTAGGGCTCCTGGGGGGCTACACCCTGTATGTTTCTTCCCCCCCTTCCCAGGGCCTCCCAGAGTCCCTATCATAAGCACATCAAAAAGTTCGTGGAAAACAGAATGAAACGATAAGCTGGTTTTTGGTGCAAAAAATTGAAATCCATGCATATATGTATATTTTATGTGTGTACTACATATGAATTTCTCAATATGAATATTATTTTCAGATAGGAAATGTGACCTTTTTTTAATTTTTTGACAGGCAGAGTTAGACAGTGAGAGAGAGAGATACAGAGAGAGAGTTATAGATAGTGAGAGAGACAGAGAGAAAGGTCTTCCTTCCGTTGGTTCACCTCCCTAATGGCCGCCACGGCCAGCGCTGTGCCAATCTAAAGCCAGGACCCGGGCGCAGGGACCCAAGCACTTGGGCCACCCTCCACTGCCCTCCCAGGCCACAGCGAGACCAGTACGTCCAAGGCCGAGGAAGGCCTGCTGGCTGGAGCCTCGTGAGCGAGAGGACAGTCATGGTCTCTGCTAGGGAAAGGAGTGCACAGCCTCCTCCTTGAGGGGCATGGGCCTGTGCGGGGGTGTAACCCCGAGTCCATGGGGACGTCCCCGCGCTGTGCAGGTAGCAAAACACCAATCATATTGAAATTGCCTCCCTGCTGCTTCTTGCCCTTCAATTCTCTCTCCTTTTTAAAGTGGTTATTTATTTGAAAGGCAGAGCAACACACACAGAGAGATTTTCCATCCCCTGATTCACTCCCCAGATGCCTCCAACAGCCAGGGTTGGGCCTGTCTGAAGGCAGGGGCCGTAAACTCCAGCCTGGTCTCCCACATACTTGGGCCATCATCTGCTGTTCCCCAGGGAAGCCGGATCAGCAGTGGAGGTGGGACTCAGTCCCATGACTCTGATGTGGGGTGGGGGCGTCGCAAGCGGCACCTTCCCCGACTGCGTGACGACACCCACCCCCACTCACAAGAGCAACGTTATGCAGAACTGGGGAATTAAAAATCTGGTAGTGTGTGTGCAAAGCTTCTTCTGATGAGGAATAAACAACTTGAGTGTTAGGCACGGAGTTTTGTGTTAGTTCACAAATACAGATTCTAGAGATGAGAGAGGAACCCCTTCCTCGGCTCTCACTGCAGACTTCATGAAAGTGAAATCTAGGGGCCAGCACTGTGGCTTAGAAGGTTAAGCCTCTGCCTGCAGTGCCAGCATCCCATATGGGCTCCAGTTCGAGACCCAGCTGCTCCTCTTCCGATCCAGCTCCCTGCTAATGCACCTGGGAAAGCAGAAGAAGATGGCCCAAGTCCTTGGGCCCCTGCACCCACATGGGAGGCCTGGAAGAAGTTCCTGGCTCTTGGCTTCAGTCTGCCCCAGCCCTGGCCGTTTCAGTCACCTTGGGAGTGAATGAACAGATGGAAGATCTCTCTCTGTATCTCTGTCTTTCAAATAAATAAATACATCTTCTTAAAAAAATGAAAGAAAGAAGAAAGTGAAATCTGAAAGAGTAAGTCATAGGCCCCCACCCTCTCTGCCGCCCCAGCACCGTAGCCAAGAAAAGAAGTAGGAAACGTGGAGAGCCCCAGACAGCCAGAATGCAGTCCTGCCTGTTCTTGGACAGCCGGGATTAGGACACGGGATTAGTCTTAACACTGAGTCAGCGTTCGCCGTCTCTCACAGTATCTGTTATTCCTCAGCTCTTGAAATCTGTCGGAAAGCAGGCCAGCAGGGAGGATGGGAAAAGAGAGGGGGAGCCTGCAGCCTGTCCCTGCCTGCATCACGGGGACCAGTTCAGGTCAGCGGGAGTGGACGGGGGCTGGCCCGAGGCCGAGGATGAGCCTTGGAACTTTAGGACCCAGCAGGCCTCTGGGGGCAGAGGAAGGTGGGTGACCACCAGGCCCAGTTTTCCAGGGTTTTCAGCAGCAGTGTCGCAACCTGATGGCCAGTCTTTGTCTCAGGTTGTCTCAGGATGATGACTTTCATCCAGAAAGACCTGAACCAAAGACAGATGAGGGGGAGCGGGAGCAGGTTGCGGCTTGCACCTGCCCTCCTCAGGGTGCTGTTTCGATGGCCGTGGCTCCTCAGCAGAGGGTCCAGTCTCGTCCTGGGCGGTCACTGGGGCCTCATGCCTGCTGCTGAGGACAGAGCCTGGCTAAGCTGCTTGTGTGATTCTGCAGCGGCCAGGTTTGGGTCTGTTAATGTGGCATAGTGGATTACACCATGACTGCCTTATCCCAGAGTCACTGTGTTTCACTATTAGAAAATGCGGCGTCCTGTTTGCATAGAGAAGAAATTTAATGTGGAATCTATTTAGGTTTTAGACAGTGATTCCTAGGCCGGCGCCGCGGCTCACTTGGCTAATCCTCCACCTGCGGCGCTGGCACTCCGGGTTGTGGGGAGCAATCCGGACTAGACTAAGTTACTCGAATTAAGACTTATTCTATGCATCTGCTCTCCCACAATATGGCGCTGGGAGAGAAGTAAACAGCTTCTGCACAGCTGCCTCCAGTTCAACTAATAAACTGTAGGACTTGCTCCTGATTGGAGGAGAGCAGCGTACTCGGCGTGTGGGCAGCCGAGTTGGGATTGGCGGAGGAGGACTGTAAAGGAGGAGAGAGACGGCATGCACCAGGAACATCTATGGGGAACATCTAAGGGAACCCGTGCAGCCCCCGAGAAAGCCGGCCGGCGGTGTGCCGCTCCCCTGCGGAAGTGGGGAATGTGGCCAGGGGGAACTGCCCTTCCACGGAGGTGGAAGGGATAGTAGCCAACCCGGGAAGAACCAGCAGCAAACCCGGGGAGGGCCGAGCAGACGAAAGAACAGCGCAGGGTTCAGTGTCGTTCCTCCACGAAGAGGGGGAGCGACACCGGGTTCTAGTCCCGGTTGGGCCGCCGGTTCTGTCCTGGTTGCTCCTCTTCTAGTCCAGCTCTCTGCTGTGGCCCAGGAGTGCAGTGGAGGATGGCCCAAGAGCTTGGGCCCTGCACCCACATGGGAGACCAGGAGGAAGCACCTGGCTCCTGGCTTCGGATTGGCACAGCACACTGGCCATAGCGGCCATTTGGGGGGTGAACCAATGGAAGGAAGACCTTTCTCTCTGTCTCTCTCTCACTGTCTAACTCTGCCTGTCAAAAAAAAAAAAAAAAAAAAAAAAAAGCGATTCCCATGTTGTTCTTCCAGGTTAGAAAGTAAAACCCTGGTGTAGTACAGCCATGGATGATTCCACAGTTCCTCCGATCCGTGTGTATTAAATGACTGATACCTCACAGGCCACGTGCATGGTGCTGGGGATACCACGGATGAGGCCCGGCCGGTGTCTGTCTTACCCATAAGATGGGGGTCACGGTCCAGTGTGGAGGTGCACTTCTCGACTCTGACCTCAGGCAGCCCTGAGCTTGCCAGCCCCCTGGGGTCGGGACGAACAGGCAGCAGTTCAGCAGACGATGGGAGCCAGGGAAAGGAGGCCTACCTGAAGGACCGCAGAGCCGGCTGCACCAGCCAGATGATGGATAGCACTGGGAGAAGCAAACAACCGCTGCCGTGGCAGCTGCTGCTCCTGCCACACGGCCCATGGGCAGGACCGACAGGGGGCGCTGCGGAGCGTGAGCAGCGGGGAGCACCTGCAGAGGGTTCTCGTCATCACAGTGGGTTCACCGGTGCTTGAGAAGGGGCCAGCACATCCACTCAGAGCCCGCTGTGCTGCTCCAGTGCAGTGCGCGAGACTGTACTCAGGAGGTAAGGCGTGGTTGGTGAGCGCTCTCATTTCTCAGGGAGCAGGGACTCGTCTTGAGTCCCTTTGTTGTCATCAGAAGCCGTGGGTCCCAGACCCTCAGAGTGAACGACCACGGCAGGGGACTGCAGTTAATCATGCTCGCTGCCGAATCCCCCGGACCCAGCAGAGAGTCAGGCTGTGGACCTCGGTGGTGTTGTCTGTTCCACCCAGTACAGTGCCCTTCCACTGTTCAGGAAATGGCTCACCTTAGGAGCCAGGAAACACATTTCTCTGGGCTCTCTTGCAGCTAAGAAAGGCATGTGACCCGGCTCCAGCACCCAGGTGCACTCAGAGGAGATAGCCACGTGGAAATGAACAGAACAAGAGCACAAGCTTTTCTCCAATTCGGTTTTTCTAGCAAGCGTGACAGCTGAAGTGCGGGGCTTTCTGCTCCAGGAAGCCTGCCCTGAGCACCTGCTGCTGTTCTCAGCTCGGCTGTGTTCAGCCGCCCTCCTCTAGGGCCACTTTTCTCATTGTACTTCCCCACTGTGTTATAATTTTTATTAAAAATATTTATTTGGGAAACTGTTACAGAGAGAGGGCAAGAGAGAGGGAGAGTGAGAAAGTAAGAGCAAGTGAGCTTCCATCCACTGCTTCACCGTCCAGATGACTACACAGCTGAGGCTGGGCCAGGCCGAAGCCAGGAGCCAGGAGCTCCATCTGGGTCTTCCCCGTGGGTGTAGGTGGCGGGGGCCCAGGTATTGGTCCACCTGCTGTTGCTTTCCCAGGTGCATTAGCACGGAGCTGAACTGGAAGTGGAGCAGCTTGGACCTAACTTGCTTATAAGGGATGCCAGCGTTGCAAGTGGCGGCTTAACCCACCACACCACAACGCTGGCCCTTCATTGTGTTGCAATTTTTAGCTTCTTGCTAGGTGTGCTCTGATAGGTAAGATAGGGGTCATAACAAAGAAACCCAAAATATACAGTGGGTCAAACGTGGTGCAAGTTTCTACCCTAATCACACAAAGTCAGCACACAGCAGCGCTTAGCGTGAACAGAAGCTCTCTTGTGGTTCCACCCTTTGTACACGTGGCCTGCAAGGCTGCCAGATACTGGCAGCATGGAGAATCAGGTCCTGAGGGCGTAGGAGCACGGCCTGGAGTGACGCTTAGCACTGCCGCGTGTGTTCATTGGCTGACGCTCAGCTGTGAAGCGCAGTGTGGCTGTTGGTAGCCTCCTCCAGGGAGGAGTGTGTGGACACTGGCAAGGGACGCCAGGTGCCGTGCCTCGACTTCCCCTCTTCTTCCTCGGCTGGGAAAAGCATGTGGAGATAACTAGCCTAAGCTGCCCCCCCCGACAGAAATGCGGAGGTTGCTATAGTAACCCCGTGCCTGTCTCTCCAAGGCTGCTTTGCCAAGCATTTCTGTTTGGGGGCACAGATTCATTGAGTGGTTATTTCCCATGCTCGGCCTGACACCGCGTCTGTGTCCAGGCTCCCCGTGTCTGTGTGAGCGGGGGCCTGGGCCAGGCTCCCCGTGTCTGTGTGAGTGGGGGCCTGGGCCAGGCTCCCCATGTCTGTGTGAGTGCAGTCCTGGGCCAGGTCTCCAGTGTCTGTGAGAGTGGGGGCCTGGGCCAGGCTCCCCGTGTCTGTGTGAGAGTGGGCCCCGGGCCAGGTCTCCAGTGTCTGTGTGCCGTCCTGGGCCAGGCTCCCCGTGTCTGTGTGAGAGTGGGCCCGGGCCAGGTCTCCAGTGTCTGTGTGCCGTCCTGGGCCAGGCTCCCCGTGTCTGTGTGAGTGCCGTCCTGGGCCAGGCTCCCCGTGTCTGTGTGAGTGCCGTCCTGGGCCAGGCTCCTGTGTCTGTGTGAGTGCAGTCCTGGGCCAGGCTCCCCGTGTCTGTGTGAGTGCCGTCCTGGGCCAGGTCTCCAGTGTCTGTGTGAGTGGGGGCCCGGGCCAGGCTCCTGTGTCTGTGTGAGTGCAGTCCTGGGCCAGGCTCCCCGTATCTGTGTGAGTGCCGTCCTGGGCCAGGCTCCCCATGTCTGTGTGAGTGCAGTCCTGGGCCAGGCTCCCCGTGTCTGTGTGAGTGGGGGCCTGGGCCAGGCTCCCCATGTCTGTGTGAGTGCCGTCCTGGGCCAGGCTCCCCATGTCTGTGTGAGTGCAGTCCTGGGCCAGGCTCCCCGTGTCTGTGTGAGTGGGGGCCTGGGCCAGGCTCCCCGTGTCTGTGTGAGTGCCGTCCTGGGCCAGGCTCCCCGTGTCTGTGTGAGTGCAGTCCTGGGCCAGACTCCAGTGTCTGTGTGAGTGGGGGCCTGGGCTCCATGTGGGTTCTGAAGGGTCGGAGGCTCTGAGCGCGGCCGGTCGGCCACTCTAGGCCAGTGGCTGAGATGTCTTTGTTTTCTCTGTTTCTCCTGGATGCAGGTGCCTTCTCCGTGGCCGGGGAGAGCTGGGAATACGACTGCGGAGCCAGGGAGCTGCAGAGCCTGGACTTGCAGAGTCAGTCTGCCCTGCAGAAGCCTCTGGAGTGGGGCGGACACCCTGTGCCCCAGCAGGCGGCCTTCCTCAGGCTGCGGGCGCAGGCCCCGCCCTCGCGCGGAAGCTGCGCAGAGCTGGCCAACACGGTGAGTACTGGTTGGTTCACGGAACGCGTCTGTAGGCTCATGTGTATTACGCTGCGAGTGTTCACCCCTGAGCTCCAGGGGGTCAGTCGGGTACTGCGTTTTTTATTGAGCTACACATTGTCCCCTGCCAGCACCGCCAGTAACGTTAAGTGCCCCAAAGTTGCCAGCACTAGGGCCTCCTTCCCATCACTAAGGCAGAGTGGACATCCACAAGGTGTTGTAGGCAAAGTCTGTAGCTCGTTCACACTTACTTACTAGAGTTACCCTCGGCAGCTTCCCATCACAGGGGAATGCCCGCGGCCCCAGACATTGCAAGCTGGTAGGAGCTACTTCTTTCTGTGCCCCAATGTGGACTTTACTCCTTTACTCACTTGAGAAACAAAAAGGAAAAGTTTCGTTATTGTTCCTGTTGACACTTGGGAAGTATTTTCTGTTGGGACGACTTAGGATTTGATTGAACCTTGCCTTTTGTCTTGAGAGGGGTCACTACTCCAGACGGGTGGTGTTTGGGGCTGGTGGCCTGGCTATTTTGGGGGAGTGTGGACAGTGTATAAGTTGACCGCTGTAGGAACGGCCTGGACACCTGTCTGGGTCTTTGGAATTGCAGTATGCGCAGCCGAATGAGCCTCTGGGCAGCCTTGGCTTCTGGGAGTTACTGCCTGCTGTCGCAGAGACCGGAGCTTGGCAGACTTTATACTGGACACACATTTTCAGTTCTGACATTTGTTGAGGTATTTGAAGAAACTCATATTCCCAAATATGCTAGCAATAATTAAAATACAATAATCAGCCGGCACCGCAGCTCACTAGGCTAATCCTCCACCTGCGGCGCTGGCACCCTGGGTTCTAGTCTCAGTCCCTCCTCTTCCAGTCCAGCTCTCTGCTGTGGCCCGGGAAGGCAGTGGAGGATGGCCCACGTGCTTGGGCCCTGCACCCGCATGGGAGATCAGGAGGAAGCACCTGGCTTCTGGCTTCAGATCGGTGCAGCGCACCGGTCGCAACGCACCGGTTGCAATGCACTGGCCGTAGTGGCCACTTAGGGATTGAACTAACGGAAAAAGGAAGGCCTTTCTCTCTCTCTCTCTCTCTCTCTCTCTCTCTCACTGTCTAACTCTGCCTGTCAAAAAGTTTTTTTAAAAAAGGGTCATTAGGCAACAGACTAAGAAAACCCAGATAAAGTGAGGGCTTCAGTTGTAACCATGTGTCAGCACTGCTTCATTAATTGACGAGTAAACCATGATAACATAAGATCCTAAAAAACAGGGAAAACTGGGGTATCTGAGAACTCTGTTCTACCTTTGAAACTTTTCTGTAAATCTAAAGCTATTATAAAACAGAAAATTACCAAAAACACATATGGGGCAGGCACCTGGTGCAGCGGTTCAGACACCACTTGTAATATCCATAGCGGAGTGCCTGGTTCAAGGCCCATGTGTTCCACTTTCCACCCAGCTCCCTGCTGCTCACATCCTGGCAGGCGGCAGGTTATGGCTAATGTGCAGGGATCCCTGCCCTGCATGGGGGACTCAGAGCTCCTGGCTCCTGGCTTGAGCCTGCCCCGCCCCTGACTGTTGTGGCCCTCTGGGGAGTGAACCTGTGTTTGCAAGATTCTCTCTCTCTCTCTCCCTCTCTCTCTCTCTCTCTCCTGTGTGTGTGTGTGTGTCTGCTTTTCAAATAAAATGAAAAGAAGCAAATAATTTAAAAACAAGAAACCACATAGACCTCCCTGCTAGGAGGCGATGGTATCTCGCAGAGCCTGTGAAGGCATCCTTGGTCAGTGCACTGTCCCCGCCTGGCCCCCGGGGCCGTTCCTGCTGCGCCGAGCAGAGAGCTGTCGCCGCCCTCCTCTCCTGTGCTTGGGAGCCGGGGCAGTATCCGCACACGTCCTCTCTCGGGCACCTGGACTTCGGCGCTCTACTTCATCAGCTGATTCTCTGTCAGAACGGACAGTGAAAACCGAAACCGCTGTTACCCACTGGTGAGGGTCACCTGCTGTGGAGGGTTCAGGTTCAAAGCCTGCTGGTGTCTTCCGCAAAGTCTGCAGGGGCGCTGCTTCCTGCCTCTCGTGGCTTTGTTCTTTAACATCTCCAGTGAGCTCCTGCGCTGATTTATTTATTTATGTCTTCCTTCCTTTCTTTCTGTATTTAATTTGTTTATTTATTTCAAAGGCAGAGTGACAGAGAAAGAGGGAAACACCCCCCCACACACATACACAGAGACACGAGGGTGGGGGGGTTTCCATCTGTTGGCTCGTTCTCCAAATGAGTGTGATAGCCAGGTCTGGGTAGGCTGACGCCAGGAGCCAGGAACTCCATCCAAGTCTCCCACATGGCAGGAGTCCAAGCACTTAGGCCATCTTCTGCTGCTTTCCCAGGCACGTTTGCAGGGAACTGGATCAGAATCAGAGCAGCCAGGGCTGGAACTGGTGCTCATATGGGCTGCTGGCTTTGCTGGCCACTTAACCTGCTGCACCAGACCCCCATCTCTTGTCTTACCACAAATGGAGGTCAACACTTGGCCTTATTTCTGCTCATGGGGGAGCTTGAGGAAGTAGGCATTTGTGTTACTGCTTAAAGAAACAGGAGAAAAAGCTCTCAATGCGCAGTGCCCACGTTCCTTGGAGACAATCACGTGAACTACTGTGGCGTGAATGTATTGCAATTAGTACTTCTTGAGCATGTGTAATTCTGAAGTGTTTTCTGTGACCAAAAGAAGAAATTTGAGACTTGTGCATTTGCTGCATCCAGTGGCAACTCTCGTCTCTGAGCCATTGTATTGTCATGTGGTCTCTGTGTGTTGTTTGCTTGGCCTCGGAGCTCATGATGAGCTGTAGTTGTGTTGTCGTGTGGTCTCCGTGTGTTGTTTGGTTGTCCTCGGAGCTCATAGCGAGCTGTGGTTGTGTTGTCGTGTGGTCTCCGTGTGTTGTTTGCTTGGCCTCGGAGCTCATAGCGAGCTGTGGTTGTGTTGTCGTGTGGTCTCTGTGTGTTGTTTGGTTGTCCTTGGAGCTCATGGCGAGCTGTGGTTGTGTTGTTGTGTGTCTCTGTGTGGTGTTTGCTTGGCCTCGGAGCTCATGGCGAGCTGTGGTTGTGTTGTCGTGTGGTCTCCGTGTGTTGTTTGGTTGTCCTTGGAGCTCATGATGAGCTGTGGTTGTGTTGTTGTGTGGTCTCTGTGTGTTGTTTGGTTGTCCTCGGAGCTCATGATGAGCTGTGGTTGTGTTGTCGTGTGTCTCTGTGTGTTGTTTGGTTGTCCTTGGAGCTCATGGCGAGCTGTGGTTGTGTTGTCACGTGGTCTCTGTGTGTTGTTTGGTTGTTCTTGGAGCTCATGGCGAGCTGTGGTTGTGTTGTCATGTGTCTCTGTGTGTTGTTTGGTTGTCCTCGGAGCTCATGGCGAGCTGTGGTTGTGTTGTCACGTGGTCTCTGTGTGTTGTTTGGTTGTTCTTGGAGCTCATGGCGAGCTGTGGTTGTGTTGTCCTGTGGTCTCTGTGTGTTGTTTGCTTGGCCTCGGAGCTCATGGCGAGCTGTGGTTGTGTTGTCCTGTGGTCTCTGTGTGTTGTTTGGTTGTCCTCGGAGCTCATGGCGAGCTGTGGTTGTGTTGTCGTGTGTCTCTGTGTGTTGTTTGCTTGGCCTCGGAGCTCATGGCGAGCTGTGGTTGTGTTGTCACGTGGTCTCTGTGTATTGTTTGCTTGGCCTCGGAGCTCATGGCGGAGGGCAGTGTGGGAAGCTGCCCACTGGGGCGTGGCATGTGGGTGTATAGGGCAAAACCCATTGAGAAGTCCCCAAAATGGCACCATTGAAGCTTGGCACCTTGGCCTTGCCCTTGCAAAGCAGGAGGGAAGAGTGCCACAGAGCAAGGGGAATCCTCTTCCTCCTTGGTGTCCCTCCAGCGCCGTCTGCTGGCAGGAGAAATGTTGGCAGGGTCCAGCTCCACTCGCACCAAACAGAACAAGAAAGGCAGACTTGGGCGTGGGCAACAGACTGATAACAAGGACAGGTAGTTTTGGTAATGAGGGGCTTCTGGTAGCTTCCTTACAAGCCTTTGACTTTTTTAAAAAATATTTATTTACTTACTTGCTTACTTGAAAGTCCAGGATGAGAGAGAGGCAGAAAAAGTCTCGCATGTGCCGATTCACTGGAGCCAGGAATGGAGCCAGGAACTCCATTTAGGTCCCCGGTATGATCTCTGGTGGCAGGGACCCAAGCACTTGGCCATCATCTACTGCGTCCTGGTGCATTAGCCGGGAGCTGGATCAGAAGCGGCACCGCCAGGACGTAAATTAGGCTCTCTGATAGGATTGGTGGGTATCCGAAGGGGCCACTTAACCACTGCGCTACAGGGCCTGCAGCACCATTTACCTTTCTCCTTTTCTTAAAGGTTTATTTATTTATTCGAAAAACAGAGTTAGAGAGAGAGAGGGAGACACAGAGATCTTCCATCTGCTGCCTCACTCTCCAGATGGCCTCAGATGGTGCGGGGTGGGAGGGAGGGGTGAAGGAAGGAAGCTGGGCCAGGTCTAAGACAGGAGCCTGAAACTCTGTCCAGATCTCCCATACCCAAGCGCTCTCCCAGGCCCATTAATAGAGTGGGATCAGAAGTAGAGCAACCAGGACTCAAATGGGCACTCATATGGGATGCTGGCATCCAAGATGGTGGCTTAACCTGCAGCACCACAATGCTGGCCCCCAACAAATTAATAATAATAATAATAATAAACCTTTCTTTTAAAAATTATGTCATGGAATTGGGACATTACAAATAAAATATTGGAGTTTCTAAGTAAAGGGCTAAGGAAATAAGGTCTGGAATATGGAGTTGATAAGCATTTCCAGCCGGCGCCGCGGCTCAGTAGGCTGTAATCATAAGATTACACAGAGGTGGCCGGTGCCGTGGCTCAACAGGCTAATCCTCCGCCTTGCGGCGCCAGCACACCGGGTTCTAGTCCCGGTCGGGGCGCCAGATTCTGTCCCGGTTGGGGCGCCAGATTCTGTCCCGGTTGCCCCTCTTCCAGGCCAGCTCTCTGCTGTGGCCAGGGAGTGCAGTGGAGGATGGCCCAAGTGCTTGGGCCCTGCACCCCATGGGAGACCAGGAGAAGCACCTGGCTCCTGCCATCGGATCAGAGCGGTGCGCTGGCCGCAGCAGCCATTGGAGGGTGAACCAACGGCAAAGGAAGACCTTTCTCTCTGTCTCTCTCTCTCTCTCTCACTGTCCACTCTGCCTGTCAAAAAATAAAAAAAAAGAAGAAGCATTTCCAGACCTAGAATTGTCACTTCCAGATGACTGAGTGATGGAGAAAGACAAATGGAACCTGGCTCTGTGGAGGCCCCACGCGTGGCTCTGTGCACCGTGTCCAGGGCCCTCCCCCAGGGTCTCAGTCGATGCTGCCGTGAGCACAGGTGGCCCCCCAGGCTGAACCCAGGTGCTGCGCCCTGCACCCTGCTCTCGAGGCGGCCTGCCTACCTTTGTGTGCTTTGGCTTTAGCTCAGCCTGTTGTAAGATTTCATCTTGTAAATCCTGTGCTTAATGTTTCTCTGCAAAAGTCATTTCCATTTTCACAGGGGGAAAAGATAATCCTGAGCTGTGCAAATGGACTCGTGTGAATGTAAAAGCTGACAGAGCTTCGTGTGTCTCTCGGCAACTCCAAGCAGGTTTTCCCCAGTGACCTCTGGGAATTGTCACTTGCGTCCAAACCGTGGCGTGCCGAGCTGCTGTCCGATCGCAGTTATGGGCAGATGTCATGATCTGAACTTTACCTGCTACAACGTCATAGGTCACCTAGGAAGACGCTGCACGGTCGTGTGTTTCAGCCAGTACAGGACATCTTGAAAATGTGTGTGAAGGGGCCAGTGCTGTGACATAGCAGGTTAAGCTACCACCTGTTGGGCCAGCATTCCATATGGACACCAGTTCAAGTCCTGTCTGCTCCACTTGCGATCCTGCTCCCTGGGAAAGCAGTAGAAGATGGCCCAAACATTTGGGCCCCTGCACCCACGTGGGAGACCCAGATGAAGCTCCTGGCTCCTGGCTTTGACCTGGCCTAGCCCAGCCATTGTGGCCATTTGGGGAGTGAACCAGTGAATGGAAGACCTCTCTCCTCTGTCTCTCCCTCTCCCTTTCAAATAAATAAAATAAATGTTTACTAAAAAAGTGTGTATGAAGAAGTCAGAGGTGACAGAGGAGAGGTAGGCAGGGTCTTCCTGTTGGATCAACCTCGCGGGCAGTCTTTACGCCGCAGTTTGGGGCTTGTGTCCCCTCCTCTCCACTCTGGCTGGGCAGTGAGGAGGGGTTTTGCCTCTTTTCTTCCTCGCTCCACCCTCCACCAGCTGTGAGTCCTGGCAGGGAGTGGAAGACTGCACGACTAATGTCCCTCCGACTCCCCCGACAGGGGTCCCTCGGCCCAGGAACCTTTCTAAGGTTAGAAACTTGCCTGCTGGGCCGGCGCCATGGCTCACTTGGTTAATCCTTCGCCTGCGGCACCGGCATCCCATATGGACGCCAGGAAGGGCAGTGGAGGATGGGCCCTGCACTCGCATGGGAGACCAGGAGGAAGTACCTGGCTCCTGGCTTCGGATCGGTGTAGCTCCGGCCGTAGCGACCATTTGGAGGGTGAATCAATGGAAGGAAGACTTTTTTCTCTGCCTCTCTCTCTGTCTATAACTCTACCTGTCTGGATGGACTTCCTGACTCCTGGCTTTGGCCTGGCCCAGTCCTGCTGTTGTGGCCATTTGGGGAGTAAACCAGCAGATGAAAGCTCTCTCTGTCTCTGTCACTCTGCCTTTCGTAAAAATAAAAATGAGTAAACATGTTTTTAAATTATACAGAATAATGTGTGTAGAATTTGTTTAGAAATATCAGTTCATGAAAAAAGATGAGTCTTTGAAAGACTGCCCCCCCGTGTGGCCCCTGCTCTGGCCGTGGTCAGGAGAAGACAGAGCTGCTGGGAGGCAGAGTGGGCCCCCCTTGTCCTCTCCCTGAGACCTCCCCTCTGGGCTGTGGGTCACCCTTCTGCTCTGCTGGGTGGTGCTGGGTTCTTCTTGTGTCCCCAGCCCCCCCCTGCGGTGCTAATGTCCAGCGAGAGCGCCCCAGTGCCCAGGGCCAGCTTGTTGAAGTGGTGACATCTGTGCAGGCCCCGGGCTCTCTTGGCTGCCTGGACCTCCCAGGAACCCAGGCCCCCCAGCATTCAGTGTCTGGGAGGCCAGTGCTGACCCGGCACAGCAGGGGGCAGGGGTGCTGCCAGCCGGCATCCTTCGGCATCTGCCCTGGTTGGCTGGCGCTTTGCAACACCAGCTGTGTCTTCTGCCCTTTCGGCAGGCTGTTGGACTGAGTGCAGGAACATGGTTCTGGGGCCTGATGAGAGTGTTGGCACTGACTGACAGTCGGTGGGACACCAGCAGGTGTCACTGCGTCAGTGAGGTGTTGTTTCTACATTGGTTCTCGTTTTGTTCTCTTTCCTACTGTCTTTGGGCAAAGATCCCTGATGAATGGATTTTAAGACATTTTAAGCACACTAGGGGGCAGTGGTCCCATATTTAGACGTCTGATCGTCACCACTTCCTGTGCTTTTTTCTGCCGTGCCTTTGACATAGTGGAAGGGAAGAGGAGTCCCCCACGTGCTGTGAGTGCCGCTTATTCTGCTGTGTTTTGTCCACACAGAGCCTTGCGGCACCCTGCCTCCCGTTTCTTACCGTTTTGTCTTCCTGCTTCCAGTAACTCCTGTCACTGGGGCTTTGACAGTGGAGCTGTTACCAGCTTCCGAATGGTTTGTTGCTTTTGTTAAGAAAAGGCAAAGGAGAAATAGGAAACACACATTCCTAATTTGGCATAGTAAGATGTTCTGTCTTTGTACCTTGTCTTTGAGAATAAAATCATGAATTAAGAATGAGGGAGGGGGCCGGCGCAGTGGCTCACTTGGTTAATCCTCTACCTGTGGCGCCGGCATCCCATATGGACGCCGGGTTCTAGTCCTGGTTGCCCCTCTTCCAGTCCCTCTCTGCTGTGGCCCGGGAGGGCAGTGGAGAATGGCCCAGGTCCTTGGGCCCTGCACCCGCATGGGAGACCAGGAAGAAGCACCTGGCTCCTGACTTTGGATCAGCGTGGCGCCGGTTGTAGCAGCTATTTGGGGAGTGAACCAATAGAAGGAAGACCTTTCTCTCTGTCTCTCTGTCTCACTGTCTATAACTCTGTCAAATAAATTAAAAAAAAAAAACAATGAGGGAGAAGAACATGTACAAATACAGTGGCATGTACCTTATATGTGTAGAGGTGTTAAAAGACAAACCTTAGGGGCATGTATTTGTGCAGTAATTGAGATGCTCATATCCAATAACAGAGTGCCAGGGTTCGAGTCTCAGCTCCACTTCTGATCCAGCTTCCTGCTAGTGTGCACCCTGAAAAGCTCAAGTAGTTGGGTCCCTGCCACCCACGTGGAAGACTTGGATTAAGATCTGGGCTTCTGACTTCTTCCAGATCCAGTCCCAGCTCTTGTGGGCATTTGGGGAGTGAAACAGCAGATAGAAGATCTCTGTCTCTGCATTTCAAATAAATGAAAATAACTGATTTTTTTATTTAGAAAAGGAAGAACTTTACATGGCTTACATTTAGCAGAGTTTAAGTGAGCGAAGATTGATTCACTTTGGGCAGCCCTCAAAACCAGAAAAGGTTCAGAGATTCAGGCGGCACCGCGGGTCGGCAGCCTCTGCGGACAAAACTGGAGTGGGGGATGGACACAGCTTGATTGGTTGCAGCTCAGAGTTTCTGTCTTTGCACATGGTCTGATCAGCTGGCTGCCTGTGATTGGCTGAAGCTTAGCTGCTGTGATTGTATGGGACTCAGCTATTTGCTACAGAAGTATATTCCTAAATTAGGCTTTCAGTTAGCTTCCTTCCTAAGATTGCAGTTCCATATGTTAGGACTCAAAATACGAAGGCATTCTCCGGCCAAGTTTAGTTTAACAGAGGCAGAAAACCGCAAGCTGGAGTCTGCAGGGCTGCCTGCGCCCCAGGATCACTAGGGAATCTTGCTGCCGCTTCTTCAGAGCTGCCTGCCCCTCCTGCCCCCACGAAGTCAGGGCTGTGCTGGGTGCTAACTGCATGGCTGGGAGTGGACGGGGTAGGGGGTGGCGCAGCTGAATGGCCCAGGATAATGGATTGCAAGAGGAAAGCTCAGGGACATTACGTATCCCAGTGGATTATTTATGAGCATGCCTTTGATGGGATATAAGGAGCCTAGGAAAAGGATTTGCTTGAGAGAGAGAGAGAGAGAGAGAGAGAGAGAGAGACATAGACATTTACTGTGTTAGTTCACCATGCTTACTCTTAGGCGCAGGAGGGAGATAAAATACAGGGGTATCTTATCCAGTGAAGGCTTTGGATTCAGCCAGCCAGAGACCGGGGTGGGAGGAAGGTTGTCTGACCCGGTGTACAGCCCCCGCTCTGCAGCATGGGGACGGAGGCGCCCTCTGTTCTGCTCTTGGTGTTGCTGGCACACACAACACACATGCACGTATGCGTGTGCTGCGTTTTCTCTGCTCTGATTCCGTGCTCTGAGTCACTGGAGAGAAGCGAAGCGCACGGTGGATTTATGTTGGCCCTCTTGACATGGTTGTGTAGTTATTTGTCCTTTAACGACGACAGGGATGGTTAGCGTTAAATGCGGAGAAAAATGCACCTGCCACGTTGACACCATCTGAGGCATCTATCAAAGATGCATGTGGGTCTCAGAGGCCTCAGTCTGAGTGCCAGGATCGCTGGCTGCTTTCCTTACTGGACTTGAGAGTGGAGGGGAGAGGGGTTGGTGTGAGAGGGCAGGGCTGCCTTCACTTCTCAGCTGGTCCTCAGGGGCACAGGGTCACCACTCCCCAGCCCCATCTCTCCTGTGTCTTGGAGGTCATTGGCTTGAGCCCATGGATCAGGGCAAGGCCTTTCCTTAGGGAAAGAAGCAGGCAGGACGGGTCTCTGCTACTGTGATTAATAACTGGCCACATTTGTTAAGTGGCTTTAGCAGGTATCACCCAGCCCCTCGTCAAGCCTAACCCTCCCCCCACACACATACACACACCAGCTGTCACTGAGGGTCCCATTCGCTTCTCAAGGGCTTCTGCATGAGCTGGGCTTCAGGTAGGCTCAAGAAGTGGACATTGCCAGCTACACCTGCGTTGAGGGAAATGGCTGTTTGTTAGCCATGAGGTTTTATTCCATGTTTATAGATGTCAGTAACAATATTTTCACACTGAGGAATAATAATTGCCCTTTCTATTCCAAATGTCAGCTCCCTATGTCCGTCAGTGTCAGCTGTCAGTCATTCTGTCCCTGCTGTGGCCCCACCGCAGCCCAGATTTGGAACTGAGAAGTCCACGGTCACTGGAGAATCGGTGAAGAATACGGATTTGAGTCAGGGACGGGGACGCAGACGAGATGTCTACCGCTTGACCCCTGCCCCCAGTACTTCCTCCAGAAGTGCTGTCCTCCCTCGCCCTCTTCACGTTTCCTCTGCCTCTGCCCCCTTCCTCCGAGCACTGCCGTTTGCTCACTTCTTCTCTTCTCAGGAGGGATGCAAATACCTCACATTCTGTGTTGTAATTTAGAAACCATTATTTGTTACTGATCTTTCTGAAAAAAAAATTATTTAAAAGGCGGAGCTACAGAGCCGAGGACAGGGTATGGAAATGGAGAGATCAATCTTCCATCCTCTGGGTCGCTCCCCAAATGGCCACAATGGCCAGGGCTGGACCAAGCTAGCACTCCATCTAGGTCTGGTACTAAGGGCCCAATCACTTCGGGCCATCTTCCACTGCTTTCCCAGGCACATTAGCAGGGAGCTGGATCGGAAGTGGAGCAGCCTGGACTCTCACTGGCCGTCACGTGAGATGCCTGAGTCACGGCTGGCAGCTTAACCTGCTGCCCTGCAGTCCCAGGCCTTTGTTGCTAAATTTATCCATAGCGTCTTATGCTTCCACTTTGCACGTTTATCAAAGTGTTCCTTTCAGAGAAATGCAGCACTGTCCCTGGGGGATATGATTTTCTTGTCTTGTAGAAACAGGCATTATTGACAGAGCTCTTAAATGAGGCACCATTTACAGAATCTCAACTCAAAATACTCCTGATAAAATCCATCCTGAGTCAGACACCTTGTGTTTCACCAGATACTTGAGGGGCTCGTTCACGTGAGAAAGGACGGGTGCTGAGAGTGAGTGAATGAAAGTGCAGGGTGGACCTCACGTAGGCCTGCTGTGGCTGGACGCATCCCTCTCAAAGTTCACATTGCCCCTTCCTCCCCGGTGTGGTAGTTTCTGAGAGGTGAGGCCCTTGGGGGAGTCTTGCAGTAGGCTGGAGGGCACAGGTTGTGCCCTTTGGGTCTTCCACCCTTTCTGCCACTTGAGGGTGGCAGCAGGGCCCTGTCCCGGAGGCTCTGGGCACTTTCACCCCAGACTCCCGGCCTCTGGTTCTGCGAGAAGTGAATTTCTGTTCTTCAGAAATTGCCCCGTCTCAGGTATTTGGTTACAGCAGCACACATGGACCAAGAGCACACCCAAATGATCTGTAATAAAATAGAGGTTTCTGTTGTGTCTTCACTCCCTTTTCCATGAAGCCAGAAGTAGCCCTTACCATCCAGCTCTGGGACCAGCGTGGTGGCACAGTGGGTTAGCCTGCTGCTTGCAGCACCAGCATCCCATGTTGGGTGCTGGCCTGAGTCCCAGTTACTCTGCTTCTGATCCATCTTCCTGCCGATGTGCCTGGGAAGACAGTGGCAGATGGTCCCAGAAGTTGGGTCCTTGCTACCCGTGTCGGACACCTGGCTTAAGTCCCTGGATCCTGGCTTTAGCCTGGATTCTGTTGCAACCATCTGGGGTGTGAATTAGTGGATGGAAGGTCTCTCTCCACCTCTGTCTCTGAGTCTTGTCCGTCTCTCTGTCCCTCTCTTTCTCTCCCGTGCCTTTCAGATAATTTGTAAATCAATCAATCAATCACCTTAGAAACAAAACACACTGCTCTGGTTCTTCTCTGTGACCCCTGTTATTCCTGTCTTGGTTTCTGCTTAGATGTATGACATTCAAACCATATCGCACGCAAGTGTTTTTCCTGCTGATGGTTTTTAATCAGACGAGACATGTCATTCACAGCCACAGGTGTCCATGACGCCATAGCTCGTGTGTTTGCTCCTCGCTTCCTGGCCCCGGCCCCGGCCCCACACCCACGGGTAGCTCAGGTTGTCTTCACTGCAAAGTGGTCACATTGCCCAGCTGCCCCTTGTCCAGAGATCAGATCCGTTACGATCATGGCTCTGGTTGGACCTTGCTGGCTAAACATGCTTTCAGTGAATCCAGAACGGTGACTGTGGTAACAGGGATAAAACTGTATTGGTAGTGGCTGTGGATCAGTGGTTAAAATTCCTGAGAAGTGCAGCTGCGGAGTGACTCTTTTTATGAGCCAAATTCAGGTTTATGTTTCTGAAAATCTGCCTTCCAGTGGATTAAACCTTGCTCGGGGTGGCGCTATGCGCTGTCTTGTGTTCCATTCAGTAACTGACTCTCATTGTTCAATACGGGATCCTTACCAAGAGTCTCGGAGCCCGTGGCACCTGGGATTGGGTGGTTGCTGAGAGCAGCAGGCGTCCCGAGAAAGTATAGGGAGCTGTGTGAAAATAGGGGTGGCTGAGGTCGGAGAGGAGAATTCATATTGCAGTTAGATTTAGGTCAGTAGAAACACGTGGGAGGAAGCTCCAGTAATTAAAAGAACCAGAATTTGGGACTGGCGTTGTGGTGCAGTGGCTCAAGCCACCATTTATGACACTGGCATTCCACATTGGAGCTCCAGTTTGAGTCCTGACTGTTCCACTTCTGATCCAGCTCCCTGCTGATGTGCCTGGGAAAGCAGTAGAGGATGGCCCAAGTGCTTGGAGCCCCTGCCACTTGTGTGGGAGGCCAGGGTGGAGTTCCTAGCTTTGGCCTGATCCAGACCTGCTGTTTTAGCCATTTGGAGAGTGAATCAGCCTAGCCCTGGGCTGACCCTGGGCAATCACTGGTATTTGGGGAGTAAATCACTAGATAGAAGCTCTCACTCACTCACTCCCCACCCCCACCCCCCGCCTCTAAATGGGAAGAGAGATGGGGAAAGAGAAAAAGAGAGAGAGAGATGGGTCAGGCACTATGGCATGAAGCCTCCACCTGCAGTGCCAAAATCCTATATGGGTACAGGTTCGAGCCCTGGCTGCTCCACTTCCGATCCAGCTCCCTATTAGTGCAGCTTGGAAAGCAGCGGAAGATGGTCCCCAAGTCCTTAGGACCTCTGCACCGTTGAGGCCATTTGGAGAGTGAACCAGTGGATGGAAGATCAATCTCTTTCTCTCTCTGCCTCTGCTTCTCTGTTACTCTGCCTTTCAAATAAATAAAATCTTAAAAAGAAAAGAAAAAGAGGAGGAGGAAAGAATATAATAAATTACATTTGAAAAAAGAAATGTTTATTTTAGTGCAAAAAACTGTGAAGCCTATGCATAGCTTTTTGTTTGTTTGGTTTTTGTTTTTTTGCCAGGTGGAGTGGACAGTGAGAGAGAGAGACAGAGAGAAAGGTCTTCTTTTGCCGTTGGTTCACCCTCCAATGGCCGCCACGGCTGGTGCGCTGCGGCTGGCGCACCGCGCTGATCCGAAGGCAGGAGCCAGGTACTTCTCCTGGTCTCCCATGGGGTGCAGGGCCCAAGCACCTGGGCCATCCTCCACTGCACTCCCTGGCCACAGCAGAGAGCTGGCCTGGAAGAGGGGCAACCGGGACAGAATCCAGCACCCCGACCGGGACTAGAACCCGGTGTGCCGGAGCCGCAAGGTGGAGGATTAGCCTAGTGAGCCGCGGCACTGGCCGGTGCATAGCTTTTTAATGATACTCATTTTCCACTACCTTTTTCGAAACTCCTTGTACCTTACATATAGGCTAAAGGGTTCTGGAAAGAGACTCCCCCACGTGTTTATCTTGGAGAAATTGTAGTGACTGGTAATTTTTGCGTATTTGCATGTCTTAATTTTTCTGTAAGGCACATTATGTGCATAATAAGTGAGCATTTTTCTACCATGAACATGATTTGCCTAATAAAAAAAATGGAGTTTCTAGTTTAAGAAATCACACCCACACTAAAAAGTAAATATTTGTACTATAAATCTGTGCTTGTTCCACATCAGCATGTTGGGCTTAGCAAGCAGAGAACTCCCTCCTACGTCTGGGAATTGGGTTCGGGGAGGTTCAGCGATGGCTCTGGGATCCTGAAGACTGAGCAGAGGCCCCTCTCTCGTCTCCCTTCTTTCACCCCCAGCAACACTGCAGGGCCCCTCCAGGCCTAGTCTGCCGTGGTGGCTGCAGCGGTCGTCTGTCTGTGTTACGTCCTAAAGCTCTGCAGCCCTCTGGTCCTTCTGCTCTGAGCCACTGAAGAGGACACGTGCTACCCTCCCCACTGCACACCTGGCGAGGTTTTTAAAACATTAGCCTTCTGCGGAAGACTTTGTAGACGATCCCCAGTGCTCTGAGAATATGAAGTATTTACGGGAGGCCTTACCTGATCGCTCGGTGACCTCCGCTTTTCCATTCCCTGAAGGAGTGTGCTCTGCCACACCTGCAGGTCCCCACGCTGCAGCCTGGGCCCTGTGTGGTGCTGGTCTAATCCCACCTCCTCCTCTGCCACACCTGCAGGCCGCACACTGCAGCCTGGGCCCTGTGTGGTGCTGGTCCTCTCCCACCTCCACCTCTGCCACACCTGCAGGCCCCCACGCTGCAGCCTGGGCCCTGTGTGGTGCTGGTCTAATCCCACCTCCTCCTCTGCACCACCTGCATGCTGCAGCCTGGGCCCCATGTTGGGGGTGCTGGTCCTCTCCCTCCCGCCCCTCCACCTGCTCCGCCAGAGCTGGCTCCAGTTACACAGTCTCTGCTAAAATGTCTCCTCCTCATGACCCTTTCCTGACCGCCCTCTGTAGCAGGTGTGTTCTCAGCTTCTCACCCAACTCTTCTCTGTATCTATTAGTGTGCAACAAAGTAACCAAACCTTAGTGGCTTAAAACAACAAACATTTATCCTATCAGCCAGGTCTGTGGACCAGAAACCCAGGGGTAGCCGGGCATTGTGGTCCTTCCGCAGGGTCTCTAGTGGGGCTGCAGGAGAGCTGCACCCAGCCTGAGCCTGACACATTGCTCATGCCCCACGAATGTGCATGGAAAACCATCTCCACAGTCAGCTGATTGGGTAAAACAGGAGGTGGAAATAGGTGTAGAGTGAACGTGGCCAGTTAATGTTGACTTCATCCAAGAAACTGTAATGGATAATTGGATGGGGATAAAGGGATTTCCTCTCTTTCTGCTGAAACTTCTATTTATTTTGGTCAGGAGATTGTACAGTTTTTATTTTCTCATAATTAATTTCCTTGGTTCTTTTCAAAGATTTATTTTATTTTTTGAAAGGTAGAATTACCGAGAGAGGGATAAAAAGTGAGAGAGAGAAAGAATCTTTCATCTGCTGGTTCACTCCCCAAATGACTGAAAGCCAGGGCTGGACCAGGCTAAAAGTCTCCCATGTGGGTGGCAGGGGCTCAAGCACTTGGGCCATCTTCCGCTGCTTCCCCAGGCACGTTGGCAGAGAGCTGGGTGGGCAGTGGAACAGCAGGGCCTGGAACTGGCGCCCACTGGGATGCCGGTGTTGCAGGCAGCTGCTTAGCCCACTGTGCCATGATGCTAGCCCACCCTTAGCTGTTTGTCAAATGAAACTACTCATAACAAATTTGTCTCTTTTTGTCTTATTATGTAGGCTGATTTTATTCAATCAGGGTTTCATTGTGTTCATGAGAAGAAGTTGTAACACAGAAGCAATCAGATAAAAGCTCATTTCCACTGTTTGAGATAAGGAGTCGGGGAGATCCGAGGTCATGGCAGAGCGCTGCACATTCTCTCGTGGGTTTCTCCACTGGATGGGAAACTCTGGGAAGCCATGGGGGCAGCTTCTTCCCCCCAGCCTGCGTGTGGCCCAGCTGTCAGTAGCATCCTCGTCATCACCGGGGAGCTTGTTAGAGATGCCCACCAACGTGCCGGGTCTGAGCTGGCATTTCACCAGCTCTCTGGAGAGCGCACTGAGGCGTAGTTCAAGAGCGGTGCTCCTGAGGGCTTCACCTGGGGCTTCTGCGTGAAGGCGGCCTCGTGCACCTCGGGAGAGGGTGCACCTGCTCCCCGGAGTTCGGCTTGGGGTTTCTGACCTCCGAGAAGGTCTTGGTGCTGCGCAGCCTCAGCGTCCCCCCGCCCCGGGTTTCCTGAGGCCGCTGCCTGGTGCAGTCCCCCCCAAATGCAGCCGGCTGAGCTCTGGTTTAGGCTTCTCTTAGCCCTCTGGCGGCCTCCCCCCAGGGGAGGAAGGAGCGAAGAACAGGTCACTCGAGGGTCCAGAACCCAGGATGTGGAAAGTGGGATCAGACTTGTAAAAGTGGCGTGACTTGGAGGATAACACTTTTTCCCATTTTAAAAATGCGTGCTTTATTTTACACAGGTTCTAAAACTCAGCTATGGAAAAGATGTGTTTTAGTTTTGTTTCTAGATGTTGAATTAAAAACAGAAATTCCGTGTTTTCAGGCCTCAGCAGAAATGGAAATTGCCTGCGAGCCCTGTCTCTGCTTTCTGGCAGCGTCAGTCCCAAGGGTCTGCTCCGCGGCGTGGTCAGGTTCCGTCCGTGCCTGTGCCCTTGTTTACCCCTGTGCCGCTGGGAAGGTGGGGGGCGTCCCCTTGAAGGTTTCTGAGAAAGCCCCCTCGGTGTACCGCTCACACTGCTAGGGAGCCGGGCGCGGTGGGCGCCTGTCACCTCTCCTCACATTTCCAGCCTCTGCCCGTCGGACTTGTTGACCCCGTCGGCTGCCAGGGCTCACTGGGTCAGTTCTTGGTTTACAGAGATGAGGAGGCGACCTGTGAGGGGGCCACCGGTTTCTGAAGCAGCAGCTCGTCCAGGGAGCTCTGCTAACAATTAAACCGAGAGCAGGGCCTGAAGGTTTCAGGCTGTAAGCAGTGCGCTTTCCTAATTCTGAGATAAACGGTGTTTCTCCAGCAATGGAGTCATTTGCCTCAGGTAGAGGGCCTGCGGGTTGTCGGCTCCATGCCTCCAATGCAGTATTTAAACTGCTTTATTTCTCTGCATTGAGCCTGGTGTCATTTGTTTGAAAATCTGTTTCTTGACCTAATTCTGAATTTGCCTTCTGATTTTTGTGTATTTCTTTATGATCTGTTGCCTTCTCTGCTACTGAAATTTGTTTAAGACAGCTGGCGTGTGTGTATGTGTGTGTGTGTGTGTGTGCATGTGAGGATGTGGGTTTTTCTGGGAAGATACACTGCACACATCAAACACAGAAAGCCCAGACACCGAATTTTTGCAGGAAATTTATCTTTGTGCTAGTGAATCAAGCTATAGATGATTAAGGAAACAAATTTCCTTTGAAATAAGGATGTAGAAATATCTTTCGGTCTTTTCTTTTTGATGTATGTAGTTTTTTTTTTTTTTTTTTAATCTATCCACGGTGATGATCTTGGTTCTGTGATGGCCATGCTGTCACGTGTACTTTCTGCAGAAGTAAGGAGAAACCAGACAACTGAGAAATGACCTTTGGACTTCAGTGGCCACTCTGAGTCAGGCGTGCCTGGCCAGCACACTGGGAACAGCCAGGAGTTCTCTGAGCGAGGCCACGTGCACCAGCGGCCTGCTGAGGCCTGTGCGGTGACGTCCTGTGGCCATCCAAGCAGGGAGCGGGCAGGCGGTACTCGGTGGTACTGGACCCAGCGTGCGTTCAGGCTGCGGAACGTGGTGTCCTGTAAGCGTGAAGCTCTGTGGTGAACGTCCAGTGTGGCTCAGATTCCTCACAGGTGAAGTTCAGTAGAGCCACAGATGGCACAGACGTCTAGTTCCCTTCAAAGTTAATTTTGATTGGAAAAAGGTCAGATCTGATCCGTTCCCTTCCTCCAACTCACAGAAAATGCTCGCTCAGCCAGCCACAGGTGGTCGGTTGTGATTCCAGGCGCCACACGTGTGGCCCCAAACGCGGCTGCATCACGCACAGTAGTTCTCTTGTATTCCTTCTGTTTACATCCAGAGAATGGCTTCTTTAGATGCAAGAAGGGCTCTAACACCCGCCCCCAGAGCCCCCTCAAGCCCCAGGATCAGAGCTCCAGGGAGGCAGCCAGATTCAGCTAGGATTTAATTGATGTTTACGGTTGTCTTGCGCTTATGGCAGCTGACAGTTAGTTCCCATTAATAACAATATCCACAGTTTTCACTTTAAATAGTTGTTTGAAGTATAAATCTGCCAGTTAGGAGGCATTGCTGAGGAGTTGTCAACGCGGATGTACAGTCTGGCGGAAGGCGTGGCGGTGTTCCTGGAGCTTCCCCGGTGGGCTCTGCAGACGAAAGCACGGGCTTCGGGGCCCCTGGCGCTGGCGTCCCTGTCGGGCACGACCTTGGGAAGATTGTCCCAACAATCTGTGATCTAGTCGTCTTCGTCTCAGAACAGCAGGAACAGTGACCACGTACGCGAAGGCCGTAGTACTTACTGCACTTGAGAAAGGCAGTGTCCTGGGGCCAGCATCTGAGCTGTCAGCGTCCCCTGTGGGCGCCGGTTCAAGTTCAAGTTCAGCTGCTCCTCTTCCTATGCAGGCCCCTAACAGTGTGCCTGGGAAAGCAGCTGCAGGTGGCCCAAGTGCTTGGGCCCCTGCCACCCATGTGGGAGATCCAGACGGAGTTTCAGGCTCCTCGCTTCAGCCTGGCCCAGCCCTGGCTCTTACAGTCATTTGGGATGTAAACCAGCAGGTGGAAGATTCTCTCTCTCTCTCTCTCTGTTTTTCAAATAAATAAATAAAGCTTATAAAAAGGTGTGGGGAGATATCCTCTAAGACCTACCTGAAAGCTTAAAGGCTTCCTCAGGTGTGTTTGATTTCCTGCACGGAATTCAGCTCCTCTCTATAGTGTAATATCAACAATTGGAAATCATTCGGCCCTACCCCTCTATAATTGACTTGCTTCCCTTTCTCTTTGCTATATGATTCATAAAGCACTTAGGTCTCCCTGTGCATCTTGTGAGATTTAAGCTATGTGAAATCCTAAGTCTGTGCGCATGAAGGCTGTAATTATATCCTGATCGTATTTCTCCCTCCGAGGTTCACAAAGCGGCTCTGGAATTCTGGCCATCTGGGTGTTCCAAACCTAACTGCGTACCTTTCCCTGTGTGCGTTTTCATTAGCCCGTCACCGCGTCGTGGAAGACGGGCAGATTGCAGTTACAGTTTTCGTGGCCATATGCTGCAACCCCACTTTTCAATTCTATTTGTGGGATGAAGGTTTTATGGAAAACATTTGCTGCAGGGTTGTGGACGTGCCTGGGGAGATGTGTGCTGTTCATCACGACGTCCCTCTCCCGTCATCAGCACGTGCCCTCGCCCCTTGTCCGAGCCTCCTTCCCAGGATCTGCCCATAAACCTGCCTCCTTGGTATTGTCGCCTTCGAGAACAAGCGCTGCTACACCTGTGCATACTTGCGTGATGGCACATGTGATGAAATGGACATGCCCATTAGAGTGTCATGTGCTTGAGCAAATCTCCCAACGTCTGTTTTAGCATAATGCAATAAAGTCACTTTTCCAGCAGATCAGGAATCGCACGCCAAGCCCCATGTGGACCTGCGAGGCTGCTCATTCCACATATGGCCAATTCCCTGAAGGGAGATGTTTGAATATTGTTGTTTTTTAAAAGTGGGTTAGCTAACAGAAAATTTAATTCATATGCTAAAGTGTGTCAGGCAGCTGAGTGCCAGCATTCAGCTCGTCATTATCTTGAATTGTGGGTTTAATCAAGTTCCTTCACTTAACCTGAATGTGTAAAATCTAGCATCCTACTCTAAGGAAAACCCTCACCTTTTATTTGGATAGTCCCAGTTTTGTGAAGTCTGCTGGAGACAGCCAGTGAAGTGAACCTAATGTGGGCGGTTAAATTCTCGGCAGGAACCGGAGCCTGCAGAGAGGTTGCTTTCATTAAAATAGCTTTGTCCAAGGAGACTTTTTTCACCAGACTTTTGCATCTGTTCCAGTGTTATTTGCATTCTGCTTGGCCCTAAATTAAAAAGGAATGGTATTAAAATGAAAACGTGGTTGTAGGAATGTATGCATCATGAAAAATAGAAATAAAAGATAAGTTTATTTTGGAACAAAAATTTTGGAGATCCTTGGCTATGATGGGTTGTTCAACAAGTTCATGGAACCTGTGTGTTATGAAAGAAAATGCTGGTGCTGGCGCTATGGCAGAGTGGGTAAAGCCGCTGCCTGTGGTGCTGGCATCTCATATGGATGCCGGTTCAAATCCCAGCTGCTCCACTTCCAGTCCAGCTCTCTGCTATGGTGTAGGAAAGCAGTAGAGGATGGCCCAAGTCCTTGGGCCCCTGCACCCTCGTGGGAGACCTGGAAGAAGCTCCTGGCTCCTGGCTTTGGATTGGTGCAGCTCTGGCCATTGCGACCATCTGGGGAGTGAACCAGCAGACTGAGGACCTCTCTCTCTACCTCTGCCTCTCTGTAACTCTGCCTTTCAAACAAATAAATAAATCTCTTTTTGTTTAAGATTTATTTATTTATTTGAAAGAGTTACACAGAGAGAAAAGGAGAAGCAGAGAGAGAGAGAGAGAGGTCTTCCATCCATTGTTTCACTCCCCAAATGACTTCAGTGGCCGGAGCTGGGCAGATCTGAAGCCAGGAGCCAGGAGCTTCTTCTTGGTCTCCCACTTGGGTGCAGGGGCCCAAGGCCCTGGGCCATCTTCTGCTGCTTTCCCAGGCCATAGCAGAGAGCTGGATAGGAAATGGAGCAGCCGGGACTTGAACCGGTGCCCATATGGGATGCTGGCGCTGCAGGCTGCTGTTTAACCCACTACACCACAGTGCCGGACCCCAAATAAATAAATCATAAAAAAATTTTAAAGAAATAAAATGCCTAAATTTCAGATTTATTTTTTTAAATTTTTTTTAATTTAATTTTTTTGACAGGCAGAGTGGACAGTGAGAGAGAGAGACAGAGAGAAGGTCTTCCATTGCCATTGGTTCACCCTCCAATGGCTGTCGCGGCTGGTGCGCTGTGGCCAGCGCACAGCGCTGATCTGAAGGCGGGAGCCAGGTGCTTCTCCTAGTCTCCCATGGGGTGCAGGGCCCAAGGACTTGGGCCATCCTCCACTGCACTCCCTGGCCACAGCAGAGAGCTGGCCTGGAAGAGGGGCAACTGGGACAGAATACGGCGCCCCGACCAGGACTAGAACCTGGTGTGCCGGCGCCACTAGGCGGAGGATTAGCCTATTGAGCCGCGGCGCCGGCCTTAAATTTCAGATTTTTTTTAAACATCAAATACAGTTACCTTTTAGCTCCATTTTTTTCCCACAATTTTTTTAAAGGATTTATTTATTTATTTAAAAGGCAGAGTTACAGAGACAGAGAGATCTTCCATCCCCCAATTCACTCCCCAGGTGGCACCAACAGCCTGGACTGTGCCAGACTGAGGCCAGGAGCTGGGAGCTCTGTCCAGGTCTCCCATGTGGGTGTCCAGCACCCAGCAGTAGGGACATCTTCCGCTGCTTTCTCAGGCACATTAGCTGGGAGCTGAATGGGAAGTGGAGCAGCTGGAACAGGGAACGATGCCAACTTCTGCTGGCATTGCAGGCGGCATTTGAACCGCTGCGCCACAATGCCAGCCCCATTTCCACAAACTTTTGAAGTTGGTGCTTCAAAAAGTTCATGTGAAAATGGAGTTAAAAGATAGGGTGCAGTTCCATGAACTTAAACTTTTTAGGAGAGTTTTATTACCTCATAGGCTAAGAAAGACACACACACACACACACAGAGAGACAGAGAGAGAGAGAGAGCTGCCTTTTACTGATTGACTCCCTCAGATGGCCTGTAACAGCCAGGGCTGGGATGGGCTGATGCTGGGAGCCAGGAACTGAATCTGGGTCTCCCACCTGGGTGACAGGGAACCACGTACTTGAGGTATCACCCGCTTCTCCCAGGGTGTGGCTTAGTAGGAAGTCAGGACAGGCAGCAGAGCCAGGAGTGGAACCCAGCACTAAAATATGGTATTCCCGCGTCCCCAACCTGCGGCTTTCCAAACACCTGCCCTCCATGATCTTAAGTTCCGTGTGTGTGTGTGTGTGTGTGTGTGTGTGAGAGAGAGAGAGAGAGAGAGAGAAAGAGAGAGACAGAGACAGAGACAGAGACAGAAGGATGAAGTCAGTTGACCAAATGCTGTATCATTTGCACAGATTTTGCATGGCTCCTGGGGAAAGCCGTTTAGTTTGCCCTGTTTGATACAAAGCCAGCCCATGTAATAGAGTTTATTTGTTCAGAGCTGGACATCAGGAATAATAGAATTATGTATTGTGTTTATGTAACCCTGGCTTTTATATCACCATCGCTGCTCATTCATTCATGTTTCAGATAGAAATTAGAAATGGAGATTGCAGATGAAATGTGCCAGGGTTCATGTGGGCATGTGAAATGTAGTTTTTCTCACTCTTGGGACCTAGTGTTTTGTAACAGAAATATAAATGAGTTCTAGAAGAGTATTCAGCCCTCATGAGAATTCATTTCCTTTAAGACATAGGTAGTTGACTTTGCCAGCAGGTGAGGCTTGCAAACTCATTTTTTCCATTATTTGTTATTAAAATTTTAATTCAGATATCAATACAAAGGGATTTTAAGCAATAGTATTAAGTTATGTTTATGGTCTTTGAATTATAAATGTGACTAATGATAAGTAGAGTCTCCTACTTAGTACAGCAAACATCTCTTGAGGGTTCACTTTTTTCCTTTTTGTAAGATGATATCCTGCATGCTTTACAGGTAGAAATGATCCGGTATCCCAGTCTCCTGCTGTATTTTATGAAAGAACGAATGAGGAGCATCTGACCTTTCTGGATGTTACTGAGATTACTTACATAACATAAGTGAAACCTGACTTTCTAAATTGGCTGTATTCTTCAGAACCCAGTGTTAAGTTGACTAGTTAAAGCTGACAGTGTTTCCTATTTTGATCTATTAAAAGCAGCAACTTCATATGGTTTAACCTACTACCCATCCTTTGCTGAAAACCCACGAGATATATAACTGCATTCAGTACATGAAGCATGTTCAGGCTCTAAGAATAAAAAGATAACACCTTTGGGAACTGCTATGAGGAAAAAAGCTCACTGGCATATATGAATTTCGGGATTTCCTAGCGGGGAGCATGAAATGAAGCAAGTTTAGTACCAGAAAAACATTGGAATTTATATTTAACTTCTTCTGAATCTTTGCCTTAAAAGCACTTCAACCAGTAAGAAGGACCACAAACTCTATTTGCAAAGAATTTGAATACTAAATAGAATTTGTAATGTATTTTGTTGTGAAACAGTTCCTTATTTATTGGTAGACAACAAAGCTGCTTGGCAGGTTAACTCTACAAACAAGGGAATATAACGGCAAAGGAAGACCTTTCTCTCTCTCTCTCTCACTGTCCACTCTGCCTGTCAAAAAAAATAAATAAATAAATAAATAAAAGGGGGGGGGGCGGCGCCGTGCTTAATTAGGCTAATCCTCCGCCTTGCGGCTCCGGCACACCGGGTTCTGGTCCTGGTCGGGGCGCCGGATTCTGTCCCGGTTGCCCCTCTTCCAGCCAGCTCTCTGCTGTGGCCTGGGAGTGCAGTGGAGGATGGCCCAAGTACTTGGGCCCTGCACCCCATGGGAGACCAGGAGAAGCACCTGGCTCCTGCCTTCGGATCACTGTGGTGTGCCTGCCGCAGCGCACCAGCTGCAGTGGCCATTAGAGGGGGAACCAACAGCAAAAGGAAGACCTTTCTCTCTGTCTCTCTCTCTCACTGTCCACTCTGCCTGTCAAAAAAAAAAAAAAAAAAAAAAAAAAAAGAACAAGGGAATGTGAGAATCCCAGGCCCGAATCCAGGATAATGAGCAGAACTCTGGGAAGGGCACTAGGACCGGTCTGCTGGCCCTTCAGACTGACTCCCCAAAGCAAACATGGCGACCCAGCAGGGCCAAAAGTGCAGCGCAGGTTCAGGGGCCTGCGGACGCTGTTTCTTGGTTCGTGTCACCCTACGGACTCAACAGGAATTAGATTGCATGCTGGGTAGAGTTGAACAACACAGCTGTCCTGAGAGATCCCTTGTACTGCTAACACTTCCTTGCCCCCTCTCTGTGTTTTAACAGCTCAGGACCTGCCTGGAAATGGAGTCCTTGGGAAAATCCCTAAGACTGAAGGTTACAGCCACTCACCTTCCTTCCAGGTCCATCTCTGTTGTAATTGGGAAAACAGACTGACTAGCCGATTCTAGCGGTGTAAAAGGCCAATTAAAGGCAAAATACAGCCCCAGGATGAGCTGATTTTCTTCCGCTATTTTGCCTAGAAAATGGCAGATTCTTACACAGGCTTTCCTGGCAGCTCCGAGAAAATCTGGAATGTCTATTTAGAATTATAGAAATCTTTTTGGATTCTGTAGCTTCAGCTAAATGATGGGCAAAGAACATCTAAGGAAACAGGAACTCAAAAAGTGGTGTGCGATGCCTGGCGCGGAAGGTGGGCATCCACTTGGCAAGTGCGCTGGGTCCTTCCCCCCACTCGTCTCCCTTTTCCTCTGGGTCAGGCGTGACGGGAATTCCCAGGCCAGAACAGGGAGCCAGAGTTTCCTCCTGCCCCTCTGGCTGCCGGTGTGTGGCCCTCACGGAATTAGAAGTTTCTTTTTTATTTTATTTTTTTTTATTTTATTTTTTTTTTTTTATTTTTGACAGGCAGAGTGGACAGTGAGAGAGAGACAGAGAGAGAAAGGTCTTCCTTTGCCGTTGGTTCACCCTCCAATGGCCGCCGCTGCAGCCGGCGCACCGCGCTGATCCGATGGCAGGAGCCAGGATCCAGGTGCTTTTCCTGGTCTCCCATGGGGTGCAGGGCCCAAGCACCTGGGCCATCCTCCACTGCACTCCCTGGCCATAGCAGAGAGCTGGCCTGGAAGAGGGGCAACCGGGACAGAATCCGGCGCCCCGACCGGGACTAGAACCCGGTGTGCCGGCGCCGCCAGGTGGAGGATTAGCCTATTGAGCCACGGCGCCGGCTAGAAGTTTCTTTTTTTCATTTTTAAAGCACATTATTCCTATCTCTCTGTGTTAACAACGAGACCCGTTTTTTAAAACAGTTTATTTGAGAGTCAGAGGAAGGCAGGCAGGCAGAGAGAGCTGCTACCCCCTGGTTCACTTCTCAGACTCCTTCAGGGGTCCCCGGCTGGGACTGAAGCTGGGAGAAGGGAACTCAATACAGGTCTCCCATGGGAGTAGCAAGAACCCAATTACTTGAGCTATCGCTGCTGCGTTCCAGGGTCACAGTAGCAGGAGGTTGGAGTTAGGAACTGGAGCTGAGGACAAATCCAGGCCCTCTGATACAGGATGCAGGCCTTCTAACTGGCATCTTAATTGCTTAAATACCCACCACCTCTTTTTCCTTCTAAAACACTAGAGGTCAGCCTCTTGGTTTACTGTGAGCATATCTGTGACAAGGGTCTGGTCTTCGTTGCTCTCCAGGGCCTATCAGATTGCTTGGCCTATGCTCATTTATTTATTTAATCGCTGAGTCATTCATTTATTCCAGTTTGGAGCCCTTTGATACGTGATCATTGACTAACTGGATGAATGAGTGAATACGCTTGTACTCTTGTTTTAGAGCTTGTGAAATTCATGGACAACTTTCTTTCCTTTTTTAAGATTTATTCATTTATTTAAAAGTCAGAGTTACACAGAGAGAGAAGGAAAGGCAGAGTGAGAGAGAGAGGTCTTCCATCCACTGGTTCACTCCCCAATTGGCTGCAACGGCTAGAGCTGTGCCAATCTGAAGCCAGGAGCTTCCTCCGGGTCTTCCCATGGGGGTGCAGGGGCCCAAGGACGTGGGCCATCTTCTACTGCTTTCCCAGGCCACAGCAGAGAGCTGGGTCAGAAGAGGAGCAGCTGGGTCTCAATCTGGCGCCCAGATGGGATGCTGGCACTGCAGGCAGGGCTTTACCTGCTATGCCACACGCAGGCCCCGGACAACTTTCCAGGTGTGTATATGAGAAACTCCCCATGCACCTCACACATATTCTTATCATCTTAAAACCACTCAGTACAGGCCAATGTTGTGGTACAGGGGGTTAAGTCCCTCCTTGTGATGCCATCTTCACACACTGGAGTGTGAGTTCAATTCCCAGCTACTCCAGTTTCAATCCAGCTTACTGCTAATGCACCTGGGAAGGCACTGGAAGATGGCCTTAGCGCTTAGGCCCCTGCCAGCCATGTGTGAGACCTGGATGGAGTTGCTGGCTCCTGGCTTCAGCCTGGACCAACACTAGTTGTTATAGCCAGGAATGAACCAGGAGGTGGAAGATCTCTCTCTCAGTCACTCTCTTTCTTTCTGTTACTCTGCCTTTCATCATCTTTTTTTTTTTTTCTTAAGATTTATTTATTTATTTGAAAGTAACAGAAAAGAGAGAGAGAGGGAGAGATCTTCTGTCTGCTGGTTCACTTCCCAGATGGCCACAAGGCCAGGGATGGACCAGGCCAAAGCTGGAGCCAGTAGCTTTATCCGAGTCTCTCATGGGTCGCTTTGACTTTGAAGTAAATAAATAAATCTTAGAGAAAAGGAAAACAACCAAACTCAGTGGCTCTCACGGTTCTTTGGACCAGGTTCACGTGGCCTCCAAGTCTTCCCAGTCATCGCCCAACATTTCAGCCTCGTTTCTTGGCATTCTCTCCGTCATGTCCATGCTGTCATCATACTGGCCTCAAAGTAACTCAGCGTCTGTGCTCCTGGGCTGCAGGGCCCTTGCACCTGCTGTACTGTGATCTGAACAGCGCTTTCCCCATCCTGCACCTCATTGACTTCTCTCTCTCTCTCTCTTTCTCTCTCTCTCTCTGTAACTCTGCCTCTCAAATAAATAAATAAATAAATGTATTTTTTAAAGATTTATTTATTTTTACTTGAGAGGCAGAGTTACACAGAGAGAGAAGGAGAGGCAGAGAGAAAGACAAAGGTCTTCCTTCCATGGTTCACTCCCCAATTGGCCGCAATGGCTGGAGCTGCTCTGATCCAAAGCCAGGAGCCAGGAGCTTCTTCCAGGTCTCCCACGTGGGTGCAGGGGCCCAAGCACTTGGGCTATCTTCCACTGCTTTCCCAGACCACAGCAGAGTGCTGGATCAGAAGTGGAGCAGCCGGGTCTCAAACTGGCGTTCATAAGGGATGCCAGCACTGCAGGTGGCAGCTTTACCTGCTATGCCACAGCACCAGCCCCATAAATGTATTTTTAAAAAAGAAAATGTTCACTTTTGAAGCAAGTTCCTATCTTAAGAAAATTAAAAGATATTAGTATAAAATTGTTATCTTTTTTCCCCTCAAATTCTCCCAAATAACACCTGTTTGCAGTTAAGACTTGGTTTTTATTTCTCAAGTGATACCATTTTCTTCTCTTTCACTCGAGCAAGTATTGGAAGATATTTGCAAAATAATTTGAAATGACAGGGTGTGTTTTTGGCACGGTGGTGAGATCCCAGTTGAGATGTCTGTATCTCATATCAAAGTGCCTGGATTTGAGTCTCAGCTCTGCTTCTGCTTACAGCTTCCTGCTAACGCACACATGAGACGCAGGAGGCAGTGGCTCAAGTACTTGGGTCCCTCCTATCACATGGGAGACCCAAATTGAGTTCTGGACTCACCAGAGGGAAACAGTGGATGGAAGATTTCTCTCTGCTTCTGTGTCTCAGCCTTTCAAATAAATGAAAATAAATTGAAAATGTAATAATTTGGAACAAAAGTTGAACATGAGCCATGTGAAGAAAGGGAGTAAAAACTTAATATTTTAGACAGGAGGGGAAAATGGGGTCATTTTCACTGGTTCATACAAAGGAGGTTTTATCTCACTCCATTTATGCGCAGACTGAGAATTTATAAAGGACAGAAATTTATTTCTCACAGTTTGGGAGGGGGGAGGTACAGGGTCAGTGCACAGTAGGACTGGCATCTGGGGACAGATGCCCTTCTGCCTCCAAGGCACTGCCTTGGTGCTGTGTCTTCTCAGGGGAGGGCTGTGTCCCTTCGTGGGGAAGAGCTCTCTCTCGGCCTCACGTCTGTTTACAGGGTGTTTATTCTCATTTGTGAGGGTGGAGCCCTCCCAAGGCCACGCCTCTTAATGCTGTTGTATTGGGTTAAGTTCCCACATGGATTCTGGAGCACAAACCATCATCACAGCCCACAGCAGGTGTCCACGTAACAAACTCTGAAGGATGAAGAGGAGACTGAGGGTGCTTTCAGACAACTGTGTGTGTGTGTGCTTGTTTCTTTTTTTTTATTTGAGAGGTAGAGTTAGAGGGGGAGAGAGAGAGGTCCTCCATCCTCTGGTTTACTCCCCAAAAGGCTGGGCCAGGCCAAACCCAGGAGCCAGGAGCTTCTTCCTGGTCTTCCACGTGGCTGCAGGGGCCCAAGCTCTTAGGCCGTCCTCCACTGCTTTCCCAGGCAAACTAGCAGGGATGGGATTGGATGTGGAGAAGCTGGGACTTGAACCAGCACCCATGTGGGATGCCAGCGCTGCAGGTGGTGGCATAACCCACTACGCCACAGCACCAGCCCCATCAAACAGCTGTGCTTCTAATAGCTAGGAAAATTAGCCAAATATTCTGGAGTCTGGTTAGTTCTGGAACGTGAAATCCTAAGATAGATAAGGGTATGGGACAAGGCAGGCAGGATGTGAGAGACCTTGTCTTAAAAGTGGGACCCAGGGGCCGGCGCCGCGGCTCACTAGGCTAATCCTCCGCCTTGCGGCGCCGGCACACTGGGTTCTAGTCCCGGTCGGGGCGCCGGATTCTGTCCCGGTTGCCCCTCTTCCAGGCCAGCTCTCTGCTGTGGCCAGGGAGTGCAGTGGAGGATGGCCCAGGTGCTTGGGCCCTGCACCCCATGGGAGACCAGGAGAAGCACCTGGCTCCTGGCTCCTGCCATCGGATCAGCGCAGTGCAGCGCGCCAGCCGCGGCGGCCATTGGAGGGGGAACCAACAGCAAAAGGAAGACCTTTCTCTCTGTCTCTCTCTCTCACTGTCCACTCTGCCTGTCAAAAAAAAAAAAAAAAAAAAAAAAAAAAAGGGACCCAGGACCAGATTTCACATCCAGAGTGGTACAAGAGCTGGGCGACGCTGGTTCAGAAACCCTCCATGTAGGAGGATAAAGATAGTTTCATTGCGGAGTAGGACTGGGTATCTGAGTAAAGGAGTGTATTGTTCGATTCTATTTCCATCTAAGAAATGCAGCCTCTCTTCTTCAAGGATGATATTAAAATGTGGATGGGACCAGTAGTGTAGCAGGCCAGACCACTACCTGCAATGCTGGCATCCCATATGAGTGCCAGTTCAAGTCTCAGCTGCCCCTCTTTCTCCCTCCCTCCCTCCCTCCCTCCCTCCCTCTCTCTCTCTGTCTCTCTCCTTCTTTCATTCATTTATTTACTTGAAAGGCAGAGTCACAGAGAAGGAGAGGCAGAGAAAGAGAGGTCTTCCATCCACTGGTTCACTCCCCAAATGGCCCCAGTGGCCAGAGCTGAGATGATCCGAAGCCAGGAGCCAGGATCTTTTTCTGTCTCCCACGTCAGTACGGGGGTCGAAGGTCTTGGGCCATCTTCTACTGCTTTTCCAGGCCACGGCAGAGAGCTGAATCAGAAGTGGAGCAGCTGGGCCTTGAATTGGCACCCATATGGGATGCTGGTACTGCAGGCTGTGGCTTCACCCGCCACATCACAGCACCGGCCCCATCCAGTTTCGATCCAGCTCCCTGCTAACATGCCTGGGACAGCAGCAGAAAATGGCTTAAGCGCTTGGGTTCCTGTCACCCACATGGGAGACTGTATACATTCCTGGCTGCTGGCTGTTGTGACCATTTGGAGAGTGAACCAGCATATAAAAGATTCTCCCCCCACCCCAATTTCTTTCCTTCTCCCTCTCCCTTTCTGTCTCTCTCTGTTACTCTGCCTTCCAAATAAATGAAACGTTTTTGTTTTTTGAATGGGCGCTACATAATGCCATGAAGAAAGATTCTAAAAACCTCGGTTATGGAAAAACATTAATCCTATGGTTGCTCACAGGGGCTATATTTGGAGGTTCCAGGGGTTGTGCTGGAGCTGCCTGGGCAGCGAATGGAAAGGGAGCGCTCACTCTGTGGTTTGAGGCGGCCGTTCTGTCCCTGCTGGGTTAGAATTGCTCCCGGGTTGTTATTGACACAGCGCTATCAGCCCTGATGTTCTCTTCAGCTAATTGAGCTGAGCCTCTTGGAACTCACTGTTTAATGGAGTTGTCAAGCCAGGAAGGACTTCAGAGTGAGAACGATCAATGTCAGACTGAACCAGTGGATGGAGGACCTCTCTCTCTCTCGTTTCTCTCTTTCTCCCTCTGTCTCCTTCTCCTCTCTCTCTCTCTCTCTCTCTCTCTGTTACTCTTTCAAATAAAAATTAACAAATAAATAAATCTTAAAACAAGAAAAGCTACCTACCAGTAACAAATGCCTTTATGAAAACTGCTCATAAATGCTCATAGCAATATTATTCATGGTAGTCAAAATATGCACACAATCCAAATGTCTATGAACTGATAATGAACAAAATGTGGTATGCAAAACCATTGAATATTATTTGGCAATAGGTACTACAGCATGATACATACTACAACATGGATGAAACTTGAAAACATGCTAAGTAGAATAAACCAGATGTCAGGAGCCATCATTTTATTCTATTTATAAAAATATCCAGAATAGGAAAACCCATACCGATGTAGTCAGTTAACTGTAGTCGGAGCTGGGGGAGGGAATGACCTCTGATGAATGTGGGTTCTTGTGGAGGTGATGACCTTGTTCTAAAGAACATCGTGGGAGGCTGGTTTTGTGGTCCAGTGGGTGGAGCTGCTACCTGTGATGCCAGCATCCCGTATGGATGACAGGTCAAGTCCTGGCTATTCTACTTCCAATCCAGCTCCCTGCTAATGCCCCTGAGAAAGGAGGCAAGATGACCCAAGTACTTGGACACCTGCCAGTGCTGTGTGGGGTGGGGGCAGCCTGTGCGGTATTCTAGTCTCCTGGCTTCAACCTGGCCCAGTCCCAAGCCATTGAGGCCATCTGGGGTATGAACCAGTGAATAGAAGATCGATCTCTGTCCCTCTCTTTCTCTCTCCCTGTCCATCTCTGTGTAACTCGGCTTTCAAATTGAAAATAATAAACAAAGGAAAATAGTGATGATGACTGCACAGCTCTGTGAATATACTAGAAGCCACTGAGTTGTGTACATTAAAAGGTGCATCTTGTGATGTGAATTATATTTCAGTAAAACTTAGGAAAACACAACTTGTAAAATGACACAAGAGAAAGCTGGACGTTGAAGGAACCGGCCGGACTGTGTCGTGCAGGATGGTTTGGAGCTGTCGTCTCACTGAGCTTAGTGAGTAGTTGCCAGCATGTGAGGGGCCCACGCCTGGAGGATGCTGCCGGCAGTAAACATGGAGAGGAAGGGGCTGAATGGCCGGAAGAGGAAGTGAGGGGGGGACTGAGAATGACCCCAGAGTCATCGCCTGGACGCCAGGGTTCCATCTGCAGAAGTGTGGGAGTTGCAGTTATAGTCAGTTTTTGGTGGAAAGTGAGATTCAGTTTTAGACACGGTTACTAAAGTGTCCGGTAGTCACCGAAGAAAACTGATGGAGCACGAGTCAGAGTCGTGGCTGGAAATGCAACTTCAAAAGAATTGGCTTAGAAGGGAACACGTGTGCTCATGTGACAGTTGCGCCAAACAGCTGAGGTGCCTGGGTGAGGGACGCTGGCTTACCAACATAAGCAAGAGCCCCCCTTCGTGCCTCAATGTCCCCATAGGACACTGCCATAGCATTTGCTCTCTGGACACCCTGTGGACTCTGAACTGGGAAGGTGGCGTCCCCAGCGTGTTCCTCAGTTGGGGATGATGCCAGGCTGGCCGCCGGGCTGGTCATTAGGTGAGAGAGGCACTCTGTTGTGCTAATTCCTCCTCTGCCCCTTTTGGGCAGCTGCTGTAACTTATTCTAGCTAAAGGAGAGTCATGGAATGGTGCTGTTTTAGCTCAGAGAGCTCCAGAAATAACAGTGGCAGGCATGGAGATTAAATTCATTTAATTTAAACATGATCTCCACATTTTACTGGCTCTGTTTTTATGCATCTATATAATGATTTTTTTTTTGTTTTCTTCTCCAGGAAATTAACCATTTGCATTTATTCTAGGGAGAATTTAAAAACAATATTTAAAACTTGGATTCTTGGATCTCTAAATCTCTAATCTCCACTGATTATTTTTCCTTGTTATCCAGGATGAGTGTAAGGAAATTTGGAGAACAAATGAGTAAATATTTTTGAAAGCTAGCCTGAGTGTTGATGATGACTCGAATCCTAAGTTTTGGGTGCCAAAATATCTCATCAGATGGTGAGGGGGATTTAGAGGCATCTTGCGATGCCTGAACAAGGTGGTGCTTGTTAAGCCGGAATTCTCCACTGCTCCGTCAGGACTGTTGATGCCCGAGGAACCTGGGTTGTTAGAACACCTCTCAGTGGGAGGCAGTCCGTGAATGTCGTTAAGGACACCAGCCCCACAGGGGCCACCTTTGCTTGGCTGACATTTTCAGCTGGAGAAGGTTGGAATCATTTTTTTAAGTTGACAATTACTGTTCTTTTAAAGATTTACTTGTTGATTAGTTGAGGGATCAGGGAGAGAATGAGGTCTTCCATTCCACTGGTTCACTCCCCAAATGCTGACAACAGCTAGGAGGCCTGGGCAGTGCTAATAAGGCCAGTGCCAGGAACTGCTTCCAAGACTCCCATGTGGATGGCAGGGACCCAAATACTTGGGCCATCGTCAGCTGCTTTTCTAGACACATCAGCAGGGAGCTGGATTGTAAGCAGAGCAGCTGGGATTCAGATGGGCACTCTAATAAGGGAGGCCGGCACCACAACGCTGGCTCCAGGGACTCTTTTTCTTTAAATGTAATCACGGACCACTGACACATCTAAAAACATAATTTCTTAACATCATCAAATTTCCAAATAACATGTTAATAAATATGTCATAATTTTCATAGTTTTTAAAATAGATTTTTTTTATTTATTTGAGATACAGAGTTACAGAGAGAAGTAGAGACGGAGAGAGAGAGGTCTTCCATCTGCTAGTTTACTCCCCAAATGGTCACAGCAGCCGGAGCTGAGCCAATCTGAAGCCAGGAGCCAAGAGCTTCTTCTGCGTGTCCTACGTGGGTGTGGGGACCCAAGGACTTGGGCCATCCTCCACTGCCTTCCCAGGCCATAGCAGAGAGCTGGATCAGAAGGTGACACACTTTGCCACTGTGACACACTGGCCCCAATTTTCATAGTGTTTTAGTTTATTTGAACCAGGACCCCAATAAATTGTTGCCTCATATTGCAATTGGTATGTCTTTAATCTCCGGGGTTCCTCGTCCATTAATCTCTCATTTTCTTATCTGCTTTTTTTTTATTTTTTTATTTAATGAATATAAATTTCCAAATCTTATCTGCTTTTTATCCCCTGGAAGCTTATTTGAAGAAACCAGATTTTTGTCCTGTAGAGTTACAGGTTGGGTTTTGCTGATTGCATCCCTGTGATTAATACTCTGTTCCTTCATGTTAACAACTACTAAAACCACAGTGTTGTATTCTTGCATCAGAAACTGTGTTTCTTATTATATGTCTTTTTATAACTTAGTAGCTGTTGTGCTCAACACTAAGTCTACTAATTCATCAGGACTGTGAACTGGTGATATTGGGTCAGTCCTGCTTCAGTTATCAGCAGCAAAACTCCTGTGAAGCGGAGCGTTGCTTGGTTTGTCTTTCAGTCTTCCGAGTGATGAAATGAGTGACGTCCAGCAGTGTCAGTCAGGCTGTGCCCCTGCCTGCCGATGGCCCACAGAACCGCAGCTGCTCTCCACACGCACCTGCCGCATCTGCTCCCCCCTCCGCTTCATCAGCATGCTGTCTTGCACTGTCTACCTTGCTAGTGGAACTGAAAGTAATCAAACCTGGAGTTGTTGATGTGTCTCACGTGGGCCGAGCCCTTTGCTGGGCTGGAGGTTTTGCACTTGCTGGACCCTCTGCCTGGCCACCCCTCGCCCCATTGGCTCCTCCTGCACTTCCATGCTGAGATGTCTCCTCCTGGAGGCCTTCCCTGACTCCTTGGCAAAGGCAGCGCCTCTCCCTTCCGAGCTTCTGTTTAATTCCGCTACAGCACGTGTGACAAGCTGCCAGTATCCTCTATTCATCATCTCCCCCAGGCATGCTAGCTCCGTGAAAGCCGGATCTTCCCGATCCCGCACACCTCTGTTGCCCAGGGCACGTACAGCACAACGTCTACCGCACAGCGGCTGCGTTTCTGTTTTTGAATGAACACCACAGACCTGCCAAGGCAACGTGTCCTCACCTCCATGAATGGGGTGGAGGATGAGCTTGGTGGTGGGAGGGCTCCTCCCGTGTTTTCCACATTGTTCTTGGAGGACATGGAAGGGAGGATTAGACCATGCAGGGCGATACCTCCCGACTTCTTCATGTTGCAGCAGCTGGAGCGAATGATGTCTGTGTTAGGACAGGCCATTGGAGCTGGCTGGAGGCTCCCACCTGGGCACTCAGGCCTGCCCTACGGCCTGGTGCTGGAACAGAAGACCAGATGAGTCGGGACGGAGAGAACACTTCTGGAGTTACAGGGTGGGAGCCTGGGGTGGGCCTACTGATTAGGGCAGGAAGTTCCTTTGAGTGTACGCTTTCACTTTGATGACCCTCAGGATGGAGAAGACGGGGGTTTCCTGAGCCTGCACAGGATTTCGAAAGCCCCCTTCCCTCTCAAAATCCACTTTCCTCTGCAGGAAATCCCACCAACTTGAGAATTACTTCAAAGCATTCTCTTTGTACAATATAAGTACTTTCAGCATGATTAAGACGCTTAAGAGTGTTTTTTGCCTCTCAGTGAATTAGCTTAACCAAACAGCTTTCTTCCCAAAATTGAAGGCATTGACACTTAGTTTAGCTTAGGGGGTCGAAGGGGAAGGGAGCAGTTTTGGAGTTGGGTCCTCATGTGTGGCTGGAGGAGTTCAGGCCATCCCAGCACGTGCTGCTGGGCAGGCTGGAGTGCTTATGCCCCGGGGACCAGACACAGGGACGGGCCAGCCAGCCCCAAGTTTCAGTCCATTTCTCTAATGCTGGAGGCTTAAGACTTTTATCCAGGATTGCTTCGGTTCTCTGGCATTCATTACCAGTGCAGGATACAGGCCTGACCCAGAATAGAAGCTCACTGTGTAGAGACTCACCAAGGCCAGCAGGAGCTCCATGCAGGTCTCCACATGGCTGGTGGGGGCCCAAGCACTTGGGCCACCCCCTGCTGCCTTTCCCAGGCCGTTAGCAGGGAGCTGGATTGGAAGTGGAGCAGCCAGGACACGAACTGGTGCCTACGTGGGATGCTGGCGTTGCAGGTGCCGACTTCACCTGCTGTTCTTGGGGTGCTCACCCAGTTGCATTCTTTCTAAAGCAACATCTTTGCATTCTTGATAGCAGAAATCAAGACTAAGAGGTGAAAAAAAATCACAAGGCATTTAAATTACAGCCAAAAAAAAAATCTTTTCATGGAATGTTAGATTGTGAGAAAACCAATTTAGACTCCTCATTGATGCAGGAAGGGCTACTCTGCCCACTGGCGATGGGGTGTCCAACCATCCTTCCAGGCCTGGAGAACCCTTTTCTGCTCAGGACCATTCGGATATTCATAACATCACTCGTGGGCTTGACAAAGCTGTCCACTTAAAAGCTGGCCTGCCACAGTAGACTGAATTTCAAGTTCCACCTGCAGTTGCCTCGGTAGGAGCAGACTAAAGGATCCCGAGGGCCTTACACGGCCCACGGGCCAGCCCTTCCCTGCCCCTGCACCAGTGCCCGCAGTTCCACTGATCCCCACGGCGGCTTTGTCCCTTTGTGTTGACGGACATCTCTGTGGTCCTCCTTTCCTTGAGTCAGAATCTGATTATAAATGTCATTAGTCTTTGTTTCCCATCCACTGTCACAAAGAGGAAGTTGGTTGATTCTTCAAGTAAACGTTGTTAGTTTCTCCGTGATCTTCTTCCTCATCTATAAACCTCCCAGCTCTCCCAGCTCTTCCTGGTCTCCCATGAAGGGGGTCAGAATGACCTCTTCCTCCAGCCTACCCCAAAACTCATCTCCAGTTTTTGTCCTTGGCCCTTCTTGTCCTTCTTTTCCAGGAACTGTGCATCGTCTCCCTCTTCTCTGTGTCTTCAAGGTTTGCCTTAGCCCCAGCCTGCAAATAGGCCGTTGTACTCTACTCCTTGTTGCTGACCTGCTCCAAGTGGCTCCAAGTGTGAGCCAGCAAACTTGGACTCAATGGACAGTGAGTGCTGCCATGGTTACTTCTGAGGCTGGAGGTGTGGCAGTGTCCTCTGCACATCAAGCAGACCGTCAACCCTGTGGTGGACACTGGGCTGGGTGTCCTCTAAGTCCATTCCAAACTCTGGACAGTGTCAGATCCCCCAGGTCGAGGGCTCAGTCCTGCTCCCAGTTCCATTGCCAAACTCGGGTCCCGTGGTGTTCACCGCACTGACTGGGGCTCCTGCAGATCCTCCCTCTGCTTTCGTTCATCAGCCGGAGTGCCTCACAGGAGTCAGGTGGACACATTCACCAGCTTGTTATAAAGGATGTTACAGAGGATACAGGTGAAGGGATGCGTAGGGAGAGACGTGGAACTCCCATCCATGAGGATCCTGCATGTGTTCAGCGCCCCAAAAGCTCTCCTAACCCAACCTGGGTGATTATGGAGGCTTCGTCACAAAGGTACCACTGAGAAAATCACTGGCCGTTGGTGATCTACTCAACCTTCAGCCCCTCTCCCTGTCCCAGAGGTTTTGGGGGAGAGAGACGGATCTGAAAGTCCAAACATCTGTCTCTGCTTTGATCTTTCTAGTGACTTCCCCCATCCCGAAGCTATCTAGGGGCTTCCATCCACTAATCATCTCATAGTAAACAGAATGACACTTACCACTTGGAAGATTCTAGGGGTCCTAGGGGTGGTATGCCTGGGAACAGGCAGAGACCAGGTACCTATTTCACAGTCACGCTGTCCTGTCTCCTGTTTTCCTGCCACCATCACATTTCCATAAAGAATAATGGTTGATCACTGCTGCCCCAGGTCCTCCCGCCTGCCCGTGGCACTCTGCCTCTGTCTCCTCTGCTTATCCTTGAAGCGCTCGGTCATCAGTCTCCATGCCCGCCCCTCTGGCATAGTGATAGCTTTCGTAGACTCCCAGCCACAGTGTTCTCCTGCTACCTTCCTGCTTCTCTAACTGGCCTGCTCAGCCATTACCTCTTTCTTATTTTGCCCCTGTTAAAACACACACCTTGGGGCCGGCGCTGTAGTGCAGCGGGTTAATGCCCTGGCCTGAAGCGCCGACATCCCATATGGGTGCTGGTTCTAGTCTCGGCTGCTCCTCTTCCGATCCAGCTCTCTGCTGTAGCCTGGGAAAGCAGTAGAAGATGGCCCAAGACCTTGGGCCACTGCACCCACGTGGGAGACCCGGAAGAAGCTCCTGGATCCTGGCTCTTGGCTTCGGATCAGCGCAGCTCCGATCGTTGCAGCCATCTGGAGAGTGAACCATCAGATGGAAGACCTCTCTCTCTCTCTTCTTTCTGTGTAACTCTGACTTTCAAATAAATAAATAAATAAATCTTTAAACACACACACACACACACAAATCTGAGGCTGGTGCCTGTGGTGCCAGCATCCCTTATGGGTGCCGGTTCGTATTCTGGCTGCTCCTCTTCCTATCCAGCTCTCTGCTATGGCCTGGGAAAGCAGTAGAAGATGGCCCAAATCCTTGGGCTCCTGCACCTGTAGGAGACCCAGAAGAAGCTCCTGGCTCCTGGCTTTCAATCAGCCCAGCTCCTGGGGTTGCGGCCATTTGGGGAGTGAACCAGCGGATGGAAGATCTTTCTCTCTGTCCTCCCACTCTCTGTCTGTAACTCTACCTCTCAAATAAATAAAAACAAAATAAAAAACCAAACACACACACGCATACACACTCACACACACCCCTTCTTGAAGATCGTGTCTCCTCCTGGACAGCCGTACCTATTGTCCTGGCACCGCCATCTCCACCACCACCCTGACTCCATACCAGGCTTCCTGCTGAACATCACCTGGACATTCAGGTAGCACCTCCAGCTCAGGCTGTCACTCAGTCTCCTCCTAAACCTGTTCCGTCTCTGGAGGCCTGTGACTGTTAGGACATCACTCTCACTGCAGTCAGCCAAGTTCTGCTTCTGCATGCTGTTGTCAGCTTTCCTCTTTGCACCACACTTGCTGTCTACGTGCTTTTACAGGATCTCTTCCATCTGTCCCCTCCTGTCCACTTCCATCACCCTTACTTAATTCAGGCCCTTTAGCCTCTTGCTGGGCTGTTACGGTAGCCCCACTTAAAAATATTTATTCATTTGAAACACAAAGGCAAAGTGACAGAGACGGAGAGATCGTCCATCTGCTGGTTCACTCCCAATGGCCACAACAGCCGGCAGCCAGGAACTCCACCTGGGTCTTTCACGTGGATTGCAGGGCCCCCGGATTGGACCGTCTTCCCAGGCGCACTATCAGGAAGCTGGACTAACCTGCTGCGCAAGGCTGGCCCTGCTCATCCCACTTTGGGCTCCCCTATCTACTGCTGCTGGCGTGTGGCATCGCTGCATCTTCTGTGACAGTGACACCCAGGTCATTGTTTCTGAGGAAAATCCCAGCAGTCAGTGCCCTTCAGTTTTGTTTTGTTTTGTTTTGTTTTGTTTTTTTAATTTTTTTGACAGGCAGAGTGGACAGTGAGAGAGAGAGACAGAGAGAAAGGTCTTCCTTTTACCGTTGGTTCACGCTCCAATGGCCTTTGCGGCCAGCGCGCCGCGCTGCTCCAATGGCAGGAGCCAGGTGCTTCTCCTGGTCTCCCATGGGGTGCAGGGCCCAAGCACTTGGGCCATCCTCCACTGCACTCCCGGGCCACAGCAGAGAGCTGGCCTGGAAGAGGGGCAACCGGGACGCCCTTCAGTTGTTGTTTCTGGTTTTTTTTTTTTTTTTTTAATTTATTTGAAAGGCAAAATTACAGAAAGAGGAGAGACAGAGAGAGAGCTTTCATCTGCTGGTTTCCTCCCCACATGGCCACAATGGCTGGGGCTGGGCCAGGCAGAAGCTGGGAGCCAGGAGCTTCTTCTGGGTTTCCCATGAGGGTGCAGGGACCCAAGCCGTTGGGCCATTTTCTCCTGCTTTGCCAGGTGCATCAGCAGGAGCTGGATTAGAAGTGGAGGAGCCAGGTCTCAAACCAGTGCCCACATGGGATGTCACAGGGGAGGCTTAACTCACTACGCCACAACGCCGACCCCCGCCCTCCAGTTTTGGAACAGGAAACTTTCCTTTTGATTGAACACCAGGTGAAGTTGTCGGCTTGGTTTTAGGGGCCTTATAGCAGGAAAAAAATATTTTTTAACACAAAATCACATTCAACACCAGTCTGTTTGAATTCATGTTTTGTTCCTCATGCGCGTGATAAAAACCTACAGGTATATCTCAAAACACAGCTCCAGTCCCCGTGATTGCTGCACTCAGAGACCTTCAGTGGCTCTCTGGTGGCTGGGAGAAGCACCATTTCTCCATGATCTGGCTCCCATCACAGAACAGAACCTTGCGATTTCCTTGCACGCCTGGTGCGTTCCGTTCTCCATCCGGGCACCACAGCCTAGGCAGCTCCTCCTCTGCAGCCAGCCATTCTTCAGACATCAGCCCCCATACTGCCCCTCCCCAGGGTCTGTAGGAGTCACCCCCCACCCCTTGGCTGCCAGACCCTATTTTCCCCTACGCCGATCCGAAGCCAGGAGCCCGGTGCCTCCTCCTGGTCTCCCAAGTGGGTGCAGGGCCCAAACACTTGGGCCATCCTCCACTGCCCTCCCTGGCCACAGCAGAGAGCTGGCCTGGAAGAGGGGCAACCGGGACTAGAACCGGCACCCATAGGGGATGCCGGTGCCACAGGCGGAGGATTAACCTAGTGAGCCATGGTGGCGGCCCCTGCAGTAGATCTTTATTTGTACAGCTTTTGTGGCAAAAGTACCATTTTTTAAAATCTAAAATTGCCATCTTTGTGTGTTTTGAGGCTCTAAACACCTTGAGTCTCTGTTTTTACAGGTTGAGCATTCCAAATCCAAAAACCCCAAATGCCTTGAAATCTGAAACTTTCTGAATGCCGGCAGGACACGTAGGGTTTCTGGATTAAGACTGCTCACCCAAGCAGTTCATATAAGGATATTCAGCCCGTTTTTACAGCATCTCCAGCTTCGAGAACCCAGTTAGCTGTCAAAAAGATTAGAATGAAAAGTAAGTTAGACCACGCGGCTTCTGAACGCCTCCCCATGCAGAAAGCTCCTTGCCTGGCAGGGCCCCCCGAATTGGAGGCCCTGCCCCAGAAAGCGGCAGAGGTCCTCATCCCAGCAGGGCCTCCCCCAGCGGTGAAGGAACCCAGCGGGAAGGGTGGGAGGAAGACGGATGCAAATACGGGCGCCCTTTGCACCTTCTTAAAGAGCAAAATAAACATCCTAGTGGAATAGGAGAAAAAAAAGATGTTGGACGTTAACAATAGGATGGCGTTTCCACTGTAGGCTTCAGGAAGCGAGGTTTGTCCCGGGGCTGGAGACGCGCTGTTCCTATTGTGTCCCCTAAGCACTTCTGCAGACCTCCAGGATGTTTTGCGAGGCGTCTCTCCGCCCGCCCCGGGCCCCGTGCTCGGACCCCAGGGTCCGGCGGACCCACCCCGCTCCAGCCTCCGATGCCCGCGGCCGGCGGCCTGGCGCTGGTGGAGGGTGGGATCCGGGAGCCCGCCTCGTGTCTCCACGGGGTCTTCGCGTCCCGGCGGCAGGAGGAGGGGCTCGGGCGGCGCCGTGGCCCCGGCAGTGTCCACTTGACCTCCTGAGGGAGTGACCGCCGCTCACCTCAGAAGATCCCAGCGCACCGTGGGAAGTGCAGAGCGCGGCCGCAGGGGCGGCGTCCGGCCTGAGGAAATCACGGAGGGTGGCTCCCGGGGGGAAGTTGTCCTTTTAAAAAAAAAAACATTCATGCACGATTGCTTTTTCCGGCTTCTTCCCTGCCCCCGGACTTGAGTCCCTTTAATTACTGTCGCAGGATCCGCGGCAGAGGCCCGCACCCTCTCGCCGCCCCGCCGAGGCCCATCCGACTCGAGCCCCGCCCCGGCCCAACTCGAGCCCCGCCCAGGCCCCGCCCCGGCCCCGCCCATCCCGACGCGGGCCCCGCCCAAGGCCCCGCCCTCCCCGGCCCCGCCCCATCCCGACGCGGGCCCCGCCCAAGGCCCCGCCCTCCCCGGCCCCGCCCCCGCCAGACAGCTGCGCTCCACCGCGGCCGCTCCAAACTCCCGACCATTCAGAGGGAAACTTCGGCGAGGAGCGCCGCGCGGCCGGCTGCCCTCCAGCTTCTTCTCTCGGCTTCTGCGGGAGCTCGGCGGGGCGAGGGGGCGCCTGCAGCCCGGCATGGGGAGCGGCGCGGCTCGGTAGGCGCGGGGCGGCGCCGCGAGTGGCATCGCCCAGGGCCCCGCGCCCCGGACCCTGCGGCGGCGGCCCCGGCCCGAGCGCGCGCGTCCTTCGCGGGCTGCGCCGCGGTGCTGGGCGGAAATGGCCGTGTAGCCTCCCCGGAGGCGGCGCGCAGGCGGCGGACGGGGGCCCCGCGAGCCCCGGGAGCCCCGCTCGTCGGCAGCCCGGCCCCGGAGCGCAGTCATGAATTCTGGAGTTGCCGCCAAGTACGGGAGCGACGCCTCGGCCGAGCTGAGTGAGGTGGGCTCCGCCGGGCTGGGGCGCGCGTTCTGAGCGCGGTGCGCCCCCGGCGCCGGGGGCTCGGCCGGGGTCCGCGGCGGGGACGCCGGGCCCCGAGGCGGCGCTGAGGGGGCGGTCGCCGCGGTCGGCCGGGGTCCGCGCGAGGCGCTGAGGGGGCGGTCGCCGCGGTCGGCCGGGGGGCGCACGGGCTCTGCGGGTCTTGTCTCAACTTGAGGTGCGGCTCGGGCAGTGACCCGCACGCGGCCGCCGTTCGGTCTCGGGAGAAGCTCGGAGAACCCTGGAGGAGCTCGTCTGGAGGCCGGGGGCATCGACCTGCGTGGGTGCTCCCTGATCCAGGCCAGGTGGGCTCCCCGGCAGAGGCAGGGGCGGCGCCGGCGGGTGTGCGAGGGCGCGCGGCCAAGCCGCCTGGAGCTGGAGTTCCCGGCGCGTGGCCCCCCACCCTGGTCACAGATGCTCTCGAGCGTGAAGACCAGGGAGGCCTCGGTGCCCGCGCCCAGCGCCCTGACTCCCCGAAGCGCGCAGAACTGGGTGCTCGCGGGGAAGCGGGCGCGTGGGTGCCGGTGCCCGCCGCAGGAGGCGTGGTGGCGGCGGGTTTCCCTGCTGGCACCGTCTCTGCGCCGCTTGCGGGGGCGAAACCTCAGCCGTCTGCTTGCGGGGTGCAGCCCTGAGGGGGAGGGAGACGAATGTGAAAGCAGCCGGCGGGCAGACGGCGCTGATGTCACGCTACCCACCGTGAAGGGAAAATGGAAGGACCCGGCCCTGGCTGGGGGAGGCCGGGGAGGGAAGCCTGGTGGGTCTGGACCGGAGGTGTTGGCCGCCGGTGCTGGCCCTGCCCGGGGTTGGAACGGGTGCGAGGGCTGGCCCAGAGAGGCAGGGCGTCCGTGTTTCCCTGTGTGGTGGGGAAGGCTGCGGAAATGCTTTCAGCAAGAACTTGAAGCGTGGAAAGTGAGGGCGGTGGGGACTCACGCTGGTGTGGCCAGTTTCGTCTGGAGGGAAAAATCTCGAATCTGAGCTAGATCCGCGCCTCTCCTCCATGACTGACGCTGTTCAAGGAGAAGCCTTGCACGGATCTGCTGAGGTCACTGGAAAGCCATCAAGTGAAGTTGAGTCGCTGGCCAGGCCCCTCATAGGATTTCTCTCTGCGGGACTTTTAATTCCCTCACCTACAGTGCTATTCATTAACCTTTGTTGAAAAGCAAGTCACAGATTTAGGGGGAGTGGAGCGGATCACGTGGAGGTGTGGGTTGGCTGGCCTAGTGTTGGCCCAGACTGGGTTGCCGGAGGGGAGCAGACAGCCCGTGGCACTCAGGTGCTGGTCAGATGCTGCAGTCTTGCCTCTCATAGCCATGCCATTAGCGATCCCTGTACAGCTTGTAGCCAGAGCGCAGCTGGGGGTGCTCGATGGCCCCCGCATTGTTTGGAAGACAATACTTGAGCATTGTCAGATAGTCTTACCCCTGAACCAACCGTATCCTCTAACAAACTAGCTTTTCTTGTCCTTATTGTCCGCTCATCCATTTTTGACTTCTGTTGAGCCACCCCTGAGCCCCCTTAGTTACCCCTGTGTCCCTTCAGTCCTGGCTTCCTTGTAGATTGAGTGGGCTGTAAGGTTAGGAGCTTGTACTTTGCGTCTGTGTTTTAAATTCGGATGTGTGTAAAGAAAATGGTAAGGCAAGAGGGTGTGCTTGGTCCATACCTTATGAACCCTCGGTCTCTGTTCAGTATGTCATGGGCGAGAGCTTTAGCGTGTTCTGTTTCTGTAGTGTCCCTAGGTCAGTATCTATAGATCCGAAAACAGGCCACTTGCCTTTCTTACATTAGGTCTTTCAGGTAGAGTTGCTCCTCTTTGCTGTAGCCTTTCTCTTAAACACCGTTGAAAGTGCTGTAAGGCGGAGTTGCCATCCTCTTTTGATGGTTGACTCCTCCTCCTCACCTGGAAGCAGAGCTAATAAACCCCTCTGGGGGCCCCTTTAGTGCCTTATCTCTCACTACCCAGGAGCCTCAGTGCTGTCTGAGGTCACCATGGGGTCAGATACTGCCTGATGTTCCTCAGGCATTCCAGGGGCAGGAGGAACTGTGCAGGGAGTCATCCTGGGCGCGCACACAGGACGCTGCTCAGCGGGATGGGCTGCCCTCTGGGAGGGTCCTGTAGACAGTAGTGCTGATGGGACTCACGGGAGGCAGTGACTTGAATCAGGTTCTGATTGTAATTGATCTGGGGAAGGAGCACAGCCAGCTTGGGCTCTGAGGATCTCAGGCAGGCAGGAGGGATTTGGGTGTGAGAGGTGTGTGATTAGGAGATCTGGTGCTGGGTTTTCCAAGTGTGAGAACTTTAAAGATGGAAAAACAGAAAGTGTGTGACTGTGTCCTTTGGTGTGTACTCTGACCATGTGAGTTGGTTACAAGAGTGAAATTATCTCCGTCTACGAACATTCAGACATATGTTTATTCATGACCACAAATGAACTCTTTTACAAAGAAAACTAATCCTTAGCAGTAATAACAGAAATGCAAGGAAGAGTTGATAAGAATGAATTGGCTAGTTGGTCTTTTTTCTTGGCTATTTGCTGTCCATTACAAATACTCAAATATATACATTTAAGATTTATTTATTTCAAAGGCAGAGTTAGAGAGCGAGCGATCAATTGATCTTCCATCTGCTGGTTCACTCCCCAAATGGCTGCGTGGCTGTAAGTACCAGGGCTGAGCCAGACCGAAAGCCAGGAGCCAGGAGCTGCTTCTGGGTCTCCCACGTGGATGCAGGCGGCCAAGGACATGTGCCTTTATCAGCTGCTCTCCCAGGAGCATTAGCAGGGCGCTGGATCGGAGGTGGAGCAGCTGGGATTGAACCAGTCCAGATAAGGGATGCCAGCACTGCTCCCAGGAGCATTAGCAGGGCGCTGGATCGGAGGTGGAGCAGCTGGGATTGAACCAGTCCAGATAAGGGATGCCAGCACTGCTCCCAGGAGCATTAGCAGGGCACTGGATCAGAGGTGGAGCAGCTGGGATTGAGCCAGTCCAGATAAGGGATGCCAGCACTGCAGGCCACGGCTTCGCCTGGTGCGCCACAGCTCCAGTCCCCCCAAAATATTTTTTAGTGTGAGGTTAAGGAAGTGTTATGGAGAATTTACATCCAGCTGGGTTTATTTATCCTTTCCACATGGGAAAAGAATTCAAATCTAGGAGGAGACGTATGTAAGGAGAGCAAGAAGCAAGATTTATTAGAAGGGGTAGACACAGGTGTGAGTGTGGCAGGGAGGTGCTGTCCCCACCAAAGTCGGAATGAGCCTTTTATAGGGTAAGGAGTGGTGCCCTAATTGAGTATTCAAAGGAGGAAGAGTGGGATCTAGAAGTGTCAGGGCATCACAGACTCTTGGGGCTACAGCACGCACGTGTTCCTCTCTAGGTAGACGTCACTGTGTGTAGTCATGATGAGGAATGGGTGTGCCGAGCCTGAAGTCCTGGGTGTATTTTCAGCCAGCACAGGGAAGGGTGTTGGCTTTGGTGGGGTACAGATGGGCACAGGTGCTGCTGTCAGTCTTGAGCTCCTCTTTGCTAGCTCCCTGTTCACATCAGAAGGATTTCAACATAAGCCAAATTAAAGGTACTTAAGGGCGAGCATTTGGCCTAGTGGTTGAGGTACCTGTGGGTTTGATAACCCCCTTTGCTCCTGAACCCAGCTTTCTGCTGGTGCAGACCCTGGCAGGCAGTGATGATGGCCTAAGTAGCTGGGTTTCTGTCTTCGCTGTGGGAGACCTGGGTTGAGTTTTTGGCTCCCAGCTTCAGCCCTGGGTGGGGGGCTTGCAGGCATTCATATATCTGCATTCATCCCTCCACACGCCCAGCAAGAAGCTGAAAATGGTTACACTTTCAGCCACTTTAAAGTAAATTCCCTTGGGGCCGGTGCTGTGGTGGTGTAGGCTAAGCTGGCTTTCCATATAGGCGCCTGTTCGTGTCCCAGCTGCTCCTCTTCTGATTTAGCTCTCTACTTAGGGCCTGGGAAAGCAGAGGAGGATGACTGAAGTGCTTGGGCCCCTGCACCTGCATGGGAGACCTTGAAGAGGCTTCTGATTGGCCCAGCTCCAGCTGTTATGGCCATTTGGGGCGTGAACCAGTGGATGGAAAACCTCTCTCTCTGTCCCTCTCTCTGTCTGTAACTCTGCTCTAGAGTAAATAAATAAAATCTTAAAAAAAAAAAAAAAAAAAACAATTAAATTCTCCCAAAGCTTGGGTGAGGGGATGGGTAGCTCTGGTATCTTCTTCCTCACTGTTCTAAGTTTTAGGTCAGCAGTCAGTTCTGTTTGTCGCAGTAATACTTGTGGGGCCATTATGTCTTTTCACCAGCACAGTCAGATTTCTTGTTAACTCCTAGACCTAGTAAGATCCTGGAAAGAAGATATCTTAAGGTGCAGCAGCATTGGGGTAAAACTTAAATCGACTGGTCCTTGCAGGATAGCTGTTTGATCTGTTTGTCTTGTAGACAGCTACCTGTTTATGTAGATAAATAAAAACTTATCTTTGAGAGTTTATACTTTCCTGCCAACCATTATAATCTCTGGGAATGAAAAAAACAACTTTGTTACTTAAATAATTTGTCTGAAGCAATCAGCTTAAATTCTTTGCCTTTTAAACATTATTTAAATAGTGAAGCAGACAAAAATTCTCCATCACTATTTACTTTGAAACATTGGTTATCCCTGGAAATTATGCTTCCCTTACTCTCTCCTTTCCTTGTTTTTCAAAGCCTTCCTCATCAGATCATTGCCTTACTAAATTAGGCTATCAGAGGCAGTTCTCCGTGTTCTCCCCATTTCAGTGGGTCATGCCTGAAAACTTAGCTCTTCACTGATGCTGTAAGAATTCTACAGAAGACAGTTGTTCTCTGTTTGATTTTGTGTGGCCCTAAGTGGACACCACAGATATACTTATTCTTCATCATCAAGTTAATTATAAAATTATAATTAGTTGAAAGGGTGTGGGAGGTATCTAGTATTCCTATACCCCAGTATACTTCTTTATACTTGACTGTCTTTAAAGAGCCGCACTTCATTGTAATGAGTTGATTAGTAGCTGTGTTAACCACAGACCATAAGCATTGAGGAGAGCAGTGTTAAGAGTCTTGTATATTTTTGGTGTACTATAAATGTTTGAATTTGAACAGTTTACTGCTTCTCTCTTCCCTTTTTATAAATACAAAGTTTGTTTATTTCAGAGGCAGAGAGCTCTCATCAGAGAGAGAGAGGTTCGTCACCCAAATGCCTGCATTGGTTGGGACTGGGCTGGCCTGAAGCTGGCAGCTGGGAACTCAGTCGCAGTTCCCTTGTGGGTGGCAGGAGCCCCACCACATGAGCCTCCCAGGGTCTGCATTAGCAGCGAGCTGGAGTCGGGAGCCAGAGTCAGGAACAACCCAGGCACTCACGTGTGGGACGTGGGTGTCTTCACCACTAGGCTGAATGCCCACGTAAATACAGAATTTGAGGGACTGGTGTTATGTGCTTGGTTTGAGGTTTTTAAACTCTTTTGGTTGTTTATGGCTGTGTAACAAGCTGCTCTAAAATATAGAGGCTGAAACTATCAACCTTGTTTTCTCATGATTGTAGAGTTTGGGCATTTTGGGGTGGAGGTGTAGCTGGAGCAAGAAGAGCCACTTCACAGGTGGCTACTAGGAAGTGGGCTCAGTTCTTCTCTACATGGGCTCCCCCCTAGGCCCTTGGGCTTTGTCTTAGCATGGCAGCTGTGTACCACGATGGAGGAGGTATGAGCTGCCAGTTTCCTTAAAATGTAGGACAGAAACTGACACAGGGCTAGTCAATTAGGCAAAACAGTTCCATACCCAGCCTACTTACAAGGGTGAAGAAATAGATCCTCTGTCTCCAACAGGGGTGCAGAAAAAGATTTTTAATATCACAGCCATTTTCAGTCCACTTCAGGGTCTTCAGAATGACAGAGCTTTGGCTAAAACCTTGATCTCTTAATTCCCAATTCCTGGCAGTAGTTTTGGTTTTGTATGTTAGCTGCTCATTCCTGGTTTTTAAGTAGCTAGCATTTTCTAAGTACTTTCCAGATACTGCCATGCTTACTTGCTAAAAACTGTATGAGACATATTCTGTTATGTTCATGTTACAGGTCTAGAAGATGATGTAGAAAGAGGTGAAAAAATTTAGCAAGACCACAAGGTCTAAAAAAGGCAGAGTCATTTGGTCCCAGGTAGTCTTTGTCTAGAGCTCCGTCATTTTATGACTTGACATCTCATTCACTTCTGTTACTGCTCTCAGCTTTCAATCACATCTTCCCAGGAGGGAATATTCTGTGTAATAAGCTTGTTTTTTGTCTAACTTGGTTAGTTTTGTAACCTCTATGCAAGACCTAGATAACTGTATTTGATAAAAATGAAATGCAGAGTATTAGAGTGTAAGAATTTAGTCACTTCCATTGCCTCCACATAGCTGAAGTATTCTAAGCACTGACTTTGCAAAGCCCTTGAAAGCAGATTGGTTGTTAAAGGAATAGCAGGATCTTCATCCAGTGGAGTGCTTTCTGTTTTATTTTACTACCAAGGAGATTGGGGGCACCATAACTCTGCCCCCTGCCTGTACCCTAAGAGGGATCTTGGGGATTGGTGTTGAAGTATCTGAGATGTCAGATCAAAAAGAATGAGGGTTCTCCGTCTCAGGGATGCAAGCTCTCTCTGCACCCCTGCAGACAGGACTCTAGGTTCCTGCTACAGTTCGTGACATCCCTTGGGGGATGCAGAGTGCCTGGGAGTCCAGTGAAGGCAGCAGCTTGCCTGCTTTGGTAGCCAGGCCCTGAGGAGGCACATGCTGAGTGTGGCATTGAGGCTGTGAGTCAAACCCAGCAGGCAGTGAGAAGGAGATCCAGCCACAGAGACAGTTCATGGGGCTGCATCCAGGTGGTAGTCGAAGGAACAAGTTTGAAGAGGTTAAAGAGCAGAGAGATGATCAGGAACTGAGATGGCCATAGGCCTGAAGGCAGAGAGACTCTGAGAGTGCTTTGTCTAATTGGGAAGCTTTTAGGTCCCAAGACTTCCTATTTTTTCTTCTCTAAAAAGATTTATCTATTTGAGAGGCAGAGTTAGAGAGAGAGAGAGAGAGAGATCTTCCATCCACCATTCACTCCCCAAATGGCTGCAACATTCGGGGCTGGGCCAGGCCAAAGCCCTCAGCCAAGAGCTTCTTCTGGGTCTCCCACATGGGTGCAGTGGCTGAAGGACTTGGCCCATCCTCCACTGCTTTCCTAGGAGCATTAGCAGGGAGCTGGATCAGAAGTGGAGCAGTGGGACTCCAGCTGGCTGGTGCCACAGGCCACGGCTTTAACCTGCTGAGCCACACCACCGGCCCCTCAGGCTTCACCTTAAGGAAGTGCCTTATGGGACTGTTGCTGCCGGATTTGAGATGCCAGAAGCTTGAGTGAGTGGACATATGTGCAGAATAGGGAATGTTCTAGTGATGCTGTCTTAATAGCTAGCTGAGCTGGTTTTCCCAGTGACAGGCAGGAAGAAGGCTTCCTCCCAAGTGAGACTGCAACTGAAAGATCAAATCTATGTTTATAACAAAATTAAGTTGTTGATAAACAAAGATTTCAAATTTAGATTTTGATCCAGTGAATCAAATTTTAGAAAACCAACATGTTGTCTTATGTAACCCCTAGATTTTATTAATTTTGTTGATAAAATTCTAAAATCAGACAAGCCAAGAAAGATTCAAAAAAGTCTCTAGATATTCATTAGGATATGGGTTGTTGACATCAGTGACAGGATGTCGCAGGAGGGAGACATACTGTGCAGCTATTTTCTTGAACTCATCTCCACCTCCCACCTACCCAGAGTCCTGGCAGTGGTCTTCTTCACTCTTGGGAGGAAGAAAGGGTCACCACAGTTATACAGAGAAACAGATTCAATTTACAGAGTAAATGTTGACCGGGACCACAAAGCTACCTTGCCTTTCTAGTGGATGTCCATTTTCTCTTGCTGACTACAAACAGCAACATGAGTACATCTGGTAAAAAGGACACCTTTTGGAAGGTTTGTCATATCTTTAGGAATGACTAAGGTTGTAAAACTTTTTATTTATGCTCATTTTCCAAGATACTCCTTAAGTTCAGTGAAGGTGTTAAACTTTGAGAAAATCCTTTAGGAAAAAAATCCAGTTGGCAGCTATTTGGTTCTACTTTACAAAAAGCTGTAGGTTGAATGCATCAATTTTGTATAAGTAAGCAACAAAAAACTCTTGGGCTGGGAAATTTGTGTGGTGAAAGTTTCTCAGGGCTTTGGTTGGTGGGGTATGTTGAGGCAGATTCCTTGTCATGAGATTTGATCAGCACCTGGAATGTGTGATGGGATCCTACAGGGCCAGAGGTGGAAATGGATCTTATACCAGAGGCTGTAGTGTTTGATAACTTGAGACCAGAAAGTTTCATGAAACTTGAATGTGTGTGCATGCTAGCTAGCTCCCGCTGGATCTGTGAGAAATACTGAAGTAGTTGTCAAGAGAAGAATGCCGCTGTGGACAGGATTGCCTAGCATTAGAGAAGCGGTGGAGTTCTCTGGTTGCATAGTAAGAGTGGGAGTTAATTGTCTGACACTGTTTTCTTATGGGTTGTATGACCTTGTCTGTGGAATCCATGGCACACTTAGATGACTCCTTTCTCTCCGCCCCAGCCCTTCCTAGCCTCTCCAGGATAGCTGTTGCTCCCCTCATCTGTGTTCAGAACACTCACTGTGATTACCCACCTGTAAATCTGCTTCCTTCAGGGAGACCATGAGATCTGTGAAGGTTGAAGCAGAGTGAAACTGATCACTGCACTTCTGGCTCTTACTTAATATGTGACAGAATGAAGCAACAACAGACTTCAAAGTTGCTTTTCTGGACCAAATCCCAGTTGCCATTTTAGTGTGACAAATGTGTAAGAATGGCTATTTTTCTTTTTCGGTTGAAGTATGTATTTGATGGAATTTAGTTTGGTCATTATGACTAATTTACTATCTCTTTACCATTCATGTATTAATTCAACTAATGTGTGCTCTCTACATGTCAGACAATACATATAGACAGATGTATGTCCAGTGGTGATAGGTGCCATAAAGAAAACCCGTGCAGGGAGTGGAGCAGGGAGCAATGCTATTACAGTGATCAGCAAAGATCTTTCTGTATGAGTCTGTGACCTGAGACCCAAAAGAAATGAGGGATACAAGCCCTGTGAAGGAGGGGACGACCGGCTCAAGCAGAAGGAAGGGTGAGGCCAATGTGGAGGATACTGCGAGTTCAGTGTGTTTAGGGAGCAGCACGTAGGTCCCGTGGCTGGGAGTGCAGTGAGCAGGGAGGGTGGAGGGAGACGGGTCAGAGAGAACCGTGCCAGATCACACGGGGTGTCCTAAGCCGCGGAAGAAAGAGCTATCCACAGAGTTTTGAACATCAGATTGAATTTATTTTCTCTCTCTCTCTCTTTTTTTTTTTTAAAGATTTATTTTCCTTATTTGAAAGAGTTAGAAAGAAAAAGAGATCTTTTATCCTTGGATTCACTCCCCCAATGGCCACGAAGCCAGGAACCAGGAACTCCATCATAGTCTGCTGTCGAGGTTGCAGGGGCTTAAGTACTTGGGTCATCCTCCGCTGCTCTCCCAGGCCCTGTAGCAGGGAGCTGGACTGGAAATGGAGCACCTGGGACTGGAGCTGGCACCCATATGGGATGCCAGCATCACAAGGGGTGAGTTAACCTGCTGCACCGCAATGCTGGCCCCTGTTTTCTGTGTTTTCCTTTATTTATTTTTGTTCTGAGTGAGGGCAAGGGAGATGTGTAGAAGAGAAGAACTTCATAAAGAAAACGCAGGAATACTAAAGGAGGTGTTTTGAGAAGAGCTGTAGAGTTATTGGTTGTCACATGCCCCCGTCTCAATGTATATTTCTAAACTTTTAAATTATTTCTGTAACCAGAAATAATTGTTAACAGTCATAAAAATAAGCTGAAACAGCTTATTTGAAAGGCAGAGTTAGAGTGAGAGTGAAAACAAGAGATGTATCTGCTGGTTCTCTCCTCAGATGGCCTCAATGGCTGGAACTGGGCCAGGCTGAAGGTAGGATCCCATAACTGCATTGGGTCTCCCACATTGGAGCTGGGGCCCAGGTCACCTGCTTTCCTGGGCGCAGTAGCAGGAGACTGGATCTGGATCGGTAGAAAGCTGCTGGGATTTGAAAGGCTCTCATGGGATGCCTGCAGTGTCATAGGTGGCAGCGCAACCAAATACGGCACAATGCTGTCCCCCTAAAATATTTTTGAACATTTTCAGAGTATTTGAATTCCCTGTCCCCTTAGAAGGAATAGTTTAAAGAACTGAGTGGTGTGGACCCTGGCCAACTAGGATTTGGAAATTGCCTTTCTTGATTGATGGTCATATCCTGATGGTGCTGATGCTGCCAAATATAGGTAGGTCCTGAGTTAGGAAAACTGGGCTTGGCGCTCCACTGTGCTCGGACTAATTCCCTTCAATGGTGTAGAATTACTGATTTTACTTTTATGAACCTTAATACATGTATTGATTTATAACAAATATAGCTCCAAGGAGACTGCTGACACTCTTTTCTGTTGGAAAGCTGTTGGCAGTGAGGTTATGACCGGAAGATTGCCGGGTAAGCACGGAGTGAGACAAAGGAGCTGGTGCCATTAAGCTCTCCTTTGACTGGAGCTTTCCCTTGTCAGACCTTCTGCCTGACCGGTGAGGCGACTGAGGCCTGAAGAAGGCTTAGCCAGTGGAGAGGGGAACCGTGGGGCCAGGAAGTTGGAACTCCCAGGGACTCATCCTTTCCTTGTGGCCTCAATTTCCTGTTAACATTTACCTTAAAGTATGCGTTTGTAATGTTCTGTAATTATTTTAAGATGGGGAGTCTGATTTCTCACTAAATCTTGTCTAAGTATGACACACTTGTTAAAATAATTGGAAGACACTTTTGGCTCTGTGGTTTTGTTTTTGGTATTGTAGTTTTCTGGCCTCAGTGGGTTTTTACTGGCAGTGATTACTGGGGTCTCACAGGTAACTCCTAAGAGTGGTTGCATTCTGTTTTGGGGAAAGTGAGGTGGGCTTACTGTCTGGTTAGTTCACCAGCTGCTCTGTGTTCATGGTGCAGGACTTGGTCAGCCCTCTTATTCTTTCGAATTGTGGCAAAATTCACTATTTTAATAATTTTCAGTGGCATTGTCTGTTTATACTGTGGTGCAAACCATCACCAGCATCCATCTCAAACTTTTTCACCTTCTGCTACTTCTCACTGCTCCCTCCTCCCAGGACCTGGTGACCAGCCTTGTTTTCTATCTGTGAATTTGCCGATTTCTGAGTACCCCATAGAAGTAGAATCAAACCGTATTTGTCCCTTTTTTTGGTCTGGCTAACTTCACGTGACACAGTTTATCCATGTTGTAGTATGTGTCCGAATTCTCCTCCTTTTTAGGACAATGTTTCACTGGTGCCTATACCACATTTTGTTTGTTTATCCATAATGGGTACTTGGATTGTTTCTACCTTTGAGCTACTGTATATAATGCTGCTCTGAATATGGAAAATAAAAAACCCTGTTCACGTCCCTCCTTCACATCTGAATGTATAACCGGAAATGGAGTTAATGGATCACAGCGTTATGTTCAGTTTTTGAGGAATCGCCATACTGTCTTCCATAGCAGCTGCATTATTCTACATTTCCACCATCAATGCAGGTTCCCATTTATCTACTTCCTGCCAAGTACGTTCTTTTCTGTTTTTCTTTTTTTGGGGTGGGGGGGAGAGAAAGGGATACAGTAGCTATCCTAATAAATGTGAGGTATTGGGGCCAGCGCTGTGGCTTAAGCAGGTCAAGCCTCTGCCTGCAGTGCCGGCATCCCATATGGATGCCAGTTGAGGTCCCAGCTGCTCTACTTCTGACCCAGCTCTCTGCTGTGGCCTGGGAAAGCAGTAGAAGATGGCTCAGGTCCTTGGGCCCCTGCACCTGCATGGGAAGACCTGGAAGAAGCTCCTGGCTCCTGGCTTCGGATTGGCGCAGCTCCAGCTGTTGCGGCCAATTGGGGAGTGAACCAATGGATGGAAGACCTTTCTCTCTGCCTCTCCTCTCTGACTTTTAAATAAATAAATAAATCATTTAAAAAAATAGATGGGAGGTATTATCACATGACTAGTGATGCTGAAAATATCTTCTTAAAGATTTGTTTATTTGAAAGGCAGAGTTATGGAGAGCCAAAGGCAGAGAATCTTCCATCCACTGGTTTACTTCCCAGATAGCTGGAGCTGGGCCAATCAGGAGTCAGGAGCTTCTTCTAGGTCTCCCATGCAGGTACAGGGGCCCAAGCACTTGGGCCATCTTCCACTGCTTTCCCAGGCCATAGCAGGGAGCTGGATCAGAAGTGAAGCAGCCGAGTCTTGAACCAGTGCCCATATGGAATGCTGGCACTAGCAGGCAGCCGCTTTACCCATTGCGCCACCGTGTCAGCCCCAGAAAATCTTTTTATGCGCTTATGGGCCATTTGTGTATCTTCTTTGGAAAAATATCTCTTCAGGTGCTTCTGATGTGGGTCATGAATATACCAATGTTTAAAAAGAATTATTTTATTTATTTGAAAGAGAGAGAGAGAGAGAGGTCTTCCATCTGCTTGTTCACTCCTCAGATGGCTGCAACGGCTGGAGCTGAGCCGATCAGAAGCCAGGAACTTCTACCCGGTCTCCCATTTGGGTGCAGGGGCCCAAGCATTTGGGCCATCTTCTACTGCTTTCTTAGGCGCATTAGCAGGGAGCTGGATCAGAAATGGAGCAGCCGGGACTAGAACTGAGGCCCATACGGGATACTGGCGCTGCAGGCAGTGGATTTAACCTGCTGTGCCATAGCGCTGAACCCAAATATACTAATTTTTAATCCAGGTTCTTGCCTCCCAGAGGTAGTAGTACCAAGCGGAGACTGTGATCATGTGGTAACAGGAAGATCTTGGCAGTGAGGGAATAAACTTACATTCACACCTGAGTGTGGGCTGCCCCACACTGAGAAATACCCAATATGACTGGGTCAAAGAAGTGCCTGGAAATGAGAAAAAGATCAACTGAAAGTGGTACCTGCAATTGGGAGGGTCCTCCGAGCTCTGTGGCAGAGGAGGCCCCCGAGAGCGCTGCATCCGACTGCGGAGTGTGTTCTGCGGTGGAAAGAGGGGCCTGGGAGCAGTGGCTGTAAGCGAGTTCCCTGGCAGAAAGAGAGCCGATGACAAGGGTGTACCTAAGAAGGTCCAGGTGGAGACAGCTCTCTTCCCCTTCCTCCTCTTTTTATAAGGAAGAGCTGGTACCCAATTGGATATGCAAATAGAATGGGGTCTTGGCATGCATCCTGGTCCCTGATAAAACAGGTGCATCCTGGGAGGATGGGCATAAAAGTCGACACTTAGAGACAGCATCATTTTCCAGTCCTGTAAGAATTCTTGCTGGGGCCAGCACTGTGGCATTGTTGGTGAAGCCTCAGCCTGCAGTGCCAGCATCCCATATGGGCACCGGTTTATCTCCCCGCTGCTGCCTCTTTGTTAGGTCAACTCACCTGGGTTTCTTTGCAAAAACCGTGTTTATTACATCATAATGCTAATGAGCTAACAGGTGGCAATGTTAATTGCATTCACATTCTTACTCCCTTTGTTGTATTTTGTCCCAGCTGTAGTGTTTCTAATCCCTGTTGTGCCCAGGGAGGGGGAAGGTGTTGCAGATCACCACTCGTGCCCGGAGGGAGGCGGGCTGAGGAGAAGCACGCAGTTTCCCTGTGTCTGTAGCCGCCTCTGCCATCAACGTGCGGTCCTGTCGGTGAAGCACTCTGTGAGTTAGTTCCTTTGTCAGCTTGGCTTGGAGTCACACGGAGCACTGAAGGGGCATGTGTGCTGGAGGTGAGAGCCGCTGAGTAGGGTAGTTGTGTCTGAGAGAATTGGGCTTTGCCTCACAGCCGTGGATACCATGCTTGTTTACTCCTGACCTCATTTGGAAAAAAAAAATTTTTTTAAACAAAAAAACCTTAGTATGGTATTGAGGTTTTTTTCTCATGGCCAGAACAGAAATGAGAGAGTAGTGGAATATTCCTGCTGGTGTTAAATAGTTGGGTCATTTGTTGATGAGCGTGTACCTGGAGCGCAATGGGAAGGAGCCTGACAGGCCGCAGTCTCTTGAACTTCCATCTTTGCTCATCTCTGTGGGCTCCCATGGCTTCAGCTGCCATCACTAAGACCGTGTCTCACGACTTACCTCCAACCCAGCGTGCTTTGAGTGTCCAGCAGGTAAAGCAGAGTGCGAGTCTTGTGGGACACAGGGTGTTCTTGTAGTCAGGAATCCTCCTCCCCCCTCCTGCCCTCTCAAAGCAGCAGGCACACTGGTCCCTCCTCTCGAGCAGTCTTCTGTCACCTGCACCAACAACATGACCCTTTTTGGGAAGACCTTTCCCAGCTCCAGTTGGTGCCAAGCACCGCTGGGTCTGGCAACACTCCTCTTCCTTAGGATTATCACTCAGGCTCTGTCTGTGTCTGACTCAAGGTGCATTCTTAGCTTGTGGTTGACCAGATGTGAGATAAGTAAGAATGAGTGAAAAGAGCAGGAGATAGAAAAGGAACACATACTTTCATGTCAGCCAGTGTTGTGAGCCCTACCCTACACCCTCACTACCCTCACTGTTCATTGCCCTGAAGTAAGATCTGGCTACAGGTCCCTTTGCTTCTGAAGGCAAACAGTGAACCCCAGGAGCCCATCCAGTAGGAGTGGGGTTGCAGCTGAATGGCGTGGGAATGTCTGAGCCTGACTCAGGGCATCCTCTCAGGAAGATAAAGAATGGGGACTGGTAAGATGTAGGTCCTTGGCCGGTGCCACGCTCACAAGGCTAATCCTCTGCCTGCGGCGCCGGATTCTGTCCCAGCTGCTCCTCTTCCAGTCCAGCTCTCTGCTGTGGCCTGGGAAGGCAGTGGAGGATGGCCCAAGTGCTTGGGCCCTGCACCCCATGGGAGACCAGGAGAAGCACCTGGCTCCTGGCTTCAGATTGGCACAGCACGCTGGCCGTAGCAGCCATTTGGGGGGTGAACCAACCGAAGGAAGACCTTTCTCTCTCTGTCTCTCTCTCTCTCTAACTCTGCCTGTCAAAAAAATTAAAAAAATAAAAAATAAAAAAATAAAAATAAAAAAAGAGATGCAAGTCCTATTCCTGGGTTAGTGAGAGTAGTGCCAGGAACTGGAATTGTTGCAGATTGTATTAGACTTAACAAATGCCTGGGCGGAGGAGGCGGGGGTGGGGTTTGGCCTAGCACACACGTCCTGCATCAGAATGCCTGGGTTCAGTACCTGGTATAGCTCCTGACTCCAGCATCCTGCCAGTGTAGATTCTGGGAGGCAGTGGTATGGCTCAGGTGGTTGGATCCTTGCCACCCCTGCAGGAAATCTGGATTGAGTGCCCTGACTCCCTGCTCTGTTTCAGGCCTTTGGGAAGTGAAGCAGCGGATGAGAGCTTACGTGCACGCTCTCTCTATATATATCTACCTGTCTATCTCTCTGCCATTCATAAATAAATAAATAATCTTGGGGCTGGTGCTGTGGCATAGAAGATTAAGCCTGTGCCTCCAGTGCCAGCATCTCATGTGGGTGCCAGTTGAGTCCTGGCTGCTCCAACCAACTCCCTGCTAATGCACCTGGGAAAGCAGCAAAAGATGACCCAAATACTTGAACCCCTGTACCCCCATGAGAGACCTGGAAGAAGCTCCTGACTTCAGCCTGGGTCAGCCCCAGCCATTGTGGCCACTGGGGAGTGAACCAGGGGATAGAAGACAGAGAGAGAGAGAGAGAGAGAGAGAGAGTGAGTGAAGGGGAGGGGTCTTCCATCTGGTGATTCCCTCCCCAGATGGCCACAATGGCCAGAACTGTGCCAATCCGGAGCTAGGAGCCATCTCCTAGGGGTCTCCCACGCAGCTGCAGAGGCTCAAGGACTTGAGCCATCCTCCACTGCTTTCCCAGGCCATAGCAGAGAACTGGATCGGAAGTGGAGCAACTGAGACTTGAACTGATGCACATATGGGATGGTGGCACTGCAGGCAGTGGCTTTATCCACTATGCCGCAGTGCTGGCTCCGAAATTTATGCTTTTTAAAACGTGTTGCTCTCCATACAGTAAAATCTGGTTGTTTAGTGATGCACAATAATAGTTCTGATACTTCAAAGCATCCCATTGTAAATTAGTATTGTTAAATGTGTATTGTCCATTGATACTCTGGTTAATTGAAAGTAAAATTATTAGAACTCATAAGAATTATAACCTTATCTTATCCAGATTTCTTTCTAAATTAAAAGTGAGTGTGTGGTTTTTAAGGATGGGGCTTTGCTTCCTGCTAAGTCTCATGGGACTCATTCTTCATAGTAAGTTATATTTAATTGTGCCCTAGATGCAAGAAGACATCCTTTCTTGCAAAGGTAGGGGAGTCCAAGCAGTTAAACTTCAGTGTTCATTTGCAAGTGACAGAAATATGTTAATTGCTTTCCTTGGGTGAATGATTCTTAATCCCCTAGGAATGATAGAGATTTACATTCATTTCACTAATTTGATTTTTGAAAAATGTGAGTGTTCATAGACTACTGTAAGGAGCTAATGAAGTATTGCAATGAAATCTAGGTTACTGGGTGGCTTTCATTCAAAATATGACACTGTAATATTCCTCAGTGGTGGAATTAAGTTTTCATCAAAGCAGTCAGCCCCTGATGCTTCAGTGATTCTGAACACCCCGGACTGCTGGAGCTTCTCTGTGCTGGACGGGACGATCGGCACATGGGATGCCACAAAATGCGGCTGCCGTGGTGTCTTACAAATGCTACTTAGCACAGCAGGTAAATGGGAAGTGTGATCAGTTTGGTGGAGAGTCCTGCAGTTTATGACTTTGTTAAGAAATTCAGCTTTACATTGCTCTTCTATGAAAGGGTCCAGCTAAAGACTAGTGGGCTTTTCCTTTGATGTTCTTGCCTTTAACTTACAAAGTAAATTGTAAGTTGCTTTTTGTCATTTTATTTTCATTTATTTGAAAGGCAGAATGACAGAAAGAAAGCTTCCATCCGCTGGTGGATGGCTCCCTTGTGAGTGGCTGGGAGCCAGGTGCTTTGAGCCTGCTGCCTCCCAGGGTGCTCATTAACAGGACACTGGGCCGGAATGGGAGCAGGACTGGAACCCTGGCACTCCAAATTGGGATGTGGCTGTCCTGAGTGTCAGCCACTGTGCCACAACACCAACCCCCACGTTGCTTTTTTTTTTTTTTTTTTCAAAGATTTATTTTATTTACAGAGAGAGACAGAGCCAGAGGAAAAGCTCTTCCATCCTCTGGTTTACTCCCTAAGTGACTATGAAGTTGGGGCTGGGCCAGGCCAGAGCCAGGAGCCAGGAACTCAATGTAGACCACACCTGCCCCAAGAAAAAGGGCTTTTTTCTTTTGATTTTTTTTTTAACAAAGATTTATTTGAAAGGCACAGTTACAGAGAGAGGGGGGAGGCACACAGAGAAAGAGGGAGAGAGAAAGATCTTCCATCCTCTGGTTTACTCTCCAAATGGTGACAAAGCTAGCACTGGGCCAGGCCAACGCCAGGAGCCTGAAACTGCATCAGATCTCCCAGGTAGAGGCAGGGCCAAGCACTTGGGCCTTCTGCTGCTGCTTTCCCAGGTGCATTGGAAGGGAGCTGGATTGGAAATGGAGCAGCTGGGACTTGAACTGGAACTCAGATGGGATGCCAGTATTGCAGGTGGCAGCTTAACCTGCTGTGGCACAATGCTGGCCCCAGATTTTTGTTTTTAGACAGCTTGAAGTAAACTACCTAGTGGTAAAAGTTACGGCAGTTAAAATATTCAAGAATAGCATTGAAAGGTGCTAAGCATTTTGCATGCCTTGTTGAGTCACTTCTCTGCCTAAAGCCTTTGATTTCAGGGTACCTGAACCCCTACCCTGCTGACCTCTCCGCTGTACCTCTGACCGCTTCTCACCTTCATATTCTGGCCTCCAACCAACTCATCTAGTTTTTTTTTTTTTTTAAACAATTTGACTATTAGTCTTTTTTTTTTTTTTTTTTTTTTTGAACAGCAGAGTGACAGAATGGGAGAGACAGAGAATTTTCTTCTGTTGATTCACTCCTGAAATGCCTGTAACAGCCAGGGCTGGGTCAGATCTGCCAAGGCCAGTCACCAGGCACTCCATCTGGGCCTCCCAATAGGTGACAGACACCCGTTGGGCCATCATCCACCACCTCCTAGACATATTAGCAGGAAGCTGGATGGGAAGTACAGAGTAGCTGGGACTCCAGCTGGTGCTGCAGTGTGGAATCTGGGGTCCCAAGTGACGGCTTAACCTTCTGTGCTATGATGCTCGTCCCTACCTCGGCTAATTTTAATACTTTTAAGGTACCTGCCTGTGGCCTTTACAAGTTCTCATCTGCTGTTCTTCTGCTGGTACACGATCCATATGCTCAGCTTTGCCCATCATACAGGATGTGGTTGAAAAGCCTTTCCTGATGTTCCTGCCTTGGTCTGGGCTCCATCCCTCTCCTGTGCTCCCCTAGCATTGGCATTGCTACATCGTAGCAATTACTGTCCTGTACAGGCCTATGTCCTTGCTCTGTCCTACCACACTACTGTTAACGTGAGTCCTGGCATGTGCATGGCACTGCAGTGTTCACTTCTGGGTGAGTGACGTTGATTTAAGTCTTGTCATAGTTAAGTGAGACGGGTCCTGTCATTAAGGGGCATTTGGCAGAGACGGATTGGAAACTCATACAGGATCTGGCCCTAGCTCACACATCTTGTAAGTGGCAGGGCCAGGTTTAAACGGGGGTCAGTTCCAGAGGTCCCTGTTGGGCGTAGTGCTTCCTGCTTTCTCATCTCAAATGTGTCTGGCCTGTGGAGCTGGCATCTATAAGACATGGGGTTGGCAAAGACTTGGAGGAGGGGAGTTGTGGGAGGTGATGAGCAGGCTGATGGATGAGGTTGAGATCTCCTTTGCGGGGATCATGGGCCCAGGTTTGGGCATGCTGAGTGTGAGGTGCCTGTTGTCTTCCACATGGAAATGCACAGTAGCATTCTGTCGGGTGGTGAGGCTCAGAGGAGGTCCAGATCTGGGGACCTTGGATCATCACGGCTGTTCCACACAGCCCAGTTGGGCTGGTGGCTGATGTCCTGGACTCTCCTCAGTCCATCTGCTCTTGGTGCCTGCATCTCACATACCGTATGAAGGACGAGTAATGTGAAGTGACCATGTGGTACCATACGGATTCAGATGTAGGACAGGTCCGTTGTCTTTGCCTTTTAGCATTTACGTACACTAATACACACATATGGTTCAAAGTCTGCCATTATAACTGAAGAATGCTTTGCTTTTGAGTCATGGTCCTTTTGTTTTTTAAAGCAAGATCTGATGATTTCATCGCATCACACACATCACATTTCTACCTTTGCATCTTAAAAAAAAGGGCAAGGGGCCTGTGTTGTGCACAGTAGGTTAAGCTGCCTCCTACAATGCTGGCATCCCATATCATGAAACTCTGTTTCGCATCCCGGCTGCTCTGTTTCTAGTCAGGATCCCTTCTGATGCACCTGAGAAAGCAGTGGAAGATGGCCCAAGTGCTTGGGCCCCTGAACCCACGTGGGAGACCTGGAAGGCGTTTTAGTTTCTGCCTTTGGCCTGGCCTAGCCCCTACCATTGAAGGCATTTGGGGAGTGAACCAGTGGACAGCAGGTCTCTTTCTCTCTTTCTCTCTCTGTTGCTTTGCCTTTCAAATAAATAAATCTTTTAAAAAAAGTTTTAAGAAAGAGAAAGGCATGACCATAAAAGGAATGTATGTGTGTGCAAAATTTGGAAATAAATGAGTAAGCGAGTAATTCTATAATGTACTATCAAGTAAAATTTTCATGTTCTTTTAGTTATTAATAATTCAAGGGATCATACTTGAGTTTTATATTAAACTGAATTTTCTCATTTTCTTTATACTTTTAAAAAACTTGATTTTAATAAGTAGTCATATACCTTATTATATAATTATCTATTAATAAACATGTAGATATTCAGTCTTTGCTCATATGAATAATGCAGCTATATAACTTTACTTTATTACACAGTTATCTTCCCTTATCCATGGAAGATGTTCCAAAACCCCCAGTAGGTGGCTGAAACCACAGATGGTACTGAACCCCATTGGTACTATGTTTTTTACTATACATACATAACTATGATAAGTTCAATATATGTTAGGTACAGTAAGAGATTGACAGCAATAATAATAAAGTAGAAGGATTATTAGCAATGTGTGGATAAAAGTTAGTTAAAACTTACTGTGTATTTCCAGCTAACATTTTTGGTCTGTGCCCATGGGTACCTGAAACTGAGAAAAGCAACCCCAGATAAGTGGACACTCCTGTATCTTTAGGGTAGCTCAGTGGGGAGCCGGAGAGAGAGGAGGGAGTGGAATGTGAGGGAGCTAAAGAAAATAAATGAAGAGACTAAGCAGTTGATTGTGGAGAGTGGGTGTCTGATGTTAAAGGTAAAACAAGGGTACTGGGGGACCCTGGGTGGAGTGGTCCTTGTAAAACAATCCACAGATCGGCCTAAAGACTAAACACACACACTGTATGAATTAAATTGGAACCATCTGCTTTTCTACCCCGATCTGCTTATATAGTCTTCTGCCTGTTGCTTTTTCTGAGCCCAGGTGCCTGAACAGGGTGCAGGAACGCAGTCACGGAGGGCGCCAGGAGGCTGCCCGGGATGGAGGTTGGAGGAGAGGGGAGCTGGGCAGAGGGTGGGAACTCACCTGGGCTGCTGTGCAGTTTCCGCACTGGTTCCTCTGGGGCAGCCTGACTGTGGCCACTGGCGTTGACATTCTCATCTGTGGGGCTGGTCTTCCCCTCACCCTGTAACTGGCCAAGTGAAACCAACTTTGATGCGTTTTGGTAGGAGATGATTCACTTGAACCTCTAGCAGTGTTTGACTCTCTTATGTACACCTGTCTCCACGGATCTAGCAGTATCTACTTCGAGTTTCCGTGAGCCAGTCTAATGCAGAAAGTTTATTCCAGCAGACTAATAATAGGGACTGCTGAATTTTATTTTCTGGCCAAGGAATGTTACCATTACAAATTGCTAGTGTTTGTCTTTTTCCTATGGTGACTTCCTATAAATAACAACAAGATTATTACTTAAATTCCCAAATTGAACTGTGTTGCTAAGTACGAGCCCACAGTTAAAGGCTTTATTTAATTTTATTTAAAGTGGATGTGACCAAAATGCTAATCTAAAGGAACATTTAACCTACTGGTTGGCAAACTGTGCCGTGTAATCAGTTTAGCTCTTGGAATCACAGTAACTGTTTTTGTAGCAGAATGGAGGAAGGCTGGGTTGTAGCTTCAGGCTGGTTTTGTTTTTTTCTTTTAAGAAGCTCCTTAATCCAGTGGCCCACCCTGGACGACCCACTGGCTGGAGGCTTGGGCTGCTGGGATGGTGTTAGTCCCTTGCAGCTTTCAGGAAGTGAAGGAGGTCTCCAGCTGTGTGGGTGAATGTGGGGAGCAGCCGGACTAGACTGAGTTACTGGAATTAAGACTTATTCTATGCATCTGCTCTCCCACAATATGGCGCTGGGAGAGAAGTAAACAGCTTCCGCACAGCTGCCTCCAGTTCAGCTAATAGACTGTAGGACTTGCTCCTGATTGGAGAGCGGCGTACTCGGCGTGTGGGCAGCCGAGTTGGGATTGGCGGAGGAGGACTATAAAGGAGGAGAGAGACGGCATGCACCAGGAACATCTATGGGGAACATCTAAGGGAACCCGTGCAGCCCCCGAGAAAGCCGGCCGGCGGTGTGCCGCTCCCCTGCGGAAGTGGGGAATGTGGCCAGGGGGAACTGCCCTTCCACGGAGGTGGAAGGGATAGTAGCCAACCCGGGAAGAACCAGCAGCAAACCCGGGGAGGGCCGAGCAGACGAAAGAACAGCGCAGGGTCCTGTGTCGTTCCTCCACGAAGAGGGGGAGCGACAGGTGAAGCCACCTGCAAGCTGTCCTTGTGTCCCTCCTCCCTGGCTTGTCCAGTGTTGGGAAAGCCAAGCTGGGAATCTTGCTGTGGTGTGGGAGGTGCCAGAGCCTGGCTCCCCACTCTGAAATGCAGTTCAGTGCAAACATATTTTCTCAAGAATAAGGCATAACATTCATTCAGAAATGAGTATTTATGAAAATAGAGTTGATTACGGAAACCGGCATGATGAAAGCATTTATACTTAATGAGTCCAATAACCCAGTGTTAGGCCCATCAGAGGATTCGTATGAACTTGACTGAATGAAGGGAAATAGCTTCCAGGGTGCTGGCCTCGCCTCAGTTTTGTTAACCAATCAGAGCTTTTTAGTTAAATGAAATTATTCCAGCTTACCATAGCTGCTTGCCTGTTAGATTAGACTGTCGATAGCGTATTAGGGGAAGGGGGACTGGAGCCGTTTCCAGTGTGTGGAATTTGGTTTGTGCTCCACTCCAACTGCCACTGCACATTGTGCCCAGCATCGAAGCTGCCCTGGGCAGTAGGTGCCACCTGACAGCACATGCGAAGGGAGTCCCCCGTGACCTGGAGGCCTCCCTGGCTTCAGTGCTGGGCAGCTCTGCCTTGGTGAAACCGTCTCTTCCTCTGGACACCAGTCATCCATGCATAGCGCAGGCCTGGGAGGGTGGGAAAGGAGACAGAACAGAGCCTGTTTCACGGTGTTGTGCGGCTATCCTCCCTGAGCCGAGTTGCTTCCAAGTCCTTGACTCCGTGTCAGGAATGAGTTCAAGGAGATGTCAAGGTGTACAAGGAAGCAGGATTCATTGAAAGGGATAGAATGCACTCAGGGGGCTGGCACTGGGGCACAGTAGGTTAATCCTCCACCTGTGGCGCCAGCATCCCATATGGGCGCTGGTTCGAGTCCTGGCTGCTCCTCTTCAGATCCAGCTCTCTGCGGTGGCCTGGGAAAGCAGTAGAAGACCCAAGTCCTTGGGCCCCTGCATCATGTGGGAGACCCGGAAGAAGCTCCTGGATCCTGGCTTCTGGCTTCAGATCTGCACAGTTCCGGCCATTGAGACCATTTGGGGAGTGAAGCAACGGTTAGAAGACCTTTCTCTCTGCGTCTCCCTCTCACTGTCTATAAGTATACCTCTCACATTTTAAATAAATAAAATCTTCAAAAAAAAAAAAAACAACCCACCGGAGTGCAACAAACTTCTTTTGGTGAGAAAGGAAGGACGTCCTGTAGATTAGGGGGTGGTCCCCTAACTGGAATATTCAAAGGAGCTGTAGTGTGGGTGGGGCTTGTATTCCTCCCTTCTTTGCCCATTTTTGGAAATTTTGGAAGCGTTATGGCGTCTCCACAGAGGACTGGAACACATGCATGGTCATCTCTAGGGAGGTGTCTGGGAGTCTCACGCGTGACGGGGAGTGAGGCTCAGGTGCGTGATGGGGAGTGGGTGTGCTGAGCCTGCACTCTTGTTACGTGTTTCCAGCCAGTGCACTGGGAAGGGGCTGGGTTTGAGGTGCCCGTGTTTGGGGGTGCTGCTGGCAGTCCTCGGCTTTGCCTCACTGACCAGGTACCTGTCTGTTCAGAAGGGCTTCCTCACCTGCCCAGCACTGCTCACCGTTTCTTCCATCATCCAGTTCATTGTGGAGGAGGAGATTCCTGATTTTTGTTACTGTGACCATCTCTGTAGTGTGATTGGCAGTTTGTTGCTTCCTGTAATTTAATCACAGAATGCTCATCTTGGGTGCAGCTGACTGGTTGGCACCGCCATGTGCAGTTTTCCTCTTCCCCAAAAGTCATCTTGTGCTTCTCCACCCCCACACCCACGTGCTTCACTGCGCGGCCTCATCCTGTTTCTCATGTGTGCATTTTGTAGCATCTTCAGTGACTGGGGTGTCTAGCACTTTGTGTGTATTTCTGCTGCCCTTCTCTGACACCAAGTGTAAAATCAGAAAATCGAAGGCGATCCAGTTGAAGAAGGCCCTGTGATGTGGAAGGCATGGCTCAGGGTAAAGCTCGGAACCCCTGACTCCCAGTTTTAAATAAACTTGACTGAGAGCCCTGAATCGGGAGGACTCCGGGTTCCCGTAGGTGGTACACTGCAGTTGCTGATGGAACTGCTCCTGGGGGGAAGGACACATTCATGGCGTCCCTGCCCGTTACTAGGGATGAGCACTCATTCAGTAACGGGTCAGGAGTTGGTTTCCCGCTTTGGAGAAAATGCTGCTTCTTTCTTCGCACTACAAAAATCTGTGCTCTCTCTCCTTCAACCTCTCCTACTGTCTGATAAATTCAGTGGATTCAGAGGCTGTTCTCTTCTGTTACAGAAAGTAACTGGAAGTTTTATCCTTAGTTCAGTAATGTTTTCATGTTGGCGAAACAGTCATGCTCATTAAAGCTTTTACATTGATGAAATAGTAACGAATAATAGTGACTTATTTCAACTATTGCTTGCTCTGTTTCTTTCTTTTAAAGATTTATCTATTAGAAGGTTAGAGTTACAGAGAGAAGACACATACACAGGGAGAGGGAGAAAGACAGAAAGAGAAACAGAAAGAAAAATATCTTCAGTCTACTAGTTCACTCCCTAAATGGCCACAACGGCTGGGACTGGGCCAGGCCGAAGCCAGGAGGCAGGAGTTTCCTGTGGATCGCCCACATGGGTGCAGGGGCCCAAGCACTTGAGCTGTCTTCTGCTGCTTTTCCAGGTGCACCAGCAGGGAGCTGGGCTGGAAGTGGAGCAGCTGGGACTTGAACTTGGTGCCCATATGGATGTGGGCGTCACAGGGGCAGCTTACCGCTGTGCTCCATTTCTCAAGTCTCCTTTGCTGGCAGCCTCAAGGGTCAGTGTCTGCCTGGCTGACGCTGTTGCATTGCTGTGATTCTGCACTGTGTATCCACTTGGAAGTTAGTGGTTTTGTTAGTTTGAGGTTAAAAATGGAAATGAATGAAGGAGAGCAAAAGAAAAACCTTTCTAGATATGATAGGAGAGTAGTGTACCATAATTCATTCACACAAGTGTTCACCTGCAATCTGAGCATTATCATATCCACTTTTTAAAAGAATAATTACAGTATTTTGTTGAAGGAATAGGCTCATAAATCCCCAAAAGCTAATTATGTTTTGTGACTGGTGTTGCTTGAATTCTGATGAGCTTATTCCTATTTCTAAGTTAACTACTGAAAAAGGAAATACTTCTGAACATGGACAAGTATGTCTTGGTAATTAGAAATTACAGAGAAAGAAATAGTGATATTTTGTTATTAAAAGGGTTTTCTATTACTTGGTTTTACTAAAATGAACATAGTAGAGCCAAATTTTAAATTGATGAAAGCAATTAAATTGCTTCTATTTTATCTGTCAGGATAAGGGAAATTAGGGAGAGATATCAACCAGCTTGTATTTGTAGGGTCACCTGAGATTAAAAAAAGACCATACATGCTTATGTAGAGGATGGTTAGCATTTGGAAGTCACCAGCAGGAGGTAGGTGTTTGGCCTGACAGTTAGGACCCCTGCCTCCTCTGCTTCAGAGTGCGAGTGCCTCCCAGTTAGGGCTTCAGACTCAGGTTCCTAACAGCACAAACCCTGGGAGATGGCAGTGATGACTCAAGTAACTGGGGCCCCTCAACCCGAATGGGAGACCTGAATTGCGTTCCTGGCTCCTGGTTTTGATCTCAGCTCAGCAGGCATCTGGGCAGTGAACCTGCAAATGGGAGCTGTATTCTGTCTTGCCTCAAATAAATACAATTAAGCAATTTTTAAAAAAATCACCAACAGAACAAAGACTGTGTCACTACACCTGTGGCGTTAGAGATTATAGCACAGGTTCACATTTGAGTGCTTACTGTGTGCCTGGTGTGATGAGGAACTTGAAACAGATTACATAGCTTTCCACAGTAACATAGCAAATGAAAGAGCCTCAGAATAACAAATATCAGTCACCCCCACACACACCAAAAGAAGGGCAAAGGGCAAGAAAAGATAAACTATAGGCAAGCTAAAGCTAGGCAGGCTTGAATTTTTAATAGAGAGAACTGACCCTAAAGTGACTGTACCTGTTGAGTTATTCCATCTTTTGAGCAGATGTTCTTGTTTGGGTCCCTGTTAGGGTAACCAGCCATGTTTGCCTAGGGATTTCAGTGTAAGAACTGCAGTAGTCCTGAGCCAACCAGGGTGGTTGGTCAGTGTATGTCTCGTGTCGACACCCAGTTTGGTTTCTCACTTCACGCTGGGATATCCTTCACTAAAGTGAAGATGAACGGTCATCTTTTTTATAAACCGAGTCCCTCATCTCTGGTTGTTGTCTGCTCCTTCCGGGCTTGAGCCTGGAGACCTCACTTTGTACAGTGTTGTTTACATGCCCAGTGATTTGTGAATCAGTTCTGGGTGATGGTGGGAAGGATGAAAACCGAGCTCTTGTTGATAAGGAAACTGAGTCAAGCAAAGGAAGAGTTATTTCCTGTGGCCACAGGAATCCAAAGCAACCAAGTCAGCATTACCTGCTAGGATTCTGTGCTTAGAAATGTAAACACACTTGATCGTTGAAGGGTCTAATTCTGAGGTGTACTGCTGTAATCAATGGCTTGCTTCAATTGCTTAGTTAAGCTAGATGAACTGATGGAAAATTAAATGAAGCAAACATTTTTATCCTTGTCCTGGCAAACGGTTCATTTTCCCCAAGGAGAGATTAAGCCCATATGTGCGAACATTTTATTTGCACATTGGTTTGGTTTTTGCAAGGAGATTTAAGAGGTAAAGTGAAATAGTTATCTAAATGTCGAAGGCTTTTCTTACCCCGAGGCTGGTGGTGTGCGGGCCGTTTGATTTAAAGAGAAAAACCATTACGAGTTCCTCGGGAGGTCGCAGGCCTGGGATTGGGGGTGTAGCTCAGGTCACGTGAAATTTCTGTTGGTCCACTCTCAGCAGAAGCTTCTGCTTCACCTGGGTGGGTTAAAAGTGCGGCTGGGGGCCGGCGCCGTGGCTCACTAGGCTAATCCTCCGCCTAGTGGCGCCGGCACACCGGGTTCTAGTCCCGGTCGGGGCGCCGGATTCTGTCCCGGTTGCCCCTCTTCCAGGCCAGCTCTCTGCTGTGGCCAGGGAGTGCAGTGGAGGATGGCCCAAGTGCTTGGGCCCTGCACCCCATGGGAGTCCAGGAGAAGTACCTGGCTCCTGGCTCCTGCCATCGGATCAGCGCGGTGCGCGGCCGCAGCGCGCCGGCCGCGGTGGCCATTGGAGGGTGAACCAACGGCAAAGGAAGACTTTTCTCTCTGTCTGTCTCTCTCACTGTCCACTCTGCCTGTCAAAAAAAAAAAAAAAAAAAGTGCGGCTGGGACCTGCATCAGGACACATGAAGCGTTTTTGTATCACATTATGTGGGGTAAAGGGTGTCCAGTCAGATATGGGTAGGTGCCAGAAGGATGATGATTGGTGTTTTGGGAGTGTGGAACGGTTTTTAAGTTATATTTCTTAAGGAAATAAAGGCAGAGAGAGAGATTGCTTTTTTTTTTCTTTATGATTATTTATTTGAGTGGTACAGTTACAGAAAAGAGAGAGGGAGAGACAGAAAGGTCTTCCATCTCCTGGCTCACTCCCCAAATGGCTGCAACACCTGGAGCTGGGCTGATCCCAAGCCAGGAGCCAGGAAATTCTTCCGGGTCTCCCACTTGGGTACAGGGGCTTAAAGACTTGGGTGGTCCTCTGCTCCTTTCCCAGGCCAGAAGCAGAGGAGCTGGATTGGAAGAGGAGCAGCTGGGACAGGAACCGGCACCCATATGGGATGCCAGCACTGCAGGGGAAGGCTTTTTATTTGCTGGTTCACTTTGCAAATGCCTGCAATAGCTGTGTTGGGCTAGCCTGAAGCCAGGGTCCTGCAGCTCCATCTGGGTCTCTCACATGGGTGTCGGGGACTCCACCACACTTGGTGCCTCTGTGGAGCATTAGCACAAAGCTGGATCGGAAGCAGAGAGGCCAGGGCTCAAACCAGGGACTTGGATGTGGGATAGAGGCGTCCCAAGCAGTGGCCTTACGCACTGTGCTGCAATGCCTGCTCTAGAAACCTGGGCTTTTTTTTTTTTTTAAAGGTTTATTTATTTACATGAAAGAGTTAAACAGAGAGAGAAGGAGAGGCAGAGAGAGAGAGAGGTCTTCCATCCACTGGTTCACTCCCCAGTTGGCCGCAACAGCTGGAGCTGCACTGATCCGGAGCCAGGAGCCAGGAGCTTCTTCCGGGTGGGTACAGGGGCCCAAGGACTCCATTGGCCATCTTCCATTGCTTTCCCAGGCCATAACAGAGAGCTGGGTTGGAAGTGGAGCAGCCGGGTCTTGAACCAGTGCCCATATGGGATGCTGGCACTGCAGGTGGTGGCTTCACCCGCTACACCACAGCGCCGGCCCCAAACCTGGACTTTTTATGTATTTTATGTTCCCCATCCTTCCCCCAGCACTGCCCAGGGGACTGGACTGAGTACTTTATTTTCTCATCCTCTCTTTTGTATGATTCCTTTTTCATAAACACCTCAGTGGATTTGATGTGTACTTCTAGTGAATATGGGATTCTGTCTGTGAAAGGCTGAGGCAGTGACAGAGATCAGCTTTGCCCCGGGTTCTGCTGTGAACCGCCCATGCTCGGATACCCTGCGCCAGGGACATGAAAGTGAGTAGCCACCTTCCCAATGACTGACTCCTAGTACTATTACATTTCTAATAACTAGGCTTGCTGAAGAAAAGATGCATTGAAATTGCAAAAGAGGGAAAGTTCATTTGTCTTGCATAAATGGCAAAAACAATTATTCTAATGCAGAAGTAACAGCGCATTCTAGATCTAGCGCCCTACTTCAGATACTCTTCTATTTTGCATCCTAAAATCTGTTTTAAACAATGTTCAGAAGCCCAACTGTTCCTTTCTCTTCTCCCAAAACATTTTCTTATGCTCTCTTCCTTCTTTTTGGAGATGTGAATTATTTGTGTTTTGTATATGTTTTAGAATTCGAACGATGCCTTCCTGTTTTGCCTCACCTCTGAAAGGCGTCTTGCAGTGGCAAAAGCAATGAAAGCAGGCGGCCAGGGTGCTCTTTGCCACCTTGTAGTGCTGGTTTCTCTGCCCTTCTCCTGATTGCTGCTCTGACATTCCCATGACGATGACTGAAGGCAGCTGAACTAGATAAATTAGGTCCTTTATCACCAAATGAAAAGCCATTGACATTTTAGCAGTGCTAAACTCATTAACAGTTTTAGCGGGAGTCCTGCTTTTAGCAAAGCTCCATCCAGGGCATGTGACTGTAGGTTGGGGAAGATAAAGACCTTACTCCTCATTAGCAAGTGCAATAAATGGCACACAGTTTGTGGGAGTCCCTGAATAACATTAATCAGGTTTAGAAAGCTACTACAATGTAATCATTTGTTTTGATGTCACTGAGGAAAAAACCACATTGTTCTAGAGTTACAAACAAACTGCCTTTTGAAAGTGTTATTGCTGTAGTAGCTAAACAGGAGATAGGAGTTTCATCCCATGGGCATTCTTCTGCACTGGGGTCCAGTGGCCCCTGTTCCGCACAGTAAAAGACCCAGTCTTCCCTTGAGAGAGGTCCCAGGGTGCTCCTGTGGCTGCTGGCTCTGTAGTCAGGGTGATTATTGAGCCTGCCTCCCTCCAGGTGGCAAAGCTGCTCTGACTTTGTTTTTCCCCCGTCTTCTCTGTCAGTGTTTTCCCCCTGTCTTCTCCGTCAATGTTTTTCCCCCTGTCTTCTCCGTCAATGTTTTTCCCCCTGTCTTCTCTGTCAATGTTTTTCCCCCTGTCTTCTCTGTCAGTGTTTTCCCCCTGTCTTCTCCGTCAATGTTTTTCCCCCTGTCTTCTCTGTCAGTGTTTTCCCCCTGTCTTCTCTGTCAGTGTTTTCCCCCTGTCTTCTCCGTCAATGTTTTCCCCCTGTCTTCTCTGTCAGTGTTTTCCCCCTGTCTTCTCCGTCAATGTTTTTCCCCCTGTCTTCTCTGTCAGTGTTTTCCCCCTGTCTTCTCTGTCAGTGTTTTCCCCCTGTCTTCTCCGTCAATGTTTTTCCCCCTGTCTTCTCTGTCAGTGTTTTCCCCCTGTCTTCTCCGTCAATGTTTTTCCCCCTGTCTTCTCTGTCAGTGTTTTCCCCCTGTCTTCTCTGTCAGTGTTTTCCCCCTGTCTTCTCCGTCAATGTTTTCCCCCGTCTTCTCTGTCAGTGTTTTCCCCCTGTCTTCTCCGTCAATGTTTTTCCCCCGTCTTCTCTGTCAGTGTTTTCCCCCTGTCTTCTCTGTCAGTGTTTTCCCCCTGTCTTCTCTGTCAGTGTTTTTCCCCCTGTCTTCTCTGTCAATGTTTTCCCCCTGTCTTCTCTGTCAGTGTTTTCCCCCTGTCTTCTCCGTCAATGTTTTTCCCCCTGTCTTCTCTGTCAGTGTTTTCCCCCTGTCTTCTCTGTCAGTGTTTTCCCCCTGTCTTCTCCGTCAATGTTTTCCCCCTGTCTTCTCTGTCAGTGTTTTCCCCCTGTCTTCTCCGTCAATGTTTTCCCCCTGTCTTCTCTGTCAGTGTTTTCCCCCCGTCTTCTCCGTCAATGTTTTTCCCCCTGTCTTCTCTGTCAGTGTTTTCCCCCTGTCTTCTCTGTTAAATGTTCGCTTACCCTGGTATTTCCACTGCAACCTCCACCCTCTTTCATTTTTGTAACCCTCTGGTACTTCCTGTGGTACTTCTTGCCTCATCCCTGCATTTTCACCTGTGTGGATTTGTCAGTCACTTGGATTGCTGCCTGTGTCTTATCCTGACCAGTCAGGATCCTGTTGACCTCTTGAAGGTGATGTGTTTTGGCAGGATTTTCTTCCCCCTTAAGCTCACTGTTCGGATGGTCTAGAGGCTCGTTAAAGCTGGTGTCCAGATAACCAAAGTTTACCAATGGTTGATTTTTTTAAAAAAACCCAGGGCAGGCATTTGGTACAGCAATCAAGCCACCTGCTGGGATGCCCACATCTCAAGTCCAGTGCCTGGGTTTGAGTCCACACTGCATTCCGGGTTCCAGCTTCCTGCTGACACACACCCTGGAAGGCAGTGGTGATAGATAGCTCAGGTAGCTGGCTCCCGGCTGCCTACTGGGGACACCTGAATTGAGTTCATGGCTCCCAGGTATTTGGGTGGTGAACCACTGGAGTGAGCTCTGTCTGTATCTCTTTCTGTGTCTCAAATATATAGATTCTAAAAATTCAAGTTCCATTTCTCAAACTAAAAAAAATTTATTTTACCAATAACTTCTGGAGTGTTAAATTAGATAGTGAATTGTCTTTCATGGCCAATAAGTTGAATGACACTTTTAACAGTATTCCAGGCATAGTGGATAGATGAGTGTCGCTCCCCCTCTTCATGGAGGAACGACACAGGACCCTGCGCTGTTCTTTCGTCTGCTCGGCCCTCCCCGGGTTTGCTGCTGGTTCTTCCCGGGTTGGCTACTATCCCTTCCACCTCCGTGGAAGGGCAGTTCCCCCTGGCCACATTCCCCACTTCCGCAGGGGAGCGGCACACCGCCGGCCGGTTCTCTGGGGGGCTGCACAGGTGTTCCTTCAGCTAGATGTTCCCCTTAGATGTTCCTGGTGCATGCCGTCTCTCTCCTCCTTTATAGTCCTCCTCCGCCAATCCTAACTCGGCTGCCCACACGCCGAGTACGCTGCTCTCCAATCAGGAGCAAGTCCTACAGTTTATTGGTTGAACTGGAGGCAGCTGTGCGGAAGCTGTTTACTTCTCTCCCAGCGCCATATTGTGGGAGAGCAGATGCATAGAATAAGTCTTAATTCCAGTAACTCAGTCCAGTCCGGGCTGCTCCCCACAGATGAGGACACACCTTCTGTAGCTATTTTAGTTGGATTTGACCATACTGGGAGACAGGATGCTACACTATCTTCTGTTACTTAAGTACTGAGTCAGGCCATTGTATTACGGGAGGTGGTCAGAGAAACATGATGGTCTGGAATGGTCATGGAAACCTGATGAAGGACTTGCTGTAAGCAGGAAGGAAGATTTTTGGTGGCTGTGCCGTGTGTGTGTGTGTGTGTGTGTGTGAGAGAGAGCGAGCGAGCTGTGAGGGACTGTGTGTGTGAGAGAGAGAGGCTGTGTATGACAGAGAGGCTTTGTGTGTGAGAGGTTTTAAGAGAGAGAGAGAGACTGTGTGAGTGTGTGCTTGCATTTGAGGGTTGACCCAATATTGTCAGCTACTCTAGGAAAAACTGTTAGAGCATTTTTAGCAGGGAGGTGGTCTGGCAGAGTGGTGCTTTGAGGAGCTGAGTTTTGGACGTCTTTGCTTCAGATTGCTTGTGTAGGGAAGATGGAGGTATGGCAGGGAGGAAAGGGGCTGAAGGCAGTGAGGTTTCAGTAACCCAGGTGTGCAAAGAGGAGGCCTTGGTGATGGTGGAAGAAGTATTGTGTGCACAGTGACAGAATTCAATGGGTCACCCTAGTTGCTGAAGGAAGGGCCTTAAAGGAGACAAAGATATGACTAACTTTGGTTTTTTTCTTCATTATCCATTCCACTTTATTCTACCTGAAGATCAGTTCTCTTTCAGAAGACATAACCTTTTTATGTTACATATAAATATAGGAATTGTATTTAATAATTTTATTAAGATTTAGTTCATATGCTATATAATTTATCCATGCAAAGTATACACTTCAGTGGTTTGTCGTATATTGTCAGGGCTGTGCAACACTCACCACAGTCTGGTTTTAGAACATTGTCATCAACCCACAAGAGAAGCTCCGATAGCAAGACCCTCGTGGCCTCCCATCTTTCTAGGGATCCATGTGCCTGCAGATTGGCCTGCTGTGGGAATCGTACACAGTCAGCCTTCTATCTGTGGGATCCATATCCACGGATTCAGCCTACTTCAGATGGAAGATCTGCGGTTTCAATGTGTGCTTCGAGGATTTGACTTGAAATTTTTTGAAAAAGAGTTTATTGATAGGCAGAGATACAGAGAGAGAAGAAGAAGAGAGAGAGAGAGATCCTCCATCTACCGTTTCACTCCTCAAATGACTGCAACAGCCAGGGCTGAGCCAGGCCAAAACCAGGAGCAAGGAGCCTCTTCCGGGTCTCCCACATGGGTGGCAGGAGCCCAAGGGCTTGGGCCATCCTCTGCTGTTTTCCCAGGCACATTCGCAGGGAGCTGGATCAGAAGTGGAGCGCCAGGACTTGAACCGACGAACATACGGGATTCCGCTGCTGCAGGCAGTGGTTTCACCTGCTGTGCCACAATGCTGGCTGCTGCAGTAACTCGTGCAAGCAAAGAAAGTGGCACTACCTTTCTCATGTACTAAATGATGCACACCACTGGTGTCTGAGTCTGTTTCTGTCAGGGGCACCATTTCCCAGCCATCTGGTAGTCACATCAAACAAAACCTTGCCACGTACTGAGACCTGCTACATCACGGACACGCCTTGAGAACATGCTGAGGGAAAGAAGACGCCACAAAAGGCCACTAGCATGTTGATAGCTTGGTATTCATGGGGCATTGGTTCCAGCACTGGCTGCATCCCATGGGCACAAAAACCTGCAGATGCTCAAGTCTTGTTAAATGGGGCGGTATTTGCATATCACCTATGCACCTTCTCCTGTATACTTTAAGTGATCTCGGGATTACTTACATTACGCAGTACTATGTTGGTAGCTGTTGTACTGTATCATTCAGAGAGTACTAATGAGGCCTGAACATGCGCAGTGCAGACGCAGTTTCTTTTCCTCAGTGTTTTCTGTAGGAGTCTGTTTTTCATTACTGTAATGAAGTACCTGAGACTGGGCAACTTCATAGAGTTTCACTTTGCTCACAGCGGTGGAGGTCATTGTGGCCACTTGGGGAGTGAACCAGTGGATGTAAGATCTCTGTCTCTGTCTCTGTAACTCTATCTTTTGAATAAATCTTGTCTTTTTTTAAAGAGGAATTACTGTAAAGATAAGTTAATCTTTATGAACATTGGTTTTATATAAACTTGGAGATTTTATAGCCTATTTTGCTTAAGAAAAGACGAGTTACCGGTGTGTGGAGATAACATGTAAGCATGATTACTTTCGGGTTGTTGGTGGCACGTGTGTGAACTGCCAACTGAAGATACTCTTGGGAAGTCATCCTGTAGGTGTGTCCAGGATTGGTTCCATGAGATTCTCCAGGGCAGTGCTTAGAGAGGGAGCAGAGAGCTGCAGAACCAGAGTGAGCGCGCCCTAGGATACAGGGGAGCGGCAGACCTGTTCTGCCAAAATGGTTTAATAATGTGATCATTGCTGAGTTCTCCTAATGAGCTAAATGTTGGCCAAGTCATGTCTGTGCAGGATTCTCTGACCCAGTTTATTGTTGGCCCAAGGCCACATGCTAACCGGTCACTAACTTGGGCCTTTATATTAAAAACAAAATGAAACAAAGAGATGTACCCTGGGCTTGCAGTGTGACCTGGATTTCAGCCCGATTCTGTGACCTAATCTCTTTGTGCTCTAGGTTTTTTTGTCTTCGGAAGGCAGTCCCCTATGAGAATCACTTCACAGGCAGCAAGATTTGCACAAAGGCTCTGTAAGTGCTAAGGTGCCTTTAAATGCTGGGGAGTGGTACTGTGCCATCAGCTTCCGATCCCTCTTCCAAATAAATACAAGACAAGTCAGATGGAAAATACCAGGGATTTCCCAAGGACTGACTCTGTGGCAAGCCTAGCTATGTTGTGTAATACATATGTATCGTATAATTGATTGTTGCTGGGTAAGCGCTTTGGAAAGAGGCTATCTAGTCTGAATTTCTTTCCTGTGTGTGTGTTTTCTTTTCCCCAGAAGTGGTGTAGTGGTTGAGCTGTGTGTGCTGAGAATGGACAGGAGTATCAAGCAAAAGTAACTATAGAGCCAAGGTAGAGGTTGATCTAAGCAAGGACAAAAGTTCAAGAAGAACCATTTAAAAAAGAACATAAATTTTTTGTTTGTTTGTTTTTGTTTTTAAAGCTGAAATTTGGCTCGGGCCCTGGGATTTAATGAAAGTTGAAATCAGGTGCCTGAGTCTGCCCCATAGCATGAGGGTCTTCTGAGAGCTGTCTTTGCACAGAGCCTCGTTACCCCCTCCTATGTTGATATTGTTTGTTTTCCCTACCTCTGTTACAGCAGGCAGCTGGATACTTGCATGTTGTCTGCCCAGGTCTCTTCCTCCTCTGTTTTCTGGGAATTGCCCTGCATTGTTTTTACTTTTACACACTCAGGCCTGTCAGCTGGACCTATGATCGGGCCTCTGGACAAGGGGAGATGGATTCTCTGGTGGTGTGTGGCTGAGGGGCTCCATCTGCAGTGAGGGGAGAAGAAAGGAGGTGTGCCCAGGTTCTTCCATGCTACCCTCGGGTGCCCGGGGGTCCCTGTGTATCTGCAGAAAAGGAAAAGGGAGAAGTGAGCTTGGATTTTTGCTTCCACTACGTCAAGTGGTTTGGGGGCGTACAACGCAAGGCACCCTAATGTAGTAGTACAAAGAAGTCCTGAGGTTTTAAGAGTTTGTATGAAGACGTGTTAGAAGGCAGAATTGTAGCATGTAGGTTGGGGGGTGAGTTCCTGAAAATGTGGACCTGTAGAGAGGGCTGTTGTGTCCTTTTCTGTGTGCAGACAGCGAGGTTGGGGTACATCCTGTGAGTGACAGCCTTGCTCCCACCCAGAGGGAAAAGCCTTTGCTAAGGACACCAGGTTGGGGTGGGGTAAGCCACCACAGGGTGCCTGTCCATTGCAGCTGCTTGTCCCTGAGTTGATGTTCTGAGGGTCTGGAACACACAGAGGCATCTAAGACTCAGGCCCAAGTCTGTCTGTCTGTCTCTCTCTCTTTTTGTCATGGGCCGCATAGCGAATGCTTCTAGTTTTTCTGGTCAGATGGTTTCAGTCTCAGCCACTGTTCCATGAAGCAACTAGAGACAGCATGCAGACAAATGAGCATAGCAGTGTTCCACCACACCATGATGCAAAACTGCTGAGATTTCAATTTTTTTTTTTTTTTTTAATTTGAAAGAGTTACACAGAGAAGGAGAGGCAGGTACAGAGAGAGAGGTCTTCCATCCACTGCTTTACTCCCCAGTTGGCCGCAACAGCTGGAGCTGCACCCATCCGAAGCCAGGAACCAGGTGCTTTCTCTGGGTCTCCCATGTGGGTGCAGGGGCCCAAGAACCTGGGCCATCCTCTACTGCTTTCCCAGGCCACAGCAAAGAGCCGGATCGGAAGCAGAGCAGCCGGGTCTTGAACTGGCGCTCATCTGAGATGCCAGCACTGCAAACGGCGGCTTTACTTGCTGTGCCATAGTGCTGGCCCCGAGATTCCAACTTTACTCAAGGTTTGCGTGTCCTGAGATACTCTTTTGATTTTTTAAAAAAATCACTTAAAAATGTTAAAGTCTTGGCTTCTAGGCTGTATATGGTGGGTGGACTTGGCCATGGGCTGTAGTTCACAGACCCCTGGAGCATCCTGTGAAGCTAAGGGGCTGTCTGTTTTTGAAATAGCTGAGGTGGGGGCTGGTGCTGTGGCGTAGCGAGTAAAACCACCACTTGCAGTGCCGGCATCCCATGTGGGCATCAGTTTAAGTCCTAGCTGCTCCACCTCCGATCCAGCTCTCTGCTGTGGCCTGGGAAAGCAGTGGAAGATGGCCCCCCTACACCCATGTGGGAGACCCGGAAGAAGCTCTTGGCTTCAGATTGGCCCAGCTCTGGCGGTTGATGCTATTTGGGGAGTGAAACAGCAGATGGATGACCTCTCTCTCTCTCTCTCTCTCTCTCTCTCCTTCCACCTCTGCCTTTCAAACAAATAAATACATCTTTAAAAAAAGAAATATCTGAGGTGGGTGAGACAAGCCTTCATTGAGTGAGAGTCCTGGCTAGCTCAATCTTTTTATTAACCTCACAGCACCCCTTAAGACAGTGGGCTAGTGTCTAGCCCTTGAGGTTAAAGGAAAGATTTTAAGTTAATGGAGCTGGGTTTTCTGCTGGGAGCTAATAATTTGCAGGCCAGTCTTGAGGTATGTGTGAACCCTGACAGAAGCGCTCTGCTCACTGTAGCTTTGAGGGAGGCACCATCATGCTGCTGTCCACATTTAAATAGAGAAACCAAGTCCCCTGGTAGTGGCGTGAAGCCCTGATTAGAATTACAGAGTTTAATTTTCCCATCTGTAGTTTAGCCACTGATATTTTCACATTCTCTCCTTTTAATTTGAAAGATCTAAGTGTGCTGTTTTTTTTTTTTTTAAACTGCTTTTTTGAAGTATGGTTGACACACAGTGAGCCACACATATTTAAGGTGTACAATTTGAGAAGTTTTGTTAGTGGGGTGTGTACATGAAGCCGTTACTGCAGTCAGGATAACCAGTGGTACTTAGCAGCCCCAGGATACCCTCTCGTCCCTCTGCATTCCTGTTCTTTGCTGTTTAAGCAGTCACTGATGTGCTTCCTCCTCTGTAGTTCTCATTTTATTGAATTACATAGAAGCATGGAACCTTTAAATATGGACTTCTTGTGTCTGACTTCTTTGAGCATAATTTTAAAATTTACCTGTGTGTTTGTATATAACAGCAAGCCATCCCTTTATTTAGTCGTATGGCTATACCACAGTTTGCTTTTTCCTCTCTTGACATATCTTTGAATTGTTTCCAGTTTCTGGTTATTTCACGGAAAGCTCTGTTCACATTTGTTTATGGCACTTTCATGGACATGTGCTTTATTTCTCTTGTGTTTGGATCCCAGTGGTGTCACTTGAAAGCTAACTGGGAGAGGCAGTGTTGCACCTAGTGGCGAGGTGCCTTAGCATAGGACACCTGCAGCCACACCAAGTTTCAGTCCTGGCTCTACTTTTTGAGTCCAGCTTCCTGCTAATGCATACGATGAGAGGCTCCTGGTGATGGCCCAGTTGTTCGGGTCCCTGCACTCACGGGGGAGATCTGGGCTCCTGGCTTCAGCCTGGACCAGCCCTGGCTATTGTGGGCATTTTGAGGGGGAGAACCAATGGGTAGAAGATTTCTGTCTGTCTCTGTGTCTGCCTTTCAGATAAATAAAAATAATTTTTGACAAAGGTAACTGGGATCTAGTTACTTTACCTTTAGCTTTTTTCTTTATTTTTATTTCTTTTTTTTTTAAGATTTTATTTATTTATTTGAGAAGTAGAGTTACAAATGGCTGCAATGGCCGGAGCTGAGCCGATCCGAAGCCAAGAGCCAGGAGCTTCTTCCAGGTCTCCCATGCAGGTGCAGGGGCCAAGGACTTGGGCCATCTTCCACTGCTTTTCCAGGCCATAGCAGAGAGCTGGATTGGAAGAGGAGCAGCTGGGACTACAACTGGCGCCCATATGGGATGGCGGCACTGCAGGCCAGGGCTTTAACTGCTGCACCACAGCACCAACCCCAGTTTCTTTATTAGAAAGAGAGGAACTGTTTCTGCCTCGCAAGTTCATGATGGGGAATTAGGAAATGTATATAAATATTTGCACATAAATACTTGGTAAACAATAATGACTGCTGTTTCCTACCATCTTTTAAAGGGCATTCATTTTAGTACGAATTTTTAAACCCATACATAGTCTTCATAACGGGCATTTTCCACAAACTTTTTGAAGACCTATGTTTACATGGATTTCAAAAATTTATACAAACATTTTTAAATTCGATTTTTCAAAACTTTTTGAACTACCTTGTGCACGTAAATAATTATGATACCAGAAAAGTGGTAACTTTTCCCATAAAACCGAAGCCGTGAATGGTTTCTCTTGGCCGTTCCCTCTCCTTTCTGCCTGAGAGTGAACGTGATAGTTGGAGAAGGCAGAGGGGTAACATGCCCAGGGCCGTGGGGTTAGCACTACTGTTGCTGGCAGTCTTTGCAGTTTGTGCCTGTAGTCATATGCCAAAGAGCTGTGAGGTCCTGGAAGCACAGTGTATCCACGGAAGTGCGTTTCTTCAGGAAGCCTTGGGAGAATAGTCCTTTTGTTTTGCATGGACCTTGTGCTTTGTCAGAGCTCTAAGACATATGTGAAGTTGTTAGTGCTGCCAAGTGGGTGACGGATTGCTTAATCAGTTTTTCCAGGTCTTCATTGCCAGAAGGGAGATGGACACGTGGGTCTTTGAACTTTCTTTTAACAATTAGCTTTGTGTGTGCTTGCTAACATTAGTGGAAATGGATTTTAGGAGTTACCTAGCATCTTGTGTGCACTTTGTAGTAAAAGGAAGTGGCTAGTGGAAATTCCTCAAATTTTGGACAAAACCCATTTGTCAGAATCTCAAAGGGCAGTGCTTTGGGGAAGAACACATAAAACATGCTGCTTTTTACCTACCCAAGACAGGGATTCCCTTCTTCCAGGCTGGTGTATTTGACTCATTTTTTTAAAGTTTAAGTTAAATTGAAAGCAGGCTTTATTGTTCCTCTTTAACTCTTAAGGATGAGCATATTTGTCTGCTTTTCCCATCAGTGTTAATATTTGGTGTTAATGAGTCTCTTTTTAAAATTCTCTTAAAGGTATAGAACCTGCCCTAAGTGTAAGTGTTGGTTTGGTTTTATGGCAAGGAGCGCACCTCAAAAAGTTCCTGGAAATACGAAATTAAAAAAAGTTTATTTTGGTGCCAAAATGTTCGTGACCATGTTTTTTCATAATACACAATTTCCATGAACTTTTTGAAGACCGCCTCACATTTTGTCTAAAACGGAAAAACCTTAGGAAGAGATATGCAGACTTTTAGTGTAAGTGATACCTGGAGTATGTTTAAAGCATTTTTTTTTTTTTTTTTGACAGGCAGAGTGGACAGTGAGAGAGAGAGACAGAGAGAAAGGTCTTCCTTTGCCGTTGGTTCACCCTCCAATGGCCACCGCGGCCGGCGCACCGCGGTGATCCGAAGGCAGGAGCCAGGTGCTTCTCCTGGACTCCCGTGGGGTTCAGGGCCCAAGCACTTGGGCCATCCTCCACTGCACTCCCGGGCCACAGCAGAGAGCTGGCCTGGAAGAGGGGCAACCGGGACAGAATCCGGCGCCCTGAGTGGGACTAGAACCCGGTGTGCCGGTGCTGCAAGGTGGGGGATTAGCCTGTTGAGCTGCGGCGCCAGCTGTTTAAAGCATTTTTTTTGCTGTTTTCTGCTTAACATTATATCATGAGCATTTTAAGCCTTTTAATGTTTTCTCCGAAGCAAATGAGTCACTTTAAGAAAACCTGACAGTGTTAGTTGCCGGTGATAAAACAGGCTGTCAAGTGTAGAGTGAAAATTTGGATGTTGGAGAACTTGGATTTGTAACCCTGTGCTTGACAACTTCCCGGTAATTAGAAGCTTCCTGCGAGATTGGGGGTATTATTAATGAATGTAATTCTGAGAGGATATATTTTGAAGAAATATGTCAGCATTTGTGACACCCGCATAATTACATGAAACAAGATTTTCCAAAGAGTAAGATGGATTATTGGGTTAGAATGTACAAAGACTTTGAGATTTCAGATTTTATTTTTCAGTAAACTTTTGCTTTTGTATTTTTGTTTTATTGTAATTGTATATTTTTCTGGAGTACAGAATGTTAGGATTTATGAATGCAATGTGGAATCAATCATTCTAGCATATCACCTCAGATACCATTTTTTGCAGTGATAACATTTAACGTTGACTTTTGCAGCAATTCTGAAATGTGTTTAGCATGCTATGCAAAAGATCTCAGCAATTAAAAACCCTTACTCTGAGGTTTTATCCTTTGACCATTGTCTCTCCACTCCCCCTACCCCTTAGGCATTCTCTGTGCTACTTTTGAGTTTGATTGATGTAGATTCCACATATAGGTGAGAACCTGTGATATTTGTCTGTATCTGAATTACTTTTCTTTTCTTTTCTTTCTTTCTTTCTTTTTTTTTTTTTTTTTTTTTTTTTGACAGGCAGAGTTAGACAGTGAGAGAGACAGACAGAAAGAAAGGTCTTCCTTCCATTGGTTCACTCCCCAAATGGCCACTACCGCTGGCACTGCACCGATCCAAAGCCAGGAGCCAGGTGCTTCTCCTGGTCTCCCATGCGGGTGCAGGAGCCCAAACACTCGGGCCATCCTCCACTGCACTCCTGGGCCACAGCAGAGAGCTGGCCTGTAAGAGGGGCAACCGGGACAGAACCAGCGCCTCAACCAGGACTAGAACCCGGTGTGCTGGCACCGCAAGGCAGAGGATTAGCCTAGTGAGCCGCGGCGCCGGCCTGAATTACTTTTCTTAGCATAATGTTCTCCAATCAATCCATGCTGTCACAAAGGATAGATTTTCCTTTTTTAAAAAAAGTTAGTGTTCCTTTTTTCTTTTTTTTTTAATTTAAGTAAGAAAATACCAAGACTTTATTGTTCTTGGTGTAAAGATAGCCCTGCTCATTGGAAGGTGTAACCCCTTCTTCACAGCAAGATGAGAATCAAGTGAGCTTAATTAACGCTGGGCATCCCCATAGGAGAAAGGCAAGTGGGCACAGCTCTGCCGGCCTGGAACCCAGGACGCCTGCGGCCTGGCGCCTTCTCTGGAGCCCCCTGAGTTCTGGAAGGGGTGAGGCCTTGGCACACAGCCACATGCAGCAGCGTCACATGTGGAAGTTGGTGACGCACTCGGCATTAGTCCTCTACGCAGAAATGGCAAAAGGCTCAAAGGGGTGAGCGGTGAAGGCAACGATGTGGCTGACGGGGCCGCCGAGCAGGCCCGCCCAGATCTCAGACTTGAGCATGCCAGAGTCACGGGCATAGAACCTGATCTCCGTGACACCCACTTGTCTTAGCTGAACAGAGACAGGTCCAGATAGGGGCTGCCACTGTAGGACTGAGCACTGATGGGCAGCCGGCCCATCCACTGGCGCACAGGCGCCGTGTGCCCCCCATACTTGGCATTGATGATGGTGTCTGAACTGTTGCTGGGTCTGCCTTGAAGTTGTTGCTGGAAGCTGAACACAGAAACTGGACCTCGCTGTGCAGGGTGGTGTTGCAGGAGAGGTTGCACAAGTTAGCAAAGAGCTCCAGAAGCTCATGCAACGTGTTCTCAATCCCAGCGATGACCTCCGTCGTCACCATGTTGTCCACAATGAAGAGGGATGCCTGGGAGGGGTCTGTGACCTGCAGCGTCTCCACGTCCTCGCTCGTGGGCTTGAAGAAGAGGTGGTCTGCATCCAGGAGCTGCTGCGTCCACAGGCGCAGCTGCTGCAACTGGTCAGAATACTGGGAGAAGTGCCTCTTGGCCATGGCTCTGCCGTCCTGCTCTGCCCGGTGCCACAGGTACACCAGCAGGCGGTGTTTCAGGGAGTTGATGACAGGGTCCCTGAAGGGATAGGCCATGCCGGTCTGGCTGTCATGCTGCACCTCGGGGAAGACGGCCAACACGGTGAGCAGGTCGTCCTCATAGCAGAAGCGGCCGATGGTGCGCACATCCATGAAGGTGCCCTCGGGGGTCACCGGGAAGACATGGATGATCTGCAGCACCGACAGGATGGCCAAGATGTTCTTATACAGGTACAGCCCCTGGTTGTGGGACAGGACCACCTTGTCACACTTGAGCATGCGCGTGTCACACAGACGGCCGATGTGCAGGTCCTCCAGCGGGGACTGTGGGTTGGGGGCCACTGCCTTGCTGTTGCAGTATACCTTGTAGAGGGGGGGGGTGGGGCTCGTCAGGCAGGTAGGCAGCCAGGCTCACGATGACACAGCAGCAGTTGTTGGTGAACAGGCTGCAGTTGGTGGTGACACTGGTGATGTGTAGCAAGACAAAAAGCATTCAAAGAGCTGGCCCCAGACACCAGCCTCCTCTTGGTCGCTGCCATCGGACAGGATCCTCCCCCAACCCCCCGCACCCCTGCAGCAGGTCCTGTGCTGCCTGGCAGCCCTGGTTCTCGTGGATCTCCAGAGCTCTCTGGTCTGAGGAGAAGGCGATGAAATAGTGTCCGTCAGGTGAATACTTGGGCAGGAAACACGGCGGCTTTTCCACGTTGACCGTGAGGTTGGGGAAGACGTTCGGTAGAACACGCGCACCTGGTGCCAGTGATATCCCTGCCATGAGGAATACTGGCATTGCAGTGGCAGACTGACCTGCTGTGCCTCAGTGCCAGCCCCTGAATTTTTATCTTCTGAAAATTGACTTTTCATAGTGTTTAATAAACAATCTTAAAAATTAGTTTAAATGAATAAATGACTTTTTAAAATAGTGATTTTGGTGATGGTAAATGACAGTGGATATAGTACACATAGAAAAAGCTCTCTAAGGATGTTCAATAGTTTAAGATTGCAAAGGGTCTTGAAACCAAAAAGTTTGAAAACTGCTAGGTTAGAACTTCCGTGTTGAAAGTTTTTTTTTTAAATTTTTTATCATTTATTCCTATTTCTACTCTACAATTTGCAATGAATTCAGCTCTAAAGGAAAGAGTACTTGGTTAATCAGTGGAATTACTCATCTTTTTTCATCTTTGCAGAGTCATTTTGTAGTTAGAGCTTATTTATGCGTTTTGGTTGAGACTTGGCTTTTCTAGAAATATTTACCTGAGTAAAATGGTGCTTGCAGTAGTGCCTAGTACAGTGTTAGACATACAAAGTAGCTTCACTTTCATTATGATGGAAGCCAGCCTGTTCTAGGGGTTGGAATCACCCTAAAGGGAGAAATGATAGCCCTGAGTTTACCCCGTCTCCCTGCCTCCACCATTGTAAGATGATTATGGAGATAAAGAAACAGCGATTTCACAGCTGTCTTTGCCAGTGACTTTTGACACTTATGAAGAGCAAAATGCTTTCCAATTAATTTTGTTTTCTTTGTTAAATGATAATGGGGCCGGCGCCGCGGCTCACTAGGCTAATCCTCCGCCTAGCGGCGCCGGCACACCGGGTTCTAGTCCCGGTCGGGGCGCCGGATTCTGTCCCGGTTGCCCCTCTTCCAGGCCAGCCCTCTGCTGTGGCCAGGGAGTGCAGTGGAGGATGGCCCAAGTGCTTGGGCCCTGCACCCCATGGGAGACCAGGAGAAGCACCTGGCTCCTGGCTCCTGCCATCGGATCAGCGCGGTGCGCCGGCCGCGGCGGCCATTAGAGGGTGAACCAACGGCAAAGGAAGACCTTTCTCTCTGTCTCTCTCTCTCTCTCTGTCCACTCTGCCTGTCAAAAAAAAAAAAAAAAAAATGATAATGGGTCTTTAAATGTGGTAGGAGTGGAGGTGGAGTCTGTCACTGACTTCCTGTGTTTTCAAAGGCCACCTTCTATGGGATTAGAAGTCAGGGATCTCAGAATAATATTTAGAGTTTGGCTAAATGAGAAAGTGTTTGTGATTCTTTTTTTTTATTTAAGTGTTGTAATTGGAGTTCACCTGGAGCAATGGGGGCGTCTTAGAAATGGCAGAATAAAAAGTAAATGTCGTTATCTGTACTGGAGATGTTTTGGATTGATTTGGAGGTGGAGGAGTATCTTCTAAGAGATAATCGATTTGCTGTCAGTTATTACAGGGTATTTAACAATGGGGTCATGTGGTTTTTTTTTTTTTTGTCTTCTTGCTATTGTAAATCATAAAAATGTGGGTGGTTTTAAAATAAAACATGTTTCAACCTCTTTACACATGATCTATGTACAAGTTAAGTAGATCACTTTAAGGTCTTTTGGTATAAGAATCTTAATGGAAAGCAGAAAGCATAATTATGTGGTTAAACAGAGTAGTACAGGTCTCGTTCTTCTTGTACAGCCTCTTAATTTACTGCCAAATTACTTTAAAAGTTTTACTTAGCATAATTAAGTAGAGTAAGTGATAAAGATGTATTACTTTGTGTATTTTAGATGTGTTCTCTCCTTGAGTCACAGCATTTAATAGGAACCTTTGAATTTAATTACCTCCTCTAACCTGGGTCCAGTGTGAAGACGCCCAATTAGTGCCAACACAAACTGAGTTTTTTCCACTCAGAGCTTGTAAGCAGTTCCTTTTATTTGTCCTAGTATGTTTGCTTTCAAATACTTTTTAATTTTTAAAAATTGTTTATTTGAACGACAGAGTTAGAGAGAGGGGGGAGAACTTCCATCCACTGGTTCACTCCCCAGATGGCTACATCAGCCAGGGCCGAGCCACCCAGAAGCTCCTTCCAGGTCTCCCACGTAGGTTCAAGGGCCCAAGTACTTGGGCCGTCTTCCACTGCTTTCACAAGCACGTTAGCAGGGAGCTGGATCAGAAGTGGAGCAGCTGGGACTTGAACCTGTGCCCATATGGTATGCTGGCACTGCAGATGGTGGCTTATTGCACGCCACGGCTCTGGACCCTCAAATACTTGTGTAAATAATTTTTTATTACAAAGAGGGAGAGAGAGAGATTGATTGATTGATTCCATCTACTGGTTCACTCCCCCAATTTTTTTTTTTTTTTTTTTTTTTTGGACAGGCAGAGTGGACAGTGAGAGAGAGAGACAGAGAGAAAGGTCTTCCTTTTCCATTGCTTCACTTCCTAATAATGGTGGTCGCTGTGGCCTGTGCGCTGCCGCTGGTGCACTGCGCTGATCCAAAGCCAGGAGCCAGGTGCTTCCTCCTGGTCTCCCATGTGGGTGCAGGGCCCAAGCACTTGGGCCATTCTCCACTGCATTCCCGGGCCACAGCAGAGAGCTGGACTGGAAGAGGAGCAACCAGGACTGAACCGGCGCCCCGACTGGGACTAGAACCCAATGTGCTGGCGCCGCAGGCGGAGGATTAGCCTATTGAGCCGTGGCGCCAGCCAACACTCCCCAAATTTCTGCAAGTGAATGCTGGAGCTAGATGGCTGGGGACTCAGTACAGGTTTTCCACAGGAATGACAGTAACCCAATTAGCTGACCATCGCTGTTGGCCTCTAGGGTCTGTGTTAGCAGGAAGCTGGAATCGGGAGCCAGAGCCAGGTGTGGGACAAGGGTGTCCCAGTCAGTGTCTTAAGTGCTGGGCCAAATGCCTGTCCGAGCCAGGTGTGGGACAAGGGTGTCCCAGTCAGTGTCTTAACTGCTGGGCCAGATGCCTGTCGGAGCCAGGTGTGGGACAAGGGTGTCCCAGTCAGTGTCTTAACTGCTGGGCCAAATGCCTGTCGGAGCCAGGTGTGGGACAAGGGTGTGCCATCAGTGTCTTAACTGCTGGGCCAAATGCCTGTCCGAGCCAGGTGTGGGACAAGGGTGTGCCATCAGTGTCTTAACTGCTGGGCCAGATGCCTGTCCAAGCCAGGTGTGGGACAAGGGTGTGCCATCAGTGTCTCGAACTACTAGGCCAACCGCCTGTCCAGCTTTCAGATTGCTTGCCACCCACAGAAAGAACATTTTACATTATGAATCAGTATACACATAAACATATGTTGTACCAATTTTTATTACATATAATATTTACCTTTTCCATAAGCAAATATATAAATCTTTTTTTATTTAAGTATTGATTTTAGGACTCCTTGCAGTGTTATTTTGTGTCTTCTCTTTCAGCTTCATTCATACCTGATCATTGCTTCAGTTTCAGCCGATGCCTTGGTCTCCTGCTTTGTGGAGACACTGAATTGTGACTTTCTCAGCTGGCCAACAGTGCAGTTCTCTGCTCTGTGCAGTGCATCCATCTGTCCTCCTTACCACACCTGTGATCTAGGTAGAATCCTTCCTGCTCCCTTGGGGGGTTGTCATCGTCAAACTTTCCCTCGTTAGTGACTTCTCAGAAGCCTTCAGATGTATTTAAAATTCTTTCCTCTTGTACGCTCATCTCTCCAAATACTGCTTTCTCCCTGGCTCCTCTTGCCAGACTTTATGAAGAGTCTTTACCGCCTGTCTGGGCCTCCATTTTTCTTTCACTTCTTAGCATCCCTCTCAACACCGTCATCAAGATCCTTATTAAATCAACTTCTCAACTCTCTCACGTGGACTCTGACCCTCTTCAGGTTCAGTTGAACGGAGGCTCCCTCTTCCTGACCTTGGCTTCCACTGCCTGAGGTCCTTCTGCCACCTTCTGTTTCTTCCTCCTCTGTCTGCCTCCTGAGTTCCTCAGGGTTCCAGCTTTGACCCCCCCCCCCCCCCCGCCCCGGTACATTGTACTTTCTGGAGATTTGCTCAGTTTCCCATCCTCAGAGCTCACGCTGAAATCTGTCACCAGCATAAAGGGGATCCTACACATCATACTAGGCCAGGATGACCAGAACCTTAACATTGAACACGCTCAGTCCCACAAATACCAGCTGTTGTGTGTTTCAGTATCACAAGCTTCTACTAATGTCTGCTGACAAGATAGAGGGGAAGAGGCAACATGAGATGACTGTGTGACAGCCACGTAGTGCAGCCAGATAGAGGAGGAGGGGTGATGGAATGTGATAACTGATTGGTAGCAGACCAGGCCTCCTGCCAGGTTGCCTCCTCGTAGAAAGATAGGAATTGAAATTAATCACCTTTGAGAACTCAAGGAAGGTTGTGACCTGGCTTTTGGATGCTTTCTGTATTTTGCTTACTAGCATTTTCTGCAAGTTAATTAAAAAAAAAAAAAAAAGCCTGGTGTGATATAGAAGTAAAGCGAAAACCGGCACTAACTCAGGTTTGAAGGTCACAGTTAATCTTTTCTGAGATGTGAGGCTGCACCAAGTGTCTGCAGTGACCATACAGCTCTTAACCTATATGCCTGTTACTGGACACCTCGCAGTCACCTCACAGTCAACATATCTAGATACTAACTGATCATATTCCTCTTCAAACCTGTAGTTCAGTAAATGATACAACTGACTTTCTCATATGTGGGTAGAACAAACTTGCTGGACTGTGCCATGCTGGGCATTTCCCTAGATTTTTGCACATGTAAAATCTTTGATTTCCAAAGTCATTTCACCCTACTGGGACTCAGTACAATATATTGTAGTAGTTGGATGACTTTCCTGTGTAAACTTGAACTCCACGTGCTGATCTCAGTTGATATGGCCCTTCAAGGGCAGGTGTTGTCTTATGTTCTAACATATTCACAACATATGGCATAGCATCTGACATAATATGTACTCATTTAATACTGCTAAATGAAACCAGCAGTGCTGGGATGAGGAGCGCCTCCAGGTCAGGTAGTGGTGGTGCCACCTACCTGTCCTTTAGCATGAAAGCTGGGGAGAACCAGAAGTCACTCTGCCAAAGTGGCAGAGTTGCTCAGCTTCACCACACGCTGGTTTCTTGTGAATTAGAACCTTCTGTTTGGTTCAGTTTGTTTGGGGTGTGGTGAATTCCCAGAACAGTGAATAAACCCAATTTAAAATATAAATTCATTCAAGACAAATGTGATTTTGGCTCATCTGTGCCATTGTTCAATGAATACTTTAGAGTGTACTGGTGGATATAAAATGTTGATGTTGCAGAATCAGATCATGGAAGTACTTTGGAACTTTAGAATTTGCTGAGTTTTGAAATATTGCCAGCTGTAAATTGCTGCCTTCACAGTCTCCCCCTTGGACAGCAGCTGCACCCCCATTTTACCTGGGTCCAGGAAGGCAGATGCAGTGTCCTGTAGCCTGGGGTCTGGATGATTAGCCTGACGTTGGCACCAAGAACATACTGGAATGGAATCCCCTTGGGACCAACACAGTGTCTTGCTCCTGTTTTTTCTCGCTTGCAGATGACAAACCCCAACTCAAAGCAGAGTTTCGCTCAAAATGGGGAACTGATGTCCTGTTTCAGTTAGGAATGTGCTCAGCAACAGCAGGTATGCAACAGAGTCTCAGCTGGTAGAGGAAGGAAGGGTTAAGGTCTGATCTTGAAGGAAGCCTTTCAGTGTAGGTCGGTGAGAAAGGGGTCGGCGGTGGAGTTCACTCAGGAACCTCGGTGTCTTTCCTGGTCTGCTTTTGTTCTTGGTTGGCAGAAGCTCAGGTGCCTCTCACAGCAGTGTCACCAATCGTGGTGGGACCCAAAGCTGTTCCCTCAGCTGCCTGACTGAACATAGACCACTTGAAGGGAGGTGTTCTGGGGTCTAGGTCAGAGTCTCCTGCTGGAACATAGACCACTTGAAGGGAGGTGTTCTGGGGTCTATCAGAGTCTCTTCTGCCGGAACATAGACCACTTGAAGGGAGGTGTTCTGGGGTCTATCAGAGTCTCCTGCTGGAACATAGACCACTTGAAGGGAGGTGTTCTGGGGTCTAGGTCAGAGTCTCTCCTGTGGGGTCAGTTGCTGAGGATTCTTTTGCTGGCCTTGGTTGGGACCATGACGTTATTATGCAATCTTACTGTTCCTCAACTTTCCAATTGTGTTTTTGTCCTTTTTCAAAAAAAAAAATATCTATTTATTTGAGAGGCAGAATGAACAGAAGGGGGAGAGAGAGAGAGAGAGAGAGAGAGCGAGCGAGCGAGAGCTATCTTTTACCTACTAGTTCACTCCTCAAATGCTGCAACAGCTGGGGCTGGGTTAGGCCAAAGCCAGGAGCCAAGAATTCCAATCCAGGTCTCCCACATAGGTGTCAGGGACTCAGCCAGTTGAGCCATCAGCTGTGTCCCCGGTACATTAGCAGGAAGCTGGATCAGAAGCAGAGGAGCCAGGACTTGAACTTGCACTCCTATATGGGCTGTGGGTTTCCCACACTGTGGCCTAATGGTGTTAACAGTGCCCACTCCCTCTGGTTGTCTCTCTGTCAGTACTACTCTTATTATACAGCTTTTGGAATACTTCATTGTGAACTGTTATTGGGACCTGCAGCGTGGTTGTCATCCTGAAATTTCTTCTTATTCCTGATTTACTCCACTTTTTCTTGAACTCTGTATCTCCCTTTTCCTTACACATATTTTTAATTTTGCTGGAATGTATGTGTATATAATCTTAAATATTAATCATTTGAGAATCAGAGAGAGTTCATATTTACTGATTCCTTCTCCAAATGCCTGCAACAGCAGGGACTGGGCCAGGGCTGAAGCTGGCAGCCAGGAACTCAGTCCCTGTCTTCCATGTGAGTGGCCATTAGCTCTGAGTCGCAGGGTGTTTAGTAGCAGGAGGGTAGTGTCAAGAGTCTAAACCTGGCATGGAACCCAGGCACTGTGACGTGGGAGGAGCCCATGCTTATCTGCTTTCATACTTAATTGGTAATTTGGCTAGTTATGCAATTCTGAGTTCAAAATCATCTTTCTTCAGCATTTGAGGGATTGCTTTCTAGCAGTTAATGTTATGGAGTATTGGGTCTCTCTTTGAAACTGAGTGCTTCTTTCTCTGATCTCGTGACATTTCATGAGAATCCTCCTTACTCCTTTTTCTGCTCAGCTCCAGTGGGCTCTCCGAGTCTAAACACTGTGTTCTTCCACTCTGGGAAATGTTCTCAGTTCTTTCATTACTTCCTTTGCACAGCATTGTCATGTCTCACTTTTCTTTTTAAATCAGTCCTGATTTTTAAGAAGCTTGGTTTTTTGTTTTTTAAGTTTTATTTCTTTACCTGAAAAGCAGAGTTACAGAGACAGGGAGAGACAGTGAACCACAGTCTGTCTACTGGTTCACTCCCGAAATGGCCATGATTAGGGCTAGGCCTGGTGGAAGCCAGGAGCTTCTTTTAGGGCCGACGTGTGAGGCAGCAGCCCATACACTTGGGCCATCTTCCGCTGCTTTCTCATGCACTTTTGCAGGGAGCTGGATTGGAAGTGGAACAGCCAGGACAGGAGCCCTTGGTCATATGGGATGCCAATGTCACAGGCAGTGGTGGCTTAACCCATTGTGCAGCACTGGCCCTGGTTTGTTTCCTTCTTCTTCTTCTTCTTTTTTTTTTTTTTTTTTGGAAAGGCAGAGTGGACAGTGAGAGAGAGAGAGAGAGAGACAGAGAGAAAGGTCTTCCTTTGCCGTTGGTTCACCCTCCAATGGCCGCCGCGACCAGTGCGCTGTGGCCGGCACACCGCGCTGATCCGATGGCAGGAGCCAGGTACTTATCCTGGTCTCCCATAGGGTGGGGCCATCCTCCACTGCACTCCCTGGCCACAGCAGAGAGCTGGCCTGGAAGAGGGGCAACCGGGACAGAATCCGGCGCCCCGACCGGGACTAGAACCTGTTGTGCCGGCGCCGCAAGGCGGAGGATTAGCCTAGTGAGCCGCAGCGCCGGCCATGCCACTCAGTTTTTATCACCCTTTTATTTCAACCTTTCTATTGAATTTTTAACTTCAAAACTCGGATTTTAATTTCAGCACTCTTTCATAATAGTGTTTCTGTTTCATGTTATGTATTATGGTTTCCTGATGTCTTTGAAAACACTCAGATTTTTTTTTCCCTCTAAAACTCTTGTTTCAGCTTTTTTTTCTGTAAGATTTATTTATGCATCTGAAAGGGAGGGAGGGAGAGACAGAGATCTTCCATCCACTAGTTCACTGAAGCCATGAGCTTTATCCAGGTTTCCCACACGAGTGGCCAGGGGCCCAAGCATTAGCAGGGAGCTGGATTGGAAGTGGAGCAACTGAGTCTCGAACACAGTTCCAGAGGGTTTATGACGTGCACATTTTAAGGAAAGTCGTTTTGGTGGCTGCGTATAGTGTACATGAGGTTTGGAGAGAGGTAGGAGGAGGGAGAGATGGGGTTGGATGTCACCAAGACTGCAGCCAGGGAGACCGTGGGTGAGGTCTGCACGGAGATCATGGAACGAAGGACTGGGACACTTACCAGGGTTAAGTCCAGACAGAAGGAAACAGGATCTAGCCCCTGGTTAGGTGATGGTGGCAGGATTTCAGGGGTAACCAGAGGAAGAGATCTGGTGAGAACAGAGCAGACCTCTCTGTTGATTTGTGTAGTGTGCAAAAGGTGGAGTTTGATTTGTGTTAACTTGGTAACTTTACAAAGGTTCTTAGTGCTTTGAATGTCCCTTGGGTCCGTGAACCTGAGTAGTTTGCTGGCCTTGCTCCTGTTCCTTATCCTGTACTCGTCCCCTCAGGGTCTTAGTCCCACCGTGCTGTGATTTCTGCAGCAGCCATTGAGTGTGCCTTCTGCCTGTTTCCCATGGAGGAGAGACAGACTGGACACAGTGTTTCCAACTTGAGCTAATATTTAAAAAAATTGAGACTTCTCCTGTACCTTGGATTTCTGGCTTCTCTTGGGAAGTCGAGCATCAAACAGGGCAGGCGTCGTCCTGGTGGTAGTGTCTCTTCCCAAGGAACTGCTGTCCCGTAGAAAGTCATTCTTTGTCACATGGCCACATCGCTGCTGCTCAGGCTGGATCTCCTGGGCAGCGTAGTCCTGCCCTCTGGACCCAGGTAGTTATCTGTCGGGTAACCTGTGGGGATTTCTCCTGGGCTGCAGCGATCACCCTATAAACGATTCCAGACTCTCAGGGATGCTGTCTTAACATTCCTTCTGGTATGCTTTATGGTGTGTTCCTTTTCCAAGCATAGACCGGAGGGATAAAATTAATAAAGTCTAATTCTACCAGCTGAAATCTAATGCAGGCAGTACCAATTTTTTGTTTAAAAATACAAATGCAGGCAGGGCTGATTAAAGGTTGGAAGAAGACAGCTTTTGGCTTGGCCAGGCAAACGTAAGCATCCCTGGTGGCACAGTTGGCACATCTGCCGCTCACACAGGTGGAGGTGAGCTGGGAGTCTCTTTCCCAGGTCCATAAGCTGAGATTGGACGACCTTATGGTCCTCCAGAGAGTAGTGTCGTGCTAACATGCAGGAAAGTGCAGCCAAATAAAGCAGCTTTGCTGTGTTTTTGAAGCATTCCTGTTAGAAGCCCCTCTGGAGGAAGTCTCTGCTTCTTAAGGCAGGAAGGAAAACAGATGAATTCTTTGTGCAGCATAAGCAGCACTGAGAACCTTGTCACTTGAGACAGTTTGTTAAAATGATGTGCCATAAATTGACTTGTTCAGGGGGCTCTGTTTTTCTAAGACCATTCTACGTAGTTCCCACTGTGGGTGTAGGTCGGCCCTGGACTGACCCGAAGATTTCCAATCATCAGAACGTAGGAAGTAGAGGGGATCATATTACACACGCTTGGAGCCCAGCCCATTAGAAAAGCCACATGTGTTTTCTGGCGTTGGCCGTCTTTGTCTTCGGATTTGAGTCACTGAATATTTGATCTGAATTCCCCACACTGCTTCCATAAACAGTTCCATGCACTTCTCAGGAAGCATGTGACATAACTTTGTGATTGATGTTACAGTTTCAACAGCAAGAACACAGGATCACAGAAAGGTCTGGTAACCCAAGAATCTTATATATATTACACAGGCACATGTCTCACTGTGAAAGAACAGACGTAGGGTGCAGCGTGCTGAGGTAGTAGGATGCATTAGGGTGACTAGTCAAGAACCAGTTTTTTTATATATATAGGTTCTTTTTTTTTTTTTTTTTTTTTTTTTTTTTTTTTTTTTTTTTGACAGAGTGGACAGTGAGAGAGACAGAGAGAAAGGTCTTCCTTTTTGCCCTTGGTTCACCCTCCAATGGCTGCTGCGGCCGGCGCACCACGCTGATCCGATGGCAGGAGCCAGGTGCTTCTCCTGGTCTCCCATGGGGTGCAGGGCCCAAGCACTTGGACCGTCCTCTACTGCACTCCCTGGCCACAGCAGAGAGCTGGCCTGGAAGAGGGGCAACCGGGACAGAATCAGGCGCCCCGACCGGAACTAGAACCCAGTGTGCCGGCGCCGCAGGGTGGAGGATTAGCCTAGTGAGCCGCGGCGCTGGCCTGTATATAGGTTCTTTATTTTTGTATTTTTATTTGTAGGGCGAAGGGAAGATACCTTCCATCCTCTGGTTCATTCCCCAAATGCCCACAGCCGCTGGGGCTGGGCCAGGCCAACGCCTGGAGCCTGGCACTCAACTTGAATGTTTCTGCCTGGTGTATGTATTAGCAGGAAGCTGGAATGGAAGCAGAGCTGGACTCAGTTCCAGACTTTAAAATGTTATGTGGACATCCAGTAGGCCTCTAATCCCTGTGTCAGAAGCCTTCCCTAGGAACCAAGAATTCTAGTCTCAGCGGTGTCTCTGTCTGCTGTGTGTCCTTTGAGCTACATTCCCCACCCACTGCCCCCCCACCCCATCTACTTGAAAGGTGAAGTGACAGAAAGAGAGAGAGAGAGATCTTCCATCTGCTGGTTCACTGCCCAGATGCCTGCAATAGCCAGACCTGGACCAGGCCAAAGCCGGGAGCCCAGAACACCATCCTGGGCTCCTGCTTGAGTGGGAGGGGCCCAAGCACTTGAGCTGTATTCACCTGCTGCTGATCCCGCAAGAAGCTGGGTCAGAAGCAGAGCAGTGGGGGCTGAGCGGCACTGCAGCAGGAGATGCGGGCGTCCAGAGCAGGGGCCTAACCCACTGCACTGATGTTTCCTGCCTGTACTTTCCTTTTAACAAGAGGAAGCTGGATTAGGCACCTGACATCGCTGGTGCTGCTTACTGTTACCATCTTTTAAGAACTACTAAAAACCCTGGGAAAGATGCTTTTCCATCCACGATCCTACTCAGGAACAGTGATTGTCGCCGTCTTCCCTGAGATGCAGGCAGAATGCCCTGTGCATCGAGGACGGTGGTGAGTCTTCTGAGCGTCTTTAGCTCCAGTCTCTGAGACCCAGGGGAAGCAGGCCTGACCTTATAGGGAGGCAGTCTTTGCTGTACGGATTTGCATATGCCAAAGGGGTTTTCTGCTTTCTAGATGCTTCTTTGTATCTGGTGGTAGTTCCTGAAATTGTGCATTATATATTTCACCTTGTTGCAGGGAGTTGGGAGTGCTTTTTTTTTTGTTTTAATAGGTTATTTATTTGAAAGGCAGAGTTAGAGAGCCATGGGCAGACGGAGAGCAGTCTTCCATCTGCTGGTTCACTCCTCAATTAGCCGCAATGGCTGGAGTCAGGAGCTTCTTCCAGGTATCCCACGTGGGTGCAGGGGCCCAAGAACCTGGGCCATCTTCTAGTGCTTTCCCAGGCCACAGCAGAGAGCTGGATCAGAAGTGGAGCAGCTGGGACTCAAACTGGCTTCCATATGGGATGCTGGCACTGCAGGCGGCAGCTTTACCCACTATGCCACAGCCCTGGACCTCGGGGGTGTTTTTTGACGACTGTGCATTGAGTCTGAAGAGGCTAGTAACATATAAAATCTTAGAATCATGGAGGATTAGCTTAGGTGCTAATGCCAAAGGTTTAATGGTGTGGGTGCCACCTGACTCAGAGTAAGAGGGCCTGAAGGGCCTGAAGGGTGTGTCCATCTGAGGGCCTGAAGGGTGTGTCCATCTGGTCGATTTGCCCAGCCCTGTCCTGGTCAGGCAGGCTGGATGTGAGACAGAGCATGTTGGTCTGCACAACCTTCTGTCTGCCCTTGAGGCTCAGCAGTGGCAGGGGGATTGTGCATGCCCTGAACACACAGATGTACAGAGATAGCTAGATGTACTCGAGCATACTTGTGGGATGAGCCAGGAGGAAGGGAGAGGAGATACAAAGAAGAAATAATTGATGGAACCACCGCCGGGTGGGGACTGGAAGAATGGGATTGGAACTAGGTAAGGGTGGGTGGGTATGTGTGTGTGTGTGTGTGGCAAGCATGAAAGGAAATCCTGTCTCCACAGAAGGCATTGGAGGAAGAGGAAGAGTAGTACATAGCTTGGACGGTGGGAAGATGGGACCATCGGAATTGTTTTCTTTATGACAACGTCAGTAGACTGGGGAAGTTGTACTGGCCTCTCTGCTGATCTCCTGAGCTTTCTTTTGTATTTGGTTCTCAGTGTGTCTTTGTATTATCGTGATGGGCATCTTTGGAGGAAAATGATTGTAGTAAACAAGGCCTCAGCTCTGTTCCACATCAACTCCCTGCACTCTTGTGAACTGCAGGGCCTGGTGTCCAACAGGCATTTAAATAATAGAGCTAGCGAAAGAGGTGGCTTGCAGAATGTGCACTAAGAAGTACAGAGCATTCTTCTGTTCTTGGAGTAAAGAATATTCATGTCAGAACCCACTGTCACTGTGGGGTACAGCAGTGGAAATGGCTTTGTTTCCAGCAATCTTCTTGGTAAACATTGGATTTGGCCTGTGTCCCTTTTAGTGTTTAGAAGATCAGCCGGGGTTCCAGTTGTAGGGAGATCCAGGAAGCAGCGGATGGCTTCTTATCCTCTCAGTGTATCTACTTTACTTCAGTATAAAACTTAGTTTTATATTGTCATACTTACCTAGGTATGAGGAAGTGATAGTGTCTGTCAAAATGAGTATCACACTCGCTGTGATGTCGGCTATGTGATGTCAGCACCAGTGTGTTTTTCTTGGTCCTGTACTTTGAGTCCTTGGGCACAGCCCCCCTACCTTTCTCTTACCCTCTGTCTTTATCCTTAGTCTTCTCTTGAGGTTTCAGTCCTCTTGAGTGTGGGGTGTGCCCCAGAAAGTCTTTAGCTGTCTCATTCACCCTCATGGTTTGGCTTTTGGCTCTGTGACTTCCTGGTGTCTTTGGGATGTGTCTTCCTAGGTGGCCACACCCTGTCCCTGCTGCCACCTGTCTGGGTGTTCCTGACATCTCTCATTCTGGTGATATGACACTGTTCGCCCATACATCTCTCCATGAAGGTTTGGACTTGGATTGCGGTATGCAGTTTCAATCCACCTTGTACTGCGTTTCCAGAGCCGCCCTCCTTAAGACAGTGCCTTGTTTTTATTACTTTGATTTTTCACTAACACTTCTGAGTTTCTACCAGCAGAGAATCGTCATGGCTGTCTAGAAAAGAAAGTCCGAATTTCTTAGCTGTGAAAGCCTTCTACTTTCCTGCTTCCTCCTCATCCCCGTTCCCTTGCTCTCTGTTAGTAATGCGGATGTATCATAAGCCGTTTCTAACTCCCATCTTTGTGTGATGAGGAGTGGGGCCATACTCCCATCTCCCTCTCCAGCTAGAGTGGCCTTTCTCCACAAAGCCTTTACAAACCTTTCTCGGTTCTTCCTGCTGTTGGTGAAGGCTCCTTCCAGGTTTCCTGTAGGATTTTTTCCTAATCAAATGATCCTGGATGAGCCTCAACTTCCCAGGAGCTGGAGTCCACTGCACGGCAGGCATTGGCCTTAAGACTTTCTACCTCCGGTCTCACCACAGACTGACAAAGAAGGAAAGAATGGGTTCTATAATAGACTGAACCCGGAGGAGAAAGCCTCGAAATGTCACAGGGAATCTTGCCAAGTTGCCTGATCTCCCTGGGCTGCAACTTTTACGTATTTAAATGAGAAGGCGTCTGGCCCTGACCTCTGAAACCATTGGCAGGTTTTAGACCTAGCGTTACATGAATGGCTTGGTAATGGGATTGGAAATGCTGTGTGAATGGCTGCCTTCCTCTGTCCTGTTGGGATCATTATGAAGGAGACTAAGTTTTCCTTAACCGCAGTCTCAGAAAGTGATGAGCCAGCTTTTAAAAAAACAACCTGACAAAAAAAAAGTGTCTCCCTTTAGATTCATTCACTTGGCTTTCAGCCTCTGTCTGTATCCAAAATAGGATTAGTTGCCTCTTTGCCTTCTTCCAAATTCCTGCTTGAACTGGCAAATAGCAGGCATTTACCAAAGCAGTCCCTCTGCCTTCCTGTTCTCCTACAGGTTAAATCCACCCCTTCCTTGTCCTTGCCCCCACCCACAAATCTGGAAGACATCACAGTGTGACATCACTGCCCCTCCACTTGCTGGATGAGGTTCCCCCTTTCTCTTGCTCTTCTAAATCAAGATGAGACTTGGCTTCTCGCAAGAAATTGCTGCTGGAAGAATGAATTTTTAAAGTGTCTCAGTGGGCAGGGATTTCATCGGACAAAATCTCTGAGAAGCAGGCATGTGGAAACTTTCTTAAAACTCTCTGGAAACCTAAAACATCTAGAATCTGAGTTGTTTTGGAGAGGTTTGAAATTCTGTTTGATAAGATTCTCTGATAATAAGCCATCTTTTTTTTTTTTTTTTTTTTTTTTAAGTGACTCTGTATGTTTGTCTTTTTTATCAAGGCTTCCTTCTCTTTAGCTACCCGCCTTCCCCTTGGGAACTGTTTCTGGCTAGGACACTATCTCTAAGCTGTTCTGATGAGATCTTCTAGAACTTCTGAAGTAGCTCTGTTCCCCTTGGCCTTAGTGTCCTTGGAAGGCCAGATTTCCCAGTTCTGAGCTCATTAGATGTGATTACTTGCTGCCTCTCGCCCCCAGTGACTTTGTTCCTTTCACAGTGACTGTTCTCTGATTGAATGGGTTTTAAATGGTCTCAGTACGCGTTCCTTATGGCTTGGATTTCTTTGCATTTTCTACCGTATGTGGGGAGGAAATGCACAGAGGAGGAAATAAAAGTACGAGACCTTCTCAGACATTTGTTTCTGCAGCTGAGAAGCTGAACCTCCCCTAGGAAGCTGCAGACACCAGCTTCAAAATAAATCACCAGCAGTTTCGTTTCGTACAATGGCGGCAAGCCACCTGTTACCCTGGTGTTCCACTTCTTGTTGGCCTCATGTCCTTGGTTGGGGCAGTGGCCAACTTCTGCTCTCCTCACCCTTCTCTCTGGCTGGTCGGACTCCTGATGGTTTGTGGAGATTAATTTAAAATGTTCAGTTAGCTTTAAAAGACAAATGACTTGGAAAACACCACCGCGAGGACCTAATAGATTTACTTGGTTTGCTTCTTAAGGTTGGATTGAACCTCCATGGGAAAAACAAGTATTACTTTTTTAAAAAGTTTTATTTATTTGAGGCTGGCGCCGTGGCTCACTAGGCTAATCCTCCGCCTTGTGGCGCCGGCACACCGGGTTCTAGTCCCGGTCGGGGTGCCGGATTCTGTCCCGGTTGCCCCTCTTCCAGTCCAGCTCTCTGCTGTGGCCAGGGAGTGCAGTGGAGGATGGCCCAAGTGCTTGGGCCCTGCACCCCATGGGAGACCAGGATAAGTACCTGGCTCCTGCCATCGGATCAGCGCCGTGCGCCGGCCGTGGCGGCCATTGGAGGGTGAACCAACGGCAAAGGAAGACCTTTCTCTCTGTCTCTCTCTCTCACTGTCCACTCAACCTGCCAAAAAATTTTTAAAAAAAGTTTTATTTATTTGAAAGATGAAGTGACAGAGAGGCAGAGACAGAGATCGATCGTCCTCTGCTGGTTCACTTACCTAATGCCTCCAACAGTCAGCACTGGGCCAGGCAGAAGCCCAAAGTCCGTAACTCTAATGGGGTCTCCACGTGGAAGGCAAGGACCCGAGTACTTTGGCAATCATCTGCTGTGTTTCCAAGGCTCGTTAGCAGGAAACTGGATCCAAAGTGGAGGAGCCAGGACTCTAGCCAGCACTCCTGTGTAGAATACTGCATCCCACGTGGGGGTCTGATCTGTGCCGCTAATGCCCACCCCAGGTGTTACTTCCATGTGCCTCGCAGAAGCAAGAGCTGCCCCGATGAAGCAGTGTGATCGCTCTGCAAAAATGTTAGCCCACATTGACCTAATCAGTATTGATATTTTCGTGCTTATAGGTAGCTGCTGCTTGAACAGTAAATTGAGCAACTCAGACTTGATTTGATAAATCTGTTGTTGTAATGGATTTCCATTTCATATGTGTTTTGGGGGTATTGCACTTATGAGAATCTTAAGAATAAATAGATCTGGTGTCTGGGGTGCAGTAGGAAAGCGAAGCATTGTTTTCCAAATTACTTTAGGGAGGCATCTTGTTCTACTATTTGCCTCTCTACGACCAGCCTCCAAGAGTAGAAATCAGTGAACTTGATACCCACCCAAAATTGTGGGCCTGCTGCCTGACAGATTAAAAAAAAAAAAAACAAAAAAAAAACAACTCACTAGAAGGTGTTGGCACACGAAGTAATGTATTTGCAGCCAGAAAGGAGACCACAGGGAATAATTTCTGAAGGCACGCCTCCAGGGACAGGGGAAGCGGTTGTCTTATTTTAGGGGAAATGAGTCTGTAAGAAGGAAAGCTCTTCGTCAGATGAAGCGATGGGACAAGTCCCACACAGGCACAGTGCAGAACGTGTTTCAGCACAGTGTGTGTGTTGTCGGAGCAGAGATCCTGTATCGGCCCTTCTGCACCAGCATTGCTCTTGTCGTGGGTTTGGACCGGTGATGCGGGGTGGCTGCTGATTGCATCTCTCTGGAATGTGACTAGCAAACCTGAAAGAAAGCTTTGGTGCACATCGGGCACTTCAGGATTTGAGATAGAAACGAGTCACAGTAAAGCCTTTTGAGCAATTTGGGGCATCAGTCAATGACACTCAGTGAAATCCTTTCTCTAGTGGGAGAGTAGATACGGGTTTGCAGCAATTTTATTTCCTTCCTTTTGGAGTCTGACATTTATTTCATCTTCCAGATGAATTAAGCTCTCAATCACAAGAGATACTCCTTGTTGCCAAATGTTGTATTTAGAAATGTTATTTAAAGCTTTTTTTTCCCTTAAAGCTGAGACTTCTAAACCTTCATAATGTATAGGCTACATTTCAGAGCATGTGTTAAACATATCCTCACTCCAATTCCAGAGCTTGTGTCGAGTACCATTTAATTTGAACTTGGTTCAGGAGGCAAAAGGAGTCCCTGACTTATTTTTTAAACAGGAAGAAGGGTTAAAACGGTAGGCCTGGCCAACACTTTTGAGCTGCTTTCCAGAAACGAAAGTTTGGCTCTCATGAGCTGCTATAGCTGCTGACGTTTTGTTACCATGCGAGCTAATGATTATTTCTTTTAATAAAGTAGTTTTTTCTCTACCTTCCAATTGTATGTGCCTATGATTGCTTACCAGAAACTGGTGTAGCTGCCATAAATTCTAGATCATGCCAGTGCCTGGTACTATCCCATTACAAAGGAAACGATAGAAAAGAGAGTTTTTAGACTGAGGCTTCTGGGATATGTTGATAGCAAAAGATGCATGTAGTAGTCATGATTGTTAATTTCAGAATTCATTAGATGACTACACTGGATGTTTTGGTTTAAACTTTTTTTTTTCAAGATTTATTTATTTATTTGAAAGGCAGAGTTACAGAGAGAGACAGAGATGGAGAGACAGAGATCTTTCATTGGCTGGTTCACTCCCCAATTGGTCACAATGGCCAGGGCTGGGGCAGACGGAAGCCAGGAACTAGGAGCTTCTTCCAGGCCTCGCACATAGGTGCAGGGACCCAAGCACTTGGACCATCTTCTGCTACTTTCCCAGGCACATTAGCAGGAAACTGGATTGGAAGTGGAGCAGCCAGGACTAGAACCGTTGCCCATATGGGATACCGGCACTGCAGGTGGTGGCTTTACCTGCTACACCGCAGTGCCAGCACCTGGTTTAAACTTTTTAAAAGAAGTACTTCAATAGAAACAGAAGACAGCCCTTCATGGCATCTTGTAGGGAACCGGGTTTGTCTGCTGACCTTAATTTCCAGGGAGAGTGGGCACTCTAGCCGCCACTCGTGCCTGTAACTTGTTCAGTTACCCTGGTTTGCCTGGCCCCTGTTACTTTTGGCAAAAATGGGACTGTTTTCTGTTTTCCACAACACAGTTTTCTGTGCCTTTTGGTGAGATCAAAGAGAGTTACATGATTCCCCGCGATGCAGTTCTGAGTCCCGTCGTCTGGGTCCACGTCTGTGATCCTGTTCTACCACGTTTGCTGTGCTCTTAAGCACAGTGCCTGTGAGCACCCTCTGCCAAGCCCCCTGATAAACGCAGGCTCCCCAGTGTCCTGGCCGCATCTGCATCTTCTGGTGCTGTCCAGAATGGCGATATTTCTCTGGGCATCGGCTTCATTGAAGATCACTCACTATGTAGGAAACTCAGATATGTGAGGGCTTGAAGATTTCTTAATAATTCACGTCTTTAGGTTTTAAAGAAATGTTTTTAAGATTTAATTTCTGTTGCATAAATTTGTTTAATTTGTCCTGCAGTCTGTTGATATTTCAGATTCACGTTGGACGGAATCTCGGTGCTGGTGGTGGCTTATGTATTGGCTGTCTCTGCTAGGGCGGTGTCATCTTGACTGGGAGAACCATGCCATTGACATGCTTATCCGTAGCTTGAATAGGACAGGCATCTGCTGTAGTGGTTGGGTTGTCATTTGGGATGCCTGCACCCATATTGAATTGCCTGGCTCAGGTACTGGCTACTCCTGATCCAGCTTCCTTCTGATTCACCTCTGGGTGGCAGCAGGTGGTGATTCAAGTACATTGGTCCCTTCTGCTGATGAGGGAGACCTGGACTGGGTTCCAGGCTCCTGTCGTTGATCTAGTCGAGCACCAACTGTTGCAACCATTTGGCTGGTGAAGCTCTCTCTCCATCTCTTTCTGTTTCTCTGCCTTTAGAATAAAAAAAAAAAGAAAATAAATTTAAAAATAAGTCTTGAATAAAATAGAATGGATGCATTGCAACATCATACTGAAAACATCTTCTTGAAGTTTAATCTTTCAGCCTAGCTGTCACTGTCCTGACAGGAAATCAAATGCTGTTGTAGAAGAATTTGTTACTATCTCACTGAAGTCTAGAATATTGTGAATTAATCCCAGCATACATTGCAGATGGATGCCCGCATCCTATAGTGCCAAAAATGGCTGTTTTGGAGGGTTTGGTTAATATCAGTAAGGAGTTACAGGCAGTGAGAAAACGTTGAAGTGTGGTTTGTGGGAGGTAGAGTTTTCATTTTATATCATGTTACTTGGTTTGGTCTCTCTCCTTTCTGTTTGCGTAGCTTTTTGTGTGTTCATAGCCATCTGCTGCTCCTGACTGAAAGAGTGTGAGAAGTCCAGGTTGAAGCGCAGGGGAGCAGGTGGACTGGCCGGTAGATGGGCTTTGAAGCCACTCTCTGGCCAATCTGGACAGTTTGGAGGTCGTTTCTCAGTTTTTCCGGAGAGGACTTCTCCAACCTCCTGATTTAGAGGTGCCTGATTGACTTCCAGCATGTGATGGGCAGCGAAATTTTGGAGGAGGAAAGGGGCAAAAGAGTTTTCGTCTTTTTTGGTTACTCTAGTGAAATACCTGAGACAGGCTAACTTCACAAGAAAAAAGATTTACTGGGCTCACAGTCGTGAAAGTTCACGGACTCAGCTCTGTTGAGGACTGCATGATGGATGGCATAACAGCATGTGGGAGGAAGAGATCCTGTCACCAAACAGGAAGCCAGAGAGACTGAGATCCGCAGTGCATTCCCAGGGTACACCTCCAGTTGACCTACAGTCCTCCCATGGGGTCCCATTTCTTAAAGGTCCCACCTCCCAACATCACCCCACTGAAGCCCACGTCTCTAAAACTCAGACTATGAGGGACACATGTAAACCGCACCGTAACTACAGCAGAATCTCATGGTTCAGTGTGCATACCTTCATTTAATAGACCCTCTTCTCGCCCTTGGCTTTCAGTCCAAGCCTGTAGTGCTTGCAGTCGGTGGTCGCGATTAGCTCCTGTAAGTCCAGGAGTGACTTTACCTGTGGCTAGATCCTGAGGCTAGGTATTATATTCTCTCCCCCACCTGTTAACTGGGTTACGTTCTCAACCCTAAATCAGTCACTGTGCTGGGGTAAAGGGCGTAGACTATCCTCTCGAAAGAGTAGCCCTCTAGTAGCTGCCCAGCAGGGAGAGGAGCTGTTTCCAAAAGGAAGAGGGGAAGCACTAACAACGGCTTTCCACACTCTGTTTCATACATGAGAAGCACAGTCTTTGTGAAAATTTAATTTCCAGAAAGGAGCAGGAATTTAGACTTTTAGAAGTAGGCAGAGTGGTGGACATTTGGCCAGCATGTTGGAGGGCCTGGGTTCAAATTCCTCCTCTGGCTCCTGACTCCAGCTTCCTGGTATTGCATACCCTAGGAGGCAGCAGGTGATGGCTCAAGTGACTGGTCCTGCCACCGCCACCCACATGGGGGAGACTTGAATTTGAGTCCCTGGCTCCCAGTTTTGACGTGGCCCATCCCCAACCATTGAGTGAGTGAAGCAGGAGGGAGCTGCCCCTCTTTCTGTTTATCTTTCTCTTTCTGCCTCTCAAATAAACAAAAATGAAAAAATTAAAGAAGGCAAAAAGGAGCCAGTGGTAGATATAAAGGATGTCATAAATGACAACATCAAATTTATATCTTGAAGCTTAACCTTAGCTCTGTGGGAAATAAGCCACTGAAATGGATCTGAAAGTAGGGAGCCAGGTAATGATCAGAAACTAGTAGAATGACGGAACGTGGCACAGAACCAGGAATCCATCTTCTGTCGTGTTTGGATTCCACCCAAGGAGGAGTTGCCAGTTCGTTGTGGGAAACCAGACAGATGAGTGTTTATGCTACAGCTGATTAAAATAAGCACCAGTCTCCATCCATACAAACCATTTTCCACTGTAGCGTTTGCTGCAAGTGTGCTGTGTTTCGCAGTACGGGACCTTGGGTCCTCATTCCCAGGCAGCCTTTGTGCCAAGGTCTTTGCTGGTTATGGCTGAGCCCACTTCTGCATTCTGGGGTTATCACCCCAGAAATCATGGCTTTGAATAGGTTCCGGGATCGAGCCTGTTCAGGGTGCATGGGGGGAAGGCTTGCTCCACTACCAGATTCAGGAGGGGCCTGCATGCAAGGGGGTTGAGAACTGTGCTGCATGAAGGTCACCCCTGGAGCTTCCTCTTGGAGCTCCTCTTCTGGAATTCCCATCTCCTGTTCCCCATTTATGCCTGAAATGGCTCTGCCATGTGGTGGGCTCTTCTCACAACAGATTTATTCCTGGGACAGTCACACTTGAAACGCGGAACCTGTTCTTACAAAGATATCTTGTTATCAGTATCATAGCAAATGAGAATAATGCAGTGTTGTTATTTAGACCAATGGTTTTTAAATTTCCCTGTTTAGGGGCTGGTGCTGTGGCATAGTGGGTAAAGCCACCACCTACAGTGCCGGCATCCCATATGGGCGCCAGTTCGAGTCTCAGCTGCTCCACCTCTGATCCAGCTCTCTGCTGTTGCTTGGGAAAGCAGTAGAGGATGGCCCAAGTCCTTGGGCCCCTGCACCTGCATGGGAGACCCAGAAGAGGCTCCTGGCTTCGGATTGGCACAGCTCCGGCCATTGCAGCCAACTGGGGAGTGAACCAGTAGATGAAAGACCTCTCTCTCTGCCTCTCCTCTGTAACTCTGACTTTCAAATAAATCTTTTTTATTATTATTTGACAGGTAGAGTTACAGACAGTGAGAGAGAGAGACAGAGAAAAAGGTCTTCCTTCTGTTGGTTCACTCCCCAAATGGCCGCTACGGCTGGTGCTGCGCTGATCTGAAGCCAGGAGCCAGATGCTTCTTCCTGGTCTCCCATGCGGGTACAGGGCCCAAGCCCTTGGGCCATCCTCCACTGCACTCCTGTGCCACAGCAGAGAGCTGGACTGGAAGAGGAGCAACTGGGACTAGAACCCAGCGCCCATATGGGAATGCCAGCACCGCAGGTGGAGGATTAACGAAGTGAGCTACGGCGCCAGCCCTAAATAAATAAATCTTAAAAAAAAAAAATTCCCTGTTTAAAAAATAAAAAATGCGTGCTTTTACAGCTTATGTCTGATTTATGTGTATTGACATATACTTCTACTTATTGTATATCCTATAAAACAGAAATAAGCTAGGCATTAACAAGATGGAAATTGAACAGATAGATGGATAGTCTTTTTTTTTTTTTTTTTTTTTTTGACAGGCAGAGTGGACAGTGAGAGAGAGAGAGACACAGAGAGAAAGGTCTTCCTTTGCTGTTGGTTCACCCTCCAATGGCCGCTGCGGCCGGCGCGCTATAGCCGGCGCACCGCGCTGATCCGATGGCAGGAGCCAGGTACTTCTCCTGGTCTCCCATGGGGTGCAGGGCCCAAGCACTTGGGCCATCCTCCACTGCACTCCCTGGCCACAGCAGAGAGCTGGCCTGGAAGAGGGGCAACCGGGACAGAATCTGGTGCCCCGACCAGGACTAGAACCCGGAGTGCCGGCGCCGCAAGGTGTAGGATTAGCCTAGTGAGCCACGGCGCCGGCCTGGATAGTCTTTTTACACCATGATTAATGATCACAACTTCATGTTTGAAAACTTTGGTTTAGGCTGCATGGATTAGATAGACTGTATAAAGTGCAGTGGATTTGTGCCCCTCCCCCATTCTGTTTCATAGGTTCCAGACAGCGCAATTGGAAATACAACCTGTGAATACATTTAGCCCATCATCTTTCCCCGGCTGTGTTGTGTCCCCCGATATGCTTAGGTGAGCCGTGCTGAGTATGGGATCACAGTCTTCCCGTTGGTTGGTCGCTCACCTCTCTGTCTTGTGAACCCTGAAGCCACAGCCTTTGTTTTTAAAATTAAAACAAAAAGGAAGAAAACCATGAAGTTGGGGGACATCTTTAAGCAAAGTTTGGTATATCTGAAAATATTAGATATTGTTTGTATAACAACTTAAATTAAGAATATAGAGTAAAATGCAGCACTAAGTTTATCATGTATTATCTCTGACTGCTCACTAGGAAAGAAGAAAAAAGACTGGCATGAAGTACACAAAATGCTAATAGTTGTGTGATGGTGATTTTTTTATTAAAGATTTATTTATTTATTTATTTGAAAAGGCAGAGCTACAGAGAGGAGGAAAGACAGAGAAAAGAGAGAGACCTTCCATCCGCTGGTTCACTCTCCAAATGACTGCAATGCCTGGGACCTGGCCAGCCAAAGCCAGGAGCCAGGAGCTTCTTTTGGGTCTCCCATGTGGGTTCAAGGGCCTAACGATTTTTTTTTTTTGACAGGCAGAGTGGACAGTGAGAGAGAGAGAAAGGTCTTCCTTTTTGCCGTTGGTTCACCCTCCAATGGCCGCCACGGTTGGCGCGCTGCGGCTGGCGCACCGCGCTGATCCGATGGCAGGAGCCAGGTACTTCTCCTGGTCTCCCATGGGGTGCAGGGCCCAAGCACTTGGGCCATCCTCCACTGCACTCCCGGGCCATAGCAGAGAGCTGGCCTGGAAGAGGGGCAACCGGGACAGAATCCGGCGCCCCGACTGGGACTAGAACCCGGTGTGCTGGCGCCGCAAGGCGGAGGATTAGCCTAGTGAGCCACGGCGCTGGCCGGGCCTAAAGATTTGAGCCATCTTCCACTGCTTTCCCAGGTGCATTAGCAGGGAATTGGATTAGAAGTGGAGCAGCTGGGTGTTGAACTGGTACCCATATGGAATTCTGGCGTTGCAGGTGGCACTTTACCTGCTATGCCACAGTGCTGGCTCCGTGAGAGTGAATTTTTTTTTTAAGATTTATTTATTTGAAAGGCAGAGTGATAGAGAAAGTGGGAAGAAAAAGAGAGGTATGTTCTGCCTGCCTGTTCACTCGCCCAAGAGGTCCCAACTTCTTGGGCTGCCCAGTCCAGAGTCAGGAGCCCGGAATTCCACCCAGGTCTCCACATGGGAGCAGGCCCAGACTTGGGCCGTCTTCTGCTGCTTGCACAGGCTCATTAGGGAGCTGGAGAGGAAGTAGAACTTGGTGGGAGCCTGGACTCTGGTGTGGAATGCTGGGCCACAACACTGGTGCCCTGGATAGTGATTTTGTTGGTGGCTTTTGTTTCTTTGTTTCCCAGTCTTCAGTGACATAATTGCTTTGTTTACAGAACAAAAAATAAGGGACCCACATTGTGGGGTAGTAGGCTAAACTCTGCCTGTGGTGCCTGCATCCCATATGGGCTCCGGTTCAATTCCTGGCTGCTCCACTTCAAATCCAGCTCCCCCCCAATGGCCTGGGAATCATTGTAACACGTCCCAAGTGCTTGGGCCCCTGCACCCATGTAGGAGACCTGGAAGAAGCTCCTAACTCCTGGCTTCGGATTGGCCTACCTACTGCCTTTGCGGCCATTTGAGGAGTTAACCAGCAGATGGAAGACCTCTCTCTCTGTCTTTCTCTCTCTGTAACTCTCTCAAATAATTACAAATAAATAAATAAAAAGTGCCGGAAGCTCTTCAGTTACAAGAATGTTCATGTCAGTAGGCAGCGAGGGCGTTGGAACATAGGTTGGTGTTCCAGACTGCACGGGCATCCCTCCCCCATGAAGCTTTGTAACTCCTGCATCGTCAGCTCTCTGAGTTGCAGTGTGCATTGCTGTGACTGCTGGTCCTTCCACGCGGGAAGCAAAACATAGCTGCATTCTTGATGTCTGACTGATAAAAGACAAACAGAAATATCTGAGCTCACTGTTGGGTTTTTTCTTCCCCACGGTTGTTGAAGCAGGGAGAACCACAAAGCGCTTTTCCTGACTTTGCCTCCGTGTCCCTACTTCAGTCTTTTCCTTCTCGGTCCCCCAGACCACACTCATTCATGGAAATTGTTTCCCTGTTGCTGCTGAAAAAACAATTCAGTTCTGATTTGAGATGACCCTGATTGTTTTTCAGTGCTCCTGCCTTAGAAGAAATTAAATCTCCAACAATATTTTGCATCGAGCCAACATATGTCAGAACTGTGGTCTGTCTTGGATTTGTGAAAGCCTTGACTGTTTCTGTTTCTGTCAGAAATGAAAGGAAACCTCGCTTCGGTCTTCAGACACAATCTCTGGCAGCTCTTGGGTGTGCCTGTGCTTTCGCTGGAATACAACGCATCCTTTTGTCTTCCCTGTGTTAGACCTTCAGCCTGTATTTCCCCTTGGCTCCTTGGCCGGCTGCTATAGTTAACATAAGTGACCCTTCTTGGCAGAAATAAGATTAGGTAATTTTATGATCTCCTAATCCCAGAGGCACCAGTTTGGCTGGTTTGCCATTTTCATTTTTAAGTTTTTCATAGAAAAAAGATTTTAAGAACTGTTGGCCAATGTAATTCTAGTTCATTCTAGTAAATGTATAGGACAACTTCTATTTAATTTTTTTCTATTTTTGTTTTGACAGGCAGAAAAAAAAGACAGAAAAATTTTTCATCTGCTGATTCACTCCCCAAATGCCCCAACTGCTAGGGCTAGGCCATGACTGGGCCAGGCCAGGTTCACTCCAGAAGTGCAGATCTCCATCTGTGTGTTCTTCATGGGTGACAGGGGCCTGCTGCCTTCTGTGGTGCACATTAGCAGGCAACTGGATTGGAAACAGAGCCAGAACTCAAACCCAGGCACTCTAATATGGGTTATGGTTACTTTAACTGCTGTGCCAAATGCCTACCCCATATTATAATGTCTTTGACCTGTGAGATTCAATGTCTTTCCCTTTTTTTAAAAAAAAAAATTTATTTATTTGAAAGGTAGAGTTACAGAGAGGCAGAGAGAGAGGTCTTCCATCTGCTGGTTTACTCTCTAAATGGCCACAATGGCCAGAGCTGGGCTGATTCAAAGACAGGAACTAGGAGCTTCTTCTGGGTCTTCCACGCGGGTGCAGGGGCTGAAAGATTTGGGCCATCTTCTGCTGCTTTCCCAGGCCACAGCAGAGGGCTGGATTGGAAGTAGAACAGCCGGGACTAGAAGTGATGCCTATATGGGATTCTGGCACTGCAGGCAGAAGCTTTACCCGCTACATCACTGCGCTGGCCCCAAAACTCAGTTTCTACAATGGGACAGGCATTGTGGTGCAGCCCGTCGAGCCTCAGCTTGGGATTCCCATCCTGTGTCAAAGTGTATAGTGCAGGTCAAGTTCTGGGTACTCTGCTTCCGATCCAGCTAACCGATCATGGGCCTGGAAGGCAGCAGATGGTGGCCCAGGTACTTGAGTTCCTGCCACCCACATGGCAAACCTGGATGGAGTTCCAGGCTCCTGGCTTCAGCCTGGCCCAACCCCAGCTCTTGCAGCTACCTGGGGAGTGAACCAGCAGATGGAAGATTTGTCTGTCACTCTGCCTTTCAAATAAGTAAGTGAATCTTTAAAATAAAAAGAAATTTCTGTGATATTAGCTTTGAGTGTAATAGCTGAAATAGTGTTCACTACCATGAAGAAATAGAACACTCCCATTTGCCTCTGTGACCTCAGTCTCAGGTAATATACTTTTCTGAATTAAATGTTTGACTTAAATGTAAATCTTGCAGTTACTGGTAAGAAGCAAGATACTTCATGAATTGTATACTCTCAAGATAAAGTCCCTAGAGGCATATATGTTTCCAAGTTTTCTTTGAAGGGGCAAGTTCAGGCAGTTAGTGGGTACTTAATGAATACCGCAAGGGCTTTCAGTGTATATGGGGCTGCCTTAACCGCTTTTTCTAATACTTTTTTTTTTTAATTTGTCAGTGTAAATATAACTGACATTCAAGAGTCTAATTTCCTTTTTTTATCTCACTGTGCACATTATGACTTGTTAGTTTTTGAACTTCATTGTAAATTCAGAAGAAAGGACTGGGATCCAGGCTCCCAACAGGGCCACCCACACTGCCCTGCGTTGAAATGGGGAGTCTTGAGGAGGGGCCTTGGTTCTCCTCTTTGAATACTCATCTGGCTTAAACTCTGCCCTCAGCTTGATGTTCAGTTTCATATTTTTTTAAGATTTATTTATTTATTTGAAAGTGTTATACAGAGGAGAGGCAGAGAGAGAGAGAGAGAGAGAGGAGGGAGGGAGAGAGGGGTCTTCATCTGCTGGTTCACTATCCAATTGGCCACAGCGGCTGGAGCTGCGCTGATCTGAAACCAGGAGCCAGGAGCTGGGAGCCCCCAGCATTTCTAGAGGCTATTGAAATTTGCATTTAGCTTATCAGTGTTCTCCTTGGTTTATGTAGCCAATTCAGCAATGTTGTTTCAAACCCATGACCACCTGAACTCACCTCTGAGTTGCTGTCACATTCCCTCGGGGAGCAGGAGTGCGTCTGTGAGGCCAGGAAAGGGGATGTTGCAGCCAGAATCCACACCTTGGGGACATCCCAGAGTCTGTGCTGAACATGAGAAAATCCAGCCTCCATAGGATAGGAGACCAAGAAAATGGTAGCAGGAATATCACGAATACTGCTCGATGTGTTGGCTAACAAGGAGGCTGGTATTTGGTGTTTTTATTCAGAGAAAAATTCCTCTTTATTTCTCATGTGCACTGCAGTCATACCTGTTAAAGAGCACAGAATGTGAAGTGAAAAGAAGGATGAGGAAAGAATTTCTGTGTTGTTTCCTGAATTGACTTTTAAAATATTTATTTGAGAGGTAGAGTTACAGACATAGCGGGGGAGAGACAGAGGGAAAGGTTTTCCATCCACTGGTTTACTCCCCGAATGGCCACCATGGCCAGAGCTGGGCCAATCTGAAGCCAGGATCCAGGAGCCTCTTCCAGGTCTCCCACAAGGGTGCAAGGGCAAGCACTTGGGCCATCTTCTACTGCTTTCCCAGGCCACAGCAGAGAGCTGGATTTGGAAGAAGAGCAGCCGGGACATGAACTGGCGCCCATATGGATGCCGGAGCTGCAGGCAGAGGCTTAGCCTACTGTGCCACAGCACCAGCCCCTGAATTGATTAAAACAAACAAAAAACCAGCCCACTGGCGTGGAACAGCGTATATGGTACTGTTCACCGTGGGCAGGTTCCTAAACCATTCCAGAGATGATCTGGGCGCTGCAGGAGAAGTGGAACTTAGGAGCGCTCTGGCAGTGGCCTGCACTTGAAGTCACTCCACTGAAGTTCAGCTCTGTGACGAGCAGCAGGCTCGAGAATCCGACTCCCCGGATCGAGCTGTGGTCATACCTCCTTCCTGAGGCGCTGGTGTCTCTTTCGGGTGTGTTAGGGCAGAATTGTTAGAGCCCAAGAGAGCGGCCTCCTGTGAGTAACCTGCAGCTGCTTGTAGCAGCGTCGTTGTACTTGCAGTCCGCACACGCAGGATCCTGAGGTGGAGTGTGCTGCAGGAGGCTGGGTGGGGCACTGAGTTTCCTTGAGGAAACAGGCAGGAAGAGCAGTCCCATTTTAGCTCTGGTTGTGTTCTATATATAACGACTGCCCTCAGCCTGGCTTTCTGTTTTTCTGTCTTTTGAAGGAAAATTGGAGATGATGGATAGAGGTAGATGCACTTTGTTGAGGGGTTCCGGGGAGCATGGCCTGGCCTCCTGAGGCGTGATCCTTGCTAGGTGTGTCTCTGTGCTCTGAGTCCCATTTCACGAAGGAGGGGGCTGGTAAGCTGAACTGCATTTTAGTGTTGAAGGCTCCCAGGCCCTTCCTGCACGTCACTAAAGCTGTAGTTACCTGATGTGTGAGAGTGCAGACTCAGAGCGCTGCAAGCCAACGTGGAGAATTCACCTGGTGTGCTGAATGTTGCCGGTGACTGGGTCACAGTAGCAGTTCCATCTACAGGTAATTTTTGGCGTTGTGGCAGTATGTTGTGTAGTAGAGTTTTTGATTCATGTAGATGTCTTCTGTCATCAAGATACAGCGATTAGACAGCTGCTTTTTTGTGAGCCACCAGAGTATTCCTGAAAGTAAGTACGCACCACTGAATTCAGTCAGTACACACTGAGTCTGATAATTCTTTGAAGTGCTATTCAGAATGGATGTTGAAGTGTGAATTCTGTGCATGACCGGTGGTTCAGAACAGTTCCCTCCATACCGCTGGCAGAGAGTGGCAGACTTGTCCTCTGGGGTGTGTGCCCTGCGCTGCTCTGTTCTTTTTGCCCCAGTGTCTGCCCATCCCTTGAGTTCTTGTCTTCTTGAGAGTAGAGGACAGGCAGAGGAGCTGCACTGGGTTAGCAGTCGGTTCTTCTAGGCCCTCTGTTAGACTGATGAAATTCTGCAGTTAGGATTGACTGTTATTTGTAATATATCTTAGGTGACTTGGAATGGAATTGTTAGGAAAGCATTGATTTAATGATAAATGCATCAGCCTTTCTTTCCCAAGGTCGCAGACCCACAGTTGACACCTAGCTGGAATGGGGGTGGGGAGAGGGAGAGAAGGCAGAGAAGAAGAAGGTGTGTAATTGCTGGTTAGCATCGCCCACAAACTGTATGTCACAGACAAATGGCTGTTTTATTCCTGTTCTCAGTCTCTGAGTTGTTGCCTGGAGTGATGCAGGAGTTAACATTCTCAGAGTTTCAGACCATCTGGTAAGCTATGGAGACTTCATTGCATTCACACTGTGTGCGGAACACGTAGCGTGATTGCTTTAGTCACTGTTAAAATCACAACCTGCAGGACTGCATCCTACCCTGAGACATTTAGAGGCATTTGGGTTATAAATACAGTTATCTAGAATATTTTTAGGAAAACAGCAAATCCTCTCAGGAACTTTTCTCCCACTGAGTATGAGTGTTTTTAACTTCTGCAGCTCATGGTGCTACACACATTTATCAACATAACTTGACATGTAAATAAATACCCCCTCTGCTTCCAGAACTGTTTCGAAGCAGCGTTTGCTCTGTTCTGATAGCCTCAGGTAAAGTGAATGGGCCTATGCCACCCGTTGGCTGTACTGCATAATTGTATTTCACCAGTATCAGCGCTAGTCTGAGCGAGTACCTGCTGTGCGCTGGGTGCTCTGTTGGGTGTGCTACGTGTATCACCTTTGACCCCGCAAGAAGCCTCTGGGGAGCGCATAGATGGATCATGTTGCTAAGGAAGCCGAGCTTCGAAACTCCTCACTTGCAGAGTTTCTTCCAGAGTTCTAGAAGAGCCCAGCTTTGGGTTCCCCAAGTTTACGTCTACAGATGGCTACTTGTTTTGTAAGCTTCAGGCTCCTCAAATCCTGGTGCTGGTCCTGGGTAGAAACAGTCAGTGATCTGCTTTGTAATAGTTGACAAGACAGACGGTAAGGAACCTGCCCCCAGGTCACGTAGTAGGTGGTAGAGGCTGGCTTTTAGCCTGGCCTGCTGGCTCCAAGCCCCCTTCAAGCTTGGGGCATGTGATTACCAGTGGGTTTTTCTGGAGATCTGCATGAAGGGTCTGCCTCATGCAAATGTTCTGTTACTTATACTTAATTTGCAATTCTGTGTTTTTCTTAGTGTTCAGATAGGGCCTTTCTTGCTTTAATAAATTTTCACAGTACCTTTCATTATAGTTATGGTTTTTTGAAGTGCTGGTACACTGAATATATGTATATATAATTAAGCATTAATCTGAATTGCAATGCTAATGTTAAACCTACCTGGTAAGCTGACAGTCTCTGATCTCACCCATTGGGAGCCTCTCGGGCATGTGAATCCAGAATGGAGAGGCAAAGGGGAATGTGGGAGACACCTGGGTGCCGGTGGGTGCGGCGGGCATGTAGACATTCGGACTGCTGGTCAGTGCTGGTATCTGTTCGTCTCATTCTGGAACAGTGATCCCAAAAGTCAGCTCACTGAGCACCTGCGCCACCCGTTGAGGCCGTGCATTCTAGCACCGAGAGATGAGGTGCAGTCATGCACTGTTAAATGGATTAAGCAGGCACTGTTAATGCAAATATGAAAAAAAATTCTGGGCATTTTGTTTCCCTTCTTCAGTGTGCATGGATGTGCGTTTCATGCTTGTTGGTTCTTTTTCTTGAGTTTGGAAAATCCAGTGTTGAAAATAGTAAGTTTTCATTGTGCTTGTATGTTAGTTCCCTTTAAGCTGGAAACTAGCTAATACTGTAAAACCTTTGTGATTAAAGTAGAAATAAGTTATCTAGGTAATTGTATTTCATGATTTATGAATCCACTCTACAGTAAGTATAAAACCAGAGGGTTTAAATTCAAAATTATACATCTTTAGAAATTAACTTAGTGGCAGTTAATAAAATAATGAAAATTATATATTAGTGTGGATAAATAAAATTAAGGTATCCTAACAGAGTTTATAGTGAACATTGACCATGTGAAGTAGCTATGAAATAAATTTGAAACTTTGTAATTGTCAGCAGCACTGATATTCTTTATTGTTTCATGTTCAGTACAGCTTTTCCAGATTTCATACATATTGGCAAATTAATAGTAGTGATTATCTTAGAAATATTACTCGTAGCTTTCATAGCTGTCAAGAAAGATAGCCATCTTTTTTTTTTTTTCTGGGAAGAAGATGCAGTTTACAGATGGGAAGGGGGGGAGGATTAATGAGAAAGCTCCTTAGTATGTTTGGCTGTAGGAGCAAAGGAACATGTGAGACAGTCACAGCTAATGGGAGCAGCCTCATCCCTGTCCTGTGGTCCCAGGAATATTCTCATTTGTGAATGGTGAACAGGTTCCCTTCCTCTTGACTAAATTTGTTAATACCTAATTTACAAGACTGATACAATAGGATCCTTCTTTTTGAAGGCTTTTCGGGCTGAGACAATTTAGATAGAAGCGTGTTTAGTGACTGTGTGTGAGAATGCAATGCAAACTGAGCTCTTAAATTGAATTAAAAATTGAAAGTGTGACATCAGGGAATTTTTAAATTCTCATGGGGAAAAGGAGAAACACAAAGGAATTGAGAAGCATTGAAGTAAAGGAAATGTTGGAATGCTTTGTACTCACTTAAAAAAATTTTTTTAAAGGTTTTCTCTCTGCAGTTCTCAACAGTGATTGAAGATCTTGTTCTTGATTTTTTATTTCTCTCTGAGGAAATATTTCTGGACTTAGATAAGAGTTTTGGAGAATATGATTTATTCTTCAGAGTGAATTTGACTACAGTGTATAAATCCTGCAATCCTGGAGATTCCTCAGCTGAGAAAGTGTTACACTCATTTCCTTAGAGTAAGAAAATTCCTTTGGGTATGGGGAGTACAAAAGAGCATGTTAGTAAGAATTGAAATTATCAGTTCTGTGATTTTCTGTGATAATAGTATAGCTCAAACAAAGTCAGTGGGACTGTGGTTTGTCTTTCTGTTGTAGAGAAGTCAGCACGTGGCGATGCAGTCACAAACCCACATTCCTGTAGCTGGGGTGGAAACACAGGTGTTCCTTCTGGTTGCATCAGGAATTCCTGTTTGTGTCTGCAAACTAGTACACAGACTTGCAGCCCCCAACGGAGAGAAGAGTCAATCTTTCTGAATTAGCTTGTATTATCATACCCTGTCTTTGGATGGACTAGATCTTTAATTCTTGTTGAATCATAAGCAAAATTTTAGGGGCCAGCGCTGTGGTGCAGCGGGTTAAAGCCACGGCCTGAAGCGCCGGCATCCCATATGGGTGCCGGTTTGAGTCCCGGATGCTCTTCTTCCTATCCAGCTCTCTGCTGTGGCCTGGGAAAGCAGTAGAAGATGGCCCAAGTCCTTGAGCCTATGCACCTGCATGGGAGACCCAGAAGAAGCTTCTGGATCCTGGCTTTGGATCGACGCAGCTCCAGCCGCTGTGGCCATCTGGGGTGTGAACCAGTGGATGGAAGACCTCTCTCTGTCTCTACCTCTCTCTGTACCTCTGACTTTGAAATAAATAAAATAAATACTTTAAAAATATAAGCATAACTTTATTGAAAAGTCAGCATGAAATACTCTGTCAAAGTAGTGTAGCGTCAGCTCACTATGCTGGAAGAAATAGTAAGGGGGCAGTGTTGCAGATGAGACTTGAGGGCCCACTTCCTAACATTTGTGGTACCACATTAATTAGTTTCTGAAAATATAGTGATGTTCTGTGCTGTCTGTGTGCAAGATGTTAGTTCTCCCAAACCGCTACCTGAAGTTACACTGCCGGAGAGTTGTGCTCTGAGGACACTGATGTGCGAGCTCTCTTGGGCTGGTGCTGTGGCATAGTGGGTAAAGCAGCCACCTGCAGTGCCAGTATCCCATATAGGTGTTGGTTCGTGTCCCAACTGCTCCTCTTCCAGTCCAGCTCTCTGCTATGGCCTTGGGAAGCAGTAGAAGATGGCCCAAGTGCTTGGGCCCCTGCACCCGTGTGGGAGACCTGCTAGAGGCTCCTGGCTTCAGATCAGCCCAAGACCAGCCATTGTGGCCATTTGGGAAGTGAACCAGTGGATGAAAGACCTCTCTCTCCTTGCTTCTGCCTCTGCCTTTCAAATAAATGGAGAAATATTTTTTTAAAAAAAGTCTTAAAGTTGAATTTTTAATGAAGGTACTTTAAATTGTGAAAATGTTTAAATTTTGAAATCCCATAACAGTTTTAAAAAGTCCTATTGCTGCCCTAATTTAGTAAGAAAAAGGATTAGACAGTTCAACTGTGTACAGTGGCCACTTTTTAGAATCCACTCTAACAGCTTCTTGATGAAGGACAGAGACTTACTGAGGGGGTGTGAAGACAGCCTGTTCTCACCATGACTGCACTTTAGCTGGGGAGCAGAGTTCCAGTGGAGCAGAAACGACATTAGAGAACTGAAAAGTCGTTCCTCAGGTTCCTGCTTGCATCGTCCTGCAGGGTCAGGTCCAATCCTGGGCCCAGGGCGTTGGAAAAGATGTAGTTGGCCACAGGCCTCACAAGGACCATTTGTGCTGACCTGAGAATCTGTCTTCACTGTCAGTGTCTCCGTTGGCTGTTAGTCATCATTACCTGTTTATTCCAAGGTATTTAACCTGACACTCCCTGTGAGAGTAAACAGTACTTTTCAGGTTCTGAACGTTTGAAGTAGGCACGTCGTTCAGATGGAGTACAGTGGCCAGGACACTGCCATCTTTGGGTGCTTCTGCCACCTGGCGGGCTGCCCCTTCTTGGCCTCCTCACGTGGTTCTTGTCCTCCCCTCAAGCCAGAGAGTGTCCTGGACCTCTGTCTCCCACCTCGTCTCATCCCACATGGTGCCTGGGAAGCCAGTCTTTATTGCCAGCCTGACCTCTTCTAATTCCAGTCCCAAGGTTACTTACCTCTTTGCCATCTTCTCGAATATTCACAGCAGGGTGTCCTTTGGCTTGGTTTCGTCTGATTTTGTGACCTGAGTCTAACTATAAGAATGTTTTTGACTAGAGTACAGCACGGTGACGTGGTGTGCCTCTTGTCTGTCATGTCAGTAGGTACACTTTGTCTCAGGATTGGTGATGCTAGTTTGGATCAATTGGTTAACATCAAACCTACCAAATTCCCCTATTCTTTTTTTTTTTTTATTTGAAAGGCAGAGTTACAGAGAGGCAGAGAGAAAGAGAGAGGTTGTCATCATTTTGATCCTTAAATTGTGCTACGTTTGGCTAAGATGAATTCTGTTTGCCAGTTTTGGTGGACAAAGGAGGTATCAGGCATTTGAGGAGGTAAAGAAGTCTCCTAATAACTGTGTAACACTGAGGGCAAGGGTTCGTGTTACAGAAATAGAGAGGCCTCAGGTGTCCCAGGGTTACAGCCTTGTCCATCTGGCTTAGCTGTGCTGAGGCAGAGCTGATACTGGGCCCATCTGTCCTCAGTTCATTCCTATCCTGAATAGTAAAATTTGACATAGTCCAGGAAGGCTTGTGTTTGTCACTTCAGCAGTGAATCGCAAATCAGTTGATCACCAGGAGAGTTTTGTTTTGTTTTACCGTATTTTATTTTGGTCTTTTTAAAGATTTACTTATTTATTTTAAAGTCAGAGTTACACAGAGAGAGAAGGAGAGGCAGAGAGAGAGAGAGAGAGAGAGAGAGAGAGAGAGAGGTCTTCCATCTGATGGTTCACTCCCCAGTTGGCTGGAATGGCTGGAGCTGCTCCGATCCAAAGCCAGGAGCTTCTTCCAGGTCTCCCACAAGGGTGCAGGGGCCCAAGGGCTTGGGCCATCCTCTACTGCTTTCCCAGGCCATAGCAGAGAGCTGAATGGGAAGTGGAGGAGCCGGGACTAGAACCGGCACTCATATGGGGTGCCGGCACTTCAGGCTAGGGCATTAACCCCCTGTGCCACAGCGCTGGCCCCTAATCGGATGATGTTTTTAAATTTCATTTTCTAATCATAACACTTGAAAGTTTCTCCTTTGTTATCATTTACTCTACAGTTTGGAAGCAGGTTTGTCCATTCAGCAAGTACCTGAGTGGACAGTTTCTCTGGTCAGTTGTGTTTAATTGAGTGCAGGCTTGCTGGGCCTAGAGGTGTAACCTGTGGTTTCATTGTGTGTGGCCTTGTATCAGGTTTGTTGTACTCATTTCTGCTTTTGGTTAAACTAGGCCAGCCTTAAACTAGAAGAATGTGTTGTCCAAGAATGAAAGATCAGACTAGTAATTGAACGGTTCCCTGTTTTTTGACAGGTGACATTAAAAAAAAAAAGATGAGGAGGAGTGGAAAACAATGATCTGATAGGGACAAAAGATTGCCTGGCTCCTGATTTCCGGCAGGAAGCGAATGTGTTTCATGTCCGCCTCCTGCTTTTCAGCCGTTAGAGTTACCCAGAGGCAGTATAGCATTTGGGTCCTGCGTGTGAAGAATGTGTGCGCTGTCACAGTCTTGTTTCTGTCAGACTTGCTTAAGTTCTGCCATCTACAGAAGCATGTAACTTAACCTTTGCTTAAAGAAAAAAAATGGAGGAAAGCTATTCTATGAACCACATTTGCTTAAAACAACAAAGATTAGTTACACCTATAGAAAAGGAGTCAGATTTGGGGAGTGTATTCTCCAGCTGAAAGGGACTCTACAGGTAACTTGATTTGCTGTAAACTCTGGTTCACTTCAAAGATGAAACATAGGAAAAATGGATGCTGGGCTGTTCAGAGTATAGGCACACATCATGCCCAATATGTATCCTTTGGTGCAGTTTCATATTGTGTTTTCCCAAGTGTGTTGGTGTCTCTTATTGTACCTAATACAGGATTATCTGTCATCATTGAGCATTCTGAAGTTCTCTGGGCATTGGATATAGTATGAAATTTATTCACTGAAGATGACATTGGGCTGCTGTTAATAATAGTTTACTCTAGAGATCAGAAAGTAGGCAGAGGCAACCTCAAGAAGCTAAAATGTAGCTAGAGAAATAGTTCTTTGGGGGCCAGCACTGTGGCATAGTGGATAAAGCCACTGCCTGCAGTGCTGGCATGCCATATGGGCGCTGGTTCAAGTCCTGGTTACCCCACTTTGATCCAGTTCTCTGCTGATGTGCCTTGGAAAGCAGCAGAAGATGGTCCAAGTTCTTGGGCCCCCTCCACCCATGTGGGAGACCTGGAAGAAGCTCCTGGCTCCTAGCTTTGGTCCGGGACAGCCCTGGCCATTGTGGCTATTTGGGAAGTGAACCAGAGGACATAAGATCACTCTCGCTCTCGCTCTGTCTCACTCTCTGCCTCTGCCTCTCTGTAACTCTGCCTCTGCCTCTCAAATAAATATTAAAGAAAAAGTTTTTCCTTAATTATTTAGTATTTTGTTATGCTCTGATGTTAAAGCCAGTATACTTTTAGAAATAGGTGTTTCATATGCCTTTGGTTGAAAAGGAAAAAAGAAACTTGTAGTTGCTGCTACTGTTAAATACCTCTGACATGGGGCAGGTGTCGTGGCACAGCCAGTTAAGCAGCCGCTGTGACACCTACATCCATCTCAGAGTGCTGGTTCAAGTCCTGGCTGCCTCACTTTTGATCCAGGTCCCAGCACATACATCCTGGGTATCCACCCATGTGGGAGATGCAGATGGGGTTCTGTGCTACTGACATCAGTCTCGCTTGACCCTGACTGTTTCAAGCATTTGGGGAGTGAATCAGTGAGTAGAGGGTGGATATCTATCTCTGTCTATTTCTCTCTCTCTGACTGTCACTCTGCCTTTTAAGTAGATGAAAATAAACACATACTAAAAATATCTTCTAGGTAACTGCATTGTTTATCCTTAACAAATAACAGAAATGTGAATTCTTAATTTTCTTAACAGTACACAGGCAGATATATTTATCCCCATTTTCAGATGTAAAAAAAAATTGAGATAATTACAGAAATCAAGTTGAAGTCACTCAGTAGAGGGAAAAACTTTGAATTCAAGTGGATATATTACAAAGAAAAATATTATGAAGTTAGAGTTTAAAAGATTTAAGTTACCCATAATTTCACATCCTAGAATCAAACACTTTTTAATATTTAGGGGATATTGGGGCTCAGTGGGTTAAAGCCGTCATCCATATGGGTGCCAGTTTGAGTCCTGGTTGCTCCATTTCCTATTCAGCTCCCTACTAGTGCGCCTGGGAAGGCAGTGGAGGATGGCCAAAGTCCTTGGGCCCTTGCACTCACATGGGAGACCTGGAAGAAGCTCCTGGCTTCGGCCTGACTCAGCCCAGTCATTGTGGCCATTTAGGGAGTGAACCAGTGAATGGAAGACCTCTCCCTCTCTGACTCTACCTGTCTCTGTAATTTTGCCTTTCAAATAAATAAAATAAATCTTAAAAAAAATATTTAGGGGAGATTGTTTGTAAATGGTTTAAGAAAGTGTTCAGTTAGCTTGATTAAATGTGAAAAGCATATAGAAATTATTTGGATACTATCTTTTCTAAAAAGATTTATTTATTTATTTGAAAGAGTTACACAGAGAGAGGAGAGGCAGAGAGAGAGAGAGAGTCTTCCATCTGATGATTCACTCTCCAATTGGCCACAATAGCCGGAGCTGCGCCAATCTGAAGCCAGGAGCCAGGAGCTTCTTCAGGTCTCCCATGAGGGTGCAGGGGCCCAAGAAGTTGAGCCATCTGCTACTGCTTTCTCAGGCCAGAGCAGAGAGTTGGATCAGAAGTGGAGCAGCCAGCGCTGCAGGCCAGGGCATTAACCCTCTCTGCAACAGCTCTGGCCCCTATCTTTTCTTTTACACCGTGAGTTTAATAATTATTGTATATCCTCACACTAAATTGTTAGTTACTTGCATGTGTTGCGGCATTTGGACACATAATTTAAAAAATGTTTTTTAAGATTTATTTGTTTGAAAAGCAGAATGACAGGGAGAGACAGAAAGGGGAGGGATCTTTCTCCCGTTCACTCCCCAGATGGGCACAACAGCCAGGTCTGGGCCAGGTGGAAGCCAGGAACCAGGAACTCCATCCTTGTCTCCCACAGGGGTGGCAGGGACCCAAGTACTAGGGCCATCTCCTGATGATACAGGAAGCTGTATCAGAAGCCGTGTAGCTGGGATTTGAACCAGTAACCCAATATGGGATACCAGCATTGCAAGTGGCAGCTTAGCCCAGTGTACCACAACACCAGCCCCCACATGCACAATTTGATTTCAAAGTGAAAACTGTCATTGGATTGCCTGGTTTTGTTCTACTCTTGGGTAGCAGAGCAGTCCCTCACCTCTTACCCCTCTGCAGGTCATGTTAGTTGACTTACTGTTGTCTACACGCTACAATGTGAGCACGTCTCATTTTTCTCTGTCATGGGTCTCGCCTCTCCAGTTACTTTAGTCCCTTCTTAGAAAATCAGGAGCTTTGCTATTTGTCTTATCCTGCCCTTCTATTCCACCTCATTAAGTATTTCAATAAGTGCCCCACCTCTTTTTTTTTTTTTTTTTTTTTTTTTTTTTTTAGTTCCGGCTGTCTGCCAGCCCTTTCCCTTTAATCTTTTTTTCCCCATCTCTGATGTTAGACGTTCAGTGGGATCATCTGATACCCTTCATTGCTTTGACATTCCATGATTTCTCCCTGCTTGCTAGATGCCAGTGAGCTTGTGTCTCTGACCATCCGTTATGCGTCAGTGGACCGGGTGCAGAGGTACCCGGCACAGGCTCTCCTGGTTGTGATTCTCATCCTCTGTGTGTTAGAGGGGAAAGCCCTTTGGAGTTCAGGGTGGGTGGATGAGGGTGCACATGTTCAGGAGGAGTCCGTAGAGAGTTTGCCAGACGGCACCGATGTTCAGTGAGTGATGGAGGCGCCTGGTGAGGAGCAAGGCGAGAGAGGCCGAAGAGCCGCAGGCGCTGTGAGCTGAGGAGGAATCCGGGCACTGAGCTGTGGAGGTGGAACAGTTCTGAGTGAGTGGCGGCTGCCTGGCTACATCGGGACTGAGATCTTTCTGGTGGTGGCAGTCAGAGCATCCTGATGGCAGAGTCTTGGAAGGAAGTTCATTGATGTCATGAGTTCACTGGACTGCAGGGAAAACGGGGTTGATCGTGAGACCTACACTGAGGTCAGAAGTCAGGAGAGGATCTGTTTTGTTGCTGACGTCTTTGGCTCTGCATGTGAATTTGGAAGTGTCCCTTGGAGGCTGCCGCCCAAAGAGGCAGGGCATGCAGACAGCGTCACACAGACTCGTCAGGTGATGTCTGGCCCTTCCGGACAGGACCTCGTTCCTCGGCCTTTTCCTGCAATTTCCACAAACTAAACTTAAACCGAGTAGCGGCGCAGCACGCCCCTACCTCCCCTGTCCCATCTGAGGCCCTCAGAGCATGGTCTTGTTTGATTTTTAGCATGTCTGTCTGCTGCAGTTGATTATATGACACAAACTTTTCCTAATAAGTTGCTTCTATATTCCCTGGTTGACTTGTGAGGGAAGTGTAAACCTGGGCTGATCCCGCTGCGGCTCTGAAAGACTGGAAGTTAGTAGCAACCACATGTGCCCTTGTTTGTACTTGAAGAGAATCCTCTTGCTGACCTTTCAGTTGCGATTTTTCCTCCATTTACTCCCATTTGAAGAGCTGTTGTTTGGATTAATGGTGATACTTTTGAAATTTACACAGAAAAGAAAAAAAACCATAATGATTACTGAGTATGAAAGTCTTAAAATGCTCCTGATCTTCCCACAGTGATGTTAAAAAATTCAATGAGGGCAGGTGCTGCAGTGCCACCAGCTCACTACTTGGGAGGCCCCGTCACCTCTCCTGAGTGCTGGTTCAAGTTGTGGCTGTTCCACTTCCGACCCAGCTTCCTGTTACTGCATCCTGGGAACGCAGCAGATGATGGCTCAAGTACTTGGCTCCTGCCATCTGGGAGAGAGACCCAGCTGGCGTTCTGGACTCTTGGCTTTTATCTGGCCCAGCTCTGACTGGTACCAACATTTGGGGGGTGTACCAACATGTGGAACAGCTCTTTCTCTCTCTCTGTTGCTCTGCCTTTCAAATAGATGAAAATAAATTAACTTTTTTAAAAAGATTTATTTATTTGAAAGAATTACAGAGAGAGGTAGAGGCAGAGAGAGAGTCTTCTATCTGCTGGTTCATTTCCCTAATGGCTGCGACAGCTGAAACTGGGCCAACCTGAAGCCAGTGGCCTGGAGCTTCTTCCAGGTCTCCCATGTGGGTGCAGGGGCCCAAGGATTTGAAGCATCTTCCACTGCTCTCCCAGGTGCATTAACAGGGAGCTGGATCAGAAGTGGAGCTCCTGGGATTCCAACTAGCGCTCATATGGGATGCTGGTGCTGCAGGCCAAGGCTTTAACCCACTGTGCCACAACGCTGGCCCCTAAATGAACATTTTGTAAAAGCTGAATGACTGTGTTGTCAGGAGTAAATACTTAATGGTCTGGACAGTTCTTTTGAGGAAAAAGGTGTTTTCTTCATAGGCTCCTCCAGGCTAGATTCAGAGTAAGGAAAAACAGCTGGGGAGGCTGTACAACAGCATCTGCTCCAGGAATTCCTGTATTCCGTGACTTGTTATTTCTGAAGGACCCAAAGCAGTGCCTGGCACACAGTAAGTTCTCTGGAGGTGCTGCTGATGCAGCGGGGAGTGCGGGACCTCTAGTCACAGGGAGAGGCCATGGAGCCTGGGGGCACATAGAAGGAATGTGTGCCACAGGGCTTGGGGAGAGCCAGTTTTCAGCTAGGTATACTGACAGTGACATGCTGACTTGGTGGTGACTTGTCAGCTTGGGAGCCAGGTTGTGGGAGCACAGCTATGAAGGAACTAATGCATCCCTTTCTCTGCCCTGTGGCCCCTTCCACCCCAACCAGTGTCCCAGTTTCGCCCTTTGTGGTGGCCCTTCCACTTTGTGTGCTAGGCTAGGATCCTTGACTCCTCATTCTGCATCTTTTCTTCAATCACTCCTTAATCACTTCTTGAACGAAGAGATGTACGGTGACCCCTTCTCTTCAGTTGCCACTACTCTCAGCCTCTCTAGATGGCTTATCATATCTCCTACCCTGGCCTGCAACCAATCTTGGAGTTACAAATTTGATTAATACCAACCCCATGTTTTTTGATTCCCTTCCAGTGGACATTGACAGGGGCCAAGGTGCACCCAAAGCAGGATTTATTGGGGGTGTACACTGAACACAAGAAGACAGCCTGGCAGGAAGAGGTTCTGCTGACTGGCTGCCAGTGGGGGTTGGACAAGGTTTTCTTTGTTTAATCAGGGTGAGAAAGTGTGGCAGAATCCTCTCAACCTCTGGCTCATGCCACTTAGCACCTGGCACTTCAACTCACACCCAGCTTGGTGTTCCGTATGGGTGCAGTTGCTTTTTCTGTATATGACCCACTCCAAGTGGTGGTGCTGCACACTGCTGACTCCCTGTAAGGTCCTATCAGTGGTACTGGGCTATTCTGAGCATACAGCTTGGCGCAGTCCCAGACTGGACTGCCGGGAGGCTTTGCAGTTAGAGTCTGAGTGCTCCTTGCTTTTGAATGTGTTGGAGTTGGATATACAGGTCAGGAGGGGCCTGATTTAATCTGTCCTGTCTCTGCCCTGTCACATTATCGCTGGAGCAGTTTCGTGTAAGAACACCTCAGTGTTTCCCCAGGGTGCAGAGTGGATCGGGACCGTGGTTAACTAGAAGGGCACCAAGGAAGACAGATGAGTTCCAACTCAAGGGATCATGGGTTCTGTGTGGCCTGATCTTAAGAGAAACCAAAAGTCCAAATTTGTAAGTGAAGCTCTAGAGGCTTAAACTTTAGTGATTAAATCAAATGTTTTATAAGCAAAATACATCTGTGGGTTTGTTGACTAGCCACTGGTTTTTATTTTCTGCTTTGAGTGCCTGAGTCTAGGCCCTGAGCCCCTCCAGGATGAGCCTTTTGCCTGCTTCCAGCCCTGTCTTGCATCCTCATATCATATTTGTGGCTGCCCCTCAGCTGGCAGTTCTTGTGTATCCTGTTGTGGAACCTGTGTCACTGCCTCCACCTGTGATGTCCTGGCTGCCTGGATGCATATTTTCACATGTGTACTCCAAGCCTAGCAAAGTCAGCTGAACCCTAGGCAGGTGCTGAGTTGCATTGAAAGGTGAGGTGATGCTTGCCTTCAGTGTCTTTGACCCAGGCCTCACCCCTGTGCCCGGGAGCCAAGGGATCTCGAGTGAAGACCCCTTCTGCCTCCTGCGCAGGGTCGGGGGTTCTCTTTGTCCTGACCTGTGCCTGGTGCAGAGGTCCCCTTGAAGGCAGGGTCTGAGTCTGGATTGTCTCTGCCTTGTCAGCACCTGGCAGTAGTACCTGACACTGTATCTGTGCCGTGTAAATCAAGCAAGACGATGTGTCATTTTGAAATGTGATTTGAGTATTCTCTTTTTCTCCTCTGGTAAGGATCAATCTTCTTTTCACATTCCTGTGCCAGTGTATTTTTATCCTGTTACACATTTAACACTAACAAATATGCTGTAATTGGTTCTGTGACTTTAGATGGTACTAAAGATAGGACCTAGCTTTACTGGTGAATTCATCTTAGAAAAGGGGAGAGCTTGGTGGCGCAGCGGGTTAATCTGCTGCTTGGAACGCCTGTGCCCATGTCTGAGTGCCTCGTTGAACTCTTGGCTACTTGGGTTCTGATCCAGCTTCCTAGTGATGTGTCTAAGACAGCAGCAGATCATGACTCAAATACTTGTGTCCCTGCCACCCACATGGGAGAACTGGATGGGGTTCCTGGCTCAGCCGCGGTTGATGAAGACTTTGGGGTATGGACTAGCGGATGAAGGATTGATCTCTTCCTCTCTGTCACTCTGACTTTCAAATAAGTAAATAAGTAAATGTCTTTTTTTTTTTTTTAAAGAATGCTGTCATGACACAAATTCTTTCATAAAATTGAAGTGGAGGGAATACTCCCCAACTGTTCAGTGAGGTCAGGATTACCCTAATACCTAAATCAGGAAAAATACTGCATTAAAAGAAAATTACAGACCAATGACCATATGAATGTGGAATGTGACAATTTAAAAGAAAACTTGGGTCGGCGCCACAGCTGAACAGGCTAATCCTCCACCTGCGGCTCCAGCACACCGGGTTCTAGTCCCGGTCGGGGTGCCAGATTCTGTCCTGGTTTCTCCTCTTCCTGTCCAGCTCTCTGTTGTGGCCCGGGAGGGCAGTGGAGGATGGCCCAAGTGCTTGGGCCCTGTACCCGCATGGGAGACCAGGAGAAGCACCTAGCTGCTGGCTTCGGATCAGCCGGCCACAGCACATTGGCCCCAGCGGCCATTGTGGGGTGAACCAACAGTAAAGGAAGACCTTTCTCTCTGTCTCTCTTTCATTGTCCACTCTGCCTGTCAAAAAATTTTTTTGATTAAATCAAGCCCAACAATATATAAAAATGATAATACATCCTGGTTAAGTGGGTTTATGGTGTATACAAAGCAGGTTCAACATTCAAATATCAATCAATATGATTCATCCCATTAACAGACTACAGGGGGACAACTATATGAGAATCTTAATTGGTACAGAAAAAGGATTTGACAGGATCTAACGTGCACTGATGCTTTAACAATGAAAGCTCTTAGGAAACTCAGAGTAGAAGGGGCTTTTCTCATCCTGATAATAGGAAGCTTTAAGACATCTACAGCTGACCTCATGTTTAACATCGTAACAGATTCACTGCCTCTCCCAGCCCCTTCAAGACTGAGGAGAAGCAAAGCACATCTGTGTTCCCTGCTTCTCTTCAGCATTGTGCTAGATGTTCTAGCCAGTGATGTAATGCAAGGAAAAGAATGAAAAGGCAACCAAGTATAAAAGGAAAATTGTCTGCACTTCCAGATATTATTGTGTAACTAGAAAATCCTGCAGAATCTGCAGTTCACAAAAGAGAAAAAATTATTAGAACTAAGAAATGAACTTAAGAAGGATACAGAATACAAAAGGAACAAAGAACAGTCAGTGGGGCCAGCGCTGTGGCATAGCGGGTAAAGCCGCCACCTGCAGAGCCAGCATCCCACATGGGCACCCATTCAAGTCCCGGCTGCTCTACTTCTGATCCAGCTGTCTGCTATGGCCTGGGAAAGCAGTGGAAGATGGCCCAAGTCCTTGGGCTCCTGCACCTGTGTGGGAGACCAGGAGAAAACTCCTGGCTTCAGATTGGCCCAGCTTCAGCCATTACGGCCATTTGGGGAGTGGACCAGCAGATGGAAGACTTCCCACCCTCTCTCCCTCCCTCTCTCCCTCTTTGTAACTTTGCCTTTCAAATAAATAAATCTTTTTTAAAAAAAGAACAATCAGTTGTATTCTATATTTTAGCAATGAGCTTTCAGAAAATTGGAATTTGAACACAGTATCAGAAAGATGAAGTACTTGGAGTTAATTTGACAATAGATATGAAGACCAGTACACTGAAAAATGCAAATATTGCTAAAATAAATGACAATAATCTTTACAGCAGTGGTGCTGGAAGAACTGGAAAAAAAACACCTCATCTACACTTCACATGTATACCCACATGAACTTGAAATGAGTTATATATGTAAATGTAAGAGCTAAAACTAAAACTTGCAGACAAAAACAAAGTTTTACCTTTTTTGAAATTATCAAAGTTTTCCTAAAAATTTAATAAAAAGCATGAAGCTAATAAATTGAACTTCGTTCAAAACTTTTGCTTTTGAAAAAATACGATCGAGGCAAGCATTTGGTGCAGCCGTTGAGGCCGCTCAAGATGCCTGCCTCTCCTATCGGAGAGCCGCAGTTCAGTTCCCAGCTCTGCTCTCTGAGCCAGCTTTCTAGTAACACACAGCCTGAGAGGCAGCAGATCATGGCTCAAGTACTTGGGTTTCTGGCTGCTATCCATAGGAGAGTCCTGGATTGGTTTCCTTGCTCCTGGCTTTGGCCTGGCTCTGTCCTGGCCATTGTGGACATTTGGGGACTGAAACAGTGGGTGAAAGAGCTGTCTTCAAATTTTCAAATAAATGAAAATTGATTAAAATTTAACAATATGTAAAAGATTTGAACATTTTACCATTAAAGACAGACGACAGGTAAAAGGATGCTCAACTTCATTATGCAATCACTAAATCTAAGTAAAACCAGGGATAGGACTAATTCCCACTGGACTGGGTGAAATGAAAAAGGCTAATGTGACAAAGATGGGCGTAAATGTGGAGTGGCTGGGACTCGTGGTAGACTGCTGGTGTGACCACTTCAGGAAACTGAACATACACCTGCTGTGTCACCCAGCCGTTCCAAATGCCTGTACATGAACCTTCATAGCAACTTTATGTGCAACACCCAGAAGCTAGAAAGAACCCTTGTGCCCATCAGCAACGGAATGGATGACTAAGCAGAACTGCAAAGTGCTACTCAGTGATAAAAAAGGTGAACTGTTGACTCATGCTAACACATGGGTAAATCTCAGAATGATGATGTTGAGTGAAACAAGCCAGACCAAAAAAGAGTACAGAGCAGATGGTTCCATTTACACACACTGTGGGAAATGTAGGCTGATCTGTAGTTACAGAAAGCAAATGAGTGGTCGCCCAGGACTTGAGGAAGCAGGGCTGGGCAGAAGAAAGGATTAGGAGGGGGTACAGGAAGCTTTTGGGGGTGATGGATATGGGATTGTGGTGATGAGTTGGTGGATACATATTTTGTACTTTTAATAGGTGTGCAATTTATTTTTGATTACTGTACTTTATTTTTTAATTTAAAAAAACCTATTAAAGTCAGAGTTAAGAGACAGACACAGGGGAGTGGCGGGGGGAGAGGTCTTCCATCTGCTGGCTTACTCCCTAAGTGGCCACAGTGGCCAGGGCAGAGCCAGGCTGAGGCCAGGAGCTTCACCCTGTAACCCGTGTGGGTGGCAGGGGCCCACACGTGTCGGCCATCTCTCACGGCTTTTCCTAGGCCCTTTGCAGGGAGCTGGATCAGAAATGGAGCAGCGGGGACATGAACCATCTCCTGTGGGATGCTGGCACTGCAGGCGGCGGCTTTACCCGTTACCTAACAGTGCCAGCTCTGACTAGTGTCCTTTAAAGCCAAAGGGTAGAAAAGGGTTTGTATGTGCTTGATCTTGTCTGTTGTTTAGGGTAAATACTTGCTCATAATGGGTGCTTTGTGATTATTTCCTGTAGTGAGTTTTGTTTAAAGCATGGAAAATGGGCTGGGAAAATGTGTGAGGAACCACTCCAGATTCTGTGGTCGAAGCTGTATTTACTCATTTATAGACAAGTTGGATCCACTTCAAACTACTCCAGTGTTTACTTTCTTGTCTTTAGTGGACCAGTTTCCAGGAGAAAAGACTGAAACAGAGCAGGTCTTTAGATTGATGGTCAGAGCTTCAGGCTGCAACAATTTGTGGACAGAAACGGCCTTAGATGTTGAGGAGGCCAACTTTGCTTTTCTCAGGTAGTAAACAGGGGCCTACACGTTCTAGACTCCAGACAGCTTTGCACTGTTCTTCTGTTAGCTTCTCTTAGCTTTCCTGTTACTGAATTATTTGGTAAATACATTCCCCAGCTCACAATGCCATTCTAGTTTGTGTTCCTGCCTGATTTAGAGAGGGGAAATGGGCCTTATTTTGAGGAACCCTGAATAAATACAGAATAAAACTTAGTTACACTGAGACTGAATCTTCATCATGCACTTCTACATGTCTGCTGGACGTCACACTTGTCAGTTTGTCTCGGCATTCTTCTGTTCATAGTTTGGGAGCCTCCACCTGAAGTGAAGGGAGGAGAAGGAGTTTTGATAAGAGTCAGGCAGGAGGACACGATGAGACACCTTCATTTGTCCCTGGCTGGTTGGATGCAGTACAGCACTGTGATGTAAAGTAGGAAGTGGAGCAGGAAAGACAGCAGCCATAAAGGCCACGTTGGATTGGCTGCAGAGGGTGCAGGACCTTCCTCATCGAAGCCCTAAACCTTTTGGACTGTGCTGAGGGACATGAAATGCAGCATTTAACACAGTTTCTGGGATGTTTGAAAAAGACAAGCTCCATTTTTTTCTTTTTTTAGGATTTATTTTATTTATTTGAAAGAGGTATGAAGAGGTAGACACAGAAAGAGAGGGAACTTCCTCCCACTGGTTCACTCCCTAAATGGCCAGAGCCGAGTCCATCTGAAGTTAGGAGCCAAGAGCTGCTTCTTGGTCTCCAGTGAGGGTGCATGGGCCCAAGAACGTGGGCCATCTTCTGCTGTTTTCCCAGATACATTAGCAGGGAGCTGGATTGGAAGTAGTGCAGCTGGGACTTGAACCAGCCCCATTATGGGATGCTGCACCACAGCACTGGCCCAAAGCCCCACTTTCTTAATGGAAAAATTCACTTGTTAATGGAATATGCAGGTAGAACGTGAATACAAGGGGATTCACTATACTTTCCCTTGTCCGGGGCATCTTATTAAGATTTTAAAGCAATGATTATGTGACTATCCATAATATGCTGTTACTAACATGCAAATGATCTATTCTGTGAGGTACTATGTTAACCATATATTTCTTCAAAAAAAGCTTTTTTAAAAAAATCATGTGTAAACAATTTATAGATAAATTTATGGCTAAGCATAGCAATGGATCATCGACTTTTAACTGCTGAATCTCAGAGCTGTTGTCTTGCAGCTGGAAGTCAGAGCAGGAGTTAGGGTCCCCAGGAAAGGGCGCCAAGTGTTTTGGCAAGGGCTGCCTCTGCTAACCTTGCTGTGTGTGGAGCCTCCAGCACACTCCCCTCCCCCCCCAGCAGACCCTTCCAGACTTTGGCAGCAGAACTCTGTTCCGACGAAAGCTTCAGCATCCCGGCGTTTAAGATAATGAAAAAGATAAAAGCAATGGACTGGTATGTCCTTAGGCATTTTTTTCTGGTCTTAACAGCAGTTACTTTATTATTTACAGAAACCTGGAAGCATTTTCAGGAGTCAGAGGACAGTTTAAAAACTGCTGTTTTACTGTAATTTCTCTCCTACCTAGGGATTTTTTAAACTTCTTTTCACAACTCTACCCTAACCTTCCATCCCAAAAACAAAGCATGAGTTACGTATTACTCAGTATGTTGAGAATGTCTGGATAATCTCAGTTCTAGATGATTTCAAAAGTCAGACTTACAGTGTTTTCCCTTCTGTTTTGAAGAATAGTTATTAATTTAAAATTGTTACTGAAGTAAACATCTGCAACTGAGGTTTTTTCCATGTCTCAGTGTATCTTTGCTTACACAAGGTATTGCCAAATATGTTGTGCAAATCAGCCTGGGAAAAAGCTATTATAAAGTTGTGAAATGACATGTATGTTCTTTTTCTTTTCTAAAAAGACTTATTTACTTTAAAGTCAGTTAGAGAGGGAGAGACAGATCTTCCGTACGCTGTTTGACTCCCCAGATGTTCGCAACAGCCCATGCTGGGCTGGGTGGCAGGAACCTAACCTTTGGACCATCTTCTGCTTTTCCGAGGCTGTTAACAGGGAGCTGGATCCCAAGTGGAGCGGCCAGGATAGGAACCAGCACCCATATAGGATGCTGGTGTCACAGGTGAGCTTTACCTGCCACACCACAACTCTGGCCCATAGACATTTACATTCTCAAAGAAATCTATGGTGAGCTCATTTGTAATGTGCAAAAATAGTGCCTTTATTTGTTTGGGTTTTGTTGTTTTTACTTTGTGACCTGTGTAAATTGAAATACACTCACACTTTGGTGTCTGTCTCTGGGCACTGTCTCAGTAGGTACACACGTGGGACTTGTAGGACAGAAGGGAGGTGAACCCTAATGCACTTGTCTGATTATTCTGACCCGTAGTCTGCCCTCCTGCTGAGTGGCTGAGTGGATGGTTCTGTCAGGAATGAGAAGGAGACAGCAGAGGCACTCATCAGATCACAGGTGCCCTTTGACCTTGTCTGGCATTCAGCTCTGCTGCAGACTCATGGCCCAACCCCCAACCTCTGAGCCCAGGGACAAAAATATCAGCTCATCTTGGGAAGAAGATGCAAATGTTGGAAATGGAATGGGATAATCGTAATTAAAGCCGAGGTGGTGACTCACCAACCCAACAGGCATTCAGAGGTATTTGTCACGGATGAGGCATTACTTACCCGGGATCTTTGAAGCCCAGGGATAAGAGTAGCCAGGAAGAGAGGAGACTCTGGTCCCCACCTCCACTAAACCCACCACCCTCCTTTCTGCTGCTTCTTGGGAGCTCAGTATTTGTGGTTTGTTTCCAAGCTAACCTATTTGCAGTATCTGGTCAAGTTGCAGAAAATACTGGAAAATTCTGTTTTGCACTTGCACTGCCTGCTTCTGTAACTCTATAAAATGTGTTCAGTTGGAAGAGAGGAGTGTGCAGGCATGATGTACACCTTCACATGCTCACAAGTGCACATGTGTTTTGTAACCTGTCCATGCTGCTGTTCTCTCCTGGGGGCGGGAAGACTACCACTTCCGTGAGTATTGCTCACCGGGCTCTGCCTGAATTCTCTGTTTTCATTCCAAAAGACAAATGACAGAGCCCTGCCATCCGTCAGAGCCACGCGATGCAAGCAGAGCATTATGTTAGTGAAAGAGGTGGGAGGCAGAATTTCCCCTGTAATTAGCGTAAAACTCCGCTTCCCGCCTTGATTGCCAGCCCTTCAAGTGTTTTAGTAGGTGGGAGTCTGTGTTTTCTTTTTGATGACTTTATTGCTAAAAGTAAATTGGTATAAATAAATTACTTCCCTTTTGTGTTGACTTGTAAGACTCATGTCTCTATTCTATCACCCATATAATAACCTTTACCCTGAAAGGAATGTGCAGTTTACTACATTGTATCTACTCTTAAAAATGTGTAACTTGAATCTAAAGCAATGTGTTGTGTATTAGAAAACAAACCATAATAAATTCTACCAGGGAAAGACTATTTAGAGAACATTTTATTGATATTTCGGTGTTAGCACTAATGGTTGCTAACTAATGAAGCCTTCTTGGGGATAGAAAAAAGCTTTGGGTAGCCTTTGATAATCTATTTTGAAGGATAATTGTTACTGTAAGACTCAGCTGCCCCCCCTCTTTTTTTTTGGACAGGCAGAGTTAGACAGAGAAAGGTCTTCTTCCGTTGTTTCACCCCTCAAAATGGACACTATGGCTGGCGCGCCGCGCTGATCCGAAGTTAGGAGCCAGGTGCTTCCTCCTGGTCTCCCGTGCGGGTGCAGGGCCCAAGCACTTGGGCCATCTTCCACTGCACTCCCGGGCCACAGCAGAGAGCTGGACTGGAAGAGGGGCAACCGGAATAGGACCAGCGCCCCAACCGAGACTAGAACCCGGGGTGCTGGCGCCACAGCCTGAGGATTAGCCTAGTGAGCCGCGGCGCCGGCCTAGGTATGCTTATTTTAAAAATACACTTGTAAACACTCATATGTCTCATTGATGTTTTTTGAATGACTACTGGATGCCCCGCACCTGTGCTGAATTAGGGTTATAAAGCTTGACCCTGTCCTTAAGGAGCCCTATCTAGTGGGGCTATACACAATTAGATTCAGGTTACACATTTTTAAGAGTAGATATTTTGGTAATCAAAAAGTAAGTCTATTTCTAAGGCCTCATTACTGCAATGACACTTTTGCTAAGCCAGTGTAGTAAACCTCACATTCCTTTCAGGGTAAAGGTTATTATGTGGGTGTGTGGGTGATAGAATAGAGACATGAGTCTTACAAGTCAACACAAAAGGGAAATAATTTATTTATACCACAGGTAATGATACTGTAGGTTTCAGATACAGGGTGTTTAGGGGTGGTGGACGCCATCTCAGAAAGAGAAAGAATGTGTCGTGTTAGGAAGATGACTGACAGAAGCTTGGAGGGTACCATTATGCCTTCACTGGACAGCAGAATAGCATGAGACTGTAGGCCAGAGAGACAGCATAGAATAAGTTACCTGAGATAGGGCAAGTATTGGCTGATAGGAAATATTACAGGCTTTACAGGCCATACAATCTTTGTCACAACTTGTTAATTCTGCCATTACAGCCGTAAAAGCAACCGTAAACACTAGGTCCATGAATGGGCCATGTGATCCAATAAAACTTTATTTTCAGAACAGGCAGCTGCCAGATTTGGCTCCCGGGGTATGGTTTCCTCACCGCAGAATAGAAGAGAGAAGTTTGTTACCTACAGTTTTGATTGAATAACAGCACAATTGGCAGTAGCTTTGAGAGATCAGAGTGTGATCCAGCCACTTTCAACATATTGTAGGCATTTAGTAAAAGTTTGTAGAATGACTGACTGATGGCTTCTAGTTGGCCTGGAGGTTGTCACTGAGACTTAGCTGGCAGTGATGTGACTTAGTGATGTGACTTAGCAGAGGTGATGTGGTTGGAGACTGGAAGTTCAACTTTATTTTAAATTAATTGTGTATAAATTATGTGATGCTGTCTTAAGAGAAACTAAACAGTTGTTTTCTTTGAAGTCTTTGAGACGTTTGACTCTTAAATGGAGTCCAAATGCCTGTTTTGAGCCCACCAGGCACTCTGTTTCCGATTTGGGTTTTTTTTCTATAGGGGGTTGGTTGGAATGGGACTTAGTGTCCAAAGGTATTAAAGCAGTTGAAGGTGAAGAAAATTTTGATCTTTCATTAGAAGTCTATACCCACCAGGCATAGACAGAATATGCCCGAGGGGCAGGTCGATGCTGCAGCTGCTCACACAATTTGGGAAGCCCACATCACATAATAGTTCCTGATTTCAAGTCCTGGCTCCACTCCTGATCCAGCTTCCTGCTAATGCGCACCCTGGAAGACAGCAGGCAATGGCTCAGGTAGCTGGGTCCTTGCCACTCCCGTGGATGACTCAGACTGAGTTTCTGGCCCCTGCGTTGGCCTTTCCAGCCTTGGCTGTTGTGGGCATTGGCAGGAGTCAACTAATGGATAGAAAATTCTCTCTCTCTCTCTCTCTCTCTCTCTCTCCACCTTTTACATTAGTAAATAACAATTTTAAAAATATTGTTTGAATGTTACCAGAGTTTTGATAGGGTTTAAAATCTCGAGGAAGAAACCCATTTATTAGTTGCTGCTCACAGGTGATCCACCAGCGTGTGAGTATCTTTGCTTTCCCGTACACTGTTCCTTCTTCTGGAGTGTTTTGACAGCACGACAGAAGAGCTCTACGCATGTCTGCGTCACAGTGATAAAGGTTGTCCACAGTTCAGTCAGTTGTACAAATGAAAAGGTCTTACTCAGCTCAGTGATGTCTGTTGTCCCAAAATGAAGTGCTTGGTCACACATTGGGGAAGACAGGCAGACTGGACGGATCTGTCTTTGACAGCCATGGTAGAGTGGGTGAGTAGGCATGTATCTGCTACAAATGCCGTAGTTACAGCTGGGTCCTCTCAAATCTCAGGTGAAACATTTTCTTTATTCTCAAACTTAGGCGATCACTTTCTTTGTGAAGTCGCCCATTAAAACCTCCAGAATAAGACCTCCTGTTCAGCCAGCAGCCACCTGCTTCTGTCAGGCATTCGCTAAGGCAAACGTCACAGTTTGGATCCTCCCCTTCCTTTTTTTTTTTTTTTTTTCCAGCAGATATTGAGACTTTTCTTGGTCTCTTAAAGTTAAATTTTAGTCACCTGAGTTGCTTGAAGTATAATAGAGGAAATAGATATGCCATCAAGTAATTACAATGTAGTACAGTAAGTTTTGCGGCAGAAACATAAAAAAGAGACATCCAGCCCAGTCCTGGAAGTCAACAGAAACTTGTAGAAGTGGTGTCTCAGTCCATACTCCAAAAAGTCGGATTAGTAAAAGGTGAAGGAAAGTGTGTGAGTTGAAAAACAAAGTGTGAGAGATGGGAATTGAGTTCTGGAGGGTGGGAGAATGGTTTGTGTGTAAAGTCCGGGGGTAGGGAGGAGCATGGTGAGTGAATTAGGGATATTACAGTTTCTTGATTAGAGCTGACCCAGGCATTGTGAGGCATGGGAAGGCAGAAGGGGTTACAGATGGCATTGCCATGCGAACTTCATCCTGGTGGTGATGAGGATCCATAGTCCCCTACATTGAATTTTAGCTTTGAGGGTGCACTCAGCTGCACTTGAGAGAGTGGCTTGGAAGGAGATGGGAAGAATGAGTGCAGTTAGCAGCCCCAAGCGATCCTGAGGGAGGTGCAATGCCTTGAACTCTGTGGGATGTCGGTCTGGAGAAATGTCCACACTGAGTGACTGGTGCATTGGAACCGGTGACCCTGTGGTTGGGTGAAGAAGCTGGGAGTCAGGGAGCAGTCTCTGTGTGCCCAGCTTAGTTTAAGCAAGTGTCACCTAGGGTTTTAAGTGTTTGCTTCTTGGCTTCTGAAGTTTGTGAATTACTCAGGGGTTCTTGTATCCACAGCATCCAGAATAGGAGCCTGGCAAGTGAACTTGCAAAGTAAATCCATTCATGGAATTTGTTACATGGGGGCCTGGCCACTGGCATGGAGTTTAACTTTGAGCTGGCCTGCCCACCCCCCACTTGACAGAGGTCTATGGATAAGTGGGCAAGAATGGACCTCTGAGCAGAGGACTCAGCGTGTGGTACTGTGCCCTGGGATGCGGCCCAGTGGCTGAGCAGAGGAGCCAGCGTGTGGTACTGTGCCCTGGGATGTGGCCCAGTGGCCGAGCAGAGGACCCGCGTGTGGTACTGTGCCCTGGGATGTGGCCCAGTGGCTGAGCAGAGGACCCGTGTGTGGTACTGTGCCCTGGGATGTGGCCCAGTGGCTGAGCAGAGGAGCCAGCATGTGGTACTGTGCCCTGGGATGTGGCCCAGTGGCTGAGCAGAGGACCCGCGTGTGGTACTGTGCCCTGGGATGTGGCCCAGTGGCTGAGCAGAGGAGCCAGCATGTGGTACTGTGCCCTGGGATGTGGCCCAGTGGCTGAGCAGAGGACCCGCGTGTGGTACTGTGCCCTGGGATGTGGCCCAGTGGCTGAGCAGAGGAGCCAGCATGTGGTACTGTGCCCTGGGATGTGGCCTGGTGGCTGAGCAGAGGACCCGCGTGTGGTACTGTGCCCTGGGATGTGGCCCAGTGGCTGAGCAGAGGAGCCAGCATGTGGTACTGTGCCCTGGGATGTGGCCTGGTGGCTGAGCAGAGGACTCAGCGTGTAGTACTAAGCCCTGGGATGTGGCCCAGTGGCCGAGCAGAGGACCCGCGTGTGGTACTGTGCCCTGGGATGTGGCCCAGTGGCTGAGCACCGCTGCTCCCCAGTGCTGTCCTCCTCTGTGGGCTTTGAAGGAGATGAGCAGAGGGCACTTGGAGCCTTGGCCGTGGCCCAGGGCCTTTTCAGGGCAGAAGCTGGAGCAGCTTGGGGTGTGGCTTCCGTTCTTGTGCACTCACCTCATTGTGCATGGCTTTGCATTTTAGTCTGGAACATGGGAGCCAGTGAGTGGAGGGAGACTGGAGAGAGAAAATCATGGCAAAATCACTAGTCTTGCAGATTCCGACAGGGCTGATTGGGTCCCTTGTGTTGTGTTTTATGCCTCGGTAATGGGTAAGACTTTGGAAGGGGAGAAAAAAACAAATGCTGCGCCCTGCAGGGAAGTTCTTCAGCACTTAAAGGACTGAAGGATTAGCTGATGTGTCTTTTTCCGGACAAAGCGGCTTTTGGTAAGTGAGTTACAGAACTGTGAGTGACACGGGTAACAAAGAGAAGTTGACAGTCTTCGGAGTATGTAAGAAAGGGAGCACGTGTCAGGAATTACAAACTGACCTCACTTAGAGCAGGCAGCTTCCGAACATGGAGCACAGTTGTTCCTCCTCTGTCTGTCCTGAGAAGAACCTTTCAACTTGTATCCTGTCTCTTGTGGCTGTGACTTTTTCTTTTAAGATTTATTTGAAAGGCCAAGTGACAGGGAGATACACACACACACACCCTGGGGTCAGGGAGGAGCGGAATCTTCCATTCACTGCTTCATTCCCAAAATGGCCCCAATAGCTAGGTCCAGCCAGGAGCCAGAAACTCCATCTGGGTCTCCTACCTGGTGGTAGGGGCCCAAGCCCTTGGGCCATGTTATGCTGTCTTCCCCTACAAATTAGTGGGAGCTGTATCGGAGATGCAGTAGCTGGTATTGGAACCAACGCTCCAGTGTGGGGTGCTGGCTCACACGTGGCAGCTCACCCCACTGTGCTGTAACACCCGGCCCCATGGCTGTGCTTTGACACAGGGCTATCAGAAGCCATGGTGCCAGTGTAGCTGGTCTAATGCTCTGTCGCTAAAGGCCCAAGTATTCTAGTCATGTTACTGTTCTCCCTCCCCTTTAAAAATTTACATACGCCAAGAGAGGGGAGAGAGAGAGAATGATCGATTGATTCATCTCTTACTGCTGGTTTACTCCTCTCTTGCTTGCAGCAGCCAGGGCTGGGCTGGGCTGAATCTAGGAGCTGGGAACCCAGTCCTGGTGGGTGACAGGGATCCAGCTTCCTCCCAGCCCTCCCAGCATCACATCAGCAGGAAGTGGGAATCCGTAGTGAAGTCGGGACTCAGACCCAGGCACTGCCTCATGGGGTGGAGATAACCTAACCATTACGCCAAAGCCCACTTCCCTGTTCCCTGTGTATGACCTAGTATTTTTATCAGTACACTCGGCTGTGAAGTGCCCGAAGGTCGTGGAAGTTTTTAGCCTTTATTGGGAGCCCTGAAGACTGTGAGACCATCACACTGTGGGGACCCTTCTAAGCTTTTGTGGCCCTAGAGCTCTTATGGGCATGTCCACATCTAACTTACAGTTTAAGCACCTCCTGATACATCTTACTAGCCCGGTGAACTTAGCTTCTTGATGTTTCTGATTTACACTTATTCCAAGTTCTGTGAGTGTACTCTTGTGGTGGAAGGTTAGGATGGTATGGATTAGCAGTGAGTTGCAGCAGCAGATTGAAGCAGCAGTGGCATGGCACGTGATAGCACAATTTTACTAGTCACAGTGCTGTAGAAAGCAAGCTTGGTTAAATTCTTCTAAAATACAGCTCATGGGCCATCTTCATGGGAAAGCAGGCCTTGCAGGGTAAGTTTAAAGCATAAGAAAAAACAAGTGGGAATCAAAAGGAGGAAGGAGCACTACAGAGAGAAGATGCATTTGGAAAAAATTAAAAATTAAGTAAAAGAGAAAATTCAGAATTGGACAGGAAAGAGGTATTTGTAGGAAGGAGGGTAGATGAAAGATTTGGAACCAAATGGGGTTTATTTTTTCCTCTCTGTTCTTTTTAACAGTGGTTGGAGGAGGACTGGCATAGTAGAAATTGTGCAGTTTAGAAAATTGAAGAATGCCTCCCTCCGAGCTCCTTGCAGGCAGGCTAGCTCTTGTCTAGCCTAGTGTAGCCTCTTGGTATACGCCAAGATGAGTGCATGCTGGGAAGAGCAGGTTCTCATTTTTTTGGAGTAAAGAATTGGGAGTTGAGAAAATGAAATTGCATGTGGTGATAAGTATTGCCAGAAAGGGGAAATAATACTGGCATTGTAAAATAAAGATGGCTGTATCCAGAGGCCTACATTTTTAGTGTGCATGTGTAATAACCAAGAATGTTAGCACTCCAGTCAAGCTGTCTGCAGTGTGGGATTGTTTTAAGAGGTCAGGCTGCATGTGACAACAGAATACTTTCCAAGAGTGGTAGGAAGCCCTCTCTGTGGCCTTTCCTGGAAAAAAGCCAGGTCACAGAGCTTTGTCTGATGGTGGCATCAGCAACAAGTGTCCCTGTTCAAAATATCTACTTGAAGAGTAGCAAGAAAAAAATGTGTACTGTGATGCTTGACAGAGAATTGGGAATTGTTTCTTCTTTGTTAGCAGCGAGATAGGTATGTTTATGTATGAATTTATGTACCAACAGAATTTTTAAAATTTGTTTATTTGAGAGGTACTCAGACAGATAAGGAGAACTACCATCCACTGGTTTACTTCCCGTATTCCTGTAACAGCCAATGCCAGACCAAGACTGAAGCCTAACAAAGTCCAAATCTTCCACATGGGTGTAGGGACCCAATCGTTTGAACCATTACTGCTGCCTCCCAGGGTCTGCATTAGCAGAAAGCTGGGATCTGGAGTCAGAGCCCAGAATCAAACTCAGGCATTCCAGTGTGGTACACTGCTGTTCTAATCTACGTCTTAACCGCTAGGCCAAACAGCAGTACCAGTACTGCAAAATACAAGGGATCTCCTGAAGGTTCTTGGAAACGCAAGTTATGAAGAAACTATCTGTGGATTTCAAGGTTTTTTTTGCACCAGAATAAACCTACATTCCATTTTCTCATAAACTTTAAAAAAAATTCCTTCTTACGCAATATTTCTTTAACCATTTGGGGCTTTATAGCATCTTAGACATTAAAAAACCAACTACTATATGAGTTTAAAAATTGTAGGTACTTGAGGCCAGTGTTGTGGCATAGTGGGTTAAGCTAGCACCTAAAACACTGGAATCCCATATGGTTGCTGGTTCAAGTCCTGCCTACTCCACTTCCTATCTAGCTTTCTGCAAATGTGCTGGGAAAGCAGAAGAAGATGGCCCAAGTGCTTGGGCTCCTGCACCCACATGGTAGACTCAACAGTCTGGCCCAGCCCCGGCTGTTACGGCCATCTGGAGAGTGAACCAGTGGAGAGAGGGCCTCTCCCTCCCCCTCTTCCTCTATCCTTTAAAAAATAGAACCTTAAAAAGAAAAAAATGTAGGTATTTAATGTGTTGTGTGTTTAGGTTCCGATATAATAAAAATCCATGGTAATTTAGTTTCTGTTTCTCAGGTATGTGTACCACAACACTACTACTAGTTTTCATGCTCCTAAAAATGGTGGAGTTTTTATATATTTCTAATGCAGTGTCTGCATTTATGTGTGCTGCCAACAGACCACTAAGCCATTGGGTCCTTTTTTGTTAAGTGGAGTTCTCCGGTGACCCCAGTAGTTGAGATAAGTGAAGGTTAAAGGTCTCTTCCGTCAGCTAGGTTCCCATGTCTGAAAGCTTTCTCCTACCAAACCCAGCTGCGTGTACAAGCATTAAATCACACAGGTCGTCAGAGAATGAGGACTGAGCCTTCTCCTGAACTCTAGATGTGTGGGTGATACTCTACTTAAAAAGTGAACGTGAAGCCGGCGCCGTGGCTCAATAGGCTAATCCTCCGCCTTGCGGCGCCGGCACACCGGGTTCTAGTCCCGGTCAGGGCGCCGGATTCTGTCCCGGTTGCCCCTCTTCCAGGCCAGCTCTCTGCTATGGCCAGGGAGTGCAGTGGAGGATGGCCCAGGTGCTTGGGCCCTGCACCCCATGGGAGACCAGGAAAAGCACCTGGATCCTGGCTCCTGCCATCGGATCAGCGCGGTGCGCCGGCTGCAGTGGCGGCCATTGGAGGGTGAACCAACGGCAAAAAGGAAGACCTTTCTCTCTGTCTCTCTCTCACACTGTCCACTCTGCCTGTCAAAAAAAAAAAAAAAAAAAGTGAACGTGAAGCAAATGTGGCGTTTCTGGGGCCAAGACGGCTTTACCTCTGTCAGGATCACGTGCCAGGAGCTCTCCAAGCCAAGCTGCACACAGGGTCATTCAGAATCCAGCACCACTGCACAGGGTGGCTCTCACGTCCCCTCTGCCCACACATGGAGTGCAGTGCCACATGGCTTTGTCCAGCTGGGCTGTGCCAAAAAAATATCAACTGGGAGGCGTGTGAACACCAGAACGTTACTTCCCGCAGGATGAGAAGTCCAGGATCCAGCTGCTGGCAGAGGCGGTGTCTGGTGAGGACCTGACTTCTGTCGTCTGCACCCTGTGTCCTCACTTGGTGCAGTGTGTGAAGGGAAGCAGCTCTCCCCAGCTCTCCTCTCCTACGTTAGCCCCATTTGAGACAGCTCCACAGTCGTGACCTAATCGCCCCCCAGAGCCCACCTCCTCAAACTGTCCCATCCGGGGTTAGGATTCCAACGTACACATCTTGGGAGGGATGTAAACATTCACTCCCTAACCCCATATTTCTAGCTAAGCCATATATCCAAATACCACTAATTTTACCAACGAGAAATCTTTTCTAACCTCCACTGAGCTCATTTATGAAGTGTTCTGTATCGAGAGAGAAGGGTTTGAGGTCGCTGCCTCTGAAGTGCGACATTGGAACACATCTTTTCTGCCCTAGGGGAACACACCCATGCTGAAAGCAGGGTGCCTGGCTGGGGCAGGCCTTGGTTCCTAGGAGAGCTTAAAACTGACAGCCTCTACACTCCTGTGCAGAACTCGTCCTGTATGGGCTGTCCGCTCCCTCCTTTAGGGAGCTTCCCTGGTCCTGTCAACCAGAGTTTCTCCTTCTTCCTACAGTCATTCTTGTCGGAGTGCTTCCGTTTGCCTACGTGCCTGGGTTCACGGTTTCCCCAGACATCCTCTCTCCTCGCGCCTCAAACTGTGCCTTCCGATTCCTCCCTGCACTTGGTCATGATCGTTCCCAGCGCCTTTCTGATCCCAGCTGTGTGGGGTGTGAGGATATGCATTCATCAGGCACACTGGCTAACTCGTACTGCATGTTGGTTTTGTGTCTGCGTTGAGGGAAGGGGTTGTATTCCTTGTGTTTATGTTCCTGATGTATAGTTCCTTAATCTTCCTTGTATTTCATACTAAAATACAAGATTTAAGGTAGGAGCCTCATGTGCGTTTTCCTACCTGCTCTCCAGTGTAGCGCAGCACCAAACTCAGGTTAAACACCGAATAAATGCCAGAGGGAAAACTGGAGAAGGTTTATTTAGATGACGTCTCATTCCTGCTCAGTCATTTGTCTGGAAGAGAAATGTCTACCATGATGTTGTGAGCTTAAAGGTTCACTCCTTCCAGCCACTGCTTTGTCACCACATTCTCTGCCCTAATTTATCCTTCTGTTAATGCCAAACTATGTACTGCAAGAGCCTACTGAATGTAATGGTGATGGCTACAGTAAAAGGAGAAAAAGCACTCAGCCCACATCCTTTAAGTCGGTCGCAGGCTGTGTTTTACAAACGCAGGGCAGGCACTGTTTCAGTGAACCAAAGTGGAATGGCACCCCAGACACATCCGCATGTAAATGTAACCAGTTACCTGCGCCCCCATCACACACGCTTTTCCCCTCTTCTTGCCAGACATAGCATTCCTGGTTTTGAAGAGTCAGTGTTGGGAGCCTAACCACAACGTGATCTGCCACGTAGTAGATGATGCCTCATGGGAGTGGCTGTGGGAGGAGTGTCAGCAGGTCCAGGGACACCAGAAGCCGCAGTCTAATGCTTGAAGACAGCTGCTTTCCGTGGTGCCTTCCAGTGTTGAACTTGAACGAGGAGAAAGCATACCTTGCTTTTTGTTTGACAACTCAAAGTACTTTTGCAGAAGAAATCTCTGTATTGGGTATTTATAACAACATGATCAGCCATCAGGATAGCCAGGATAGGTTTCAAATGAAGGCCATGTATTCTGTCGTGCTTCTCTGTCCTTTGTAGGCCCTGTGCCTGAGTTTGGAGCGACCCTGTGGGATTGCCGCCAGCAGTCTGCTTTGTTGTGTTAGGCAGAGCATGACGGGGGAGCAACTGATAATGACAGTTGGGACCACTAATATTTTGGGAATGAAAATGGTTGGTAGCCTTCCTATACTTCCAGCACATTTTAATAAGTCTGTAGGTAAACATGTCAAGTATTCCCTAAAACAAGAATGAGTTCTGGAACCGTGAATTATTGAATCATCTCAAGTGTCGGTCTTGAATGTAGGAGCCTGGCAGGAGAACCCAGAGCCCTGCTGTAGTATGTAGACGCAGCCCAGCCCTGCGGGACAGAGGCCGTCTGCAGAAGCCCAGCAGGAGAGCTGGTGGACAGGAAGGCACTTGGAGAGGCCATCTCTCCTGATTTACTTCCTGATGTGTTTTAGGGTCAGTCCTTGGATGAAGTTAGACCACTGCGTGTCAGCGAATGCCGTATCCGCTAACCCCTCACCGAGTGGTAGTGTGAAGCCTCTGAATCTCACGGGGAGTTGTGATATAGAGAGGAGCACTCAGAAACCCACATCTGCATTTTTGTGGCCCTGCCATTCGGACGTTGCCTTTGGGTAACACAGTGGGGACTTGTGTTACTCCTCAGCTAAGAACTGTCTCCTTAAGGACCTGAATCTTAGGAGAGGCAGAGGTGTCTGTTATCTTTGATACCTTTGGTAGCTGCATTCTCTGTGACTTCCTTTGCTTAGCATATTTGGAAACTTAGTGTTGGGTTCTTAGGTCAAGATCCAGGCATCAAGGCTGGTGCAATGGGTAAAGCCACTGCCTGCAGCGCCAGCATCCCATACGGGCTGGAGTTTGGGTCTTGGCTGCTCCACTTGAGATCCAGGTCCCTGCTAGTGCACCTGGGAAAGCAGCAGAAGATGGCCCAAACCCTTGGGCCCTGCGCCCATGTGGGAGACCTGGAAAAATGTCCTGGCTCGTGGCTTTGACCTGGCCTGGGCCCTGCCGTTATTGCCATCGGTGGAGTAAACCAGCAGGTAGGAGACCTTTCTGTATATGCCTTCCCCCAACTCTGCCTTTCAAATAAATAAAGTAAATCTCTCTCTCTCTCTCTTTTTTTTTTTTTTTTTTTTTTTTTTTTTTTTTTTTTTTTTGACAGGCAGAGTGGACAGTGAGAGAGAGAGACAGAGAGAAAGGTCTTCCTTTGCCGTTGGTTCACCCTCCAATGGCTGCTGTGGCCAGCGCACTGCACTGATCCAAAGCCAGGAGCCAGGTGCTTTTTCTGGTCTCCCATGGGGTGCAGGGCCCAAGTACTTGGGCCATCCTCCACTGCACTCCTGGGCCACAGCAGAGAGCTGGCCTGGAAGAGGGGCAACCGGGACAGAATCTGGCATCCCGACCGGGACTAGAACCTGGTGTGCCGGCGCCACTAGGCGGAGGATTAGCCTAGTGAGCCGCGGCGCCGGCCAGCCTCTTACTTTTTAAAGAAAGGATGTTTGCATTGTCCCCATGGTTGAAAGGCTTGATTTTTTCATTATCTTTACCTCACGTTCCAGATGAGAATGGAAGCCTTCTCCCATCTAGTCGATCGTGGTCACCCAGGATTCAGCCCTGTATCTTTCCCCAGGGCAGCAGACAGAGCGAGGAACGAAGAGCAGCAGCCGCTGTGTGTCCCAGAGGGGAGCAGCCTTCCTTCGGAGTAAGATTAAGGAGCTCTGTGGGAAAGGGTCAGCCTGGTTCATCCAGGGAATGGGCAGACAGACGGCAAGTCTCCTTCTCACCGAGTTTTCCGTGCAGAGGCTCCAGATGAAAGAATCGCCCAGAGTACAGCTTGCCCTGTCTGGTGACTGATACATCACTGGGAAATGTGTTAAAGACTCGCGTCTTCAGCAGCGCATGTTTTTCTTTTCTGTTTTGAAAAGATTGCTCACAGCCTGCTTCATGTGGCTGCTAGGAACAGATCAGTGGAGAGTATGAATGGAGCGGAGGAGGCTGAACTCCTCACACAGTGGGAAGTTTGGGATTAGTAGCTGTGCTACCTTGACAAGCTCATATCGCCTGTGAGTGCACATTTAGCCAGGGAGATTCTCTCCTTCAGGTGAAAGGTGAAGTCAGACGTCACTGAGACCCGTGGCGCCTCAGGCCCCTGCTGTTGAGGGCAGAGCCTCAGTCAGCAGCCAGGCCCGGAGCCTCTGGGGAAGACCTTTTGTTTTCTTACGAGCGGTCCTGTGCTGAGGTTCTTGTTCTTTTTCTTTTTCTTTTTCTTTTTTTCTTTTTTTAAAGTTTGCTTATTTGAAAGACAGAGTTAGAGGCAGAAAGAGAGAGAGAGTGTGTTCCATCTGTTGGTTCACTCTCCAAATGGCTGCAACAGCCAGAGCTGGGCCGATCTGAAGCCAGGAGCCAGGAGTGTCCTCTGGGTCTCCCCACCCCGGTGGAGGGGCCCAAGGACCTGGGCCATCCTCCACTGCTTTCCCAGGCCATAGTAGAGAGCTGGATCAAAAGTGGAGCAGCTGAAACGCGAACTAGTGCCCATATGGGATGCCGGCACTACAAGCCGCAGCTTAACACACTATGCTACAATGCCGGCCCCCAGGTTGTTTTTCTAGATGTTGTCTCTGAAGCTGTTCCCTCCAGGGAGGATCAGAGTGAACTAGCAGGTCTGTGTAACTCTGAGAAGTTGTGTGTGCCTAACTTCCCCCCTCCCCCCAAAAGCTTACATTTTAAGTGCTTCTGGAAACCGTTTTATTCAAGGGAGCCCTGCTGAGAATCATTCTCTCACGTGCTGTGCCCATGGTGGGCTCTGGGTAAGCACATGGAGGGGCAGAGGAAAAGAAGAACTAAGAGAAGAATTGTGGAAAGAATACCCCTTTCATTAGCGCCTTCTCTGCGATCAGTTCCCTCAGACCTCGGAGAGGAGCCCCCAGGCCTCCTAACACGTTCGTGTGTCTGAGTGCACTGCATTTATGTCAGTAAAATCAGCTAGTACTTGCTGGGTGCGTAACAGGAACTGGGCTCTGTGTTCAACATTTGTCTTTTGCTGTCCCCTTTAATTCTCATGGCAGCCCTGGGAGGTAAGGACACGGTGGTTTAAAGAGGAGAGGTGATTTGCCCACTGTCACATGACTGGTCAGTGGTGGAATCTGGGGAGTGTGTGTGGTGCCAGAGTTCCTGACCCTGGCTTCATGTCCCCACTGTGTGTGTTCAGGTTTGAGTTGTACCAGGTGCTGGCCTCATGTCCCCACTGTGTGTGTTCAGGTTTCAGTTGTACCAGGTGCTGGCCTCATGTCCCCACTGTGTGTGTTCAGGTTTCAGTTGTACCAGGTGCTGCTTCATGTCCCTACTGTGTGTGTTCAGGTTTGAGTTGTACCAGGTGCTGGCCTCATGTCCCTACTGTGTGTGTTCAGGTTTCAGTTGTACCAGGTGCGGGCTTCATGTCCCCACTGTGTGTGTTCAGGTTTCAGTTGTACCAGGTGCTGGCTCCCTGGAGACCTGGCCTCTGTGTTCTAAGTCTTTGCCAGAGGAGCAGTTGATGCACAGTAGGATAAATGAGCACAGTAGGCTCCTTTTTTTTTTTTTTTCCATTGACAGGCAGAGTGGACAGTGAGAGAGAGAGACAGAGAGAAAGGTCTTCCTTTTTGCCGTTGGTTCACCCTGCAATGGCCGCCGCAGCCGGCGCACTGTGCTGATTTGAAGCCAGGAGCCAGGTACTTTTCCTGGTCTCCCATGGGGTGCAGGGCCCAAGCACTTGGGCCATCCTCCACTGCACTCCCGGGCCACAGCAGAGAGCTGGCCTGGAAGAGGGGCAACCGGGACAGAATCCGGCGCCCTGACCGGGACTAGAACCTGGTGTGCCGGTGCCGCAGGCGGAGGATTAGCCTGTTGAGCCACGGCGCCGGCCACACAGTAGGCTCCTAACTGGGATGAAGGGAGGAAGAGGGAGGGGTGGCAGTTGTGGTTAGAAGACCTGTGTTCTGCTCTAAATCATTTATCTTCGCTGGAGCACCACAGACTTCAGGGATAATCCCTGCCTTGCTCACATCACAAGCTATTTTGCAGATCAAGTGGGTGACAACTTATGAAAACCATAGAGAGCTAGGAACTGTGCATAGCAAATTGCCTAATTTGTAAATTAAAAATGTTCAAGACTGGGTTCCTCAAAGCATGTGAAATATTAAGTATTTGGAAAATAATTTGCTAAGGATAGAATTTTGTGAAGCCAGCAGGAGAAACTGCTTGAGGAGGATTTTAAGGTCTTACATACACACATACTTGCAAGTGGGTGGGTGGTGGGATTCTCGCTGGGGAGAAAGCGTGCCCTGACCAGTACAGTGTGTGTGAGTTGGGGAAGTAGAGGACCAGGACGCTCAGCGGAGCTTGGAGGTTGCTGTTGTTGGGGAAATGCCTTTACCTTACTGTCAGGCCTCAGTTTCCCTATCTGTAAAACAAGGGATTTGCATTTCTCCTCTGTGATAGTCTCTGCAGTGCCCAGTGGATGGGAGCAGACGTAGAATGAGCATCTCCTATTTCAATACATTTTTATTGAGTGCATATTTTTTTAAATTAACTTTTTCTAAAGATTTATTTATTTGAGAAAGTTTCAGGCCGGCGCCGCGGCTCACTAGGCTAATCCTCCGCCTTGCAGCGCTGGCACACCAGGTTCTAGTCCCGGTCGGGGCGCCAGATTCTGTCCCGGTTGCCCCTCTTCCAGGCCAGCTCTCTGCTGTGGCCAGGGAGTGCAGTGGAGGATGGCCCAAGTGCTTGGGCCCTGCACCCCATGGGAGACCAGGAAAAGCACCTGGCTCCTGCCATTGGATCAGCGTGGTGTGCCGGCTGCGGCGGCCATTGGCAGGTGAACCAACGGCAAAAGGAAGAGCGTTCTCTCTGTCTCTCTCTCTCACTGTCCACTCTGCCTGTTAAAAAAAAAAAAAAGGGTTTCAGAGAGGGAGAGATAGACAGATCATCCATCCATTGGTTCACCCCTTAGATGGCCACAGTGGCTGGGGTTGGGCCAGGCCAGTGCCTAGGACCCAGAGCTTCTGCTGGGTCTCTCACGTGGGTGGCAGAGGCCCAAGCACTGAGCCATCTTTCACTGCTTTTTCCAGGCTGTAAGCAGAGAACTGGATCAGAAGTGGCACAGCCAGGACTCAAACCAGTGCCCATATGGGATGCCAGAATCACAGTCAGCAGCTTTCCCCACAATGCCACACACCAGCCCCCAAATTAACATGTTTCCAAGAAAAGAGGATGAGTTTCGAATAGCTTTAGTCACAGTGTTAGAACCGAAAACCTTTATTTTCACAATTGATAGATACAGCTTTCTGGAGGGAGAGAACTTTGTGTGCAGAGGGCTTCATAACTTCACATTTAGCCCTGGAGAAATCCTTGGTGAAGATTTTACATATGGCCTAGGCTTGTTGTTCTTACCCATAACCCTGATGGAATTTTTCTCACAGAACCTTGGAAGACTCTCCCCAGGCACACATGCAGCCGGTCGTCTGCCTGGCAGTGTACAGAGGCTTTCTGCTTGCTCCTAGCATTTACAGCAACAGTTGCACTTTAGGAACTGGGTGAAATTATGGCAAAAGACAAGATAAAGGGGGCTGCGTGTAAAAGAAGTCTTGTTTACAGGATAAGAGGGATCGGCACTGTGGCGTAGTGGGTAAAGCCGCTGCCTTCAGTGCCAGCATCTCATATGGGTGCTGGTTCGAGTCCCGGCTGCTCCACATCCGATCCAGCTCTCTGCTATGGCCTGGGAAAGCAGTAGAAGATGGCCCAGGGCCCGTGTTGTGGTGCAGTGGGTTAATGCCCTGGCCTGAAGTGCTGGCATCCCATATGGGCGCCGGTTCTAGTCCCGGCTGCTCCTCTTCCAATCCAGCTCTCTGCTGTGGCCTGGGAAAGCAGTAGAAATGGCCCAAGTCCTTGGGCCCCTGCACCTGCAAGGGAGACCCGGAAGAAGCTCCTGGCTCCTGGCTTCGGATTGGCGCAGCTCCGGCCATTGCGGCCAACTGGGGAGTGAACTATCAGATGGAAGACCTCTCTTCTGTCTCTCTGCCTCTCAGCCTCTGTGTAACTCTGCCTTTCAAATAAATAAACAAATTAAAAAAAAAATAGGAGTAAGCATTTGGCACAGTGGTTAAGACAGCATTTGGGATGCCTTTCTCCCATGTTAGAATGCCTGGATTTGAGTCCCTGCTTTGCTTCTGATACTGCTTTCTGCTAACTCAGACCCTGGGAGGCAGCAGGTAATGGTTCAAGAACTTGGGTCCCTGCCACCCACCTGGGAGGCCCAGGTTGATACTGAGTTTCAGGCTTCTTTCTTTCTATCTAAAGCCTGGACCAGCTCTGGCATCGTGGGCATTTGGGGAGTAAAGTAGCAGTTGGAAGGTCTCTTGCTCTCTCTCTCTCTGTCTCTGCCTTTCAAGTAAATGAAAATAAATTTTTAGTAATAAAAGAAACACTGGATGAACAAAGTTAACCAGTCTTAGTAATTTTTTACCCTTATGAAATAGATGGTGTTCGTTGCATCTTAAGCTGAGACCAGCATGCTTTGCTTTGCCCTGGGTCTATAGCAGAGAAATCGGATACAGTACCCACACATGTGTGTTCAAGAGCTCACCTTAACCTGTCCTTTAACACACAGCTCTATGTGTGATCTTTGGACAGTGGGGTGATGGTACCGTAATCACTGTCCTGGTGACTTTATTGATCACCACGGCTCGGTAAACTCCAGCTTTGTTTTCTAATTCCTGTAGCTTGTGCAACGCCTGGTTGAGTGATTGAGTGTCAGTTGGCCAAGTTGCTTTGTTAAAAAACCACAGGCTTTGGAAGCAAAATCCTCACACCAAGTGGTCAGGCGTCTGTCGTCTCCTCTATAACTAGTATGCACTTGGGGAGTATCTGTGGCGCCCCAGGCACGTCAGCAAAGCGGTGGTGAGACAGAGCAGTCTGGTGGGGTAGTGCTGAAAGCTCTTATTGACATGGGATTAGTCTCGGTGGGGATGCAGTGCTGTCACGTGGGCATCAGTGTGATGGAGAGGCCAGTGGGGGAGGGGCCGGTGCTGAGTCACTGAGTTCATTAAAAGGCTACTGAATGGGAACACGGGTGAGAGCAGCCCTGCACTGTGCTGCCACCACTTCCACGCCCACTCCTCAGCTGGTCAACACTGACTCCACGCCAGATAAGAAGGACCAGTGTGCGTGACAAGGTAGGGATGCCAGCCTTCCACCCAAGCCAGGGAGCTGGTTTAGCTCACCGCCCCCACCTACTTCCTCCAGGTCAGAACCCCTGGGTGGGTCCCCCAAGACCGAGGCCCTAATTAAAATGGGAAAACCTGAGTTTAAACCTGAGTTCCCCGAGTCGAGCCTCAAGTCTTGAGTTAGGCTTCTCTGTAGAAATGAGAAGAGGATGGTTACCAAAAGATCTCTCACAAGTTTCAAAATAGGAAATTATGTGCATTTTACAAATACTGTCATCTGATTGTTCACTCCCCAAAAGCCCAAACAGTCAGGGCTGAGCCAGGCGAAGCCAGAAGCCTGGAACTTGTATCTGGGTCTCCCGCGTGGGTGGCAGGGCGCCAGGTGCTTCAGCCAGCACCTGCTGCCTCCCATGGTGCCCGTGAGCAGGAAGCTGGATCAGAAGTGGGTGCAGCGATCAGAGCTAGGACTCTAACTTAACTCTAGCTAGGACTCTAACCTAACGCTAGCTAGGATTCTAACCTAACTCTAGCTAGGACTCTAGCTAGGACTCTAACCTAACTCTAGCTAGGACTCTAACCTAACTCTAGCTAGGACTCTAACCTAACTCTAGCTAGGACTCTAACCTAACTCTAGCTAGGACTCTAACCTAACTCTAGCTAGGACTCTAGCTAGGACTCTAACCTAACTCTAGCTAGGACTCTAGCTAGGACTCTAACCTAACTCTAGCTAGGACTCTAGCTAGGACTCTAACCGGGCACTCCTGATAGGGCATGGGAGCATCTCAATGGCAGGTGAACTGCTGCACCGGATACCTGCCCCCGGTGCGGCACAGCGTGCAGTGAGCAGTCACTGTGGAAGTGGACGCTTAAGAGCAGGGCTGTGGGTATGTCGAGTGGGTGTCATTCCTAGGTATTAGCTCGTTCAGAACTCAGGAAAAGTTTAAAAAGTGGCAAAGCCAAGCTGTTGGGGGTGGGGTGGGGAATGAATCAGGAGAGAAGTCATAAAGTCTAATAAACTGTGCTTATCCTCTGGAAGGGAAAAGGCTAATTATGTGTTGCTTGCCTTCAGTTCTGTCCCCAGCCTTTGACATGCAGTGTCCCTTGTGTATTTGCGTGTGTACTAATGCCACGTGGAGACAGCATGTGGGCTTGTATCCTCGTCACAGAAGGCACTTCAAAAAGTTCATGGAAAATGCAATTGAAACACAAGTTTATTTTGGTATATAACAACTTGAAATTCATACAGATGCTTCCATATTGCATATTTCCATTAGCTTTTTTGAAGATTTCTTGTATGTTTACAGTGTATCTGACCGTTAATACGTGAACATGTCCTGAAAGGGCCTACAAAGGTGAGGCTGTAGACTAATGGTGTATCCGTGTTGTTGAAAAAGATGGACAATGGGTGGTAGCTGGGGCAGCCTTGCAGAGAAAGCTCTGTGTGGAGCTACCCCGACATGGGTCGTCAGCCCTGGAGAATTGGTTTTGGCAAATCTAGATGAAGTGATGGCTGCTTAAAGGAGGCATTTATTTTTTTTTTTGAAAGAACAAGTGAAAGGTAATTTCCTGTAGACATTTCATGTGTATTCTAGCAGAACATGAGGCCTCTCCACTTTTCAAAAAATAATATTTGCATACATTTTATTTTTTAAAGATATATGTATTTATTCATTTGAAAGGTAGAACAAGGAGCCGCATTATGGCATAGCGAGTAAAGCCCCAGCCTGCAGTGCCGGCATCTCATATGGGCGCTGGTTCGAGTCCTGGCTGCTCTACTTCTGATCCAGCTCTCTGCTATGGCCTAGGAAAGCAGTAGAAGATCGCACAAGTCCTTGGGCCCCTGTACCCGTGTGGGAGACCCAGAATAAGATCCTGGCTCCTGGCTTCAGATCGGCACAGCTCTGGCCATTGTGGCCATCTGGGGAGTGAACCAACAGATGGAAGATTTCTCTCTCTCTCCCTCCTCCCCTCCCTCCCTCCCTCTCTGTCTGCCTCTGCCTTTCTTTAACTCTGCCTTTCAAATAAAATAAAGAAAAGAAAAGAGAGAGAGACCTACCATCTGTTGGTTCACTCCCCAAATGGCTGCAATGGTCAAGGCTGGGCCAGGCAGAAGCCAGGAGTGAGGACCTTCATCTCTGTCTCCCACATGAGTGCAGGGGCCCAAGAACTTGGGCCATCCTCTGCTGTAGCATACGGTAGCTGGATCCGAAGTAGAGCAGCTGGACTCGAACTGGCGCCCATATGGGATGCTGGCATTGTAGGTGACAGTTTTACCCTCTGCACCACAACACTGGTCCCTGGTGTTGCAACCTTAACCCACTGTGCCACAGACCAGGGCTTCTATTGTTCTTGACTGCTTCCTCTCCTAGCCTTCCTTTTGCAAAATGAACATTGAATTAAATTAATCACTATTTGTTCAGAGGTGTCCAAGGCAAAGGAGGCAGACAGCAGATGTTGAGTGGCTTCAGTTAAAGACGGAAATTTGTAGTGGGAGATCTAGGTGGAGCAGGATCAGGGAAGGAAAGCCTGCTCTGGCGTAAGGAGCGTGTGATGTTTACTGGTTGTGTTGTAGCCAGAGGGACTGGGAGAGAGAGGGGAGGAGGGAAGTGGGTGTGGGGTCCTTCTCTGTCAGTGTCGCCCTTCCCGGCTGCAGTGAGTGCCGCCTGGCTGACAGCGTGGTACTTGGACAGCCAGTCAGGAAACCACTTCATTCCTGGCTCCCCTGGTCTCAATTAGCCTCAGTGTAAAAACTTGCTTGGTTTAATCTGTCCCTGTAGCAGAGCAAGGCTTTTCCATTTTAAAGAGAAAGGAAGGAATGTATGTCTTGGGCATTAATGAACCTTTACTAAGCCAACCGTCTTGCATAATTAAATTACTTACTTTGAAGTATGGGAGCACTTAAACATTAAGGCTGAAATTATCTCTAGAATATGTTTTTAATATTTCTTTCAAGCTTTCATAAAATGTCAAAAAAAGAGAATGTTGAAATTATTGACTCTAAAAACACAAGAATTTTATTTAGCAAAATTCATCTTTGCAGAAAAGAAAGCTATTTGATTCATGGATTTTTTAAAAGATTTATTTACTTATTTGAAAGTTGGAGTTAAAGTGAGAGGGAGAGACGCAGAGAGAGGGGACCAGTTCACAGAGACTGTGAACCATTTGCTGGCTCACTGTCCAAACTGCTGCAATGGGGCTGGCACTGTGGTGCAGCAGGCTAAAGCCCTCGCCTGAAGTGCCGGCATCCCATATGGGCACCGGTTCGAGTCCAGGCTGCTCTACTTCTGGTTCAGCTTTCTGCTATAGCCTGGGAAAGCAGTACAAGATGGTCCAAGTCTTTGAGCCGCTGCACCCACGTGGGAGACCAGAAGAAGCTCCTGGCTTCAGATTGGCGCAACTCCAGCCATTGCAGCCATCTAGAAAGTGAACCAACAGATGGAAGACCTCTCTCTCTGTCTCTGCCTCTTTCTGTAACTCTATCTTTCAAATAAATAAATCTTTTTTTTAAAAAATTGTTGCAATGACTGGGGCTAGACTAGGCCAAAGCCAAGGTCCAGGAGCTTCATCCAGGTCTCCCATGTGGGTGCAGGGGTCGAAGCACTTGGGCCATCCTTAGCTGCTTTCTCAGGCACATTTCCAGGGGCCTGGATTGGAATTGGAGCAGCCGAGACATGAACTGGTGCTCATATGGGATATGGCTTAATCTGCTGTGCCACAGTGCCAGCCCTAGATTGTGTTTTGTTGGTTTGTTTGTTTTTTTCCTTTTAGGTCACCAGTAGGAAGGCTAGGGGCTTCATCTGACTTGGTTCCCTGGAGTTATGGAGGAGTGAGGGATACCAGATTATAGTGGGCTAGTACTTTCTGAATCCTCTTGCCAAGCATATGGAGAGATTTGTTGGAATCATTTTCCCCATATGTAGAGCAGTCAGCATGAGAATGTAACTGAATATGTGTCCAATAAACTGCTCTACTCCAGATAGCCTGTAGACTAACTGACCGTGTCAGAGTGATAGCCCTTCATTCACTACGTGGTCAAGTTAGTATATAAGAAATGCAAGTGCACAGGCTGTAAGCTGATGAGGTTCCCCATTCCTGCTATAAGGAAGACAACTCTGGTCTCTCCTGGCCTCACCTAGGTAACCATGGAGACACCTTCCTGCCTCAAACTCCCTTCTTGTTCTGTCTTTGAAATTCCTCTTTGCTTCTGGGGCTTGACCCTTTACTTGTACAGCTGGCTGGTTGGGTTTTTGCCTTGCGTATTGATGGGCTGATGTGTGCTCAGCCTCTGCATGTCAGTGGGAAGGAGCTTCCTGTGTCAGCACTGTCCTCTGCAGACGAAGGTCTAGCCTCAGTGGTGGGATTGCGCGTTAGACAAGGGAGGACACGTAGTCTTGGTGTTACAAGGAACCTGCCGTGCCCCTGCTCTGTGTGTACTCTGCCTCGTAACAAGGAGGGGTCTGCGGAAGTAGGGAGGCAGTGGGGGGCTTCCCTGTGAGTCTGGACTCAACGCAGCCGCTCTTCTACCTGGATGGAGTCCACTGAACAAGACTCCTTCCTGCTGTGGTGCAGCTCCCACCAGCACTAGATTTCTGTAAGGTCGTCTTCTCTGTGTAATGCCAAGTTCATGTTTGCTACCTGCATGCTGTGCCTTTATAGTCATATTCTAAAAGGTCAGGCAGGATGTGGTTTAGTTCCTGACTACTCTCTAGAAATATGTGAGTTCTCCAGGGTTCATTTATTTTCAAATATTTGACCACCACCTAGATGTTAGATGCTGCAGAGGCAGAGGAGGATGGAAATTAAAGGACAGGCCCTGCTGTCCAGTGGCTCTGGGAAAAGATACAGAAGCCCTTCAGACTCAGACAGACTCAGCAGGAGAGGCACAGCAAGCAGAACCCTCACCTGGGTGACCTTGTTTTTCTACACGGTATGACACTTGTCGGTGCCAGAGTTGCACGCATCTGAGCAAGAAAGCCTTTTCTGTACCCACTCCTCTTGCATCTGAATCAGTGTCGGCAGTCAGTGCTTGTGAACCCGCACCGTCCTCCAGCCCAGCCACACTGAAACACTGAGAGCTGCTCAGATGTACCGTCACTCGTCCACCCTGTGACACAGGTGGTCCCTCTGCCTTCTTCCACCTCTGAGCCAACTTGGGTTCATGGTATGCAAAGTGTGCCAGCCCTGGGGTTCAGATGTTGGCTTCACAGATACTCTGTGATTTTGAGCAGATTACGTAATGCTTTCCTACTGCTTTTCTCAAGTTTAAATTGATAGTACTCTCTTGAGGGGTTGCTGTGAGGTGGGAAGGAAATAAAGTGCTTAATACTTAGTGCTTCCTACGTGGTAAGTTCTCAATATTTAAAGCCATCATTAGTTGTTGTTCTGGCCTGGCATAGCCCAAGACATCAGTTGTGGTCACTGTCTGTGGGAGATCCATTCCAGGACAACCCCTCAGCTCTCACCCCCAGATGGTGGAGCCCTCAGATACTCAGGTCCTCTTTGTGCAATGGCACAGTGTTTGCACGTAACCTGCACACATCCCTCCACATACTTTAGGTCATCTCCAGATGCATTATAACACCTGACACAATGTGAGTGCTGTGTACATAGTTGTTAGGGAACATATATTCAATACAGATGCCTTTTCCCCCAAATATTTGTGATCTGTTGTTAGGTTAATCAGTATGTGGAACCCTCAGATGCAGAACCTATGGGTGTAGAGAGAAAATTGTAGCTGTGGCCATCAGACTCCGTGTGCTAGAGAAGGGGCACAGTGAGATTTATTTTAAGAAAGAAGCCTCTTGCCGTGATCTCCTTGTCCCAGCACCGCTTAATCTAAAAGTCCCAAAGTCCTGTTCCCACAGGATCAACACCTGCTGTCATTTCTTGCTCGTATTTCCACACATATGTGATGTGTGCAGAACTAGGTTTCCATCTCCATGAAGGCAGAAGCTGATTTTTAGCATTCCATGCAGGATGGCACCCTTAATACATACAGATGCACCTCAACTTACAGTGGGGCTGTGTCTGAATAAACCCATCCTAACGTGAAAAAAGTGAATTTGAGAATGAATTTAATGCACCTAACCTACTGAATATCCTAGCTTAGGCTAGCCTAACTTAAACATGCTTACCTTTGCCTACAGTTGGGCAAAATCACCTAACACAAAGTCTATTTTATAATAAAGTATTGTGTATTTCATGTAATTTATTGATATTGCACTGGAAATGAAAAATAGAATGCATGTATGGGTACTCATCATTAACATATGGTTAATGTGTGATAAAGTTTTTTTTTTTTTTTTTTTTTTTTGACAGGTAGTTACAGACAAAGACAGAAAGGTCTTCCTTCCGTTGGTCCACCCCCTAAATGGCCGCTACGGCCTGCACTGCACCGATCCAAAGCCAGGATCTAGGTGCTTCTTCATGGTCTCCCATGCGGGTGCAGGGGCCTAAGCACTTGGGCCATCCTCCACTGCCCTCCCAGGCCACAGCAGAGAGCTGGACTGGAAGAGGAGCAGCCGGGACTAGAACCTGGCGCCCATATGGGATGCGGGTGCCGCAGGCGGAGGATTAATCAAGTGAGCCACGGCGCCGGCCCTAAAGTTAGTTTTCTACTGAATGTGTATCATTTCTCTACCTTTGTGAAGTCATGAGAATTACCAGACAAGCCTCAGAAGCTGGGAACTTTCTGTAGCTCCAAAAGGAGTCAGTGCAGATTCCAAATTACAGAAACCAGACTCAAAACTACAACCTCCAGGCAGGCTTCTAGTTGCTTATGTAGTATTGTTAGTATTGGCATTGCTAAGAAACCCTTACACATCAAAACATTTAGCATAAAATCCAGGCTTCTAGATCTCGAGCAGAACTTCACCGTCTGGCAACGTGAAGCCCACATCCCCACCCGGCCCCAGATGCTGCTGGAGCTGAGCAGATGCCGAGTCAGAACAGGGCACTCAGCCATGGGCCCCGCCTTCCTGCTGTCCGCCTCGGCCCTTCCCTGCTGTCCGCCTCGGCCCTTCCCTGCTGTCCGCCTCGGCCCTTCCCTGCTCTCTCCTGCCTGGCCCGCAGCTTGTGCAGTGGTGACCTGTTCTCCAGGACGGACAGCCAATAAGTGCGAGGAGAGGGGTTTAATTCTTACTCCAGGTCTTTACCTTCTACCTGGAGAAACATTCTAAACACAGCAGAGAGATGATGTACAAAGTGCTGAAGTTCACTTAAAATGTGAGAGAGCGTGCACACACACACGTACACGCGAGCACAGGTGGTAAGTGGGCGAGAAGGAGAAAAGGGTGGGGGAGGGGAAGTGGAGCAAGACTGCCTCGCACCTCCTCTAACGGTGATCAGCACAGAGCGAGAAGAGGAGCCTTTCACAGCTTTTGCCTCTTTTATGAGGTCGGAAGGGAAGTGACTGTTCACAAAACACCCCCTGCCACCAGGTCCCAAAGCAAGGAGATCTATCCTGGAAAGGGGTATTTTGATGGGCAGGTAGAATGATAGAATTACATGGGTACAGGCTTTTAGCTGTGACTTTATGCTCTGTGGTTCTAACCTTGCTACCTGCCTGGTCCCATATCATTACTCCTCCCCCCTAGGTTTCTGACTCTTAATCTTAAGGCGGTGCTGAAGGATGGTGGTCCGTCTTCAGCATCTACTGCTATGCCTGAAGAGCACAGTCCCTGCCTATTTTGGGTCCAGAAACCTCTTCCTGTCTAATCTAATGGATCTGTCTCACTAGCTGAAGAATTGTCATTAGTCACTGCCCCCACATGGTGGTCATTATTTTGAGAAGCTGTTGAATTCTGAACCAGACAAGGATATCAATCAAGATGAGCATAATTATAAAAAGATAAATTGTGGGTAGAATCCCATTTAAGAAAGGAAGGGCCCGAATAGTGGGTGCTGGTAGATTGTCTCTGTGCAGATTACAAAACCATGTAACCTGGCATAAAAATTTACAGCATCCTTTGCAGCGAACATGCTACTGTTAGAGTCAGTGTGACAGTTCCGTCCATCACGGCACGTGCTCTTGTCCTCTCAGTTTATATTCTGAGGCTGCTCATTGTGCATGACTACCTTAGGCAGAGCAGCCACAGCATTGAGTACCCATAAAAGCTGGCCTCCATGGGGCCAGTGCTATGGTGTAGCGGGTGGAGCCGCAACCTTCAGTGCCAGCATCCCCTGTGGGTGCCGGTTCAAGTCCTGGCTGCTCCACTTCCAATCCAGCTCCCTGCTATAGCCTGGGAAAGCAGTGGAAGATGCCCAAGTCTTTGGGCCCCTGCACCCATGTGGGAGACCCGAAAGGCTCTTGGCTCCTGGCTTTGGATCAGCCCAGCTCCGGCTGTTGCAGCCATTTGGGGAATGAACCAACAGATGGAACCCCCTCCCCCTTCTCTGTTTCTCTGCCTCAGCCTCTCTGTAACTCTGCCTTTCAAATAAATAAATCTTTAAAAAAAAAAAAAAAAAAGCTGTCCTCCAAGGTAGGCTAGGTTGACCCAGGCAATAGATTTTTAAAATAGCTTTATGAGGCATAGCAGGGTCTTTTAGCATTATGATAGAAGAAGTCACTAGGGAGCTGTCCTCCCAGTAGCAGCTTCCTCAGAGAATCAGAAGAGGTAGGTGGAACAAGTCACAAGCTACAAAGCTTACTGTGACAAAAGCCAAGACTACTTAGCCTTTTGCTTTTTGAAGAGGTATTTGAGATCTTAGTTCACAGCAGTGGACAGGCTTGTCCTCATGTGTACCTGTGAGGACTCAGGAGGTAGAAGTGTAATCCCTGACAACTGTGCACAGCTTGGATGCCCTGGAATTTGACTGGTGGGAGTGCTCAGTAGTACCTGCCAGGGTCCTTCCATTTTAGGCTACAGTTGGTCTGAGCAGGATCTTTCCTTCCAAGTCTTGAATGAAACGGGCCTCCTCTGGAGACAGGTTGTTCATGACATCTGGGCTCTGGCACTGGGAGAATGTTATTACCGTACTCCGTCAGAGCCTTTTGTACCTGGCCTAGATTAATAATACGCTTTATCTGATCTTGAGTGTCTGAATCAAAAAGGGTGTCGGGGCCTTGCACACAGCATCTCTAATAGACTAAGCTTTAGCACACCCTCAGTGCCAGTCTCATCTTGAGGCCAAGAGGCAGTGGCATTTTCGTAAGTCTGTAATTGGCTTCTTGACTTGATCATGACTGAGTTCTCCGAGAGGCATGTAGGTGATAAGAGTTGACTATTTTAGACAGAAACGAGGGTCCCTTGTCACTCTGGAGTGACCTTGGAAGGCCAGAGTGTGGAATTATGTCTTTTAGCAGGGCCTGGGATAGCTCTGGTGCCTCTTCTGTTTGAGCTGGGAAAGCTTCTGTCCATCCTGTGAAAGTACCAATAAAGACCAGCGGATACGAGTAACTATTTGCTGGGGCGTGTTAGTGAGATCTGTTCAGGGTTTCTGTGCTGCTCCAAGACCTGATACTGGGAGGTGCGTGGGAGGTGAGGATGAGGGTGTTCCTGTTATGTCCTCAGTCAGGTGAGTTGTGTATGCTGTGTCTTCAGTGACGACCAAGTGTGCCCAGTGAGTGGTGTGGTAAAGAATTGAAACCACACACATCTGCTGCTGCCGGAACTGCTTGGCGGTGGGGAGGCGGGGGAGGAGCGGCCTCATGGAGGAGGTCCTGTGGCCTGGTTATTGAAGACTGATAGGATTTCAATAGCTGGGCGAGTGGCATACTCAAGAAAAGGCAGCTGTCACGTAACCAGTGTGACCCCCCCCCACCCCCAGTGAAGGAGGAGGGGGAGAGAGTAGGGGCCAGACAGTGGTCTCTGGAGGGGGCACAGGAGCGCCCACAGGAGGTTGAGAAGGAGATGCTGTGGTCACAGGAGTTTCAGTAAGAAAACAGCCTCGGCTGTCCGCACACGTTGCCACAGCAGACACCCCCGCGGGGATGTTGACACCCCTGCTGGGGCATCTCCAGCACCCTCCATCCTGCTTTTTCCTAAGCCCATTCATGGCAGGGTTGCCCCAGTCCCTGGGAAGGATAGCAGAATCCCAGGGACCTTGGACTCAGAGCCGTAGCTGAGTGATACATTTCACGTGCCCTGGAGGAACATGACTTAGCAGTTTCATCTGCCACATAGAGAGACAGAAAAATATGTTTCAGGCAGCTCTGAGTTAGACCAGACCTAAGCGAGCAGTTTTGTGTCTAAGTTTGCAAGTCCAGTTCAGCAGAGGAGACTCACTGGGTTCTAGTGGCATTTGCTGCCCGCTGGTGGGTGCTCATGGGGGTTGCCCTTCTTGGAGCTCCGTGCTGGAGCTGGAAACATTGCCACTGTCCATAGTGCCTCTTGCTGAGAATGCGCCAGCCTCAGCTTGTGAACAAGGCCCGCCCAGGCCTGCTTCTGCCCATGCAGTCTGGGAGCTGCAGCCTGTGCTTGCTGCATTTGGTTCCCGGCACCCTGGGAAGGCTTCTGTGCAGTCACTGTATGGATTCGTCCTGGCTGGGTGACCCGGCTTCGCTCCCAGTGAAGCTCCAGTGCCGCTAGCGACGGACCCACTGATCAGCCCGTGATTGCCACTGACCCAGGGAGGGGAGCCTGCCTGCAGGTGGGGTGGGTCACCCATTCCCTTGGTTTTGGGCTGACTTCAGACACGTGTTTTGTTTGCTGTTTACCCTGCATCTAGATTCATTGAAGGATTCTTGAGAAATGGATGTTGAGGGAATCTCATGAACATGTGTTCCTCACCATACAGCATCTAGAGGCCTTTCACATAAGTGGGGTTGGCTCTTCTCTCTAAGGGCAGTGCTGCACTGTTCCCCGCACAGTCCATGCAAGCTTCTCAGGAATTGAGCTGTAAGCCTGGGAAGGCTAGCGCCATGCACCTTCTGGATTACTGGATTTCTTTGTGAAAATTGAAGACCGATTAAGTCATCTGTCAGATAAAACCGTTTTTTGTTGTGTCTCCACCAGGAAACCAGAAGAATGACGTTTGTGTCACTTTGTAGGCTTGAGCTTTCAGAATGAGTCCTGAGAGCCTGGTAATTTTGCAGTTTGCACAACAGCTGGTGGGTGAGCAGTGACACCTGTAAACATCAGGTAGAAACTGCAAGTAATGGTCTCCAGGAGGGTTAAAAATGAGATAGCCTGTAAGACACACTCACACAGAAAACTAACAACTATCCCCTAAATAGGCTTCGGTTAATCATTCTTCAGAAAAAAACAAATTGGGGGCCGGCGCTGTGGTGCAGTGGGTTAAAGCCCCAGCCTGCAGCGCCGGCATCCCATATGGGTGCCAGTTCTAGTCCCGGCTGCTCCTCTTCCAATCCAGCTCTCTGCTAATGTCCTGGAAAAGCAGTAGAAGATGGCTCAAGTTCTTGGGCCCCTGCATCTGCGTGGGAGACCTGGAGGAGCTCCTGGCTCCTGGTTTGAATCAGCTCAGCCCTGGCCATTGTGGTCATTTGGGGAGTGAACCAGTGGAATGGAAGTCATCTCTCTCTGACTCTACCTCTCTCTGTAACTCTGTCTTTCAAATAAATAAAATAATTCTTAAAAAAAAAAAAAAAAACAAATTAGAAGAATCCCTAGGTGTATGGCATTCTCTAAAGTAAATCCCGGTTGAACCATCGATTCGTGTGCATAAACTGACTCCATAAGTGGGTGGGACGCATGTGAGTGAGAAGCATGAGCCCTGGAGGAACAGGTCCTAAGCTATATATAAAGCAGTCTCCTTGGAGAAGCCGAACTGGAGTTGGGAAGCAAATGCTGTTCTTGCCTTCTGTGTTTCCATAATTGAACTATAACAATGAATAAAATGCACATGCACACACAAATACCAACCCAAAAGGAAAGGACAGTTAGTGCTTCTGACATGGAAGGCTTAAAATTAGTGGAAGAAATACCAAAAAATCTTAGATCTGTAGGATTTGACAACAACTGGAAAGAATGTAGACAGCCGAGGAAATGGTTTAAGAAGTTCATGTTGCCATCATCCTCCAGGTTAATAGAGTAAGAACATCTAGAGGGCCAGCTAATCAAAGGTACTCATATCCTCATCCCCGGAGCCTGCTCACAGGAGAGAGTGTCCTGGATCGTTCAGGTGGACAGTACAGTTACCAGGGCCTTCATGAGCGGGGGCAGGAGGATGAGAGTGAGAAGGAAGGTGTGATGGTAGCAGCAGAGGACAGAGCGTGAGAGAGAGATGGAGATGCTGGGTTTCTGGCCCTGAAGATGAGAGCGGTCCCCAAGCCAGGGAACGCCAGCAGAAGCCGGGGGAGTGAGGCATCGACCTTTTCTCTCTTTTTTAATTTTTTTTTAATTTTTTATTTTTTGACAGGCAGAGTGGACAGTGAGAGAGAGAGACAGAGAGAAAGGTCTTCCTTTTGCCGTTGGTTCACCCTCCAATGGCCGCCGTGGCTGGCACGCTGCGGCCGGTGCACCGCGCTGATCCGAAGGCAGGAGCCAGGTGCTTCTCCTGGTCTCCCATGGGGTGCAGGGCCCAAGCACTTGGGCCATCCTCCACTGCACTCCCTGGCCACAGCAGAGAGCTGGCCTGGAAGAGGGGCAACCGGGACAGAATCTGGCGCCCCGACCGGGACTAGAACCCAGTGTGCCAGCGCCGCAAGGCGGAGGATTAGCCTATTGAGCCGCGGTGCCGGCCAATCTTTTCTCTTAAACCTTCCTGGAGCACTTGTCCCTGCCAACACCTTAATTTCGATCTAATGAAACCCTTTCAGGCTTCCACTATCCAGAATTAAGATAAACAGATATTGCTTTCAGCCACTAAATTTGTGGTTATTTGTTACATCAGCAATAGGACCTTAACTCAGAACTTAAGAAGCGTCTGTGCAAATGTTTGTTGTCACTGAGCCATTTCTTTCCTATCCCACCTGTGCTTTGAACCTGTCATCTTAGTCTACTGGATGTGAGGAAGGCAACGTCTCCCATGATTACAGATAATAAAGATGTAAGGCTTAAATTGTTAAAACTGTAAAATTGCATACTGCATTGTTAGTTTCAAATGTAGGATTCTGTCTGGCCCTCTTTGTCCCAAAGCCCATACATGTATGTGTACAGTCCACACATGTGAGTACATACAAGACATAAGCTACATTGGACATAGTAATTGGGGCTACAGGGATATTTTTGGTTTTTTTTTCCTAATTTTTAAAAAGATATTTATTTCTTTGAAAGGTAGAGTTACAGAGGGAGAAACAGAGAGGTCTTCCATCCACTGGGTCATTTCCCAAATGGGTGCAGTGGCCAGATATCTGGTCCCATCTGAAACCCGGAGCTAGGAGCTTCTTCCAGTTCTCCCGCATGTGTGCATGGGCCCAAGCACATGGGCCGTCTTCTACTGCCTTCCCGGCCATAGCAGAGACCTGGATCTGAAGAGGAGCAGCTGGGACATGAACTGGGTTCCCAGGTGGGATGCCTGCACCACAGGCAGAGGCTTAACCTACTATACCACAGCACTGGCCCCCATAATTAATTTTTTATACAGAGACTATAAAGGTACTTCAGAATGTTTGTGGAAAGTAGAGTTAAAAAAGACGTTTATATTGATACAACTTTTTTTTAAATCCCTGCATATAAGGGTTCTTCAAAATATTTGGGAAGCTAATGCACACTTTGGGAAGCAACAGGTGATAGCTCAAGTAGTTGGGTGTCTCTCACCCACGGGGAGACATGGATCGAGTTCATTGCTGGTGGAGGCATCTTGGAAAGGAGTGAACTGGTGAATGGAGTGTATGTCCTCTCTCTCTACCTGCCATTAACCCCCCCACCCTTTCCTCCCTCCATGTGTGTGTCTCCAGTAAATAAATGCAGCATTTGGGACACGCACATCTCATACGGAAGTGCCCGGGTTTGAGTTCAGGCTCCATTATCAATTCTAGCTCCCTTATAAGACAGCAGATGATGACACGATAGTTGGGTCCTTGCCATCCACGTGAGAGACCTGAATTGAGTTCCTGGCTCCTGGCTTCAGCCTGGTCCTCCTCTGGCTGTTGTAGACATCTGAGGGTAGGAAATCTGTCTTGCTACCTTTCTCTTAAATGAATAAAATAGATAAAACTTAAAAAAATAATGGAGACATTTTGAAATGAATAAAATATATTTGTTAAAAAGTTATGGAACATGAATACTATGAAAACACTTTGCATGGTGCTCTCATGCCTGGGATGGGTCTCTTGTCCTGTTCCCCGCAGCAGCCGGCAGTGGTCCTACACAGGCTGTGGCCAGAGTAGATGTTGGTGAGAGAACTGCCCGTCGCTCCTCCAAAGGGGAGGGGAGGAGAGATGCAGTGTGCCTGGGGAAGCCGGGGAAGGTGACCCAAGTACTTGGGCCACTGCCACCTGTGGGGGAGACCCAGGTGGAGTTCCAGGCTCCCGGCTTTGGCCTGGTCATTGCAGCCTCAGCCACTGTACCATCTGTAGAATGAACCAGCAAATGGAACATTTCTGTCTCTTCCTCTCTTTCTGTAACTCTGCCTTTCTAATACATTTTGGGGGAGGAGGGCAAGCAAGCAAGCAAGCAAGCAAGCCTGGGTTGGTAAAACTCAAGGTACCTGAAGAATAAGGACCAGAAAATGTGGCCCTGGCATGGAGCCTGAGAGGGGCAGACCAGCCTTTCCCCTTGTGACCTTTGTAAAAATGATGGGCAGAAATCGGCAGCAAAGGCAGGTAGGTGGGCTCTGCCTTCTGCTCGGTGACTGTTGGGAATGTAAATAATATAAATGCAGTGTAGTGGATAATGTCCAAATGAGATGATCATCATTTTTGCATTTGAGGATTTCTGCTCATTTCAAGCTATTCATAGACTCTGGAGAGGATGTGCTCCCAGGGCCTTCTTCCATTGATCTCCAGGTGATGTGTGCTGTCATGTGCTCGCACCTGGGTGGCCCTCCCTGCCTTCTCCCTTGGCTGCTGCAGAGACATCAGGGTTTAGCTTGGCCCTGCAGACACCTGTGCAGGTGGTGAGGGGCTGTGTTCAAGAGACTTTCCTGAGACTTGAGTGACATGTTTTTGCCTCCCAGAAGGGTCAGAACCCCTCAGATGAATCCATCCAGAGGCTTAGTTTGTTTTGCGTTGCTCTAACAAAACAGCTGAGGCTGGGTGCTGTGTAAAGGAAGTGTGCTTACAGTCCTGGTGGCAGGGCAGTGCAGCAAGCCTGGCACCACCGTCTGACTGCGTCACAACATAGCCGGCAGTGGAAAGGGACCCGCCGTGTGCAGAAGGGCACGCACGTGGGTGGCCTCCTTGTGTAAGAACTCATTCCTACAGGAACTTGAGACCTGATCCACTCCCAGGAGACGGGCTCAGTCCACTCATGAGTGGGGCTTCCATGACCTGAGCACTTCCTGCTAGGCCTAGCTCCTCGAGGTCATGCCACATCAAGCTGCCATGCCAACCACCACCATGCTGGGGACAAAGACTGGCTCACATGGCCCTCGGGGGACACCACACTCAAAACTGTAGCAGAGACTGTGTCCACACACTTACCCACTTCTATTAAATTACTGTTTCCCTTTTTTCGTTGCTTTAATTTTTTAAAAATTGAGAGGCAGACAGAGAAAGTTCCTATATGCTGGTTCACTCTCGAAATGCCCACAACATCCAGGTCTGGTCTAGGCCAAAACCAGGAGCCAGGAACTCCATCCAGGTCTGTCGTCGTTGTAGAAACCCACCTACCTAAACCGTCACCTCTGCCTCCCAGGGTATGCATTATCAAGAAGCTAGAATCAGGAACTAGAGCCAGATGTGGAACTCAGGTTCTCCCTCGTGGAACACGGGTGTCTTAACCACTCAGCTACATCCTAACCCAGCCCCAGATGTTTGTGACCTGCTCAGTGCTCCCGTACTCCTTTCCCTCGTGATTTGTTCTCCCAGACAGCTGACTCCTCGGGAGGCCATCTCCTAGCTTTACGTTCAGTGAAAAAACTGTTTGGCTTTATTCCCCCGAAGGAATAAGGGTTTCCCTTCTCACTTTACTGTTCCTTGTTTTGTGTCTGTTTCTCATTACATTGTC